>NW_022884650.1:0-729595 GCF_011952205.1 Bombus bifarius
TATATATATAATATATATATATTATATATATATATTATATATATATAATTTATATATATATATATTAATTAATTATTTAATATATATATTAAAGAGTAACTTATTTTTCTATAAATATATGTAAATGTATATTATACTTTTTAAATAATTTTTATATTCCTCGAAATGTATACATTAGTGAGAGGTAAACGAACCTCTCACTCAACAGCTTTGGACGGTGCTGCACAAATTTCCTTTAAACTCTAAATGAATTGCAAATTGCACATCGCATCCAATTTTTCAGTAACCGTATTAGTGTTAATGAAGGAGGAATTCTCAACGTGATCATTCATATGATAGTCGAAGACACTGGTTCCAAAGTGACATCGTCCGTCATTACAAACATGAAAAGAGTGAATGACCTTAAAAGATCGTTTTAGACACAGCCAGTAATTTACTCAAGTAACAAGTAAAGCCGAATTTACACTGATTCTCTGTTGATGATTCATCGGAGTTCGTCTCATCTTCGTTTCATCCACAGCGATACACGTACCACAGACGACTGTGCTGATAACCATGGACAGCAACGCTTCTATTTTCTGACAAGTGAGTTTCAAGTGTTGCGTTTTGAGTTCAGTGTTCAGTGTTCAATGTTCAAATAGTAGATGATTTTGGAGTGATTTCGATAAACAGCATGTATTTCCAAATTTTCTACTTTTGTTTTCTCTCGTCTCATAATAAACTATGTTTTAAATTAAGTACGATTTTCTGTGAAACGAGTTTGTAAGATACTCCTTAAAAATGCGGAGTATCACGCCCAGATATTCGGGTAATAATTACATCGTCTCTTGTAGAAGACAATACGCTCCGCGAAACAATATGTAAATATTTATGTTACTATTAGTGACGTATAGATTTGTGTTTTAGTAACATATAGATAGTGAATCCCCTTTGTATTCATATTCTTAAAGTGGTGAAAAAGGATAAATTTTGCGAGTAAATAAAATATTCGTCACTCATGAGTAACAAATGTTTTATTTATCTATACTTGTTATTTGTCATTCGAATAAAATTATTTAAAATTAAAATGTTTAATGGTTAAGTGGATATAAGCTATTTAAAATCAACAGAACATAACACGATTCTTTTAATTATTGAAGAACGTAAATAAAGTCATTAAATTTTGTGTTTATGTCAAATGTTAACAACCAAATGCATGAATTTTTTCATCACTGTAATATGAAGTGTTTAATATTAATTCTATACTTATTGTTTAGTATTTTTTGTTATTCGTTATTCGAATAAATTTTGATTGCTAATCGAAATACAAACTTATACATAGACTGCGCGTTCTTACGGACGAGCTGAAGACTATATTGAAGGACAAAGATAGTACTGAGCCGGGTTATCGTGCTCTCTCTCGAATTGCGCAAAAAGTGGGGAGAACACGAATAGAAGGGCGATTTGCGGTACATATACTATCAACAATAACAAGCTTTTCCTCTCTTACCCCCCATACATACATTTCAGAGAAGAAGGGGTACCACGATTACTCCCTTACTCTTGTATTCTCTTCACTACCTCTTACAGGTACGTGCAGTCTATCTGTATAAGTCTATGATCGTAACAAGTTTATAAACTGACGGTTGACAAGCAGAAATAGTAGCGTGGCAATCAGCTGATGGAGGTATGAAGGAGTAGGGTTGTGGAGAAGGAAAGTTATGCATTCCTAGATTTCCGAAAAATCGCTCATAAGGCAATCTCATACTAGGCCGAGGTCTGTCCCAGCGAGTCGCCTGACCATTAGCAATTGGACGTATAGAAATTGGGGATTTTTTACTTTCGTGAACGCTATCGAGGCTGGCGTGTACTTTATAGATGGGTACCGATCTTGTTGCATAAGGATCTGCAAAGCGGTAATTTCTGACCAAGATCAAATGTCGTAACTTCAACTTAAAAATTTCTTTTTCTGCGAATTCACAACTCCGCAAAGTTTCAATATTCATACATATTTCTCCTTTCATATGATTCTGTGATTAGATACAGGATTATGAAAACAAACAAAGTCATGAAATTTTAAGTGAAACTAATTGTTTTAATTCATTATTTTCAAAATAAGGATATGTAATAACAATTAATTATCTTTAAAAAATGAATAAGTTTCTACTAATTTTTATTTATTTTTATTCACAAAAAATATATTTATAAAATAAAGGTTCTTTGATCCGAGCAAGGTTCTTTTTTCATCTTGCCACTTTTTGCGCTCTTGTTTGTAATAAGTCCTCGAAAATGTTACATAAATATCCATAGTCTGCGAATCTGTTCTTTCCCGTAAACTATTCGATTGACAAGGTTGAAGTTTTAATTCGTGTAATTAATGTTGTTGTTAACGCGTTTTATGGGTTATTAATTAATTACTCAAGTTGTATAAAACAACTTGGATTTAAACTTGAAACTAGTTTTAATGTGAATCTATTATTTACTTAACTTGACACATGCCTGCAAGTTCTACGTTCTTTTCATCACTTAAGTAGGTTTCTTTTCAGTTAAATTAAAGTATTTCGAAACACTTTATCCAATGTGAATCTACTATTTTACTTGCCTTGAATTCCTCTAAGTGAACTTGAGATCTTTTAAGTTATTTTTTGACTTGCAAGAAACAATACTTACTACTTAACCCAATGTTATCTCTAGTTCCGTGTTTACGAATATTGTTTTCCTAAATCGATTGTAGAGATACACCACTTTAAATACTTAATTATTAGCAGATATCCATTTTTTATTACTTACTAAATTTACACGATTTGAAATCAAGTAATTTAGTTTAGTTTCTAAGAAAGTGTCAACAATTTTCCATTATTCTTTTCAATTGTGATATTAAAAAATTACACGCTAGGGTAATTTATTTATATAGATATAGCAGATACATTCAATTTTTTACATTCAATTAGTTATTCAGCTAATTAATCTAATCAGCACATAAAATATAAGAAAAACTTAAATTAATTTAAAAGAGCGTCCAGGTGATCCATATTATTGTTAATATTATAGTCAATATTTCAGGATTCTCAACATTTTACAGACAATAAATGTCTAGAGCTAGAGGGTCTCTTACATATGATAATGTAGATGAAATAATATGAATCCGTAAAACATTGATAATAATATTGATCATCTGAACACCGATTAATAAGACTCCTTAACAAGAACACTCTTTAATAAGACTATGTTTCCTTGAGAGAAATAAAAGATTGTTATTAATTAATAAAATTAAAAATCTACAAGGCCGTTCTACATGACATGATTTATCCACATATTCATCTACGTATCTTTGTAAGAGACTTAACGTGTTCGATAAACTGTGACATAATATTCCACACTCTAGAAACTTTCAGAAAATGAAGAAAATATTCGACTTTTTAAAACTATCGGGGCAGCGTCTTGAATGAACGTCTGTTTGCGATCTTCTGGAATGTCTCGCGATCGCGTGATCACTGAAGGACGAAGGATAATCTTGAAGACATAGCTATACGTGAGACGGTATGATCATTCGAATCCTTGGATTCTTTCCTGAACAGTGCACCGTATGTTTCGAGGTCAGCCGTTGAATTTGTTCGAACAGGCAAGAACGGCGGCGCGGCTTTATTTAAAGTCCCCTCACGAGTCGCTGCGCAACTGGCGAAGCACGATTCGCTAACGATTCGCGTAATTTGCAATTCCTTCCTCGTCGTTCTTGCTCCGACGTCGAGCGTTTGCGATGTTTTCTTGTTACGTCGTTGGTGGCCGGCCTTTCGCTCTCGCCACTCTTCGCTACAAAGATCTCGCCGAAGTATCGTAAAAAGAGAACGCGATGAACGCGTCGCGGTGTTTTCATACTCGCTTCTATTACTATACATACAGTTGGAACTACTTACATACTAACTGATACCGCATTGATATCCATCTATAGCGGATTATGAATTTCAATTCTGTATGAAGATTACAGGGGAAGAACACAATAAATCACATTTTCTATTTTCCATCTACTTATGTTTCTCCTGTGGTCTTCATACCGAATTCTGTCGAAGATGAGTGTAGCTATCAAGGAACATTGATACTTTGGCAATTTATAAATGAAAATTTCGATTCTGATTGATGCTTCTATGTTCCTAGTAAGTATTTATTCACAATGGCTCACGAAAACGTTTGAACATTTATAGAATCTTTTTATGAATATATTATGTGTGTTATACGAAAACAGTTTAAAATTCCAATAGTACTGTAATGAGACACGACTGTTATAATTATGTTGGTAAAATTTGGAACGAATCTGAAAATATAGATATCTATGTAGAAGTCTTAAAGTATTTATTGTAGACAAAGATCATGAAAGTATAATGTATGAACTGTCAATTCTTAATTATATTAATAAACCATAAATTTTTTAGGGAGATTATCCTTAGCACTAATTATATGTTTAAAACTATTTTTATTCTGTAAATGCGTGTAATTTGGTTTCAAACTTTACCAACATGTTCATGACATTTGTGTTTTATTGCAGTTTTAATAAAATTTCAAAAAGTTTCATATAACGCACATAATATGCCAATAAAAATTTTTCATAGTGAAGTGTTCAAATACATTCGTAAGTCATTGTAGATATCGAATTGTTTGTATACTATCAACATGTACCGTGTTAGTTCCATCATTATGTATATTCTCCTATTAAACCAATATGATAACCACCAAAGATAATTATAATCGATCGAGTGTTATTAGACGACGCTGGCACGGATCGTCGTTTTTCGAGTTCGAAAAATTTAGTGACATTAACCACGACCAACTTCACTACACTTTTAACCCACATGCGCATCACTTTTTATTTCTTCGCTGACTATCTCTTCGACTGTTATCATTTCACAGGCTCGTTATACGTTCATGGGTTTAATTGAATTGACCGCCGTTCTGGCCTAGAACCTTCTTCGTTTGAATTGACGCTTGTAAGGACGTTTAAACTGTTTATGAAAGATAATCTTGTACTTCATAGTTTCGTTTTGCGAAAACTATTGTCCGTATGTGTGCGATTTGAATGATAATATGAAATTTCTTTTCTGTACAATTTGAATACAAGACATGGAATAAGAAAGGTTAATGAGATCAACGTTTGAAGTTTTAACAGAGATTAGTTTCAATTTTTTCATAGAGTCCCTATGAGTGGAATATTACTATTACATAGACTATAAAATAAATTGCACACTAACAATTCTAGCAATAAAATTTTTAAAAAATATTTGTTATATAGCAATCCTTATAACACTATTTTGAATATTGATATTAAATCAAATATTGGTTATTTTTTATGGCTACACAAACGGAATTAGCAAATTTTGAATTTTCTTATTTATTATATATCGAAAATATTTGATTCCTTGAATTTATTTTAAAGTATATTTCGAGATAAATATAAAAAGAATATAAAACTGTGTTACAACAGCGGAAAAGGACTAAGATATAGTTATATATCTTGAGTAAATTAATTTCATATAATCACACATTTTTTCATGTTTGATAAAGACATATTATAAAATTTTCTTCTCGTTTGCGAAGCGTAACGAAAGTTTTCATTTGAAGCTAACTGTATGGGATCAGTATATTATTATTGGAGTAAGCCGCTAAATAAATAAAATAAGTTCGATTTTGTTAGTTGATAAAGAATTCTGGAAATGCTCAGATTCTAACGATTTTTAGCTGTCTAAAATTTTTGATATTATTATATTTATTATTCTTATATTATATATTTAATTTTTGCATTTCTAATAGGCATTGATATAGTAACCCTGATAGTGTAACCCTGTAATTGCACATGAACGACTATTTTAGTTTTATAACAATTTTGGAGCATATATACGTACATACGTATATCATTTAACAAATTAACAACGCAGTAACCACATACTTTGTGGCTGCGTGTAACCGATGTAACAAAATATAAATATATATATATATATATATCATAAATACCGTAATGAAAAAAGAAAAGACGAACAACTGTATGTACATCGCATCAAACGCAAAAGATACACTTTAATGTAACACGTATCACTTTAAACGGTGTATTCATTTCAAAAGACTAAAATTTTCCATGTAACCCTCTTGATTCGTTTCAAGAGAACGGATTAATGAAAGTACTATTACTGAGAAACCACTGTGGTAAGGACCGGCTATACTAAAACGTTACCTTGAATCCGTTATTCGTTACCTGGAAATCATCGCCAAGAAAGTGTTGAATGAAAATTTCAAAATACGTACCTGAAACAGAAATACATACACACATAAGCACGATTATTAATTATAAATAAGTTAGCACATGTAATGTTAGCACATATGTAATACGAATTTATACAAAAATAGATTATCTTCAATATAGTATAAAATTTTTCCATAATTTTGAAACCAAAGGCGGCTTGTTAAGGACAAAATTTTATTTTTCGCTGAAAAAAATCAACTTCAAACATTTATAAAAATGCAACAAATTAAGATATCAAAAAGATTCTAATTTCAAAAATTTATTAACAAAATCTATAAAAAAAACATTCTAAAAGTATGTATGATTAGATAGATTATATTCATAATTTCTAAAATATCGATCAGATAGGAAAAGATTTTCTAAGCTTATATTGTAATTAAATTAAGCAATATAAAATATTTGAAACTAGTAGGTCCTAAAACTAATAAGCTAACTATAATAATAAAAATAAATAATCATGAAACTAACACATCGATGAATTGAGTTTCAAATTTTAATACATTATCAGTCAATTTTTAAACAAATAATTATTATTTATTATTTGCTGATTTTATAAGATGACAAGTATTGCTTCGGACAATTATTAATATTTATGTATTATTGCTACAAATCTCATACAGTTATGAGAGTTAGTATATCCATCCAAAGAACTTAGGGCACCGTTCAATCTTAATAAAAATTCGATATTTAATGTATGTTATGCATCTTTAATTGTACATGCATTTTTGTGTCGTGAATACATTAACATGTTATAATTTCTCTGTTATATAAAGTATGAATTTAAGTAATATTCTTGTATTTTTTAACGATTAATTTTTAACTTTTTAACTTCCGATTTTAAACTAAATATAATAACTGTCGAAAGACCTTGGATCAGGGAACTTATGTATTATCACGTATGATTATCACCCATCTGATCATGAGCGTTATTTTGTCGCCACGTCTGCATAATGAAAAAGCTTGCCTCTATTTTACTAGATTCAGCACGCAAAAATTTCGATCAAATGAGTTTTTGGTGTGCTGCATGGGATTTCTCTTGAAAGAAAGCAATAGTTTAAAATAAACTGAATTTATTAAAATTTTTCATGTTTAATGTTCTAATTACTTATGGTATTTTAATTGTGATCAGTTCTGTGATATTTATTTTTATTGTACTGTTAATTACAATATCTTTTTCTTTATTCTTATATTATAAACATATTGGAATTTATGGACGAATATAAAAAATAATATTCCTAATACACTGAGCAAATAAAGAATTCTTGTGAAATGGTAGCTTTTAGTAATTTACATACTTCCAAGTCTTTATCCGTTAATATTATTGTACAGTAAGATATATAATTTGTTGAATACAGAAAATAAATTACTGAAATCATGACAAATTTAGAAAAGTGATAAAAACAATTTTTGAGTGATTAGCGGTACTTAAAAAAATTTATTAATTAAATTCAGGTTTTAATTGCTTAAATACCACTATGGAAGGAAACTTTCTTCATTATTAGAAGTCACGAATAGCATAAGAAAATTTTGTTAGGAATTTCTCAAGATAACTTCTCTCTTAGAAAGTTTTGGATTAACTGTCGTGCGATCCCACAGAATACACAGCCCAGTATATTTTTGTTTCTGTTAATCTTGTCTTTTATATAATACCTTTTAGAACGTTAAAATTAAGATATTTTTTAAACTAATCTAAACTAAACTAAAAAACTAAAATAAATTTTACACTAAATTTTTGATTCAAGAGCTTAATACCTTTTTTGTAGAGAATTAAAAAATATAATTCTATGTTAAAAAATTAAATTGTCCTTGATATTACTTAACGCATCTACTACGTCGCTGTATACATCAAAATAAATATTTCGCCCCACAGAATAGAACATGTTACGATCGATCGACTATTTTCACATCTGTTTCGATTTTGAAGAAAATTCAATTGGTAACTTACAAATGCGCATATCTCAAAAACCAAAAGTTAATTAACACAAAAATTATACTTATAATTAATGAACGAAATTTAAATTTTATAAATACCATCAGAAGATATAATTAAGTCTAGTACTCTTCTTTATTAAAAATATAGAATTGTCCAAAATTAGAAAAGACATTACTGAAATTATGATACTATACGAAAGATTCTATTTAACTAATTATTACAGAATATAATTACCTGTATTGAAAAACAGGTACTGTTTCTAACTATGACAAGATATGTATTCGTACATATATAAACATAATTTTGTATTTTTTTTTTTTTTAGTAAAGCAAAATGATTTCATAGCGAAGTAAAAGATTTTGCTTCTAATGTCAGGTTTTTGCTTCAAGTAATAAATATATTATAACATATGTATGTCACAGTTTATAACTATAAATCTTTTCCCATCTTTTCATTTTTGTTTCATTTGCACACTTATTTCATTTATATAAAAATTAAGTTATAATAAAAGAAAAGTAATTTGTTACCGTGAAAAGAGTCATGAATTGCTGCATAATGTTCTCAAATAACTTACAATAAAGAATTAATAAACTAATAGAAACCATTTTTGTATTTAAAATCTATATATATATATATATATATAGATTTTAAATACAAAAATGGTATACAAATACAAAAATATATATATATATATTATATATATATTATATTATAATATGATATATTATATTATATTATATGCATATATAATTCTCATTTAATGTAATATATTATTATATTATCATTGTATACAATACATTGTTTATATATTAATTACATTTTGCATATATGTAATACGTAAACTTAGATTAACTTAAAGGAAAAAATTAGCTTAAGCGGTAGAAACGACATGCTATTCCATAGCATTAGAGAAGCAGTTCAATGTACAATACGTAGTAACTATAAAGTAGAAGTCAAGCAGCATGTACTATACAGGTGTCCATAGCATTCAGCGCACAGATTCCATATTACAACGGGACACCGTGAAATATTGTTAATACCCAAAGAAGAACAGGTGAAATCAGTATACTATTTTATACAAACGATACTAAAAATAAAAGTCTTCTTCTTAAATGAACTTAGACTTAAGGATGATTAGAGTACAGAACTAAAAGATGAGAAAAATCTCTGTACGCGCTAAGACTATTTTCTATTAGTGAGAGCCGATAAGCAACAGTTATTGTTACTATCATTATTATTATGTTTCCTGACTCGTCTGTTTTCTCATTTCTCGTTATACTCTGTAATTTTATGTTGTCTAATACTAGAAGAAGGAGAGTGGAAGAGAGATGAGAAGCAACATGACCAAAGAGAGTATGTACTATGTACAATACAGATCAGAGGAGAATATGAGTATGGTGTGAACGGATGAGTGATCATAAATAATGTAAACCAAGTCCCACCGATGGTTAGAATTATAATAAATATCTATTTATATAAACGCATGAATAAAATATACGTTATATAAATATATTAAAGATATTTTTAAACAAGGAAATAATTCTTTAAACATTTTTAAATGATTCGTAATTTTAATGTAAAAAAAGAAAATATATGAATTCCTTTAAAAGAAGGTCCTAATGACTGTCACGATTTTAATAAATATTTTTCAAAAATACTTTATTCATCGTCAACTTTTATTTTAGTACCTTTTTATATCTATATAAAATACAGAAGATAATTAAGTATTAAATATTTTATTTTCAATGGAATGCCCAAACGGCCATCGTTATAGGTTTATATCATTGGCAATAGACGTAGTGCTTGGCAATGCGTCTGAAACTTCTTTCGATAGCAGTTAAGGGACAAAGCTACAAAGAAAGGAGTTCGTAACACAACGCAACTCGGACATTGCAAAAGGCCGTTAAAGTGTCTCGTTTCCTTCGAACTTAGAGCGATCCAAGGATTAGTACCTTCACGAATCTTAAATTGGCTCCGGTATGTCGGCGGCTGTTTGTGACTTAGTTTTATTTCACTCATTGTACATTCTTCAATGTTTTGCACCATCCAAAAGTCAGTCTTTTCATTAAATTAAACCATGTTTAAAGACATCATCAGCTTTAGTAAAAATTATTATAATTGAAATTTAATTTGATTACTTGATTAATGTTGTTATAATTTTGAATTACATTTCTTATTTAAAATTTCATTTGCAATAATTACAAAACTAAGTACCAAGATTTTTTATATGGATATCGATAAATCAGGCATATTAATATTTCAAAATCTATGCGGTTATAATAAATTTTAACCGTGTTATTTCTTATGAAGTATTTCATTTGAATAGAATACAAATTAATAAGGGTCTTGGGCTACCAATATTTTTCAATTTCTTGGATTTAACATAACAACTTGAATTAACCTAACATGATAGACAATGTTTTGAAAGTAACTGTTCACCTCTCATTGACAGTTATCATTATTAAAATTACTTTATTATTTACATTATAATGTAATAATATATACATATATATATGTATATATATATATTATATTATATATATGTATTATACATATATATATATAAGTTAATTCGTTCCGTGTTGTATCAAGTCGTATTTTCAGAGTACCGTATTATAAGAGAATTGAGTGTATCATATTTTATATTTATTATACTAAATTTAACTTAACTACTATACTTAAACTACATTGTCTTTATTTAATTCATATGTATTATTTCATTTATTTGATTCATTAATAAATTAGAAAACAGAGAACTATATGAACTTTTTAATAACTTCAAACAATATAAAATCAAGCCAGACAATTACGTACAAACTTAACTTCGATAGTCGCTTCTTGCACAGAAACTAATTCATCTATTGTCAATTTACAAAACTTTGTATCCAACTTCGTAGTACTATTTTATTTCTACAACCGTAGATTTTCAGAAACCTCTGTAGCAAGTAATTCTTTAAGTTAAGTTAAGTACTTTAAGTTACAGAAAACGATGTTACGTTTTCAGCTGTAGCACAGTTGCAAAAAGGAAAGAATCAAACGAATGGTCGAATAGCATTTGGAGAATTTCCCTCGAAGGGTACGTAAAGAAAATTAGAAAGTTCTCAAAACGGAGAACAAAAAAGACGAAAGAAAAAGAAAATGAAAAGGGCAAGGCAACAACGACCCACGGCGCATGCCTTTATTTTGGCGAAATGCCAGAAGTGTATTTTCGGTGTCATGGGATGGATCTGAAAAGAATGAGACGGAACAAATAATTTTTCTTACCGTGTCGGCAGCAATTTGCATGAAAACAAGCATTCAGCTTACTCTTGACGTCACCTTCATGCGGGATATTTCGATGTACTTGGTCTTGAAATCGACAACTTGACCTCGGTACTTATTCGTACACAAAAACGATTGAATTCTCGATAATGGGCGATACCGTAATCGTTGATTCAGTGCATTTTGTGGAGCAATAAATTTTACGATCTGAGATTTGTTGGGAAGTTTACAAGTTCGATTATAATCGGTATGTAAGCAGAAGCACTAAATATAAAATACCGACGGTTGTGTCACTATACACAATGATTATCTTTTTATATAGATTTGTTTCGAATGTAAAAAAAGATGAATTCAGTTTTTAACTGTTTTCTATCTGGCAATGCATGTGAACTTTTATTGTTTCATACAAAATAAAAAGGGTTATATGGTTGATATTATATGAACGCTATGACTTTGTTTGATTTATTTATAAAAAATAATTCTTGCGTGACATTATTTTTGCAAGAATGCATGGAGTGAATATGATATTTATTTAAAGTATTTTTATGTATATAATGTTCTTTTTTGTTTCTTCAAAGTGATAAGCACGTCTCTCGCTGAATTCTAAAGTGGTCATATTATTAGCAGTTCCGAAGGTTGATTTAAAGCAATTTATAACTATACATTGCAAATTTTACAAGAGGGGTTGTGTCATATGAGTGCACTGTTAAAATAAAGCTGCAATAAAGAAAGAATCATGAAATATACAATTCATAATATTTTTCAAAGAAACGAGCAAAGTTCCCGCTCAATTCTACACTGATCATCTAATTTATAATTTAACAAACAGATCCAAAGATTTCATCCAAATCAATTGATGGATTAAATTTTATGGAAATAAAAGTGACTTTCTTGTTGAATGTAGACTTTGTGACTAATTTTGTACATTCCAAAATCTACTAAAGAGGTCGTGGCATACGAGTACACACCTAAAGTAAGACATCTGTAGTTCACTTAAAAAAAGGTTATGAAACACTATAATTGTCATCATTAAATTATTCATTTATTGCCCTTATTTTCTTCCTATCTTTCTTATTTCTTTAGTGAGACAAGCATAATTCCCGTTGCATTCTATAATGATCCTATAATTCCCAATTCTCAAAAGAATAATGGTAGTGGTAATTTCCAGTTCTCAAAGATTGGCCCGAATTACTAAAAGTGACGGTTAAAACGACGAAATAACAATTTCGAGTTCCATCGTCGAATTCTATTGATTATATTGATCATAACGTCTCTATTTCAATCGGAAATTCTATTCATAGTACGGATTGCGTGATAAATCCATAAAGTATTTGTTGTGGTTCGGCTGTTTCACACGCAACCAATTTGAATGAGCACAACTTCGTGTCATTTCGAAGACACGAACACTCGTAAGTAGGTAATTTGATCACGCAAAATATAAATAGCGACTTTTATAACCATAATCCACTTTATTTTTATTAACTTTAAACAGTGTAAATTGTAAAGTAGCAGATAGCTTCTTTCATAACAGTTGCCATTAACAGCATACTGTATTTTGCGTGTGTTTACAGACAGTTGTTAGCGCCAACTGATTCAGTTCCTATTCTCCATTTACTTATTATAAATGAACGTGCTTGCGTAGATTTTTCTACTGCGCCGATAAGAATGAACTACAATAGTACTTTAATTATTTAAATTATTCATCATATACTTTATTCGTATATCGAGTGACTTTACTTTCAGATCATAGAAGACCATTTATATTGAGTCATTAAAAAAATATTCGTGAGTTTATACCATTAACATATATTAATATTAAACAGACATCAAATTAAGAGGACTAAAACGAACTCTTTAATTTTCAATATCTTTCACACATTACTAACACATACTCTATTATTGGTCTTTACAATAAAATGGAATACATTTTAACGAGTGGATTGAAATTGAATCCTTCAGCTTGTTGCCAATATTTTTTGATAACAAAGGAATAAAACATTTATTGAAACTATATATCAACGATTTCATATACATATGCAATTTAATACTCCGCAGGCAAATTGAATCATTTAATATAGAAGTCTAATTTTTTCACTGTTCTAAATCTTAAAAGAATGTGAATTACTACGTTATATAACGGCACGTCAACTGAAATGTTTGAAACTTTCGTCAATGAAAATAAAAACTGTTCTTGAAAAAATTCAAGCGCGAAATTTGACTTGGATTGTTAATGAATTTGCTTATGGAGAACTAATTTGATAAACTAATTTCTAGTTATTATCAGGTCTAATATAATTTTTTCGAACATTGTATAAGTTTTCAAAATTATTGTGCCTTTGATTCTACTAATGTAATAAATGACAAATAAATGATTTATTTGTTATAAAGCAACAATGTTTGTATTAGCATCAGATAATTCTAATGCTCAAGACATAAAAAAGATTATAGTAAGAGTTATTTAATAAGGAAGAGAAAATTGTGTGTTATAAATAACTATACAATGATAATTGCGGAGAAGCTTTCAAGATCAATTTAACTCTTTAAATAGAATATCAAAATACTGAACATCCTTACTTACACTATAATAGCGTTTTTCAAGACGAATTTAAAAATTTCATTATTACAAGTAAATGTCTCCATTACCATACTTTCACTCTGGCACGAATAATCTCTCCATAAAATAGATTTCGAATATGTATGTAATAGTCTAGCCATTTTTTCCTAAAAGGCGAACGTTTCAGTTTAAACAATCAAGGCATCATGTCGCGAAGCGTTATATATTTCTTGGTTAAAAGCAATGCGAATCGCGTCATCATTTCAAAGAAGTTCGGTGGTAACGCAGGAATTTTCAGAACATAATACGCAAATTGGAGGAACGCGTTGACGACTCGTTCATAGGATCGGTATTTACATTCGGTATCTACAGAATCGGATTTCTAAAGTACACCCGAACAATTTCGTTCAATGGATGTGCGCGGTCATGGATATATACAACTAACTGCGCGCACAGTTTACGGCAGTATGTATCGGGGTCCTCGGCCGACACGACGTTTCAAAGCGGACTGGTTCGCCCACTTCTTTGAACCCTGAAAGAGTTCCCGCTGCAAGAATTCTCACAGCTCGAGGCTTCGCTTTCGAACAAATCGCTTCTTGAAATCGATAAGCTACCGGTAGCCGCTCTTTCATTCGAAAAATCTTTGCGGCTTATAAATTACCCGACAATCAGGATTGGGGTTAGAGAACCGGCATCCAAGACGATAAAAAATAAGAAAAGAAAGATTATAATCATTGCAAAATCACGTGCTGTCATAACCCGATGCGTTTCGAGATTGAAAATGTCGAAATATTTTTGATAAAGCGGTTGTTGATTTCTTTTACGATACGAGTTAAAATAAATGCAACGTAGAAATTTTATGGAAGCAACGTTTAACTCGATGATATTTACATACACATGTCTGATACATGTATATCGTGGCGAGCATATCGATAAGGAAGGTCCTTATATTTACTTCAAATTAATTTAGTTTGTAGTTATTACTTGAGAGACAAATTTTGAAGATTATGATGTATATATACTGTATAAGATTATACTATAGAAAGAAAAAAAGAAATCAAACTTTTCATAATACAATAATTGGTTGAAATCATGAGTAAGTAAATCACTTCGTATTTATATACCTGCAGCAATACTTCACTAAAAATCATTCAAATCTCCAAAAAATGCACCAAATGCATTCAAATCTCTAAATAAAATTGTTATGCAGAATTATGAATTGGTCATTTATCCATTTCGATAGTTCTAATGTCAAGAACCGCACATGTCAAATCTGGAAAAGATACTTTAGTAAAATATGATTTATGCACTTGTTATATGTTATACTTTTTTTAGTTTTAGTGGTAAAAGATGAATAATTTAAAAACTATTGCATTTTTAATATGCATATAATGCTTATAATTTAATTATAAGTAAATTCTTTAATAATTTACTTCAGATATTCCATAAACTAATCATTTTACATTTTACATAAATCAATCTTTTTACATAACATGATAAAAATATTTAATCTATGCAAAAAAGTACACGTTTCATTTTAAAAAATAGTAAAATTTTTAAATACACATGTATCGTTACACTTGCAAAAAATATATAATCCAACAAATAACATTCTTTGAACCAATTATTTTTTTCTTTCAACATCTGTTTCTAATTGCATACAGAAAAGAGTTACGACTCATAGCAGCAGATGCGTGGACTATCCTGTGGTATTTATGCTTTGGCAGAAATTGAAATTCAATAACGAGACAATTTCTCATTACTTTGAGGTCACGATTTAAAGGTATCTTTAAGCGAATACCCTGATTCCAGATAAATAATCATAAACTTTTAATAATGCGAGCAACATTTTTACCATAGTCTGCAATTTGTACTAGTAGAAATAGCTTACTTTCAACCAATGAATTTCTTTACTGTTATTTCATATTCCGGTTCCAAAATTACATTTTACAAGAAACTGATACATGTTTTTCTGATTTAAACACATAAAAGCTCTAAGCAAAAATTAAATCAAATTATGTATATGTATATGTATTTATACATATAGAATTCAGAGTCATCCAAAGAACGATAAATTTACATAGATTGCAGTACTTATTGTCTGTTAAGAATTACTTAACGCTCAATGGTTTTATGGTAAACTTCTTCTAAGACGTTACAAACGTTTATTCAGTTCAAGTCGTTAATTACTGTATTTAACAGACATAACAGCTATTGATCTTTATAACCTTATTTATATGAATGAAAACGATACTGTGAATGCCCTCTTGTTTCATTTTAACGATTCGACGGAAGAAACGCTTTAGCCACCTCGTTTAATTCACGATATAAGAACGTGATATTTCTTCGAGTATATTATAGCAAAATCTCAACCTTAATAAAACTTTTTAAGCTTTACCTTTATGCTATTTAATGCCGCATATGGCAATCGTAATAACATTTAACGAGCCCGTAAAAGTAAGTAAAAACAAAGGAACGAGAATGGAAAAACACGCGTTTTCCTCGTACGCATGTTTTCCTAGAACGTTGAAAGAAAAGTATTCTAACCAATAGCGTACATGCCTGTGAGTATTTCTAAATTGTATTGGCTGCAAAATAGATTTTTAAAAAATTTGAGAAGTTTTCAAATGTGGATTTTATATTGAAATTATTAAATGACGTTTATATTTGTACGATATGAGTCTTATTATGATTATTAATGTGTAATTTTTTCCGATTTTTTGAGAGGTATATCATAATTTAAAAAATTGTGAACCGATTTACCCTAACTTTCTCTACGCAAAGGAGTAACATAATCTTACAACCAAGATACAGTATATAATAAACGGTCATTGTGTACAGTTCTAAATGCTTTCATATTTATATTAGATAATGTAAAACTTAAAACATTTCTATAATATTGAAAAAGGTGAGCATTGCATTTTTACATAGTTCCCAGATGATAGTCGCTGTTATGAATAATTTAGACACGTCAGATATATCATATGGCTGTGTTTCCTCTATTATTTTTGAGACAAAGATTTTCAATACATATGTTATGTTATTTCATTTATGTTCATTTACAACTAGAAAAAACTCCACATCTTAAACATTAACGGAGAATTATAACTTTATTGAACTTGTAGAAAAGCTGCTTCCTCTCCGATTTTGACGAGTTTGAAATATGTTATGAAGTTCAACATTTTGGACAACTTTTTTCTGTACATACAGCCGACGGTTGATCTTAGTTTCCGAAATATTCGCAAAAAGCTACCGTTATCACTATCGTGAATTCAGTCTATAATTATGCGTCCATAACAGCGTACGAATTAGTATTGGTTGCCGGCAGCCCTGCAGCGACCGGATATAATGACCTAATCGAAACCTAACTCTTATCTTTTGTTTATAGTATATATAAACGGGAGTTGGGCGAGCTTGAATAAAGCTTCCGGAGCTTAAAGGCTCCGTGCACTACTGCATATGCGAGACTGTACAGAATGTCTATGACAATTTAACTAAAAATGAATATCATCGAAGTATTAGGTTTAGATTTGGATAGTCTTCTCTTTCGGCCGACGCGAAGCGGCCGACAATCGTTACACGTGAAACAATAAAAATTCTTCTTTTTTGTGAAGTAATAAGAATTATTCATGCGCACATTATTTTTATAGTTACATAGTTTGTTATTATTGTAGTATTGAAAGTGCCATTATGTAAACCATTTGCACGACAACCGAATACATTATTGAAATGTTCGGGCAAAAAGATGTTCGTGGAAGTTCCAAATGATCTGCAAACTATAGTGAAAAAAGGGGACATATGCGTTGTTGATCGATGCTTCCGAGAAGAAAGTTCGTCGCATGCTCGATACACTGCATAAATCATAAGACCTGCAGAAATATTGAGTAAAATTTTTAATGTTGAACAGGTTAATTTTGTAAATAATCATAATAGCGATGAAAATTAAAATAAACGCATCATATCATTCATGCTGCAGATTAAAATTATTACTATTAATAGTGGCTTCGTATTTTATGCACTCAGATGAAATTAATTTAAGAGCACTTGTACCATGCTTGTTGCTTTTAAAATGGTAGTCTTTACTCTTTAGAAGAGTTTGCTGAAAATTTGAATTTACTCGTGAAATGATTCACGAAATGCATGAAACGAAAAAATGACAAACGCACTGGAAAATCTAATAACATAAATACCAAAATGTATTATTAATGCAGAAAAAGAAATATGTATATTTATCGTAGCTATATCTGTTTATGATATAACCCTAAAAACCCTAGGTAGTGTCCAAAATATTGCAAGGTGTCGCAAATTGCAGAGGTCCAAAACGTGGTTAAATTGAATCTCGTTGTGATACATGATACGTAATACATGAATACTATGTTAGAAAAACAAAAATTCATTAAATGAGCTGCATTAAATGAGCATTGACAGACCGCCACCGTGAAAAATTGTGCAAACAAACGGGTCATACTAATGTATGTACCAATCACCGTTAGATCATTAGTTAATCAGAAAACAAGGACCTGGTATTGGTTGCCACGAGCAATTAGCAATGGTTCCAAGATTTCCTTGACCAGGAGCAGGTCGTTGAACCCAGATTCATCGGTCATTCCCGTGTCGCGCACTTGTCTCTCGTGGCGATTCCCTTATTCGGAGTATCTTTGTAACTTTTGCTGTTAGCTGGCACTAACTGCTCCCGCGAGAAAGCAAAGTGGTTGCCATCACAACGAGAAGCTGATCGAGCCAGAGGAGAAGAAAATAGCTCATGTCATACAAAAAACAAAAAAGTGAGAGGAAAGAAGTATTTTAAAAGAGGAAAAAGATTCAAGGAAAATGAAATAATGAAACAGAAAAGAGAGGAAGAAGACAGCAGAAGAATTGAAAATATAGGTGTAATACGTGTAACTGAAATTTTAAATAAAAATGTAAATGTTAAATCATACTGGAAAGTTCTTCAGTTTTTGCTGTATTTAACTTTAGTGCCATATAAATATTTCAACATTTTTATTATGTACACAGTAAATGGCAGTGCTTTTAAAACAACGTCTAATTGATTTTTTTTCTTGTGAAACATAGTTCGAGAAATAAACGTAAAAAAGCAAAGGATTACTGACCCTTACAAGAATTATATCAGTTGTGAAGCTTTCTAAAAAAAGAAGCTATAAGACCGATAAATATATATATTTGATTAGAAAATAAATTTATATAATATAATATATATTATAATTATATAATTTATAATTTATTTATATAATATCATATATATAGTTGTAAAATAAGTAATTGCACATTTAATAACTAAACAAATTTTATAACATATTAACTATTCGATTACATAAATGCATTTGGGACCTATATATATAGATACTAAATGTAAATATATATATTGTATATATATTAGATACTATTATTATATGATATATAATATTATATGATTTTTCTAATGATATACTTAGGATGTTATAAATTTTGTTTAGTCATTAAATGTGTAATTACTTATTTTACAATAATTAACATACTATCTTTTGATATTTTTGAAAAATTATTCAACCCGAATGGGCCATATCGTTTAAACTAAATAAATAAATTTTAAACTAGCAATTCTTGTTTTATGCAACAAATTGAATATTCTATTAAACATTATTGACTTATTAAATAAACTCAATATATAGAAATAGATATACCAAATTAATTTATAGGTTCCGGTAAGATGGAGTTTAACATTTTTGGTAAAAAATACGAGAAAGATCGATGTTAACTTTCATATTTTTTTTATAGGCAAAAGTATGCTCTTTGCAAGGAGAGATTGATATTTCATTCAAGCCGCGCGAGTTATCGGTGCATTTACAATTAACGCGTTAAAATTATCTCTTGCTATGAAAATAACAACTTCGAAACGCAAAACAAAAACGAAACAAAATATCGCTGCAGTGTACGTACAGTGCGTCTTTATAACTTAAAATGCGTCTTTTACGAGAAGTTATTTTCGCACGTTAGTCCCATTCTACCATATCACGTCACATGTATAATATCTGAATACCGAAATCAACGTGTAAAAAACACAAGTCCATTAGGTCCAACACGTATTGTCGACTAATCGGCGGCAATCACTGAATTCATTGAAGTATATGAAGTATAGGAACCCATACGCGCTTGGTCGTTGCAACCAGCGAGTTCTCAGCAACCACGGGAACATGAGCGACGTAGAGACAGTTCATTTAGGTCGCGGAGACTAGTATTTTTAAAAAATGTTTAAACATTTCTTTCGTCTCGCGTTCTTATAAGAAAGGATACATAGAATTTCTTTTTACTTTTTCATTTTTTCAAAAGTAACTTTATAATTTAACAGTTCCTTCGACACCCATTCTATAATTCTCCTACAATACTAATAACTCCCAAGTTTTCGAATCGACGAGCTTAGTCGCAGAGTCCCATCAGTGTGATTCCTTGATCGCCCAGAGACTAGTCGATAATTCGTAATAGACTTTAATGTTTGGTATGAAAACGAACATGGAAAGAAATAAAATGAAGAATCACAAATATTGTGTTGTAACAAACAGAAGCAGCAAAGTAAACGTTAGATGCTCTAAGCAAGTAAAACTTGCATAAAAAAAACAAACTGTTATTAATATTTTCTTGATCTTAATTTGCATAGAAAAAAATTAAATTTTCATTTAAAATATCACCGGACGAAAATCCTCATTTTCCTTGTTGTCTTAATGAATATACCTAATAACATATAAGTATTTAGCGGATACTCTTACTACTTAATTATTCGAGTGTCAGAAATAATCTAACTGTTAGTCACAAAATTTGAACCTAAGTAATTAAGTAATCAAATTCAAATTTTTTCGCTTGGTGACAAAAATTTAAAGTTTTTGTTATCCGCATTCTGATTGAAGAGAAAATAAAAAATTGGGAAAAATAATATGTATATTTTATTTAGAATTATGTATATTAAGACAATAATCTTATATTTAGGGGTAGAAATATCTACATATTCATAAATGCGTGCATGCTTCAGGTGGTGAATCTGCACACTAAAATAAATAAAAGCTGTCATATCAACGTATGTCCTACATATATTAGTTTTCGAGTTATATATACATAGATGATTAAAAAAAATATTCCAAGTGCCCGCCTTGTACCTCGTTTCTTTCATAATTCTTTTATAAATCTTTTATAATTAATTCTTTTATAATTTAAAATCCATTGCGTAGATTCTAAATATAAAGTATGCGACATAAGTAAACAATATGCACAATCTGCGAGAGAGGATACAAAGTAAATCTGAGATAATTCCAAGAATATGTACATGGTATTTTGGAACGAGTGCGTAACTCAACGTTACGGTGTACAAAAACGTGTATTGAGACATAAGGCGGACATATTGAACATTTTTTCTAAATCATCTATATTTCGACAACTAAGGTACGTAAGATATATATTCATAAAACATTTTTTACTTATTTTAGTAGATTTTGCTGAACTATAAAATCTAATTATATACCATAATTTTTAGGATATTATTGATGAGTACAAAAAGACTCCACGAATTAATGAATTACAAAGCACACTTATGTGGAGACACTCGACTAAATTCCGATTGATTATTGTGTACAAAATTTTATTCGATCCATGATAGAATACAACTGTATATTTTCTTATGCATAAGGACGTGATATAGAAAAAATACAGTATACTGAATAAGAATTACTTCAAGATATCGACTTAGTATATCAATCGATACTAATTATTAAATGATTAGAAGTCACCACCTATTTAAGGACAAACTAAATTTTTATGCAACTTGCTTAAATAAAATATTGTCTGATAGAACCCATAAATGAGTTACATAGAAGTCAAATTCATCAATTGATCCAAGTTGATCCATTCAACATTCAAGTTAATCGTTTATATTTTGAAAAATTAAGCATTTTATGCTTAATTATGTGAGACTAAAATTTGCTACTAAAATTAAAGAAATTTAATTAAATTAAACTTTGAAAAAATGAAGTTTGTCAATTTGACATCTGTGTGACTCAAATAAAAACATTACCATTTAAGATAGAAACAACCTACAACCTACGCCTAAATTGCGTATACTCGAGTCAGCAAATGGAAATTAGAAAGTTAAATCGAAACTCAATAGAAAAGTTGTATGTAAGTAAGCAGAAAGAGAAGACTATATACGGAACATGTTCGAGGCTACGCTCACACAGTACGAATCTCGCGATTGCCGTTCCAGAGAATTTATTGCGAACCGCGACCCTATAGCGTAGCAAGGCTACGTTCCACCTCTTGTAACGCGAATTCCGCCGGTGCATCATAATTTAAGAGGAATTTTCGAGGTGGTATTCGAGTGTGGAAAACCATGCCGCAAGAGAGATCCAATCGTGATAACATCGTTTTCAGCGACCAAACAATAAATTCTGACTATAATCGATGTTTGCTTTGTCGGTATCGGCGAGGGATAGAGTAATTTTGGGTTAAACAAACGCGCGTGGAGTCATTTATCGTAGTCTACGTGCAATCTATACGTTGAAAATCTTGTTTTATGGATATCTAGATATGTTGTGTAAGTATTTAATCATTTTTACAATAGCTATTATAGAAACTATATTATTGAATAAAACATTAAAGAGTTTAAATTTTACGATATTCAATATTTAATATGTAATACTTGCAATTTTATATTTTTATATAATATATTTTTCTGACAAAGTTTTCTGAAAAAATAAAATTCGAAGACGGGGTAAAACTTATTGTACTAATTGAATATTATTATAGTAAAGTTGCGTCTATTTTGTTAAAATATATGGAAGATTTGTGTTAAATTGTTCGGAAAATCTGTTATATTTTTTAGCAATCGATATATTCTCTTGTGTGTTTGGTTCGTTTGTTTAAGATTGTTCATTACATAGCTTTGCGCAAAAATGAAATACTACTCCCAGCTGAGCTTAAAATGCAACAAATAAAGTAATTGAAAAGAAGAAATGCGTCATTTTTTAACAAAACAACATTAAATCTTACAGATCGATGAAGAACAGATAGGAAAATTCAATATTAGTTAGCATATTTAATTTATCCGATTCTGGTAATTTGTCTTAAATTTCGTCATGAAGTCTCCAATAAAGAAAATTTTGTATGCCAACAACGATTTTAGCCGTTGATAATCAAGAAGATCCGATTGTTAACAATAGACTTAGAAGCTTAACAATAGACTGAAATATAAATACAGCAAATTAAAGGTTAACAATCGAATATTATATCAATTCAAAACTATTTACACAAAAGATTGGACCATCAAACTGTTGTATTGTTATATCTTTACAAAATAGCAATTTTGCCATTCTAAATTTTCCCAAAAGATTAAAACATTTTCAAACATCTCCATCCGAAGAGGAAAACGAAAACTAATGAATTCAACTTGTTCCACCTGGCCAACCGAGGCCAATACAAACAATCAATCATTCGATAAACGAAGTAGCTACGGTTTATTCGAAACAAAGTATTCACGAAACGGCATAGGTGAATAGACGAAAAATACTGAGCGAAATGTAATTAACACGAACGAGGGAGGTCGGGAAACCCCTGGATCCAAGTTCAACCCTTCCTCAAGAGGACTATAACGCGAGCAACGATTTTGTATAGGATAGACAGAAGGCAGCTGACCATTCGGTGGTCCGCAATCAGGGGGTTGGCCATGTCTGCCGCTTGCTACCCTCCCTGTCGGGGGATCGGATTAAAAAAAGTGTAGAAAGATAAAACCGGATGGCAGATGCGATGTTTATGGCCATGCAGACCTACTACATACTTTGTTCAGCTGCATTGTTATCGTTCCGCAAAACGGATCTACGGGGCTTTTCATCCCACTATGTACTCTCGATCGAACGTTAGCAAAATTCTTGGCTGATGCCAACGTTCTTGTCTGGCTGCAACGTACACATCGTATTGATCGCGTATATCTTAATATAATCTTGCGTATTTTATGTTGCGCGTTGTACATCCGCATAGTGTTTACTATTTCATTAATGATACATACGATGATATTGATACTTATAATTTGTAGTGAGATAGAAATGGATTGGAAGTTGAATCTGAGGGTGTAATCTCTGCTTAATGCTAACAATTTGTTAGAGTTTTATTGGAATATTTAATGATAAGCTTAGTGTATAGTTATTACCTGAATTTAGATTTCGGTATAAAGAACGAGTTTAATTGTGAGTAAGGCTTAGAATACTTATCAAAATGTAGTGTTGCCAATTGTGAAAATTTAATAGTTAACGGTTTATAGAATATTATACACGGTATTTATTCTATTTTAATTGAGTCATATTAGCTTTCAATATTCAGGGAGGACGGTAAATTAAAGAGAAATTGATCTTTAATTATTCAGAAATAACATTAATCAGTTTTTATTTTATATATACAAAACCGTTCTATAACAGAACTATTTTAAATGACATTATGTTATTTGATATTATTTTGCATATATTATGTATACCGTTATAATCATTTATCGTTACAATCGATATCGATTGCAATAATGTTTGAAACTTTTCACAATATAATTGAAATCCATCAATTATTCATATTAAAATACTGTAATATAATACAATATAATATAAAAACAAGATAAGAAAGTTCATTACAAATCATGACTCCCACTGAAATTTAAGTTTTTCACTATATTAATTGTGTAAATGCGATATTATTGAAACATTTACATAAGATGACTAACATAATTTTTCAAAATTCGTCAGATTTAAAAATCAAGATACGAGAAAAAGTAACGACAAAGACAGAATTCAATGAAATACATTGACTTAAAAAAATTTTCTAAATAAAATATTGTAGATATTAATGTAAGATTGATCTTCAATTCTATCAGTTATACGTTTATATACAGGGTGGTTGATAACTGGTGGTACAAGCGGAAAGGAAGTGATTCTACGCGAAAAAAGAAGTCGAAAATATAGAATAAAAATTTTTTTTTTATTTTTTTTTTTAATATTTCCATCGAGACAACGATCTACAGTGAGATCCGTTATAACGAGACGTGATAGAGTACACGCGTACCGAGCGAAAATTCAAAGTCGATTTTCTCGAAAACAAAGCCTCAAAGGAAAAATGTTTATTCTATATTTTCGACTTCTTTTTTCGCGTAGAATCACCCCCTTTTCGCTTGTACCACCAGTTACCAACCACCCTGTATATCTTCCTATCATGTAGTAAAATTGCAAAAGCTTGAATTAAGGATTCAAATTTACTTACCATATACTTGTCGGATAATAACAACATTTTGGTAGCCTACAATACGTCTTTGACTTTGAAAGAACATAATGCCATTACTTGACTGAGAACGTTTATACAAATTCATATTTTGAAGAACAAAATTAAAGAAGCAATAACACAAACATGATAGAGATTTGTAGTACTCTCGAGATATTATAACGAATATCTTACCTAGGATATTTTATATATTTTTGAACATTATGTGCATTCTGTACATACTTGCGTCTCTAAATTTGCCACAAATTTTTATCTATAGATTAAACATTGACTTCAATGTGGTATAATGTCCGTAATAATATCTATATTGCTATAATGTTATGAACGAAGCAGTTGCTAACAACTAATAAGCTATAATGTGAATTAACCCAATTATAAATATAACAAATTTACATGTTTCCGTGTGAATACTAATAGAATCATTTTTCAGGCTTTTATACTTTTGAGTCCGCGTTTAAAATGCTTCATATGTTCCAAAAATCATTATACACGAGAAAACTTGTTCAGATACCATTAATGCAACATGAAAAAAACAAGAGAAAAGAAACGAACGTTAGTGCAGCCAAGACGCCAAGAGAACCCAATTGATTGCTCATGACTTTTCTACGAATCATATTTCTGCAAATTGCAAACCATAAGCGCACGCGTGATCGGGGCTTAACGATGCAGCTGGTTTCGAAACGGCGCCGCGCTTAATCGATGCCTCGTCGAGCAGAATTCAGGAACTCTCAGGCTATTACGTAAACTTTCTACGCGAATCGCGAGTACAGACGGCTGCACCTTCGTTGGAAACGACTTCTAGAATGTTGCTTGAATCGCGCATACTCACTAAGCTAAGAATGCCGCAGACAAGAATCCATATATGGCTGGCATTTACGACAGTCATCAGCTTTTTAGACTTTGTGTTTTGAGCCTGTATCAACCAATTGCGAAACATTTTTACGACTACTTCGTCCACATTTTAAACGCGAAACTGTTCGTTTGTAGTTGTATTCGCCTATATATGTGTGTATATATACAATGTACAATGTGGTTCAATCTCCGGTTAGTAAACTATGCAGGAAATGGAATTAAATATAACTATTTGTACGTTTGTATTTTGACATATATAATCATTGGTGTATCTTTATGACTTTGACTGTGCTTCATGAACACTTTCCATGGATTGTTTTGTCCCTGTAGCCCCTGTAAATTGGTTTGGATACGATTCTTATATGTATAAGAATGGATTTTTATCAAAGTGAGGTCATAAGCGTTTTTCTTTTTTTTTTTTTATTATTACGAAGTAGGAATATTTTAGTAATATTTAGGAATATTTTTTATTGTTACGAGTGAGTACCGAAGGTTATGTTGTATTTTTTTTAGTTTATTCCAATATATATATAGACCAGAATAGTGTACAAGGTGTGTCTAAAAAGTAATGAGAGCTGTTTTGTAAAAATGTTTATGTTATTTAATAAGAAATGTACATTGTCTTCTTCAAAATAATTCCCTTTAAGTGTTAGTGTTTGAACTATTCTACTAGAACTACTTTCAGTTGGTTGGTTACAACCTTTTTGATGTTCCAAACAGTACCAGATAGCATCAAAATGACGTCCCTTAAGATGACTTTTGATTTTTGAGAAAATAAAACAGTCACATGGACTTGAAACTCATTTACAGAGAGTGCAGTGTTACTCGATATGTCACTGGTGAAGTCATTCGTGTTAGCTGAATCGACTTGAAATTAAAGATGACAATTTCTTGAAGAAAATCATTTTCACCTTAATGGCTAGGTTAAGAAACAAAATTGTTGCATTTGGTACAGTGAACATCCAAGAGAAATTCAAGATCATCCAATGCATCTTCACTGTTTGGTGGAGTTTACCCGTAAAGGTTACATACCCGGACTTTACACCCTTTTGTTTATATATGTATATTTCCGTATGTGTGGGTGTGTGTATGTGTATGGTACACGCTGGATAATGCTAATGCTGGTAGTACTATATCTTTGAAAGCTCATAACTCAGACAATTCTCATTAAAAAAAACCATCTATTAGTGTTTTGGAGAGATCACATCACATATGTATTTTTACATATTTTATGTTTTTTATTTTTTGTATTTTTTACATAAGATAAATGGTAGCGAGATTTTGCATAAGATAAATGTATTGAAAGCAAAGTAGAGAACAAAGACTCGTTAACACTAGAACACAGTCTCTAATGTGTAGCTAGATATACCATATAAGATAAACTTAATTTTGCCAAAAGTATGTACATGTCTCTAATTCATAATAATTCTAAAAAAAAAAAAAAAAAAAAAAGGAAACTGAAACCTAACATTTTAACGTGCTTAGTAGTTGTAGTATTAAACAATTGCTAATATAAAACTTATATTAAATAATATCCCAGCTAGATCACATAACAAAGAATTGAAAACAATAAATATGGATGTGATACATCATGAACGGTAGTAAAATTTTAAAATTTCAATATTCCTAACACACCTTTCATTTTTCCATTAATTATATAATTAGCATACTTCGACTAGTACTTACTACACTTATCTTATCGGGCAGTGTGAACAACTAATGCGAAAATTAAGCCTGTGAAAATTACACGAGGTTATCTTACGGCTCCTCAGTTCTCATGTACGAACCTGTCTCCTAATTGGTTAATTTGTTTCCTACAAGAGCCGATACCTACTGTTTAGGCTCATCACTAATTACCCGAAGCGATTCGCACTAGTGGGGAAAATCACAGCACAAAATTTATGAGAAAAAAACAAACACACGAATGCTCTTAAGATTGCGAAATTACAGAGTCGAACATTGCACCTAGAATTTTGCAACCAAGGTATATGAATTACGTGTGTAACTATTGTATATAACATGGATTAGACTTAATTATATAATAGCTACGTGTAAAAGTTTTTCGAATCCATTTGCGTCAGGCCTTTGTACAGTGTTAGTATTTTACTTTTTACCTTCGAAATGTTCGAATTTAAATAACTCCCGAAAATGAAATGTTCCAACATAGTATCTTTATTGTTAATTGTTCTATTATAATCAACGTTCTGCTGCTTGTAAAGTCCTATGCTGTAAAGCCCTCTGTTTCTTACTTTTTATTTTTTTTACTTGTAAAAATATAGCAAAGGAAGAAATATCGTCTCTTATTAGAACATGTTTTATGACAATCTGAAGAAGTACTATATAAACATTAATATTATTACAGTACATATATACAGAATGACGCACGTAACTGGAACCGTTTTGATTATTGCGTAACTAATGATTTTAATGACGAGTATTTCAGATAAAAGTTGAATGATCTAGAGGTGGACATAACTTGACGTGACTACTTTTTTTTTGTATGAGGATGCATAGAGAACGTAAGTAGGTCAAATTTACGTTTTTAAATAGAACAACATATCTTTCTTATACATATTAATTTTGCAGAACATTCTATGTCAAAAAGTATTAAGATACAATATTACAAATATCAACAATTTGTGAAATATAGTAAATTAAAAAGTGAGATATTTTATATTGAGTATATTGATGAACAATTATGGTTTGGAATATCTATGAATTCACTACTTGGTGTAAATAATTGTTAACAATTATGAACAAATTTTAAAATAAGGTTAACGATGTAAGTCTATAGAATTAGTAAGAGATATTTTCCTTCTCTTATTTTATATGCATTTTATGCATTTATTTTATATACGTTCAGAATGGTGGGTTGTTTTCTATTATAGTTCCTGTATTGTTGTATGTATTATGTTATGTTATTGTACTGCCTTATTCTTATGTAATTATTACAAAGTGAATAAGAATTACGACAAAGGCTATTTGTGTGAACATTCCTTATGATGTAACAATTGATACTCCCTGAACATGTTCAATAATTTCACAAGTATTACTATCAGCAATAATGATGTAAAACACATGTCTATATTTAATATTAAAGTAATGTCATTAAGGTTGAGTTTGATTCTTTGTATGAACAGAATCCACGTGAAATGTAGTTTACTTTAAGAAAGGATGCAAAATGAAATGGAAGTATAATAGATGGAAATAATTGTGAAACATATTAAACTCAAATTTGAAAAAAACTGAAACAATTAAATTTTACTACCTGCAATTACGATGAAAAAATATAGAAACAATTGACTGATATACTCAATAAGAAAATAGATATATTTATTTATTTACGAATAAAATCCTATGATATTACAACTTTTTCAACATTGATTCACCGCTTCACACTCAATTGTTGCGTATATACGCAATATTATACTTTGATAAGTTATAGATTAATTAAACGATAAATGTATTTGTTTTGTTACTTGTCTGATGAAACTGGTTTCAAATTTTAGTGCACTGTACTTTTTCCTACAAAATTATCCAAAAAATGTTTCTATTATTAGTAATTAATAAAAACAATCTTTCACACAAACAAAAAATAATTTGATTTAGGAAGAATTAAGTAATAGGATGTTTATTTTTACTTTTTAAATTTATATAAAAGATTCCATGATTACCTATAGTGGTTAGCTTGGGTAAAACTTAAATGCATCGTGCGAAGAATTGTAAATCTTTAAAACTTGATGCAAAGAATTAATTTTACTGTTGGCTGGCGTCAGAAATAGACGATCTTTTTCTGAATCCCCGGATGTCATCTCGTTGCGAGCGTTTTAAGGGCTATAAAACGCATCCTGGCAAAATCTTTTGACGGAACATTTCCCCGACACGGCAGTAAGGTTTGAACGTAAACCACAGGCTGCGTTTAAAGAGGAAAGAGAAAGTGCAGAAGAAACACAAGGGCGAGGAAAAAGAACGGGGAATCTCGTGCGCAGCTCGTGCTGAGACAACAAACGCTCTTCCTAACTTAAAATAAATCCTATAGATCCTAATAGTGTAGTATAAATTATGTATCCAACGCCTACCTATACCCAGACGGTGCTTGTTTGGAGTATTTCTTGCAAATAGCTCTTTACAGCATGGATAAACAAGAGATCAAATGAAACGTAATATATAATTATAGTCCTATTGTCGCACGTGTCATGTATACATATTATATATGTGGATGAGGTGTTTAGATATAGTGCTCAGAAAATTAAAGATCGTGTATAATAATTTACCGAAATGACTGCAATAAAATTAATTTTTACTAACTTATTCTAGTGCACGTTATATTGTGGAATAGAATTTCCTGTTACTGCCGCTCATTATTATCTTTATAGTAAAATTCAGATTTTATTATAACTAATGATATCATATCAACAGTATACTCTTAATTTAAATTTAGATAAAGCGGCAGAAGGATGTTAAGATTCTTTTTTATACTTTAAAATAATTATCCAATTATACTTTAAAATAATTATCTCCATTCCTTTTTTTTCTTTATTAGCGACTTGGATAGAGAGGATCTGTGAAAGACATAAAATTCTGTTATTTAATAATCCCCAAATAATATTTGCAATATAATTAAGCATCAGCGTCTAAACAACTTCTTAAACTTGGATAATTTATTGCGGATATACTAGTTAATACGTACTTAAGCATTTCTTGATCCATAAATCCAAGAAATTTAGTTTAATAAGAAAATTTATAGTTACATACGTACGTCGCTGTGCTCATTGCTTACAACATCCCTACACTATCAGCACATTCCATAGATAAAGCGACCATTATCAATACTTCATTCAAGAAATTGAATCGTACTTCGAACCACACAAGTTATAGATATATCTATTATAGAGTCAGTCTTATTATAAATTTAGTCCAGTAAGTAAATTGAAATTACAAAAAGTGGCAATACCAATGACTTTATAGTTTCGTAAATTCGAGGTATAGCTTGTATGAAATGAGAAATAGTCTAAAAATTTTGATGATTTTTTCGTTTCATGTTAACGGCGATGAAAAATATTTGATTTATTGTGAAGTTTTATGCAAAATTAATTGATTAATTTTTTATGAACACAGCCAAAAAATAGGCAGAGATTTATCTTAGCCATTAAATACTAATGTAATTAATATACTTTTGATATTATATGTATTTCTACGACATCCACAACGTACTTATATGTACTTATTACTATATGCTGAATTCATAGCGTTTCGTGAGTTTTTAACAATAGATAATAAATTCTACTTTATCTTTGATGCAATTTGGAGGAAATATGAATTCCGTTAAAAAATGAAACACTTCTAACAAATATTGCCCCTAGTTGATTACTTCCCAATATGCGGTAATTACATAGAAACATTCCGAATTCATCGGTAGAAAACATGTTTTTCTGCAACTTTGTATCTCAGATATCGATGAAAAATAAGCAAAAAGTATTGGATCTTCATTAAAACTATCTTTATTCCATTGGTAAAAGTTTATCATAAATACTCTAAATATTTAGAAAAATTACTCTAAAAAATTGGTCAAAGAAAAGGAGAAAACGCTCTTTTGGAGGAGTAAGGAATAAAAGATTACAAAGTTCACTATTGTAGCTAACTAATCTATTAATTATTGCTAATAATAATATAATTTTCACATAACATAATAATGAAGAAGGAAATAGAGAAAAAAAAGTGAAATACATAATAACATAACTTTTAAACGTTAATATTATAGAAATCATTTATTATTCACGACAATATGATTTTGTAGCAATAAATGTAATTCTAACAACAACGCTAAATAGAAAAAAAGCAAATAATTTGGTTCTTATTTTCAATTTTAAATAAGAAAAATAGATCTTACTCTTTTTTCAATTACTCTCAAATTAAAAAAAAAAAAGATAGCTTTAAAAGTGTTATAGTTGCCGAGATAATGGGATTTCTCCATGAGTTATAGTTTTCACGCGGTCAATTCAGATACGGTGCGCAGAGCTCCCAGCGGCCCTACCTACTGCGCTGAAATCCTCTAATGTCCTGACCACCCGCTGCGAAAATGGAACAACTTTGCAAACGTTTCTCTATCCTTTATGAGTATCCAAGCAATACGAAAAAAAATTCATATATAATACAAGTAAGTAGTAAACTGTAAAATGACGTTTATCGCATCTCTTAATGTTTGGTAGTCTAGCGTTAGCGATTTTTTGAATAAAAACTTCTTATATCAGAATCAATTGATCCTAGAGAAACTAAGATAAGCTCATACATTTTTATTGCAAATTAAAGATTTCATGTTTCGTATGTTGACGAATTGATTGTGCGAAAATTAAAAAAGCGGATCGATTCAACATTTGGTACCCCATTTCGGTATGACTAGTGTCTTGTATAAGTAGACTTACTTATTACAGAGCCTCGATACTGTATGACAATTTAATTAAAGTCATAAATGATTTAAGAAAAATGGATATCTTTGCACTTTTCATTAATTCACAACCTCAAAATTAAGCTATTTGTAACATAATAGGTCTCATTTTATAGATGATTTTATTATAAAGTTTCTACAACTTTTTACTAAGACTTTTTCACATAAAACAAGTGGTTTTTAAAGTATAAAGCGAAATGTAAGAAAAAATCGTACTGTTTTTGTTTAATCATGTTGAGGTATTCAATATCGTCACGAAACTATACTTTGTTACAAAATTAGCAATTATACAGGTTAACTTAGTTCTGATGTAGAATAAACTAATAATTATCATCAACGACCTTGCAATTAAACATTTCTGAGAAATCGGTCGGAGTTAGAAAAGAAGTTTCCTTACTACAATTAAGCTTGCTGGTTTTGTTACGGTCCTTAACTTGAATTCTGCGAAGGCTACTAAATCTGAAACATTCTAGTGTAGGATGTCGATGCTTGGTTTGACGTGATATAACGTGTATCTGGTTCATAAAATATCAGCTCATAACTTTACAAGACCAATTTTTGAGATATTTCGTGAAAGGATGTTCGCTTTGTTCTCGGTTGTTCTCTGTGAAATAGTCAAAGGCGTCACGACCTCTGGAAAACTTTTAGCCTAAACCATGAGTATTTATTTTTTCTAAGATCCTGTAATGTAGATTCTTAAAACACGTTTTATAGACTTGTAAGGAACTTCAGGGACTATTCATTTTAGTACGAGAAGAAAATTATAAGTGTGTTCGATAGTATTCTTTCTTGGGATTCCTTTTCTTAGCCACAATGCTAAAGAACAAATTTCGTCACAGTATTAAATCGGCTAAATAAATGACAAATGAAACGTGGCGTTAACGAAATACTGGCCCTTAGTAGGTTAATACATGTACAAAAATTACTATTTTCACTAGCAAGCATGATTACTCACAAATGTTTGACTTCTGGTTATATTTCATTATTTGCAGAGAAGGATGAGATTCGTTAGTGCATTAATAGATAAGTGTGATAATCGCTAGGAAAAAGATTACCATCTTGGTGAACTTGTTGGAAAGGTACTATCTCTGCGATTGATTTTTAAATATGTTGTAAAGCTCAACATTTTGAACAACTTTTCCCCATATGCATAACCGACTGATCGCCTTTAGTGATCGAGTTATATAAAAGAATATCCCGCCACTCGAGTTTAGTTTTCAAGCTGGATTGAGTTAGTAGTAATAGTAATCTGTCCGTCGTGGCACTGCACTGTAATGCAACCGGTCAGCATTATTTATATCAATGCCGATAAGAGGATTCGCAGGGCCGCCTTGCGACGCGGGAACGCGGTGGAGGTCGGGTTAATATTATGTACTACTAATCTAACTCAACTTAAAAACTAAGACCAAGAGATGGGGTATTTTTCGTATAACTCGAAAATTAAGGCTAACTGGCGGTTATGTGTAAATAAGAGCTTATTCGAAATGTTGAGTTTTACAACACATTTTAAAATTATTGAAATCGAGTTTTTCGACAAGTTTACCAAAATGATGATCTTCAAATTTCCTATAATTTGCGCACAACAACAGTAGTATCGTTACATTCTTCTATCGATGCTCGAATAAGTGACCCTTTTCGTAAGAATCCATCACTTTGCATATAATAAAATGTAACCCTGAAAAAAGTTGTGGAAGCACTTCGCAGAATCCTTGTTAGTAATAAGATGTTTTACAGATTCCAGAAATTGGGAAAATTAATAATCAACAATGATTTTAAAGTGCCATATAAGGAGATAAATATAGTACACCACAAATTACTCTATTTACATCCTTAAGCATTAAATTAGTTATATGGTTTCATATCAACTGTATGTTCGAAACCAACAAAGGCTACCGCGAGATTCAAGTTTCATGATCAGATGATTCAATAAAGGAATATTAAGAAATTGTTACAACCGTATCAATCGTTCATTCCTTATTCAAGTATACTTAATGGATCTGAACACAAAAGACTCTTATACAATTGAATCATAATTATTATTGACAAAATTCTCTAAGTTACAAGACGTCTACTACGTGTGCTAATAAATTATCTTAAAATATCAAATTTAATAATAGGAAACATAGTTCTACGATTGAATTTTACAGATTACAAACCAGCTTATTCTATTCGACATAAAAGTATAAAATTCTTAAAATCGTTTGTGTAATAAAAGCCTAAAACTCAATAAATTTTCACTGTTTTCACTAATATTATTTATTAGTAAATTAACAAATCCAAGATTCATCTATATTAGCAAAAAGGCTATAAATTACAATAAATTCGAGCCCTTAAGTTTTAAGTCCTCAGTAAATTAATAATTTATAATCTACAAGCGATATGATTCAATATGGGATATTCCGAAGTGTATATATAGTCTCTAATTGTGTATAATTACTAAAATTTCATATGGAATATGAAGATATTTTTTAAATTTTAAATCAACAATCCAGTTTGTAAGTTCCAATATCAACGATTCAATAGTCCCGTGAATCAATACCAACGAGTCCCGGGTCGATGGATATTCGCTCCCACGATCTCTTTGCTCTCAAGTTCCACGACCCAGCGGTATCGGATCGCTAGAACCAGTACTTGTTGGCGTCAAGTTTCATGACTCGCGAATCGTTCTTATCGCTTCGTGTGACCCGAGTCATCGGGACTTACTGATGTCGACTCCAACGACTCGGAACACCTTGGTTTTTTCTTCCACAAAATCAAAATCAATACTTTTTCGTTATGTTAACAAGATGTTGCAAATTTTAATAATACGATTTGCTTTAATTATTTCACTATTAGTGCCTTTTTAAACATTTATAATATCTAATATCGGAAGATATAATGGGTAAGTGGAATATATGTACATGTATGTACGTATACTATTGTAAAAAGAAGAATTTATATCAAAACACGAAACACTATTTAATTTCTAATATTTAATATGAAGATGAAGCGATTGTTGGAAAAATATGTACATATGTCAGTAATAACTTTCTTAAATTGCTTTAAAATCAGATAAATATCTTGAGATGAGATGGTGTTCGAGTCTTGAGAAATCCTAACAGGATTACCTCTTGCCTACTTCAGTTAACGTTATCTACTTACCAGTTTTAATACCTTATCCATCTAATATAAAATGTTGGAATATACATCACTTGTATTCGACAACCTTCAATAAAATACATAAAGTTAAGGTTTAAATCAAACTTTATTATTAGTACAATTTATTTTTATTCAACAGAAAACCATAATTCGTGCTGTAAGTATGGCTTGATATTATAAATTAAGAGGTTAAGACACTTCGAAATGAATACAACAAATATGCAAAATTATGCCTCTATTATTATCCACAATTCTTCTCTTATACTTTATATATAATACTTTCAAGTTTAATTATCACAAAGAATGAAAAGAATTCCATCCTATTATTTCTTCAAATACTGGAATGAAAAGACAAAATGCAATTAGCATTCTTTTTTCGTATACGTAAAGATTATTAAGGACTTAAAATGCGAACGTAAGAATGCAATTTGAAATATAAATGATATTATTTCACAGTGTCGTTTATATAACTCAATGTGTAAAATTTTATTAAACAACTCCAAAGAAATGAATTTTATTACTTTGCTCATATATATAGAACTTTTGAAAAAATTGCAATGTATACATATAAAAGCCTCAAACACTACTGAAAAAGTTCATCTACCTATTCGTTGTCTACACAAGTGAAGAATTCATAACAAAGCGACTCACGTTAGCTTTTTTTACTTTTTAGATAATAACGCATTCTAGTAATAAAAACCGGACTCACAACATCACAAAAATTAATTGACTTCTTTTTCAATGTAATTACAGATATATCTATAAGAATTATATAATATAATAAATATTTCGTTTAAAGAAATTTTAATGTATGAGTAGAAATTAAAGATGCTAGAGTATTCTTTTGTTCTTCTAGAGAAAGACAAAGATCATCTTTAGATCATGTACACAAATAGATCATGTTTGTTAAAGCTCTTCAAATATCATAGATACTTCTACAGCTATAATAAACCTTGTTTGAAGTTTCAAATGTTTAATAAAAGAAAGCGATTCAATCACGATGCATGCGTGTATATACTTGATATGCCGACAGTAACGTATTGTCAATCGGATTCTCAGAGCACTAATCGGGCAAACTAATCTAATTCGGTTCGAGTGGTCTGAGTAGATGTCGCATTGCGTGATGGCGTACTCGTTCATCCGGCTTGAAAAGCTTCAGGCTTCCTTCCAGACGAATTCCTCGAGTTGAAGTGGAATATGTAAGAGAGAGGATGCGCGGAGATGCAGGATACAAGAACTGTGGGATCCCACGAGCGGCTGTACGTGCCTTGTAACCAAGATGCTCAGTGCATTTAACCTCCTGTGTGTCTGCATATATGGTACGTTGCTCGTCGATATCACGTCGTCGAGAAGAAATTGATCAGATCTTACGTGACGCAGAAATTATCAATTTCATTCAATTCTACTTGAGTTTCTCGAACGGCGGGGTTTGTTCGCGAGTAAACGTGTTTGAACCGCGGAAGTACGATTAAATCATGCAATAGGCATGATCATGCAATAGGCAAAGGAAATCAACAAATCTTGTTTTATTTTTTCTCTCACAAAAATTCTTTTTCTTTGTGATTTTTCTTTTGAAAGAAAATGGAAAGATCTTGTTATTTTCTGTTAACACGAAATCTTTTGTTTTCTTTTGATTATCTTTACGGAAAGAATATAAAAACATATCGCTCTCCTTCTTTCAATCTTCTTCTGTTCAGATTTTACAATATGGTTTTTAAAATATTTTATATTAATGTTATTTGTATGCTTTGTTATCTATGTAATAATACTTTAGAACGAGGAATTAATATACATAGATGAAGTGTATCCCTATTTCGTTTCTGGAATCTTCGATAATTTAACGTTAACAGTAAATCGATCAGTTATTTTAGTATGAAAAAATATAAAATAATCTTTAAAAGACTACTAGTAATTATAGAAAACACAGCAATTATATGGAAAAGAAATTCCCAATAGAATTTAACATATAACATATAGACAGTCAGCTTTGGCAATTGAAGAAAATAAAGTTCGAAAGCTCAAATTATTTCACATTTTATTCATAATATTCCTTTGATCGACGAAATTCAATTCACTCTCCTAAGTTCACTTCCTGCTACTTTCAGTCACTCGAAAGAACAGAATAATTCGATACTCGTGAAATATCGATTCGAATGACATTGAGGGCAACGTTCGCCACTCGATAAAAAAAACCTATATTTACTCCTTTAACATTGATTGAACGAAACATGCTATCAACGGTTATTGTATTATGGGAATCGAATGGAGAATAGTGCTAGGCAGATGCACTTCGATACCGGAAAGGGAAGCCGTTGTAAAGCTTCCTACGCACAGAAATATAAGCCCGATGTGTGGTATCGATAAAAAGCAGTTTCAGTTGCGTTTACGATTCACTAATTAATGGAGGCCAAAATTGTTGCTCGATGAACCGTTACGTAGCCACCCACTGTTGGCCATATGCCTTCACTAAAGAACCTAATTAGATAATCAGATAGTAAAAATTACAATTGTCTGTTCGGATAAGATGTTGCGTGTTGTCTTTCAAAGCTGCTGTGTCTCTCACGTGGTGTATTCTTATGCTTTTCTTCATATACCGCAAATCATGGTGTGAGAGAATCTGTGCAGCCATTTGCTTTTAGTTAGCTATTGTTTTAACACTTTATGATCACACTCGTTGCACGGATAGTACGCTGTGTTTGTTAACTTTGTTAACGGATGTGTTGCAAATTGTTACATGGAGTAGCATGTTATTCAGTTGATCTCTATTATAACGAAATTCTGTATAGTTATGTAATTAACTGCACTCTTACTGCTTAAATCTAACTGGAAAGTGAATTTCAATTATTTAATTTAAAAGTCATAGAGAATGTGGAAATCAGTGAATTCATATTATATGTACGAAAGATCCTCTTATATAAAATGTATACATATATGTACGAAGAGTTCAAGTAAATCAGTTTTTATTTTATACGAACAACGAACAATAAGTTTATAGGATGCATTTTTGTGTAAAAATTAATACGCATATCACCGTGATCAATACATATATGATTAGTACATGTATATGTAGATTCTACATATTAATAGTTCAATAATTGTTTATTTCAGCTCGTGCTGCATGAATGGTTTTAATATTAAAATAACTATTTCAGAAATAAAGAGAAACAAAACATAACTAATAATACTACTACATTTAAACCCTTATCTTTATCCTCGATGCTTGACAGAAAGGCAATAAATGTTTTATAATAAATATTATATTTAATAAAATCGTGAATATTAAAAACCTTTAGTAGTAATTAATGACAAAAAGAAAAGAAGGTCTAACAAAAGACGTTAAATAAATTAAGTGTTACTGTTAAGCCGCGTGGGACAATACACACGCCATCCCTCGCTGTCGGGCCTTCTAAGGCCCACGCACCGTCATTCCAACCCTCAACAAACCTAGGAACCCATCCTAAACCGAAACTTCTAACTTAAGTGTTTTGAGACATACTTTTTAAGGTAATCTTCTTTAACGGAAAAAGTTGTCGACTCGGCAAATGTCTTCGATTTATGGATGATCCTTGGAACAGTCCTTAGGTTTATTACGCGTTCGTGCAAATTACTGAGAAAGCAGGTATTTGCCTAACGGGAAAGTTGGATTTTTCCCGTGAACAATGTCACCCACGAGCCACGTGTGTAGGGTCCTTCTCCTATTTTCATTCATTAACGTGAGCTATAACCAATGGGCATCGTGGATCGTTACCCTCACTTTCCTAACGAAAAATGTGAACAACGAATCCGCGTTCGTAGTTCAAAGGAATACCCCCACACCGAGCTTTCCTCCGTAATCACACGAAAACGAAACTTACTCTTTCTCAAGCTCTAGAACAGTCAAATTCTCTTCCTCGGTTCGCATCCGTCAATCACTCTGTATCTTACATAACGTCTTATCCATATTGTATATAAAATTGTTGGAAATACATATATTTTATATCCTGTTAACGTAGTGTTATATCAAAACAATCACCCGTATTATCTTAACGGAAATCAGGGAATCGATCAACTTATAATCGGAGCGGGAATTTACGACTCCCGTTGATGTGATATCTCGCGAACGCGTCTCCCCGCGACTGATCGAATATACATTGTCCTTCGAGCCGGATTCAGTGTCAATGAAGAGTGAACTCACCAGTGACACGTGAATCCACGCAATCTCCCGCCGCCGTTGCATTATCGTCAACAGAAGTAAGTTCTAACAACTTCATTCTCAATTATATAACAAATAATGGCAACCGGAAACGAACTTGTCGTCTTGCGCCGACGCCGAGGCCATTGTACCGGTCACTTTACACGCTTATCAAAAAAACTGGACGAAATCGAACAATCCGACTGTCCGCAAGAGAGCGGGTTAATTCAAATTAAAAATCGTCTGGAAACACATGAGACGGAATTCCGCGCCATTCAAAACGAGATTATAAGTATAGATGAGGGAGAAACCACTCGCGGCTTTGAAATAGCAGACGAGTATGAAAAATTAGAACTCCGAGTAATCAATCAACTAAACAACATACCATTAGCCACGTCGTCGAAATCGACAAACGGCGAATCAGCCGCCGGTCGCGAGTCTGCACCGCTTAAAGTACCGGAGATTCGGATACCTACCTTTGATGGCGCCCTCGAGAATTGGCATTCATTTTACGACTCCCTCTCGTTAACGATAGATCGAAATGAACAACTGACACCATTCCAAAAATTCTATTATTTCCGATCAGCATTGACTGGAAAGGCCGCGCGAACCATCCAGTCGTTGGACGTCACGGAGTTTAATTACTCTACCGCCATAAACATTCGACGAGACAAATTTGATTGCCATCGTCAAATATGCGCGCGTCACTGGCATGTACTCCTCTATTATCCCAAGATGGCGAAAGAAACGCCTGAAGCCGTAGAGGACCTTATCGAAATTTTCAAGATAAATTTGAAAGTGTTAGAGAAATTAAGCGATCCGCTGACGTCGAATACCGTGATAGGCGACCTGATCGCCTCAAAGTTACCTCAGTCCACCGTCCGCCAATGGCATCGCACGTTGCCAAACAAAAGACTGCCCGATTATACCTATTTGATAGACTTCCTCCAAACAAGGACAAACGGCGATCACACGAACGCTCCAACACCAATAATAAAAGGGGATTCCTACCAACAAATACATACATACATTCGCCACCACACGTCGGATGTTGGCGTGTCCGATATGCCAAGGACACCACGGAATCAGGGATTGCGAGGTCTTCAAAGCACAATCGGCCAGCAAACGTCTTGATATCGCAAAAAGGGCCTCCCTGTGTACTAATTGTTTAGGCAAAGGGCATTCTCACAAACAATGCCCAGCTAGCTCGTGTCGCATATGCAAACAACGACACAATACCTATTTACATCGAAACAAAGCCCATTCCAGGCGACGAGCATCAAATGGCAGATCTTCGAACAGTCGATCGTCTAGCAGTCATTCATCGAACAGTTGGTCATCGAACAGTCGGTCATCGAGCAGTCGGTCGCCGAGCGGCCGATCTTCCAACGGACAGTCACCACCTGGATCACCAGCACCGCGGTCCTCCCATCATTCGAGACGCCCAACAGAGCATTCCCGGATACCTATCTCATCGTCTTCAAAGGAAAAAAAACATTCTCCTAAACGCGAATCTCGGCAATCTCGAAATACATCTCTCGGATCGATGCATCTCTCTCATCGTCTCATCCTCAACAAAAGGCACAATGACCGTGTAAAACGATGACTTCAAACGGGACCGAATCACCAAATACATCTTCACACGACCCACTGTATCATGATCTGTTAGTTACAGCGCAGATCAACATTTTAAATAACAGGGCACAACCAATCCGAGGTAGGGCACTACTAGACACCGGCTGTAGTATGAATTTTATCACCGAAAGGTTCGCCAAATCACTCGGCATAAAGCAGGGGAGATGTTTGGTCCCAATCGGAGCCCTGGATACATTGACGACGACTTCAAGGCGCTACCTCACGACCACAATAACTTCCATGAAAAGCACGTATCAACGTAAGTTGACCTTTTTAGTCATACCTACAATAACGTCATTAGTCCCAAATCAACTTGTAGATCGCTCAATGCCGCAAATACCCAAGAACCTCCAACTAGCCGATCCAAGTTTCCACATGCCTGGTCCAATCGATATCTTACTGAACGCGAGACCAACACTGGCATCAGTAAGTATCGGACGAATTAAAATTTATCCAACACATGATCCCGACTTGCTTCTGCAAGAGACTCGATTCGGCTGGGTCATCGGGGGGGGGGGGGGCCAACCTCTCAATTGAGAGCTCGCTCATTTCATACGACCACAACGGAAATACAAGCAGATCTCGCCCGTTTTTGGGAAATCGACGAGGGACCGCCCACCACACACCTTTCAGAAGCGGAACGACAATGTGACGAGCATTTCCGAAACCATGTCCAACGCAACAGAGAAGGGTGATACATCGTCGCTCTGCCATTCAATGAGAAGCTTCCTTCCCTTGGGCCGTCGAAGTCGGTCGCATTGAACAGACTCGCCTCTCTTCACCGCCGATTCCAGCGCGATAAACCACTTGAATCCGCGTATCGTGCGGTGATACAAGACTATTTAGATTTGGGACATATGACTAAGGTCACCACTGGTCAATCCACAGGCTGCCGATATTATTTACCGCATCACGGCATAATAAAGGAATCAAGCGATACCACCAAACTCCGGGTTGTGTTCGACGGATCGGCATCCAGCACCACCGGAGTTTCCTTAAACGACGTCCTGCACATAGGACCAAAGTTGCAAGAGGATCTCTTTGATATTTTACTCAGATTCCGCTCTCATCAATACGTGCTAACTGGTGATATTGAGAAGATATATCGACAAATCCTAGTACGCCCAGAAGATAGGAAATATCAACAAATTCTGTGGCGCAACTCCAACGGTGAGGTCGAAACATACCAACTCAATACTGTAACGTTCGGATTATCTGCAGCTCCATACCTAGCCTTACGATGCCTAAAACAGTTGGAGGACGACGAGGGATATCGATTCCCGCGAGCGTCATCAGTTTTGCAGCGCGATTTTTACGTCGACGACGCTCTCACCGGAGCTGATACACGGTCAATTCAGATACGGTGCGCAGATCAACTCGTGGTGTCGATTATTATAATCGTAGTCTATATATATCTTATAATCGTTACTAAAGAAGGTAGGAAATATAAAGTATAAAATAAATTTAAAAGTTAATTTATTTCAAATCAAATCAATATCAATATATACACACATAGTAAAATTAATTTACTTTTTTATGCTTATTGCACGTACCTGAAGTTCGAGTTAAAATAAAATGTGTTGTGTAATCTACTGTATTAACTAAGTGAATATGTATATTATGAAATACTGTTTAGCGGAATGATATTGAAAACATACACCATAACAATGTCAGTAAATTTATTACAAAATTAACGTTATACAATATAAGCAGAAAAAAGAAGCAAGTTAAGTGTCATATTCAAAATTCACAAGTCAATTATTTTCTACTACATTCAATAAACACTAGCCTGTCATGTGTTGTTATGCACGAATGATCTAATAAACTACCATTTATGTGGGAACAATTATCGATACGTTCTTAATGAGAATATTCCTAAATAGGGTATTAAGTTGAATTAGAAATTAAAATAGCCGACAGAGTAATAAATAATAGCCGCGTTTTTTTTAATGAAAATATTAGTGATCTACTATCATACCTGTAGCAATAAATATATGTAACGCAATGGACTGCAAAAGATCGTAGCCACGGCAACATGCATTCATGTGACCGACCATTAACTTGATATCTGGAAAATTAATCTAAGACACGTTCCAGCATAATTTTCCTGTTTGCAGGCATTTATATAAAGTTTACGTGATAAGTCAACCCTTGGTTTCCACCTAAATGCAAACATAGCATTAAGCATCACCAGCTGAAGTGTTACTTGAAACGTGATGAATTTCATTTCAGCTTAAAATGTCTGTAGGAGAGTTTTAAAAAATAATATTTTAATACACACACAGAATGTATTTCTAAATAAAAAATATTAAAAAGTTCTTTCGCGTAGTTCTTTTATTTTAATAATTTCGATTCATATTTTATGACTTACTGTATGGAGAAGAATAAGAATCACTTATAGGTATACATAGATATACACGATCATTTTTACCATCTCTCTCCATTTTGACCTTGTATTGTATAAATAGATAAAGAAATTACAAGAGAAACTGAGTTTTGGAAAATAAAATTAATTATGTAATACAACTTAATCTTTTACGCTTACATAAATAAGAAAAATTCTAATTGTAAATAATTTTCACTATTTAATTGCTCGTGGAAAATAAAGAGTTTGTTCAAATCATTCATTTAATCAAAGAATAATTGCGATAAAAATAAAAAATAAAAAGGAAGCTATCGGAACACTTACTTACAGATAGTGATACATTTACCTTGTTAAATTAATTGTTTCACTATCTCAATATTATATCTTAATATTATCACATATCTATTATTTTAGAGAATATTCAAATTTTTTGGGATAAAATTTGCTGTAACTACATTAACTTTAATTGGCATTAACTACTTACATTTATCAACTTAAGATGCTTTATACTGAAATATTTGCAATTTAAAATATTTAACATTTGACCATATTTTAATTAAACTCTTCCTGTTCCTGCAGTAACATTTATACATGTCATTTATGCAATTGGTAGTATTCGCATATGTCACATATAAAATAAGCGCTTAAAATAAAATATATTATTTTATAAAATAAGCGCTTTATATTATACGCATGATAAATCAGTTACTTAAGTAGGATGTAACTGTTTGATATGCATTAATGTTTTCGACTCACATTGTGACCCAGATTACTTTCAATTCATTTTAGAGTAAACCTCTTTGGACAGTTACCAAACCGTATTTTTGCCTAGACTCGAAACCGACTGGCCCATAGACCACAAACTATTTCCTCTTACTCTATTTATAGTCCAATCTAGTAACAAAACAAATGACATTTTAGAAATAGCTATTACAAACCAGAAATTATCCAATTATTCTATTTTGTATAATTATAAAATTATAAAAGAGAAGTCTATAATCCACAATTTGTAACTTGTAGATTCATTAATATTAATATTATTATTTAAGAAATTATTGTGCGGAAAAGCCCAGCGCAGAATTAATTATCATTACGCATAAACTCCCATTTGATTATATTTGTAATTAACAAATTTTGTATGTAATAATATGGAAAAAGAGAAAGATTACTTGGTAACATCACAATCAGCAACAGCTGGTTGATAAATCCCCATATGCATGTCCTGATTAGAACTAAACATTTACCTTGTCTATTTTATAAGTCCATAAATCGCAATATATGTCTCAATTATAGAAACACATGGAAACTGAGCAAAATAGAGCTTGTCTCAAAATTAAATTAATATGAAAATCCTGATTTATAGCACGCCTCACGATTCGACTCGTTTCTCTAACTGTTAACGTCGGTACAGTTAGTATAATAGATACGAATGCAGCTGCGGCGCCTTTCCACAATATTGCAGTATTATCATCAGATGCAAAAATCCTCGTGTTCCATGACTTGAGTAATTTTATGTATAATACATAATAACAAAACAATATAAATATAACACACAGCAGCGAAAATATTTTTAATACCTGTCAAAATACCCATCAGGAATTTGCGAATATCTCATTCCACAACATAATAATTATTAGCTTAGAAATAAATAATAAAGATATCTTCAATTATTGAATATTGCTTTAAACATATGTCCCAAACTTTTGAAACTTTGCTACACGTAAAATTATCATAGTACATAATAATAAAAGAAATAATAATAAAACACATTTACTGATATATATAGACATTTATAGAGTAATAATGTTTTGTTACTACTATTCTACGAGTATTTCTCTACTAGTCAAACATCTGTACTAATATTTATTTTAGCATTCTATTTATTTATTAAAATAAAAATATAACACAATTGAATGATATTTATTTCTCATTACGCGCATATATAACACCTTCAGTCTCCAGACTTAATGATTCTACTATGGACTATGAACATCTTATTAATAAGTTAATCACAAAAAAATAACGTTGATATGAACCCGAAATAATAAATTGGTAAAGAATTGAAAGATACCTAGAAATGACTAATAAGTAGCAAGTCCAAAAGGTCCAAAAAAATTGAAATGTATAATATAAGTTTCTGTTACTAAACATTAAAAATATTGTGAAGTATTAACGATAATCTATATACAAGTATATACAGAATGTGGCAATAATCGTGGCACAATTGTCAAAAGGGTGATTCTATGTAAGAAAATAAATCGAAAATACAGAATGAAATTTGTTCATAGGGCGCTTCGTTCTCGATAAAATCGAATCTGAATACTTATTTACTATACGTGAACTTGAGCAATAATCGACTGGATATGAGATAACAATCAGTGGGAAGTTATTATACGTATGAAAATAAGTGAAGTATGGTAAAGTTCTAAATGTAAAATTTTTTCCCTTATGGCCTTGTTTTCGAGAAAATATAAATTAAAAGAGTCTAGTTAAGAATTTGCATAGTACTCGCGTACTTGATAAATTTTCAAAGTTTTTTTTCTCGGGATGAAGCGTTCTATGACTACATTTTCAACTTATAAGTTCAAGTATACTTAAAAAATTTCTTGAGAACGATGGATCATATGAACACATTTTGTTGTACATGACCTATTTTTTCACATAGAATCGTTTCCTTATTGGTTATACTATCATGGACCCTGGTTAACGGGATACTATTAGACAAATTAATTGTATCATGCATTTCATGCGTAATCGAATACATAATTCGAATATTCTCATTCCCCTTCGCGATAAGACGATCAGAAGTACACAACACAAATAGCACTTCACTTCAAATCCTTTGTTAATATATTAAATATTAATAGTATACTGTCGGAATCATTAAACACCTTCCATGCTTCGAAAGGTATTCGAAAGTTCTGAACATTTCTTAAATATAATGATATTCGTAAGTCTAGAATATACGAAAAGAATTATTGTGAAACGGAACAATTAAAAAGCAATATACTAGATACGTTGTTTTTTAGCAAACTACAGCAAAAATGTAAATTTTTGTGAAATTATACTGACCAGGGAAAGTAAATTTAGTGAACAATGGTTAGTTACATTTCGGGTTCTAAAAAATGGAACGTGGAAATATCGAAACATATCTCTCTTTAATAGAAATTAGTTTTATCTAACTCTTGAATTCGATATTTTTACTTAAAAAATTAATAATATCTTGATATAAAATGCTGCGAATAATTATAAATTCAACCTCATTTTTAGATTTTTCATAATATTAAAACAAAAATTGACAAAATCTTTTATATAATTTCATATTATAACATAATACAAAACTGAAGATATAACAAAGAAAAGTTTTCTTCTTTTGAAGTCTGGAGAAAATTAAATTTTCTCTTAAAACTGTGTTTTTGACTGTGAAAATATATAAACTCAATGTTAATTTTGTTGAATTTTCATTCAATATTTAGTAAATGTTTCTTTATTTTTAATTACTTCCATTAATCTGTTAGGTACATTATCTACTAACTTATTTAAAGTTTCATTTTGAATGTTCGTCCACACAGATTTTCCTCTTTTTCTAAGTTCAGCGATATTTTCAATGGTGACCTCTTTTGGTCATTTTCTAGTTCGGAACTTTTATTATTAGAATTTCCCATAGGTTCTCAATCGGATTCGTATTAGTACTCAATGTTGGCTATCGTGATAATTTTATTCTGAAATCTTGGAATCACTCTTTTATAGTTTGACGGCTGTATGAATAAGAGCATTGTCTTGTTGAAAAATTACCTTTTTGTTTTCTATTTCGACTGCGAAAAACAATAGTTCGTCATGTAACATCTCATACCCTACAGCGATCAATATATTCTTTACGAAAATAATTTCATTTGACACATCCAGACATGAGTGGCTTTTCGAAGATATTGAAGAAATAATTCCGAAAATGTGCTTGAGTCTATAATTATTCATAGTGCTGTATGTAGGTACTATATGTTATATGTTACTTTGACAAACTATTAAGATACATTATTCATTCTAAATAGCAAATGGAATTATTCTTATTCTCCAACGGAACAAATAATAGAATCTGCATAAGAGACGAACTCAAAATGTTGATACTACAATTAAAAACATATTATTTAAATAAATATATAGCCTAACATCTTAAATTAACAAATAAACATTTAAAAAAAACTAAAAACTGGAATTAATAAACATCATATATTATAATAATGTGTATTACCAATGCATGATTTGCACACTTGAATATTTATCACATATTCGTATAAAATGGATATTTGGAGATTGATTTTTCTTAAAGAGGTAATAGACTTTTAACGAGGCAGTTATTTCATCGTTCGAAAGAAGTAATAGTAAGTAATTCTGTAATAATGTGAAGTTAGTTGCTTCGATCTATTTAAGATAGACTATCTCATATGCTGAAAAATAATTTCCTCTTTTCTCATTGGCATTACATTATTTCATTTGTATCTGACTGCGAAATGTAAACATATTACAATCAGTGTCAATGTAAGAGCAAATGGAACATTAATATTTCACAATATTTCATTTTTCAAGAGAACAGTTGAATTGCGATGCATGGAACCTTTGACAAATTTGGTCTACGTGATAAGTAGAATACGATGCAGGTAAAAAAATTGACCTTGAATTTCAAGGTCGTCTATTTTGCGGTAATTTTATTTAACAAATCTCCATACGACTGTTGTTTAGAACATCATGAGATATAAATTTGTAATGTAAAAATCTTGTGTGAGCCACGTAACTCTTTGTGAGCTTTCAAGATTAATCCGATAATTTAAACAAAATTATTAATTTCAATATATGAAAATACGTTCAATTTTTTCAATAACTAGCACGTACGGAAAAAAACATGTAAGGTCAATGTCCCTGTGAAACAAGACGTAATCATTATTTATGTATATACGTATTATACACAGAAATATATACATTACAAAATTAAGTTTAATAACTTCCCTTCCATTCACCCTCAATTTAAGTCCCTTTCACAGGAGCGCGCGTTCACTACCAAACCACAACAGACGTTATTTCCAAACGACAATACGATCGACGTTTCAAAGACAGCACTTCAAAGAACTATCCAACAGCTGTTCGCGTTTCGTTACCTGCACGATTTTGTATTATGTTTAAGTGCGATACATTTATAACCGACCGTGGTGAATCGCTCGTATCCGTTCCGGGTTCCGGCCTCTGCCCGGATAATGCATCTCTCTTTCTCTCATTTCTTTTTTCTGTTCTTGCTAGCAGGATGCACGATCGAACATCCGTCAAGGGCAGTTCTGTGGAGCATGCCTTTATGCTGTTTCCAGTCTACATTGTTGGTTAACGTGTTCGATAGTTATACAATTATTTTATTAAAAATACACTTCCCTGACGTGAATTTTTCAATATAGTCACGACAAGCATATAATCTATCGTACATGTCTCACACAGTTATAATATTATAGTTTTTCGCAAAACAAGGGATTAATCTAGCACCCTTTGAAGTTTCTTTGAAAAGTCTACCTTCTCCAATAATGTGGCAACAGTTTGAAGTTTTACATTTTAAAAAAAAAGTTGTGTTCCGTTGTACGAAACAGATTTATTGATTTTTTATAAATTTTTGCTCGTTATATTATAGTTTGTAAATGTATTTTAATGTATTGTAATGGAAACTTCTATTAAGCAGTCTTATTCATTTTGTATATATTTTTAATGTGAAATTGTGGAATTTGTAAATATATTTTCATCCTTCAAATACAAATATACAAATATAGAAACCGTATATGCTGCAATTAAGATTTCTGATTTGTGGATTTTTCGTCGTTGGTTTTTAACAATTAATTCCAATTTATAAGAATGATAAAAATATCTGTGATAATTAAATATATTTGTTAAGTTGAAAGTATATCGTTTTTTACCGCGGATATGTTCATGCAATTCATATTTTTATAAACTTAACTAGAAAAGTGTAATCTAAGGGAAGATCTGTTTCATTTATTAAATTTAAATTTTTTAATTGTACTCAAATTATACATACCAATTATACAACAATCAAATTATATTTTTATATAACAATCACAAACATGCATCTTAAATTCTCTGCTTATTACATGATAAATGAATGAATATTATAAAGATTCTGATATTTAACAAAATGTAAGGATAATTATTCAGAAAAAGAAAATAAAACTCACTTTCAACTCTATTAACTTTTGATCATAACAATATTCTATTTCGTAACTACAAATATTGTATATATTAAAGAATTAGCGACCATTTTATTTATTCAATTAACATCAACCATGAAGCAACTCTTTTTACGAAAAAGCTTATGCAAATTCTAAATGTCCACTTTATACAACTTGATTAAAAAGGATGCGAAAGATTACAACATGACCTATGACACAGCATGATTGCTAAAAGAGTTAAGAAACTTTCTTAGGGAAGATTGCTGATGTTAGTAAGTACATACATACATATATGTATAGAAATGCTTAAAGTATCTTCACGGTGCAGCAGAGAGTTTCTTAATTACATTAAGAACTTGTTTTCGTTGAATGTATCGTACGCTTTAGTTCGTTAGAACAATTTTTCCAGCAGTGTACGAGATTATTTACTTCATTAAGAAATTTCTCCTGGACGTAAAAGAAACGTTTTAATTTACTAGGAACTACTCCAACAATTATAATTTTTAATAATAAAAATTCTAAAATTTCTAATTTTCTAGAAAATACTCGCGCCAAAACGAGAAACATTTTTCAGATATAAATCTCACTATTATAATGTATCATTAAATAAGAAAAGAATTCTGCTTTAAAAATGAGAAAAATTAATTTAGAATATAATTAATTGTACATTTAAGAGAATGAGAGATACAATCTTATTTAAAGGCATCAGTTATTTGAATTTAAATAACGTGAATTTTCAAATAAGTAATAATTATTAAGGAATACTAAATATAGGAACTTCAAATTATTGCGAGGAATATTAACTTTAATTTCAAATCAATAAACTCTCATTTTAAATATATTGATTCTCAAAGAAAATAATTAAAAGATAATTTCACTACATCTTCAGGTACCTAACAATGATAATAGCATAATTTACAATTCTTACATAAATAAATGCTATCGGAAGGAAGTATTACATAAATTGTGTAAAAGAGTCAAAAGGATATTAGTAGAATAATTTATTATACGAAAAAGAATTAATTGCTAAAATATTGCTAGTTTACTAATCAATGAACAGTTTAGTACCTCGTTCCCTTATTCAATGTAATTTTCATCCTTTTTTTCTATTTTATATTCTCAAGTACGTACATCTCCGTTTAGGAATATTATAACATTAGTTGTGTTTACACCATAACGCGGTGATCAATCTACAGAGATTATTGGAAAAAGCGTTGGCTATTCAGAATTTTGGATTCGTGTTCAATAATGATGATTTAAAATATACAATAAAGGTTATAAATTATAAATTATTCGTAAATTATTTGATTTTATAAAACTCTCAGTTAAATTTCATTGAAAAATATTGGCGTAATTGGATGTAAAACTCTTAGTAAAAAATTTAAAAGATTACTTCTTACATTTACAGTATTCATGGAACCAAATAGCGATAAATATAACAGGAAAACTAGTGATATAAGTGCTAAGATAGATGAAAATAATTATGGACAGACGCGATGGATATAGATGAGAAACAAATTTAATTTAATATACTATTGATTGTAATAATGAATGTATTGTTTTATTCAAATGAAATAATGATCTGTAAAGGTTCTAGTAATTTCTTAGTGATATTCAGATTTATCTAATTTTTAAGTGTCTTTAACATTTATAGACAAGACTGTAAGTACTTTACACGAAGAGTAGAGATAGCAAACAGAATCTAGCTCAACTAATAATTATTATTTTAATAAATATTATTATTATTATTGTTGTTATGTAATAATAATTGCAATTCTAATTTTTTCTTTTGAAAAAAAAACAAAACAGAGGAAAGTCATCTCATTCGAAAACAATTTTAATTCTCACAAAAAAAAAACTCCCAGAAAAACAGTCTAAAACCAATGTATTCAGAATCTGACTACGAATTGCAAGTAACCATTTGAATGTTCCGACACAATGGAGTGTGTAGTGTTTTCAGTACGGTTGACCTAGATGTCCATTTGGTCTTGGAGGGTCGTGAACATGAAATGCTATGGTCGAAATAAAAATTGCACGTGCAGCCGGTGGACGATATGGGCATCGATACACAGTAACCATCAGTTTAGATATCAACCGTGACAAGGCACTTGAAGGGTTTGCGACACATAGTGCATCGCATGACGCAATGTTCATTGTGAACAAAATACTATCATGGTAAATAGTATCGGAGGTATAGGCCGGAGTCATAGGAGCGTTGGAACGACGTACGTTGGGTGAACTGCGTTGTAGAAATATATTGTTCTATATGGAAGTCCGCACACAAGCAACGTGCGTCATTGTCAACGCTGCGTCGCAACCTGCGTTACTTTTACCCCGACGTATTTATACTAGATACACGTTCTGTATTGTATACCTTTGAATACAGCTTACGTATACGTATACATATTTTGTAGAGGATATCCCCCACCGATACCTCTTGCAAAAATTTTTGAATTTATTTATTTTAAACTATTGTTATGGTAAAATACTTCCTTTATATATTTTTGTTTACGTAGTTTTCATTTTGTAGAGGACGTTTACGCGGTGATCTCGTTTGCAAACATTTTCAAATTTGTTTATTGTAAACTATTGTTATTGCAAAAACTTCTTTGTTGCATATTTGTACAAATGAAATTAATTTATAGTTTTTAGCGCATTCCGAAGTCAGTTCGCATTTTTAAAATAATTTTTTTATTGAATGTTATAATGCGACAAGAAGCAACGTTTATGCACTGTACTCAGTAACGGATCAAGGAGGAATCGTCCCTATCACTGCCCCCCTCCCCCAAGAGTAATAAAATGTCGCAATCTCAATATTATTACATTATAAAAAACTTGTTAGATAAACTGTTAATATTAATTTAATTGTTTAAATTATGGTTTCAGATGAAGATATTATAGTATAAATTACAAGCAAATTTTAGATCTTGTAAAAGAAGGTTCGACAATGTACTTATGTACTTTTACACATTTTGCCCCTCCCCTCTCCAAGAAAGACTTCTGGATCCGCCACTGACTGTATCTCTTATGTCCGTACGAAATGACGCTCACTGTAACAGACGTCGCTCCAACACAGCCTTATTATTGAAACAAATTTTTCCTGATATACTTTTTTTTATCATTTATATAAATACTATATATTATATATATATATATATATATATATATATATATATATATATACAATATATATATATATATATATATATAATAATGCACACATTTTCCATTGAAATTCTATAAATTTACATTTAGAATAAACAATGAAACTTGTAGTCTGACACTGTAACCTTACACCGATTTAAGAACACATCTACACAACTACTTACTTTGCATATGAATTAGAGTTTAGATTCAAGTTTTAGTAACTAGTTACAACCTCTACGCTACATTTCCCTTCGTGTCAAGTGTACTATCCTTTTTATCACAATATTACCATAAAATGTAGACCTATTGAATAAAACAACAAAAGGAAAACAGAACCTTCAACAAATTTCAAAATTTAAAAACTCTAAAATAACGATTTCGAATATCTTCATGTTTTCCAGATATTACTAAAATCATATTATTTCATGTTACTAATAATTGTCAATAAGTTATCGAGAACTTATTAATACTCATCGCTATATTTACAAGTTAGAGATAAAGCAAATGGTACTTCTCGAAATAGTATAGTATTCTTCTATTACATGAAATCCTAAAAATTAGTAGATAATTGTTCTTTTGTTAACAATTTAACTTACTAACCGAGTCGTCCTTCAATTAAAATCTTTTATAATCGCAGAATTAAGAGTTAATAAAAATTAATCAATCTTTATTAGATCGATTTTAATCCTTACAAGTGTAAGTGCAGATGAATCAACATGTTAAGATTGAAAATTCTCAAATAAAGAAATTCTATTTCCGGAGATTTACATTCCCAGTAACGAGTTAACTCGTCTTGTTAGTTCGCAGGGTTTTTGAATACAAAACACGCTTCACTGTAAGTACGATATATGTACATTTTATACTTATAAGATAAATTCAAGTTGTTGATATATGGAACTATCAATAATATTTCAATATATCTCCTATTTCATGGCACAATATATTAAAAGATACAACACGTTCGAACATTATACTCTTTCTGCTTTAATTACCACGCTAGGTGTATTAACCTGTGAAAATGAAAATGTGACAGATCGTTACCGTGGCAAAAATTCAGTGACAATCGGTGATAATCCTACCGAGATGTACCTATGTCAGAATCGGCATGTGTTCTCTAAAAAATGAAGAATTATGGACCGATGAATTTTACGACAAGGGTTGCCGACTCCCCGAGGATACATGGAACACTGTACAAAAGAAGGGGCTAACGCAGGCGAACAAAATTTCAGTCACGTAGGAATGTCTTCGACCGCACAGCATGGAACACTTGCAGTGCTGCTTTTGCACTTCCGAATAACGACATTCGCCATGCGTGAGGTAGTGTCAGGTTGCAGAATACGAGATTTTTTTTATCACTATGCGTTCTTAGAATACTAGCGACAATCTGTCAAAATCCTCTAAAATTTTGTATTTTTCATTGCTTTTTTTTCTTTTGTATACATTTACTTTCATTGTCAATGTATCAATTTTCCATTTCTATATTTCTTTTAACAACTTTTAAGGCTTTTCATTCCTATATTTTCAAAAATAAATTTTTAAGAGTTTTTATTTCTATATTTCTTTTAACAATATGTTACACTCTAAACAAAATTTATAAGCAAAAACAAATACATACTTCTGTAATGCGATCTAGGTAATGTTATATGAGAAAAATTAACTTTTTAAATATTACTGTCGCGACTTACTGTATATGCGACGACGCGACGAACTTCCAAACCAAAACGAAAATTGGAAGAAAGGAGAGGAAAGAAACACGAATCATGCGTAAATTGTTATGTAGGATTATGTATCTCTTCTTATTTCCGCAATTTTCTCACGAAATCTATATTCTAACATATACCTCAACATAGTAAAGAACAAACAAAAATAAATTGTGGTGTAATTCAACTTAAAAATTGTTAAATTAATAAAATTAAAAAACGTATAGTAAATGTGTAAATGTAAATCACTGTTTGTTTCATAATTTTCCCATGAATATCCCAATTTCCCATGACGCTATTCACATGCTCCTACCTAAAGGATTAATTAAAGTAAACTCCTGTTATCTTGTCTTTCTATTCTATTTGAAGTATTGCCTTAGCTATTTAAAAACTTAGGGTTTCAAAAAAATCAAAGGAAAAATAATATTAGAGTGGTGGTCATAGGTACTGGATCACGTACTTGTTACATTTATTGAAAAACTAACAAATTTTACGTGTATGATTCGAATGAAATAACAGATTTATAATAAAATAAATAATTAAAGAATGGAAATAACGAAGAACATTCAATTTTTATTACATATCATCCGGTGTCCGAATACTTACGGCCGGCATAATGTCAGTTCAATTATTCCTTGGACATTTTAATGGATGAACAGAAAAGATTCCTATGCTAACTCATATTAACATAGAAAAATGAATATTATATTACACATAAACAAATACAAAAACATTTTGCCTCGGTTTTATGTAATATAATTGTATTTTCGATCAATCGCGGGGAGACGAACTCACGAGGAGGGACGTCAACGGGAGTCGTAAATTCCCGTTACGATTATAGCAATCGACACCACCGACCGAGTTGATCGATAATAGGGGTGGTTGAGTTAGTATAACACTGTGATTCACAGAATTATAAGGTTTTATTTTCAACACTTAAGTTACACTGTTGAGTAGATATAATTCCTAGATGACAACTTGTAGCCCGAAGGTACGATAGATATGCACGCTAGAGCAAAGCTCTTAGACTTGAACTTCGTATGTTAGTGGACGTAGCACTAGAGGATACTTAGTAGAGTAAGTGAGTGCTCGTGCTCGTGCTTAGATTTGGACTTAGTTGGTGAGTTTTCTCGCGGTATAGAAGAAGTAGTTGACTCTTCCAACGGTGTAGAAGAAGTTTGACTTGACTCTCCTGAGGTCGTAGGAGCAGTGAGTTACAGTCTCGATGCTGGGTCGTAGGAAAGCTCGTGATGGGTGTGTCTAGCGCACGGGCCCACCGGATCTGTTCGTAACGATTTTGGCTAAGAGAATGAGGGAAATAGGCTTCGTTGTTAATTGGCTAAACGAAGGCTAGTGGACTAGGAAGGGTCTTAGCTGCCCTCGATAGAAAGTTGTTATTAGGAAGCATCGTACGCGGGAAAACCCAACTTTCCTTCGTCAAGCTGTAGTAACAATATTCTTTAGAAGTCGCCCGGAATATAACAATAATGTTAATATTATACAATACATTATACTGTGTACTTGTATAGCACAGAAAGTATGACTATTATATTTTTATATTTTAAAAAAATATTCTAACAAGTAGTCTTCTAACGTTTTCATCGTATTCATCGAAAGAAATGACAGTTGTACCTATCAATAAATAGTCGTAGCACAAACGCAATTTCGCTTTCTGGTGAAAATACATGTATCACGAGAATAAAACACTGAGGAGTGAAATTTCAAAGTAAACTTCCAACAATAACACTACCCTGACAATCATATTAAAGAGCAAGGGTTAACAGGAATGTCTCACAGTTGAAACAGCTAGTGGTCGTAATCAGGAAGATACGGCACGATAACGTAACACCATGGCACGTCATACAATTACAAATCGTTGAAACGAGACCATTCGAAACCGTCCAGGAATGCATCTTCATTCAAATTGAATACAGACGCGTGTCTTTAACTCTTGGAAAGTGGAACAAAGCGAATGTAGGTCGGCACGTGCGGTAATTATGTCTGGACGCATATTATGCATCCCCTATTGAGGTTTGCGCGAACACGGAGGGGTGGAAATGCTCGTGAGACGTGTTTGCAGCGATCTCTATAACCGTATTGTCAAACTGAAAGACACTTCATTTACGATGAATTAAAGTCTCATTCCCTCGTGGGTCGAGAAGGTCCATATTCGATCGCTTTCATCGTTCACGGACAATGTGTTCCCCCGTGATACTTGTGTTCATTCAAACACTATTTGAAAGCACTTTTTGGACCAGTCTGCTCGTACTCACGCTGCCTTTCTTCACCGTTTACCTGACCATAAATTGACGAATCGGAAAAAAGAATTAGAAGGAAGTTTGACAACATACATGATAAGAGAGAAATATTTTTAGGACATTTTTCTGGGATATAAAAAATTATTCATGTATTTAATAATGATGGATAGTGTCTCAACTATGATAGGAATTTTAATTATTACCTTATTATTTTAATTATAGGAATTTTCTTTATTACGTTTAAGCCTTATATGGTAGGTTTTTTGTTATACGGATACGATTTGGATACATACGATGTGCGGTAAATAATATCAACAAATTATATATTAATACTACATCTTGAAACAACGTTTCCAATAGTTCGATATTAGTAATTGGATAAAATATGCATATGTATCAATATTTTGTAACTTTCATATTCTAATTCAATCTCTTTTTAAAATCAGTTTCTTATAAATGATGAAATTTGTAAAGTGTAATTTCAACGTTATTATATAAGGTCATATTGTGTCCGGTATCTTCGAAATATTTAGAGAACTGACAAAAACTTGTAATCCTAAATCCCCTTAATCTTAAAACCAAATAAAGGAACAATCTTGTGTAATAGACTTTTTAAATCGTTTTCCTGTAAAAATGGAAAATTTAATTTATCTTAATGTTCCTTTGTAGTCTTCAAGTAGAGGAAAAGAATAAAAACCAACGAAATAGTATGTACCACTATCATTAAAAAATAAATGGAAAATCCATGTCCGAACAGTGGTTATTCATCTGCCAGTTGGGAACCTACGTTGCTATGATCACAGTGCTGATAAATAAATTGCCAATTAGTGGCAAAAAAATGCAGCGAAGTGAAGCAAGCGTTGTGTTCGTGAAGGAAAGGTTTCTCTCTACTCTGTATAACTGTTTCAACGCGAAGTATTGGCTCGATTCGCAATCTCCAACGGTTTGTACGAGAACTACTATATTTTCGGGTAATGGCTTCCTGCGTTCAAACTTTCGTAAAAATTGAGACATCGATGAACGGAAAACGAAGAACAAAATAGAGGTAATCGACTGTATAGTGTATATACATGTATAAGAATCTACGGACCGAGGAGATGTCAATAACCTTGGATCTTCGTCGTTGTCATGATAGCTGCCGCCGTCATCGCGTGATCAAACTTACCCCTCCTTTGATCTCTCTTACTCCTCCTTTCGACCTTGCGAAATACCCTTTGCTCACCACCCTCGGTTTATCACGGCGCAAGTTTGCTCGAGTACATGTGGCAGGAACTCGGCTCACTGACCGATCGAACAAACAGTAAATGGCCAAATACGCTCGACTATTCGAGGGAAAATTTCGGTGGAGGAACCCGTGTTCTATCTATCGACGTACTTTGAAGAACAGTTAGGCAGGCTTTAAGGTTGTCACAACAATTTTGCAAGATTAAGATTGTTCGAAATATATGAAATCGTGTGTCAATAATACGTAATATGACGAACTAATGAATAAACACAGGGTATTTTATTTATCTCGGATTTCTTGGATTTTTAGTTATTTTTGCAGATACGACATATTTCTTCTTCTATGAATGCTTTCTTCAAATTCTCAAGATAATCTTGGCAATGTGTTTGGAAATTTTTTAAATGGATCTTTCTTTTATATTCTTCTGTATGTATTTCAATAAATGCATTTTTATATTCTCTATAAACAAGTACTGAAGCATTTAATGTTTGAAAGTAATTATTTTAAAAGATACTTCAGTTTCAATGTTAACAAATTTGGCGTATATAAAAATGCATAGATAAATAAAGATATATTTATATAATTTTACAGACTAATGAATACATGAGCAAAAATATTTTTGGTGACTTTACATTAGGTACTATTTACTTTACTTACATATGTACTACCATTTCACTCGTGGAGAATTAAAGTCATAGATATACAGGGTGGTTGGTAACTAGCAGTACAAGCGGAAAGGGGGTGATTCTACGCGAAAAAAGAAGTCGAAAATATAGAATAAAAATTCTTTTTTTAATTTTTTTTTAAATCTACAGTGAGATCCATTATAACGAGACGTGATAAAGTGCACGCGTACCGAGCGAAAATTCAAAGTCGATTTTCTCGAAAACAAAGCCTCAAACGAAAAATTTTTATTCTATATTTTCGACTTCTTTTTTCGTGTAGAATCACCCCCTTTCCGCTTGTACCACCAGTTACCAACCACCCTGTATATATGTCGCAAAGTAAATTAAATTTCCTTCACAATTAGATCCTTACAGAGTTCAATTAATAAAGATTTGACTTTATTAATTAATGTTATTTTCAATACCAAATAGCTACGGTAACATAAGTATTATATATATTTTTATCTTCTCACATTCATATTGCATACATACAGCTATTATAATATATTTAATCAATGGTTGGACTCTAGCTTGATGTAAATTGCACATGATAAAGTAGTTTACGTTGATGTCTTATCTTTTATAAGACCATATGATCTATTTGCGATAACATATAAACATACATTTTTTATTTAAAAAATGAGGACTATATTATAAATTAGTGGCGCGGTTATATTTCTGTTACTTTGACTAAAACAAACAGAAACATACTTGGAAAATTATTGTAGAGATATGTAAATTCCAAAAGTTGGCAACGATTACATTATCGATCGGACATTGCGTAGAGTGCCTTAATCGACGCTGTTCACGCGTTTGTTAGACTTCCGCTTTCTACCTCTGTCTTGCCTTCCATAGGGTGCAGACGTGTTATTAGATCCCAATCAGTAAACTATATAAATCTGATAAATAGTTTTATTACTGCGTGATCCCCAAGTTTTCACGTCCCAATGAAACTCAATATTAATTAATAATTGGACAGGAATAATTGATAACAAAATGACGCGAACAGCCGAACTGTAATCGGTCATTTACATACGCGATCATTTTTCAAAATTGATTTTCTCCTAAACGAAAGTATTTTCCTGGAAAATGTTTGGAGGGTAATTATTGGGGACTGGAGAGACGAAAATCAATATTGTGAACAACCTTTTCCTATACACACAACTCGCCTATTACAAGCCGTTCGCCTATAGTTTCCAAATATTTGCAGAAAAATTCAATTAAATTTAAGTGACGATTACACTGGAGCATTTTTATGTAGTCCAATCTAAACTTAATCTACTGATGAAAGAAACAATCATTTTTGATAGTGTATAAATAAAAGAAAAAAATTAATGAGTTTTAGATTGGGCCAAAGTAGTATCCGGCTGTCATTGAGCGTCTGACGCTAAATGATTTTCGATGAATCAATTGATATATGGAATGTTGAATTTTATTCTGATCTTTAATTGTACAAAAAAATATAACAAATTTACCTACCGTTATTGAAAAATTGTTTACAGAACAAAAATTTATAAAACAAATTGTTAAACAATACATATAAGTAGTATTAAACATAGATTGCTTTACAATTATAGGTATAGGCTATAGGTATAGGAAAAAGTTATTTAGAACCTTCAGGTTAACAACATGTTTCAAGGTCATTGAAATCGGTGAGGTCGACCCTATTTTCAATAAATACCGCCTCGAAAAAGGAAATTTCATACCACACGTTTTATTTTCCTTCCAAATAGAATTTTCTCCTTTCTGGTTGTATATATTATTATTTCTACATCAGAAATATTATATTTCTGGTTATGTTATTTTATCTTAATTTATAAGTATTATAAATTATGATTTTAGAGATTACTTGTAAACATTCAACGATTTAAATGTTCACGCAGACAAATAATTTAATGAACTGTTGTGAAATAAATGTAACAGATTTTATTCTTTGAATATAAAAAAATAGACAAATACATAAAATACATATAGGTATAGTAAACGAAATACATGTATAATATGGGAAGTTGCATCACCTACAAAACATAGACCGTGCTTTTGTTCAGTTGAATATTTGGAAACACACTCTACGCCGCTTTAAAAGAACTCTCTTTCAAACCATAAATTTTCTATGGACGACGATAATGCTCAGAAAGCGAATCGTCAAAGTGGTAATGAAAAACGCCGAACAATACGAAAAAGAACACGTGCATAAGCTGTCAAGAGTGCAACGTTGGAAGTGGTTTCGCGTGGTCGAGCACCGTACGTTGACTCTATTTCAACGTGTATCTGGCAGCAGGTGTTTTTGGTCCGTTGGCCAAGGGATACACCTGATAACTCAAGCCACGTAGGAGCGTGCATAGTATACATATACATATATTTACATCTGCTGTAACACGTTCCTACAGTTCGTGCTGAACGGTTCTGGTCACCTGCAGCCCCTTCCTTCTGTTCATCGCCTATAAGAAGCACGTCACGTGATAATTTGTGTCTCTGCCTCTGACACATCCGTAATGCATTTTTTGACTGAATTGGTTGAAATGTTACAATTCATTTTTAACGACAAAAATATTGAACTACTTTCGTGTAAAATGAGTATTTAACATTTATGTTCGACCATGTTTATCGATCATTTGATTCCTTTTTAATTGTGCGAAAACTTCAACTCGCATTTATTATATATCAGAGATAAAAATATGCTTGTGGTGTGTATGCCTATATTTTTATTTCATCTGATTGCAATGAAGATATTAGTAACATTGTAAAACTATGGGGTACGACAATAGCATAAAATTGTAAGTGACAGCTATGTTAAGAAATAATCGTTTACAGAAAAGCAATTATGAAAAGAATAATAATAATTATATTTATTTTGTTTTATCCCTTAAATAGAGACCAATTATTTGTCTCTAAGAAGAGTTTAAATTTTTTATTTTATTACCACAATCCATCGGAGGATTTTAGAGGCTTGAAAATTGAATGCCTTTATTTGCAAACATTTTTAACAGATGTATCATTAAATAAAATATTTATGTAACATTTATTTTTATAGCATGATTATATATTTATACCCATGGCCAAAATATGAACATCTATAAATTTAAATAAAAAGATAGCTCTAAAAAAATTAAAACTTATTAAAAGATTATCGTGAAGGAGGAACGAGGATGTTTCACAATCAATAATAGTCGCAACCATTCTATGTAACGTTTTTATATCCAAGTAGTACTAATATTAACACTAAACCTACCAGCGCCGGTCAAATTGATCGTTTTCGAACTTCATAATTTCTGACTTTTTCTAAAACATGCATACGATATATTTTTCAGTACTTACTTTTGGTTTGCTTTTTTCTTTTTTAAGAAAAAATTGTATTCTACCATGCCTATCGCGGGCAATCAATTTAACCGGCCGACAAAATATTTTAGTTACTCTTAAAATAAATGCAATCAGTACGAAAATTAGAAGAAAAGGCTATCTCAAGATCAGATGACAAACAAAATCAGTAATAACAAATAATAACAACTGTTACGCCCGTAATCTTGTCATAAACCCATCCCTCGATCAAGATGGCCAGGTGTTAAAACATATTAACTCAGACCCATAATAATCCTAAGGAACCGCCATAAAACTTAGCATTTTTTACGGTTAATCGTTACAAACATTTTAAAAGTCAAGAAGTTTCTCAGGGTTATTGCTCATTCAGATAAAACGCGGGAAAAGCGGGTATCTCCCATGTTCAACGGTCAATTTCACCCTCGAGCAACGGTTGGTGGAGAACGACCAGCACCCTCCAATATTTTCGTATAAATACCGTCACAGACCATATTCTTACTTGCTATCGTCCTTTCGACCAGAATACATCTCAGTTTGTTACTCAATCAGTCGACATCTAAACTTGTTATCTGTAAAACTCAGACAGAGAACATCTCAAAGTGTTTTGCGTAAAGTTGTTATAGAAGAAAAAGTAAAGCATATCAAATTTTACAATAATTTTGTATTCCGTACATGGTATTATTTTGTGATAAATATTTATCCTAGAAATATCAAAAGTTTTCGAAAAAGAATTATAAAAAGAAAATAACGGACATAGAAGAAAACTGTTCAGTGTGCGGTGAACAAGAAACTTCAGCAACTGAAAACGGCATGAGGACACGTGAAAAACTATTTACAACCGAATCAGAGTTGAATATTATAAATAAGCGTTTACGTAAGGGCAAAAAGGAAAGAAATTATCGTTGATAGCAAAGGGTGAAACTGATGTAGAGAACCGACGTATCGAAACTGGGCCCGATGGGACAGTTTGGAGCGAAATGGATGCAAGTCCCAAACCTGGCAGGACATCAGTTCATAATATTTTTAGGGATATGCTAAACGGCATATAATAAAAGGATAAGTAAAGATGGCATTTTATCTTATCATTGATCGCCGTATAAGGGATCATGTAATGAAATGTACGGAAAAAGAAGCATTTAGAGCATTGGGGACTAACAGCTAGATGCAACAAAACTAGATGCATTTATTGCTCTGCTATATGCCCGCGGTGCATATCAGGCAACAAATTTAGATATCTCATATTTGTGGAATAAAATTTGGAGACCTGCATTTTTTTCAAAAACGATGAGCAGGGATGACTTTGCAGAAATTATGAGGTTTATACGATTTGATAACAAGAGCGAAAAAAGCCAACGTTTACGAACCAATAAATTTGCAATGGGGCCAATTTACAGAGAATTCACAAAATTGCTAGTTATAAACCTAGTGCATACATTACTTTTATATAAAGAATCGCGGGAAAATCAGATTCATTACTACAAAATACTTGTCAAGTAAAAAATTGCAAAGGTTACAAAATTATGAAAATTTGTCTAAAATGCGGGAAATATTTATGCGGCAAATGTTCATTTGATAATAAGATAATTTGTAAAAAATGCAGCGAATTTGAATAAGATATATCTCTATGTAAATAAAAGTGTAATTCTATTTAAGTCTATAATTAATATTAAACAAAAATAAATTTGGACGAAATTTTATGATAGTTCATCATTTTATATACATTTAGTTATAAATTAATCATTATCTAAATTAAATCATAAAAACTGTTACTTCTTTAATCACCGGTCATTTTGGCCGCACACGGTAGGAATAGGTATATACGAAGTGTCGGTAGGTATAGTATTAAAAATCCCAGCTAGTCAATCTTTCAAAAACTAATGTATCCGTTGAAAACAAGCAAAATCCTACCACAGACAGAGTAATTCGATCTGGCAAAACAGGTTCAATGGTATCTGAAGGTCATTTTTCTGGGATTCTCTACGTAGAAGTCGTATTTCTCTTTGTAGGCCTGTTTTTTCTCAATATTCTTCCAAACAATGGAGGTAATAAAACAAACGAGGGAGATATAGTCTTCGCTGGTGGTTCTCGTTTCAGGTGTAGATCTTGTGGATGTTGAACTGAAGGAACTTAAGCTTCCACTTGTGTACAAATCTATTAATCCCTTACAGACGAAGTCAACAAAAGATGACTCGAATTTATAGAGAAACTTTCTCATTTATAAATATTGCTTGTATCTTTTGTGTGCTCTCTTGGTTATTTTTTTTCTGTTACTTCTGTTAAAAATATTACAACAAACATTCCAAAATTTTTCTTCAAATTTTTAATGTCATAAATTTAAGAAACCACACCTAATAATGCTATACAGTTTTATAAACTAATAGCTTTGAGATAACAAGTTTTTATTTAATTGCCCAATCTCAATAATGCATTATATTTATTTATCTAATCTTCACTTCATATGAAATATTTTTAATGTTCAACACATTTAATTATTATACATCAATAAAATAAACGTTTTTCACGTATATAGCTAAATGGAAGTTTTGATCATAAATAATGTTGAATGTGAGATATTTGTACAATTATTATTTATTTTTCTAATGAAAGTAAATATTCATCATGAAAAATGAATACAGATAGTTTTCCTTAATTTCAGAAACCTACCTGTTACACTCGTGAGGGATATTGTCACACTCTTATCACATTCTTATCAGGAAAATCATGTATGTATAATTTCGCTTGCAAATTTAATAATCTACTAACTTTCAAACAACTCTTTAGCATCATAATTCACTTAGTTCTTAAACTAATTATTATTATCGTTATTTCAATCATACTTTATAAGACCATAAAAAAATACTATTTACCAGTCTGCAGTAAATAAAATTCGTTTCAAAATCAACAATATCAGTCAAATAGAAACATCATAGCTGACACAAGAAACAATACATCAGCTGGTCCTTAATGCCTCGAAATCGAAGAAATCTAAAAGTATGTATTCATCAAAAGAAAAAACGGTCGAACTCGTCCCCAATTGCGAAACGGTTCCCACGATGTATCACAAATTGTGTTTCCTGTGCACGAATCGATGTGGAATTTAAGTTTTTACCGGAATTCTGGAAGCCGGGATCCCCCTATGAATCTTACAATGAAAAACGAAGAGAGGATCACTCATAGCAATAATAATGAGCGAAAATAGAAGTAGGCCACTATCGAATACCGGTATATACTTAACGTGTCTACCAGTTTGAACCCCTCGAAGTGTCTCTTTTATTTCTTCCACCGTTTTCTTTCTCCCTTCGACTTATTCTATGCTCACTTCCGGCTGTCAGCTGGCTGAAAAGGAGCTCAGGAATTCCGATGAAGGGAACAAGACCCTCTCTCCAGCTTAATTTTAGCTCGCTTGACACCAACGGGCACGTGCTCCGAATCGGGGTTTTCCTTTCCCAGTTAACCGAGAGTTTGTGGTTCTTTCCCGTGGAAATCCAAAGACGGTCCCACGGTTCTCTTGAAAATGATTAAAGAGGGTATGCTGCTATGGACCTTTCAAAATATCCATGTTTTTTTTAAATATTTTCATAAGGAATGTAATTTTAATATATGTGCCATGCGTTATGCTTAAATTTGCAAAATTAACGAAGCTATAGAGACTGAAGTCATATAGTAAAAGAACATTTAGACATTTAATGAAATATATTTTTTAAAGGGTATAGTTTTAAAAACTTACGCAGAGGAACCTATATCTAAATTTCAAAAATTGACAAAGCTATACAATATTGTTTTCGAAGAATAAGAAAATGGCTGAGAGCATATGCAACTTTTACTGCAATTTTTACGAAACCATATTTTCTTTCCTTTGAAAGATTTGCTCTGTGTTATAAGACAGCTATTTGCGCATATTGTAAGTGCCTGATAGTCAATGTATAGTTAGGTTGTCTGAAAAGTTTCTTTTGTTTTATGAGGAAATAATAGACGCACAACGTTTTCTGTTTTATATTATTTTGTCGAATTACGTATGATCCATTTTGTTCTGTTGAAATAAACACCGCGACATTTCACGGACTTGGTTTCACGTTTGTACAAAGGTGCACTGTTGTAAAAAACACGCTTGCGAAAAAAGACACTTTTCGGACAACCTAATATAATGTGAATTGTGGATGTATAAAATAGAAGATCGATTTTATAGGCAACTTATGGATTTTTTAAATTGTTTAAATACGTATTATGTACTATAATATCAATTTTGTGTAGGTAATAGAGCATAAAAAGCACAGCTATATTACAAATATGGCGCACCTCGGAATTTATAAACATAAATATAATTATATGTACATGAATGTACCCTATTATTATAAAATTATTACTTTCATTTATACCTATTCTTCTCAAACAGTGATTCCCAACGGGTACATCTCGAGATAAAGTTATATGCGAAAGGGCAAGATTTTTTCTTTTTTTTTATTAATCTTGATGAAATGAAATATCTCTCTTGAATAAATTTTAGAATTCGTATACAAAATGCGCCTAAATATCTGTATATTGTCTAAAATGCGCCGTAGTTTTAATTAAAAAAAGTTTAAGAACCACTGTTCCTGTGATCAATATTTATCTTTTTTTCTTCCGTATAATTTTACGAAGTTCAAAAATGACGAAGAACGAAGCATCAGAAAATAAATATTCATGAACGAAAAAATGTACGACAGTTATTAATATGGAAGCAAAATGAACATTAATGGTCGAATGTCATTTGAAAATGTACTGTATGTATATTTGAAGCATAAATAGAGGATGAAAAAAAATGGTGGGAAAAAAGAGAAGGAAGAATGAGGGATGCGGAAAAAAGTATTGATTGAAGGAAACTAAAACTATGTATTTGCCATAATAATCTTTTTTACCGTATGTATATAGTAAGAAATATTATTTTAATTAAAAAAAGAGAAAGGACTAAAGACACTAGTCATTTTAATATTCATTAAAATAATTTATTACAAAATTCGTAGATTAATGCCATAATTAAATCCAAGAGATCATACTGCTGCATAAATTAGAATAAAAATATACGTGGTTAAAAATTCAATTTTTACATAATCTATGTGAAAATGGAAATTCGAATATTAAAGTACATAGATAATCAGCATTTAAATAGATATCTAAACTTTTATCTGAAATATTTAAATTTACAATTCATTTTTTATATATTGTCTACAAAAGATTGAATGAAACGCACGCTCTATCACGTAAGTATAATCATATTTAGAAGTAGCAAATGTAATAAATTCATATAAATTATGTATATATCATATGTATGTATCACGAGGAACAATTTATTTCACGACGTGAAAGAACAATATGGTATTCTAAGCGCAGAAACAGTTACGATTTCTGTCATAAACCTGAACACATTTCCTGCACCAAAGCTATAAACCTCTCGTCGTAAACTTTTCAAAAGACGCACTTCTTACGTATTCACTTTGATTTGAAAAATTTCACGATCTGCATACAATGAGACGTATCTACTTCTTTTTTATCATAAAATAATTTCTTGCTTGCTTAAACACGTATGTGTATACATATGATACTTCAAAGAATGGCCACTTATGCTTAATGGAATTTGATAGAAAAGAGACATGTTTTTGCTACATTTTCAAAGTTTTAATAAAAGGAAGTTTTTCTACTGTCAGTTCACTATTTCTTATCAAAGCTAGGATCAAATGCTCTGCTAAACTTGAACTAGGACAAATTGCTCTAGTGCTCTAGATCTGGAGATATTTCATAAAATCTATATTTATATTTGTATAGTAAAATTAGAGACATATTGTATATTTTATGTACTTTCAAACATAAAAATTTTGAATAGACAGAGTTTTAAGACATTTGAAATCACTTAATCTTCATAATACCCTAATTCGGAACTGAAGAAAGTCGCAGTTTTGTCATTTTTTTTGCCATAGTTGTTTTTCTTTGTTCAATTCTGAATATTTTGCATTTTATAATCTTATATAACTTTACTTATAAGGTAAAATGTATAGGGGAAGTATTTTAACATATCTCGAAAAACGAAAAACTATGAGATAGGATATTGTAATCAAGAAGGCTATTTTCATCCAATTTCAATTATTATCTTTTATTTATTAACTAGTTTTGCGTCAATATCTATTGACTGTATATGATTATTTAAAATATAATTAAAGACCAAAATAGGAAAGAAGTATAGTTTGTATATTTTCATTTGTGAAAGAGTGTTCAAGCACTTATATATGAACGCTAGCATAAGTACATGTATGTGTACGTGTCACATGTTCGTCCCCTGCTTAACTAGGAATTTTTTCGTTGAGGAAGCGGCGATGCGACGTGTCGAAAGAATGATAAGCATTTCCAGGCAAAGGGGGATTTCTAGACTAGACCGGGTGTTATTTTTATTCGGTCTCCCGAAATTGCAGGCGACGCCCCTCGTTCAGTCACTTTCGTCGCTACCTCTCGTTTCCATGTATTCCTAACAATCATGAGTGCATGCGGGATAAATAAATATCTTTCGATGATTGTCGAGCATTTTTGGCGATAATACTTCTATGTTGTCTTCGAGAAAACTGTGTGCGACAAGTGTTATTAATAACGTTCTTTGATCCCCGAAGTTTTATTATTGCATACCTATAACCTCAAACATTTCTTTGCTAAAAGAAGAAACGCAGGGGCAAAATTGAATAAACTATAGAGGGTCACGTTAATATTTATCTACTTAATCTGCCTGTAGAACCTACGCTATTTACAGATAGTAGAGTGGAGGTTTTAGACGAGCAATGTAACAATGTACAATAATTATTACTATAATTTTAATTGAAAAGAGTCAAAGCACAGTAGACAGTGATAGACAAAGATAGTAAACAGTGAGATTTGATTGATATTGTAATATTTTATGAATAAAAATAGTAAGCAAATTTACGGCTGTAAAAATATTTCCACTAATTTACCAATCATTAATAAATTTGATCTTTTATAATTAAAGAAATGAAGACATTTTTGATCAAAAGTAACGGTAAAGTAACTAATGTAAGAAAACAGATGATGATAATAATAAAAAAATATGTATATGTAAACTATAATAATATAAATAGTAATGCATTAATAAAATTCTTTTAAGTATACTCTATAAACATGAGATGCTATCGATTTCTTTGGAATTTACTGTTAATTTCAATATTTAATTTGTTTTTCCTTGCACCCTATTAAATTTTAGACATTTCTTTTAGAGACTTTGAACCTGATACTTATCTACTTTATTTCATAAAATTAGTTCTTTCTAGCACTTTAGAGTTATGTTTGTAACCAATTTCATTCTGACTGATAAAGCCATAAACATATAACATGTGTCTATCTAATAAATCTTTTTGAAATTCTCTAATCTATGTACTTCAGTACATAGTACTAAGTACTGAATATTCTTATCTATCATTTTTTGTATATAAAACATGTACGTGCTACATTACTATTAATTACTATACAGTTGCGTTCAAATTGATAAAGAAATAATAGCAACAACTCTTACAATGAAAGACAATGAAACCTAAATTTGCTAGTATATGCGAAATACAAATAAATATTGGAATTTATTTTCTTGGTCTAAGCTATTCAGTATTTCATTCGATAACATTTTAGTGTGAGTTCACGATTTGCACGTAGACGCATGACTTACTATATATTCTAATATACTAATGGTCTAAATATATACTTCAACGAACTTCGCACATTTTCCATGACGGAAGGAGTCACGCATTACCACGATCTCACCCGAACATAATCGTATAAGGAAGTCTCAACACTCATGTACCGAAAACGTAAAAGTAACCGCCCGAAAACTAAGTCGAGAAAAATCATGGAAAACATGGGAGACGAGAAGGTTCTCGTTCTGCGCATGCGTGACATGCTATGAATGTCCTAAACGGACGCAGAGGCAGAGGCAGAGGCAGAAGCAGAGGCAGAAGCAGAGGCAAAGGCAGAAGCAGAGGCACCTGCGCAAAAATTAGTCGGGACGTTTAATTGTCAGTACGTTTCCGTATTCCGCTAAGAACGATCAACGTGATTTCAAACGACGCGACGCGACGCGACGTGGAAACGTACGCCATGAAAAAAAGTAAGGATAAATGATATAACAATGTATTATCACGACCAGGCAGCATAACAACGGGTAACTTCTCTCGGCAATTTTTCTTGTACCTTCTTTATTTTTTTGATGCTAATATTTTTTATTGTTTCGTATTTTCTATAATTTTAAACATGAATGCAGTCGGACTCCCTATAACGCAGTACTTCTATAACGCGGGCTAAAAATGGCGTCACTGCACCCGTATAACGCAATTAAAAAATTGCTGGAAACGACTCATTTCTGATACGAAAATACGTGCGTCCTTAAATTAACTCGAAGCATAGTTTTGTATTAAGTCTTGTGCGATAAGAAGGGGAGGGGTTGTTTACGGTTTGTATTATGCAGCAGTTATTATTGTAAAACACACAATATTTTGTTATATTAAAAAAAAGCTACATATTTATTTAGTTATAGTTTTTTGCGCTCTTGTAAGATCCTGTATTTCGTACACATATGAAATGAATAAAAAGGCTGATGTTAATTTTGTTCCTGTTCATCGAGAACTATAAATATATTATTTGTTTGTAAAGTACATAAGTTTTTACATATTTATACATACACTATTCATTTATACATACTGAAATGCTAGAGCTAATGGTTTGATAATTATTCTTTTATATAATTTGTATTAGAATAATTATTACATATTTTGCATGTAGTAGAAAATATAATGTTAATATTATTGAATATTATAATATCAAATACCAAATATAATACATGTAATATATACATCAATCTAATTAACGACAAGATACTACTAGAGATTAATGAATATGTATTGGAATTATACAAAATTGTATTCAATTATAATTATACAATTATACAAAATTGTATTCGAACATATCTTTCCCGTACACAATCTTTTGCAACTGAAAGTGGAGTGATCATAAATGATATGGCATTTCAAAATATCTATCCAAATCATATTTATTATTTTATTATTATTTATGAATAACATAAGTATCTTATGTCCATATTATTTCTTAATCTATCTTGTTTTACTGTATCGGTTTGTAATACCATATATATTTCTGCGTGGACTATATAATCTTCTGCAATGAATATTACACAAACTATCAAAAATTACGATAATTACGATTCTAGCTCTAAAAATATTCAAGATAATAATCAAACTACGAAAGCGACAAGCCGGAATGCATTTATCATTCCGAACCTTTTAAGCAAAAACGAACCTGTGCCGCCTTATTATCGCCATGACGCTTTGCGATAACCCACATATTCCATATAAAAGCCGTTAATTAATTTCAAGTTTCCTTCTTAACAGAAACTGTCCAAGTTTTATAGCACGTTACCATCCCACGCGACACAACGAGCTGCATGCGCGAACTTTCACGATATCTATGCGTCAAGGAAGTTTCCAAGCTCTCTTCTAGCCCGCAAGTAACAACTAAGAGCGTTACTTGAGAATTTCTAACCGAGTCTATCTATTATGAAATGAAATCGTAATTACTCCTCGGCGAAGCATGGTTCACGGGAACACGTCCATAACGGTTTCGTGCGAGTATTTTCAGAGAACACATGAGTATTTTCAGAGGCACGTAGTGATGGAACCGATACTGTATTAACACCTGTCGATATCAGTTTACGAATTTTGAGCTTATATGAAGGTTATATAGAAATTATATGAAGACAAGGAAAGGACACGATAAGTCACATCTCCTATTTTTTAAGAGACAATTTTAAAATTCAACACGTTATTAATTAGGTTAAAATAGTCTATTATTTAATTTTGAGTTAAATATGCATTTTTCATATTTTTTATAATTTAAGAAATATTGCTTATCATAATACAAAAATAGTGATGATATTAAAATATTGTTTGTCTTAACAATTATACCTTGAGCTAGAGCTAACAGTTTCTTTGACACATTCAATCATATTCACGTATTAATTAATATTATTATAAAATATAATAATATAACATAATAATATTAACCATAGAATGATATTAACACTTAGTCAACCGCGCGCGTCACAGCGAGCTATACTTTTCTACCGCGCCCGGACAAGCCATCTTATACGCTGTATACCGCGCAATTTTCCAAGTATCGGGGACTAATATTCTCTACTTAAAAAACAAAAAGTCTAAAAATTATTTAAATGGTTAATTATATTTTGCGGTAATGATTTTATTTAACGACCTCACATATTGTTTGCACAAAACATCAAATTAAATGTATATATTAAAAGTATAAAAAACTATAGGAAAAATTAAAAACACTAAAGATGACTAAAGATAAATAACACGATTTGAACGTGAAATTAAAAATTCATAATGCATTTTAGTATTTTTTTACAGTGTAGTATTGTTCCATTATAACTTTATTTGGTCATAACTGATAATGCAACTTTTTAATTAATTTTAACACCACTAAATTGATGCATTTTATTATATACTGTATATTATATAAACGCAGAAAAAGTGGCGCAATTAATTGGGAACAATTCCATGTAAACAATAGCTGATAATAACAAAAAAAAGAAAGCCTGTTGCTAAAGTCAAAAAGGGAGATCTCTCCGTTCGGTTACGCAGCGATGTTCTTCACAGAGGGGAGGAGATCTCCCCATTCGGTTGGCTAAGTGTTAAAATTAAAAAGTCAACAAAATGTACTTATCCCTTTTCTCGTGCTATTGTTTATATTAAGAAGAACCGGTACATGATGTACTTTTATGAAAATATCACTACCGGTTTGATACTTGTGTTCGGGGTTTGGAGTGGCCGTCCTTTTATGACTCCGACAGCACTTCTGCCTTTTTTGCGAAAGTCCGAATTTCCTACCTCCCAAGTTGTAAATCTTACGATGTGGACTTCATTAAGAGGCTAATAAACACCCTAAGTGTCCAATGGGTCAGTTCTAAAGTAAACATCTAGTCTCAGACAAAAATACCAGAGGATATGTGCTCACGAGAGTACACAATTACAAGATTTGAAGTAATAGATTTCCATCCCATAAAAACCGTGCTAGGAAAAAAAACCCGGGGACAGAATGTTAGTGTATAAGGACCAGGCGAAGCTTCTTAAGGCAGTATTAGCACAGTCTTACAACAGTCTTCATCAGAGCGTCATACTCTTCGTATTACTCAACAGTGCAGCTAAATTAACTGAACATAACATTATTCTGTATCTTGCTAGTGATTCTCTTCGTATATACTAAAAAGCGCAAATAAATCTACTACTCCGCATCTTTAATTTGCCACCACCTTAGCGTTAATCTCGTTCAAGGTTGCGATATCAAATCAATCAGTTGCAACCTGACTGATCGCCACTTATTCGAGAAATCGCAACAACTTGTATTAAAGTGTCAATATGCAATTGATATTACATGAAAATATTGATACAAATACTACAGTAACAAAAGATCGATTGTATTTATCAAATACAATACATAACTACATACATATAACCTAAATACATACCTATTCTGTAGAAAACGTACAAATTATTATTAGTTAGCAGTATTTAATGCAATATTATTACATAATTAATAAAAAATTAAGCTTTACATGTTACTTAATGTTTATGATTTATCAATATTAATATTTGTGTGTAAAAATTTACTTGAAAAATTCGGTTCTTCGATAACTATTCGATTACTTCGATACTTTCACTAACAATGGGTATTTACTCACGAAATTATGTATTATATTATTATGTTATTATATTTTACAAGATGTTGTGTATCAGTGTATTAATGTATTATATCATACAAAACATTTTGAAAGTTTATTACCACTGCAATGAGGCACGACTATCACGATAATATTGGTACAATTTGAGACGGATCCGAAGGTATGTACACAAGTTACAAAATATTTATTACAAACATACATTCTGCAAAGATAATCAAAATATTTGAAAAATCAATTACTAATTATATTAGTAAGCTACGATATTTATAATGGGACCATCCTTAACATTAATTATTTGTTTAAGACCATTATTCGGGAAGTATACCAGTTTTTTAATTAAATGTTCATTTGCAATAAGTCTTGGAACTTCTACACACATTTTCGGACTTGTTTCAAATTTTACGATCACGACTAATCACGATAATCATGTGTTATCACAATGCTAACAAAATTGTAACAAATTTCGTATAACGCACATAATACGTAAATGTCCGAATACTTTCATGAATTGTAGGTACCAAATTGTTTGAATATCATTAATACGTGCCGTATCAGTCCCATCACTATCGCTATCGAACCCTATCGTGAGAGGATCCATCCGCAATGCGGAGCGTTCCTCGCCGCGTGGAAGCAAGAAAGTCTATTATTGGTTAATTAATCACGACGAGTTGAGCACCTGCCCTCGTCTCGTGAGCCTGTTATTAACCACCATTACTTGGCTATGCCCGTTTGCTAAAGCTGTCCGCGACCTTTGACCACTTCTAGAAAGCCAGGCTTGCAAGTGGAAGATTCACGCTTCTCGTTTTTGTTCGACGGAACGGGACGGGACAATTTCACGTTGAAAGAGTGAACTTGAAGAGATTCGGACAAGAGGTCAATCAAAGCCACTGATTCCATAACGGGGAAGCTATTTGCTTTTGATGGACGTTACATTACGTTAAGGTACAGCTCGAGTATCCCGCGGGAGTAACGACCCCTTCCTCAAACATTTTCTGTTTACGATGCATTAGTTCGCGCGTTGAAGATAAATCGTGGCGAAACGTCACACCCTAATACGTGAAGTGCAATGCGAGTTCGACTGCGCCGTTGCGTTTTATTGAATATTCGTAGGTTAGAGGTAAAGATTAGAAGTGTACACTATTGCACTGTATGATTTTGTATATTTTCTAGGTTTACAAAAGATTAAGAATTTATATTTTAATTACTGTCTCTAACGTATATGTATATTATATATTGTACGTACAACTCTGTACATAAGTATTGGAACAATTATGAAATCTCGTCTTCGGTAAATCCAAAAAATCATTGGGAAGTCATCAAAACCATTAAGGTTGACTATTTCATTTCAAACAATAGATTGTGAGGGTCTCATACATACATACATATAATAATAATATACAATACAGGGTGTCCCATTTTAATTTCCCCAGGCAAATATCTCTATAGATATGAGAAGCATGAAAAAACGTATGAGCACCTTGTATATACAGTTACTTTAATATTCGAACATTATTTAAAACAGAATAACTTTTTTAAAATTGTCTCAAACGACTTAAGTTTTTCTTTTTTTGAGAAGTTAAGAGGATTAGTTTACGAAATGATGCGTAAAAAATTTTTTGAAAAAATGCAATTGATCGGAATCGTGAAGAAAATAGTATAATTTTCTCAAAATTATTATGTAGCGTAGACTACAAACTATAGATATAAGTCGGACATTGTTATGAAGGGATATAACTAAGAGAGTGAAACATTCATAGGTAAACGTGATCATATTTATGTCTTAATAAATATATAATAATTAACCTATAACAAATAATTTTTATATATTAAACTGATACACCTTTCTAATAATTATTGTCTCTCACGTTTTCAAATTATTAATTATATCAAGTTCCAAAGTGAAACCAAATTCGCATGCTCATTTCTATTGGTGCATGATAAAACTTTGTCAATACTATTAACATCTAGAAAGATCTATTAATAAACAAAAATCACAAGAAACACATTTGAAGAAAATTTTTAAGAGAGAGTGGGATTACTCGTTTCCCCTAACCTCTATATTTGTTCGACTCGTTCCACATAACTATTTCAATTAACCACCCACATGTATTTATACAGATTAAACGTAAATTAAAAATTCAATACTAAATTTCTACATGTGCGTAAAAATTACATAATAACAGAAGTTATATAGCGACAAAGCTAACTGTTGTTCCCAAGATAAAAGATTTTTACCTTTTCATGCCAAACTCGTTGAACGGGTTGAATATCCGCTATTCGAAATATATAAATAATGAAGTCTTTAAGCTTTTTACGACGTTCAGGACGTAAAAGAGGAATGAACCCATTGAAGATCATTACACAAATTGACAATTAGATGCGAGACGCTGTTTGCCGTTTCAATCATCGGGGATCGTTTCGTTCAATTATTACGAGTTCCAAGTACATATCGAACCGATGGTACTCGTCGGTTCCAAGAGCGCTCTTATCATGTTTGGTAGTGTGAAATCGGTTAAACTAGGCTAGGCCGAACTGAACTGCTCGTGTCGATTGAATTGAACGAAGTGCAAGTTTGTCAATATGTATCGTGTATAAAACCAGACATACGTTATCGTTCTTTCTCTCACGATGGAAACTCTTTAAGTACATATTCCTATCTTTCCTTGGCACGCCTTTACTGGTTTATAGAACTCGTTGACTTGATAACGCGAATGTGCCCTTTGGCGGAGAGATAACTAATACTTTATGATATATTAGTAATTATGATTTAATTCTTCTGTATATTTTATCACTTACATATTATACAAGATGGAATTCGTATCAAATGTTCCCTTCATTAAAATATTAGTATTAATTACGCACATTTATGTATTTTGTAAATAAACTGCAAATTTTTATGCACATATAAGAAATTTAAAAAATGCATAGAATACACCTAGTATGCAAGAATATATTAAAGATACGAAGTATAATATTAATAGTCACGGTAAAATTCAAATTAGCGTTAGCCTTTCTCTTTTATTAGCTTTTTGATCTGTATTTACCATGGTTGCAATTAGAAACTGTAGTTATTATTAACAAAGGATATTATGATATCAAGTTCAATTTTATCTAATAAGCATGTTTCTGCAGATAGTCACATATTATCGTTTGTGCTGAATCTGACAAGTCCAACACATTTTCTAAAGTAATCACACACTTGATATATGACAATCGATTCCAGGTTGTTCTCACTATTGCACAGCTACTCTTGTCAAAATAGAAAGAAATAACGAGACCCTATCAGAGGGAAAATTTATTTGTTAGAAGAGATTTGAAAAATACGAAATTATATTGTTTCTTACGTTACACCTTTTTACAATGTGTGTAAATTTGTATGGATGTGCAAGATGTTTGATAAGAACAATAAATATATATGAGACGAAGAGTAAATGATCAATATCACGATTAAAAAAAATTCCATAAATAAAATGAAAATGTGTTTTACAATTAGTTTAATGTACTTTCAACTTTTGACGTTAATGTTACTAGTAACAATAAGTTAATGTTAAGTTTACGTAATACGAATTTAATTAAATTTGTGTTGTGAGGGAGAATTTAAAATCGTTTAACCACTTCGCAACCATGGACAAGATGTCTCATGACACAATATTCTTCATACTACGCCATTTAGATACTTATATATACTTATGTGTTACTTGTACAGTACAATAAAAATAAATAAAATTGTTCTGAACAACAATATGCCTTTCATTCGCTATGAGGTATCGTGGATCGATATTTACGCAAGTTACAACTCTCGTCCTAATAAACAAATATGCGAGATATCTCGTCCGTAGCGTAGCATAGTACGAGATAACTCGTCCGTGGCTGCCCACTAGAGAATGAAGTGTAATCGTAAATTTAATTGAAGCTCCTTTCAAATAATTTAGGAACTAAACGAAATTGAAACTATCTGAGACCGAGTGGCGGTTATATGTTTAGAAAAAGGTTACCCAGGATATTGATCTTGACAGGATATTTCATGATCATTGATATCGGCGAGGTTTGCCGTATATACATATATGTAATTACGATAATTTGTTTTAAAATTTCTGTACCATGACAATTTCTCCATCTTACATCAAAAGTGAAAAATTATTCACTGCAAAACATATTTTACTATAATAAAATTATAATAAACGCATATGTGAGATAATTTTAAGCTGGAAGGATTAGAGAACATCGGATTTACGAACAGCGAAGGAGAGACGCAATTAGCTGTGACATCCGTACGCTGTCCGCGATAAATATCCAACCCATGACCCAGTAAATCATTTCTAAGCAACTTTTAAGAGTTTCCTGCTAGCTTAGTCCGATGCTGGCCAGTTCCGAGTATGCTGAGAAATCGTTTCATTGTGCCGGATTGACATTGTTTTACGGTCGAGGCGCGCAATAACTTATGTGTACGCGAACGCGACTTTGCAGCCTGACGGAGAACATCTAAAGGATCTCGGAGTTCGTTATGGAACGACTTTAGAGGGAAGGGACGATTGCGTTGCACTCGTCGACATTATCGAGGCATCCTCGATTACCATTACCTACAACACGAAACACAATATCTCGTTTATTGGACAGATCCTCGTGCTCTCGCGTACCCCGCCTTTCCCGTACAACTTTTTTACGGCACTGTCCAATTAGATCCATTAATCCTCTCGAGATAGTAACAAACGGTAAATGCGGAACATATCCCGACAATTTTGACTCTTATAGTTACAAAAAGCTTTAACTTCTTGCAGTCCTATATCGAGCTGAACTCGACGATTGATTTCATTTGGCTTTTTCCAAAGCTTTATTGTAATATATAAAGTATATCCTCTTTTACTGTGCGTTAACTTAATAAAAATATTGAATATTGATTACAAAAATATAAAAATACATTTGAATCCTGAACAAGTTTTGAAACTGTATCTTATTGGCAGTGGATTAACACGTTGACTGTGTCACGACCGGCATACTTCAAATCCGACGGACTGGCGATAGAGATAAAGATGTGGCGGCACTCGGCGACAATGTATATCGCTGAAGTGCCTAATGAGCCATCAACATCCCAACGATCCTTCCACCGAAGGTTCTAGAAGAATGAGCACGTGGCAACGATCGCGGACGCCTAGCAAATGCATGGACGGTGGGGATGTTGAGGGATGACAAAAGAAAGTAATCGGATCCGATCGAAAGTCAAATCATAAGAGTCTCAGTCTTAGAAAGTCACGCCTAGAGTTCGGAAGTAGATTGTAAAGTGTATTGATGTTAGAAAAAAAATAAAGTTTTCTTTTTTTATTTTTCACCTCAAATTCCTTTTTTATTTTGTTATTTTACGTGACAACTGCGCCGCGTGTTTTCAAAGAAATCTCCGTCAGGCCACGCGTACAGCAGTACCAAGCGTTCTCTGCTAGGTGCTCCTGTCACGTAAAGTTGGTACTTGGGTGGTAGTAAGAAGGCTAAGTCGTAACCCAACTACTTATTTTTCTTTATAAAACTTTATTATAAGATTTACCACTTACAAAATAACACCGAACCGGAGAATAGGGGTTGTATGAGTACAGCAACTAGAAGAGGAACAAGAACTGCCCGAGCTGGGTGAAGTCTCGGTTTATATACGTTTTGGTTTTAGGATGTTGAGGGGCTAGGTGTAGGTTATGATGTAGAAAAGTGTCCGAAGGTCGGGGGTCCATATCCTATCTCTGATGTGGACTGAGGTGCGTCACAGCCTTGGTGTATGCTATGATGATAAGGTGGTGATGTGTCCAAAAGTGTCCGAAGGTCGGGGGTCGATGTATTATCACTGATGTAGGTTGAGATGTGGTTGATGTCACACTCCCATCGATATTTTAGTAACGCGAGTTGCTCAAGAGGTGGCCTCAAAAATGATCTTTCGTTTGATTTGTTCGCAACATTAAAACCACTAGCTGTTGAATATAACAAAGGAAAGTGTGGTATAGATTATTCCGACCAAATGGTTTCTTATGCCACTACAATTAGAAAAGGAATCAAATGGTACAGAAAAATTGGCATTCGATTCTTTCTGGGAATTTCTCTTGTAAACGCTTTGACGGTTTACAAAATTGCAACAAGAAAAAATATAAATATTAGAATATTTAGACAATTATTAGTTGCAAAATTATTAAGGTTGTCTGAAAATACAAAAAATTCTTGTCTTCGACGGAGTCGGCATAATATCGCCGTTCGGAAAAATGATTCCGGAAGAAGCATTAGACGCGCATGCAAACTATGTTATGCAAATAAAAGACGTCGAATGGACCGAACAAAGGCATGAAAGAATTTGAAGAAAACAACAACTTATTGTTCAAATTGTCCCGACCAACCTCAACTATGTATAGAATGCTTTAAAGTTTTGCATTCTAAATAATTTTTTTAATAAACCATTTTCGTATTTTTATTTTATAACGATTCAACTATTATTACAATTAACTATTAATTAACAATTTATTATTATGGAATATCTTTTCAAATACCTACGACGATCTTTCGCAAGCAGTCAAATAAACGACACCCGAATATGGGTTACGTGGCCTGACCAGAAACTTTGCTGACACCCGAATACGGATGTCGTGGCGGTCAACGTGTTAAGTTGGGCTTAAATTCCGCTTAAACCAAAAAGAATTAAGATCTTTTAGATATGAATAGTGCCTCTCAATAATTTTATGTTATCAAAAGGAAATAGGAACAAACAGTGTGTTACGCCACGAGGCTTACCACAGGCTGTATTTTCTAACCGTCGCTCGCGGTCCTACAGCGTCGCAGGCAGACCGTCTTATCTGCCCGCCAGATCATATACAATATATCGACGAGAGCATAGTTGTCGCCAAGGAGCGAGCTCTAGAAACGTCGATTTTTGACCGTTACGTTTTTCATACAAGAAGAGGCATACGTGATCATAGGCGCGAGCGGTGGCGTGACCCGACCATAGTGGGGGTCGTCTTCCAAATGAGACAAAGGAATAATCGAAGGGCGATCAGTTCCTTCTGACGAGTCAAACGTGACACTTCGGCAAATCTGACGAGCAAACGAATTTATCTAGAGATATCGTAAAGTCGAGTCAAATTTCTGTAACATATTCATCATATTATTGGAAAATATATCATTCTATGTTAACCTGTTAATACAGTGTTACATTCATTAAACCACCTCTGTTATCTTAACCGAAACAGGGGAGCGACTATTTCGCGGCGTCGATTAACATAATCGTAGTGAGAATTTACGCCTCTCGCTGACGCGTTTTCCTAGCGACCGCGTCTCTCCGCGAACGGTCGTAACAAGTGAATTCAGAAAATATTTGAGTTGCAAGTTTCAATGATTTTGGATGTGAATATTATTTTTCAATAATTTTTGTTTGGTAGTTTAGTTTATAGGAAAGATTAGAGCAAGTTGATACATTTTTTAGTTTTTAATTTTCGTCAGTTTTATTTGAATTAATTAATTAAAAATACGCTAAAATATATTTTACTTTCTCTCTTCATATATATATTACAAGTAAAAATTTCAAAACACATAATACATATTCATTTCATCACTCAAAACGTATCAATTTATCGTATTACGGTGCAAGGTGATATTCTTCGATTCTTTACAAATATTTCCTCAGTCGAAATATATTATTTTAATAACAAATATTCCTATATAGTATAATTTTATAATAATTTTTGTATATCAACCTGTTCCTTAATTTAACTTTATAGTATTTCTTAATATCCGTTGTAAATACTAATTTAATGGCAAAATAAAGTAGTTATTATAGTTAGACATACTAATATTGCGTTTGCACGATGATAATATCATTTGAAACTTTTTGCTTCAAGGAAAAATTAAGCTAATCAATATCTTCATGGACGATAAATGTAAGGCAAATAAACCTTTCTCTCTATGACACACTTTATATCTAAAATGCATTATTCATCTCAACAGTCACCTAAAACATAGTAATTAAGACGATAAAATGTACATCCTATTTATATTTCACTCAATTTTCATGTCAAATGATCTACATACGTATGTATACAGCAATCGACAATAAGATGATTCTACATGAAAAGACAAGTCGAAAATACATATATGCAGGTGATTGTGTAAGTGGCCTAAGTCAAGAATCTAAAAGAAAAATGGGTTTATCATTTATTTTGCGCTGCGTCTATTTACATTACAATAATCTGAATCCATCTTTGCAAAATACTATAAATTAAATCGTTGAATTAAGTTGATTGTTGCGTCATTAAACAAAATTCAGTTCACGCGTCAAACACAAAACAGTAAATATCTCGAAACGAAAAACATACGACGCGCACCATTTTCGTAATCACCAGCACATATATTCAGAATACAATTTTTTCATATGTCACTTCTTTTTTTAGAAAACCGAGTTTAAAAATGTGTCAAGTCCGGTATGCATAAACTTGAATAATTACCGACTAGAAACATATGAACACACAGCAAGAGGTAATAAAAATTTTAATTTCCGTTTAAGACCTCATTTTCAAGAAAATAGTTTAAACATGCATATATAATGTACTCGCACATAATTTGTAATTTTTTCGAAAACAAAATTTTTACAAAATTTTTACAAAATATTTCTACATTTTTTACCTATTTTCGATAATTTGGCCCTATTCAATCCGGAATTAGCGAAGTTTAAATACATTTAACAAATTTTCTCGAAAATGAAATATTATTATTATTATTATATATATATAATGCCGATTATGCAATAGCTGGGATATCCTGTATACTGCACAATGTAGCGCATAGTACGAACGATATTTATTAAATATTTTTTTCAAAGTATACAGTCCTTTTCATTCCGTCTAATTTTTATTTCATAAAAAAGCACTTAAAAAAATTGTTATTATGCTTGTATTCAATGTGATGTATCCTACTGTCATAAGAATGTCACAGATTCAATTTCGCGAACAGAAACAATCCGAGACGCTGAAAGAAAAAACCGATTCGAAACTAACTTAAATTGCAACGGAGCACGTTTATGCATTCCGATTCCTTCGGCTGTCGAAGCTTCGATACTACAGAAACAACAACCAGTTTATAGTAAGTGAAGATTTTGCGGACTTAAATAACTTATTGGAACACTTTGTTTTCGCATCGATCTTCAAACATTTCTATGGTTTCTTATCCAAGTATCTATTTCGCGAATAATAAACTCTTATTTAGCATGTAGTTAATTATATTAAAGATTGAAGTTTCGAAAATATTTATGATACATTCTACAATGCTTTAAATTTATTTATGTTTGATGAATGTGTAAAATTGGAAAATATAACATGGAGAGATAGTAATAAATTTGTAAAATTATAAAACATTAATATTTTCTTTACAATTAATCATATATATAAGTTTTATATTATATTTCTATTTAAATCTGGCATATTTAAAACCATTACAAAACAAATTTCCCCAGTTTTAGTAATTTAACGAATTATAAAACTGAAATATCTTATTCGTTATAAACGATAAACAGTAAGAATGGTAGATCTACCAGAACGATCGACCCGTTAAGTTGCTCGCAAAGTACACCGTCAATCAATGGAACGGTACTATTACTAATGACGATAAGATGCTTAGCGACGAGACGCTAACGCCTTCGAATTGCCGATTTTTCTACAGAGGCAGCCTCCGACCGGCAAACAACACATCTTCCAACGAAACAGAGAAATCACTGAGATACACCCGTACCTCAATTTATGCAGAGTATCCGTTCCACGTGGATTCGTTTCACGCGAATGAAAATCGCATAAAGAATGTCTGTCAGTACAAAAGAAAAAATATGTACGTAGATGATGACTAGCACAACGTAATGTACTTTTATCCTTATCCCACACAGCATTGACGCGTTTCAACATCACCGAATAAGTTACTGTATACACTTGTTACTTTTAAAATTCCTAGAAAAATATATTTTCTGGTCGCGTAAATTAAAATCGCATAAAAAAAGTACCGCGTAAATGAGAGACGGTTGTACGCGGTCGTTTGAAACGTTAGCTTCGCCACTGTTCGATCGATTGTTCTCCTACTTTGTATTGTTCATGTGGTTCAAGGGTTTCAGGCCGACTCATCGACCAACTGACTTTTAGAACTCACGAATCAAACAGCCATCTCCCCAACCCGAAGAGACACAGAGAGCAGTAACGTTTCTGTTCGAACACGTATTATCATGAAACTATTGTAACCTCCGTATATGCTTACAGAAGTGCAAGAAGAATTGCATTAAGATGTTAAAGCTATTTTAAATCGCCAAAAATTGTCGCTGTTATATAAGATCATTTTAATTAACGATGTATGTGCTTTCTGCTCTATTGTGCTTTGCAAATAGATTAGGCTGTTGTTATAGTGAACGCGAATTCGCGCAAACTATCGCTCTGATAACTGAAAGATCTGAAGACCATAATTCGTGCATTAATAAGAATCTATGTATGTATGTAAGCACATATTTGATTACTTTAACATATTGAGTTTGTCAGAACGCCAGTTCGAGAAAATTCGCGTCCACTGTAACTACAAGTTTATAGTAACCTTAAGTAATTTAATAAAGAAGTTCCGAAATGTATATTTTTACATTCTAGATACTATTTAATGAAAAAATCCGTTATTTCTGCTGCGTTATGTAAGAAGTCTATAATATACATATTATAGCAACAAACAATTTTATCACGAAACATTCATGATAATCGTTTTTCCTCTACATTATTATCACTGAATGATATAATTATAAACAATATTTATCCATATCTCTTATACACTTGTCCATTCAATCTAACGTAAATAACGCTTCTATGATATTCCTCAAAATGTAATACTGAAAGGCGAATGAATTTACATGTTACGCAACCTAATATTAACCTTACGAAAAATTCAGCATAAACACAGAATTTAATAATCTTTTTATTGCCACGATTTTTTTGCATTTCTATACAGAAATGCATATTTTCAGCTGTTTAAAAACAATAAACTTTAATAATTGCAGTAAATGTGTAATAACATTTAAGATGTGAAAATAGCATTTATCGATTCCCACTTATTATGTTACGTTGTGAAGGGATTAAATTAATGAAAGGACGATTGAATATGTCCTTTGCTGTGCTGTAACAGAAGATGTTCATTGACTGTATGTAAAGTAATTTACTATTTCTCTATAATAATTATATAAGTACATAATATTATGACAATAATATGATCATGAAACAAATAATGGTAATATTGTGCAGTGATAAAATGACAACTGTGTTGAATACATTCAGAACTTAATTCATACTGTTTTAAGACCTAACTCTGATTTTGTTTTACAGAATATGTGCAGCAATATGAACCTCACAGTATTTCATGGTATAAATAAATAGGTATGCATAAATTTAAGAAGAAAATGATGTACATGGAAAGAAGATGATGGTAGGGAATCTAACGTGATGTGAATATTACTCGATTATTCGTTGCACAGCTACTTGTTGCGCAATAATACGACGTAAATTAGATATAATGAGTACATTCTATTCAACAAGTTATCTAGATTCATGCACTTTCTCTTCCTATCTCAGGCATAGTTGTCGATGTTTTATACTCAACCCATGTCATATTCGGCGTAAAGTAATTAGTTTTTTAGAAAAATGTAACATGAATGATTTTTTCACAAAAGATACTTTGCTTTAACAAATTATTAAATTTTCTCTCCTCTGTTATATTTGGAAATTAAAGTTTTTTATGCTAAAGATCAAGAATTAAACGAAAATACAAAGAATTATAGTATATATAATTTTCTATCCATTACTTTAGAGAGTAAATACAAATTATAGCAAAGAATGTCTGCCGTGTGACTTCAAATTTTTGATTGCAATTTATATAAATACAGTTGTATGTTTAATTAAATAAAACATACAAATACAACATATGCAGTCTATTAAATGATAAACTGGCTTTACATATCTCAAAATATTTACAAAATATTTACAACACAAGCAGTTGCAATCAAATCACACCTGCTTTGACTTTTAAAGAAATTAAACTTCGAATTTATTATACTTTTAATAATATCCCAAGAAATAAAATTAATTAAGACAACAAATATCTTATACGCTAACATAAATATTCCACATACTGTCATTGAATGAAATGAATTTCCAAAAGAAGTTTCTTATCCTTAGAGAAACTGAAATTGCTATTCATCCACAGTTTATCTTTAGAAAATAATTTAGAAAATAGCAATAAAAATGAATAAATAAAGAAAAATTAAACGAACGCTGTTCCATTATCCCACTTACTCATTACTGCTCTTACTTTCAGGAAAGAAAAAAGAAAAAGAACTTCTTTCGAGAACACCAAGATCGCTATTCATCGCCTTATCACAAGTTTCCAGTTCCATCTGGGGAGATCATTCGCAAACTCCACATAAACGCACTGATTGCTTTCATCGTTCGATCCCTGTAATTAGAATACTATCGCATTTCGAGGATTCGTAAGATTGCAAGGCACAAGAAAATTATTCAGTTCTAACTGTTCGATCGTTTCCGATATCGAAACGCAACCGTGCCTCTTCTCGTTGTGATTCTTTTCTTCGTGATTAGGCGCTATTAAAGAAAACTCAAAAAGCATGAACCTTTTCATGAAATGAAATCCATCTTCCATCTGGGGTACAACTTCAAAGAGACAAGCCTAATTATAATTATAGTTTGATGCTTGGAAAACAAACTTTGAAAGCCTTTAAACCAAGATTATTAGGCAGACATCGTCGCTTATAGTTTAGAAATGACTTGCTCCTTAATTCTGTACTGTATCTTATTTTGGATCTTTCCAATTTTAATTTCAATTTGGTTATTGAATAAGATGAAAAACTGAAATATCTCATTATGTATTATTGACATATATGATTATATTTTCCAGAGATAGAAAATTCTGATTTTATTTTGTATTGAATAATAGTATTTCAATGCTATTATCAATACATTTACATCTTGGCGTTTCAAAAAGCCGAATGCTACTCAGGCTAAAAATTTTTTTTTAATAAAATTTTAAGGAGAAAATATTAAGTAATAACCTAAGGCGCGTATTTTTATAAAATCCAAAATATTACATTTTTTCATTATAGGTACATTTACATATATTAATTTTAATGTCCGTGTGAAGTACTACTGAATTTTCATAATCAACCTATATTAATGGCTGTATATAAAAATTTAATTAAGAACACCAAATGTATGGATACTAAAAGTTAGTTAAGGATACATAAAAATATTTACAAAGTCGCGGAACGTAATATGGTACTGCACAAAACCTTTCTCAATTATACATAAGCTTTGCAACATATTTTAAAATCATCGAAAGGAGGTTTTCATCAAATTAAACAACATGGTAATGTTTCTCTAACATTTTGCAATTTCCACAGAAAACCACTAGTGTCACGCTTTTCGTGAGAATCTATTAACTTGTATATAATGAAACGAATTTGCGTCTCCTGCTTGATAAGTATAATAAATTGTGTCATTTTTCAAAATATGTGTCTAAGTTCAATTATTATAAAGTTTAAAGCATGTACTTAAACTTCTATGAATGGATGTATATTATATAAAAGCTACGCGTATTAATTTCATAACCCACCAATTCCATTCTCGACTGAAAGCATCTCATTCGGTTGCATTAACGTATCGTGAATTTCGACTGGCAGCTTATTTAATGTAAATTAATAATCCGCGAAGTATCATGCTATATCATCTAGCAGGCTGCTCCAAGATCCGCAACACCATCGACGGAGGGCACACGTTATATTAGCAGCGCAGCACGGTAATTACGCAAAACGTGTGTAGCTTCGTTGAACACGATCGCGTTACCATCATAGAAACACCTGAAACCGTATAACGCAAACATAACGACTACATAATTACGACATATCCTTATGTAATGTCGTAGATACACATTCATTGCCTCGTGTCGGTGGCGTTCGCTCACGTTTACATCTTTTGGAGATGATTGAACGCGTTTTTCTGCAATTAAGCTTATAAACTGCTCCGTATGGAATGTTGAATGAAGTTTGTGTCGAACGAGTTTTATATTCCCAGTCACCACGTTCACGATCAGCGGCGTCAGTTTCTTAAGAACTTTCTATTTCCGTTTCATCCGAGCGTGGCGTTTAATTTCTTCCCGTTACGTCAAGCTAACCGAGTCTTCGCGGATCCTCATTTTCCAGACATTCGATAGACTGGTAAGCCGATCCCTATTATGACTCGTACATCGGTAAAGTGTGAAAGAACTGGACATTGATGTGTAATTAAAAGTATTAATCCGAAACCCCTAACGTAACTAAACTTGATTTTGAATTGAGATTTGATAATAAAAGAAGTAAAGCTACAAATTCGTTATTATTGGAAATTTATTATGCACCTACTGACTTTTCTGAGAACAAATTTGTAATGATTATAGGTATTAAAAAGATGACGAAGATTCGATAAATAAATTATAAAATGAAATAACGTACAATAAGGTTCATTAATTCATATAATAAAACGTCATCGTCTAGAATCATAGAATAATGATTTTCAATCGTGATTTTCAATTGTTCCGTGGCACACTGGTATGAGATATTCTGCATTTGGATAAAAGAGATTTAAAAGTATCTATTATCTAAATTACAATGACAATGTATAATTTGTTTTAAATGCTTACATAATTGTGTCCATGTAGTCACTAAACAATCGAGCTTAAATAGTCTTCCAATATCGAACATCGTGCTACAATAAATCATTAGAAGATGCAAAGAATATAGAACGATACACGCAACTTTATGCTAATTCGAAACCGACAAACAAGCTGAACGACATATTTATACCAGCCTCTTTTTCCCTTCTAAACACCATGTTCTCTTGGTAGACATAAATCACGATTTCACCAGGCCTTACAATATCTCTTGCGAGGATGCCTACCTATGCGAAAGTTCAAGGTTGCCGATGCTTTCCAGAGCCGGCATAGGATAATTCCATGAACGTTAGGACATTATTGTATACGTACAGTCATTTGCTTTCGTTATTAACTATTCCTCTGTGAATCACATTTGAACATCGTTGGCGAATACTACGATATTTATATATTCATCGAATATTTAAAATTTAATTGGTATGAACGAAGACTGCAATTAACACAATTAAATAGTATAAGTAACAAATGGTAAATATCAGAAGTAGGAAAATTCAAAATCGATATACGAAGTTTAAAATATCAAAAAACCATTTAGCCATCTTGAATGTCTCAAGAACAAATCACGAGATCTTGATGTAATATAGCAGTCATTTAAAGCAAACTTCCCAGCATATGTATGAACAGTTACTCTTTTATTGAACTAATCAACAATCGTTATGGAGTGGGCTGACGTAATACGTGAATATTACATCGATAACGGCCGAGCGAATAGATCAACGAATCTATATCCACTTTATTGCCTTTTAAGCTTTTATTTATTCCTTTTTACGTTTTAGAAAAATTCCGTAACTTTTGACAAAATATTATAAAATGTATTAGATCTAAATATCGTTGTCGGATGAAATATGTGAATGAAAATTTACAATTATTAAAATAATACGAGATTTCGTAAACGAGATTGTTTTAACATAATAACCTATTCTTACAGTTTTTACAGTCTTCTTACAGTTTTACAGTTCTTATAAGATTATAGAACTATGAAAGGATTACAAAATAGTTGGTTAATAAGATAAATCGTTTGTTAAGTGAGAAAGAATATGCCAAATAAAAGAAACAATATATATCTCGCAATTGATCTCTTTTCTCTAAATAGGATTTATGTTCTAATTGTACCATTCTTCACGGTGGAAAGATCGATCTTTTAAAAATGGATCGTAAATGATTTCGATATCAGTCAAATTCATTGTTACGTACTCTTATAAAATATCTATCGACAATATGTAATATAAGGAACACCAAATCACACTATACATATTATAGAGATCTTATGACGAACCTAGTTTATTAAATATAATATAAAGATCTCTCGCGATAAAAGTATAAGAATAAATATTCTAATATGAAATAGTTGAAGAAGAGAATAAGCTGATAGATTTGCTTAGACATAAACCCTTTCCATCTTATCATATTTTCCAGCTATGGCCTTTATATTCGAAGTTAGCAAGTATCTGCTGACTTATAGGCTAGGCTGTTTATCGGCCGCACAAACTCTTCCAAGAAAGTACATTCAAACGTTCCAATCATTCCGACAATTCCAATTAAAAAAAATTACCTATTCAAGAACAACAAAGCACGCGAAATACGTAGTACCACGCCATATTGAAATTATGACGTGGCGATATATCAAGATTTAATTAACAAGTTAGACGTAATTGTCAACAGCTGAAGGCAGCGTGCGTTCCTTGCCTCGCGTCAAAGTCGAAACAAGTAACGATAAACTGTCGCGATCATGAATCGCAACGCGATGTTCAATTAAAACGATCACTTAGCCGTTCGCGAGGAAAGATATACAGCGTGGTTATCTCGGTGCGCAGCAGCGAGTCCATCGACGGATCTACACGACTGATTTGAAGAGCCCTATAAACGCGCGTTCTCTTGGATAACAAGATATCGCGATGCGTTTGTCTACCCATCTTTTGTCTCTTTTTCAAGAGAGTTACATTTTTCCGAGTCCGTGAGCATTTAAAGGGTATAAGAGAGTGGCCTTTGGAGAAGAGAGGCCGTAGGGCGAGAAGAGACGGTGGTGTGGTATCTACCTGACGAGTCAGCTGTCCGCTTAGGCAGCCCGCGCCTCTGTTCTAGCGAACGTCTCTGGAAAGACGTATCCAGAGAGACCTGTAGGACTCGACTCGAGCGATCCCTCGGGGTTAGGGGCCCTGACCGTAGGAAGAAGCCTCAGCTGTTTGCCGATGGAAGCCGTAGAACGTTATTTACGCCGCGCCGTCTAGCTCTCGGCCTGTAGGCCTTGCGTACTGCGTTGCAACACAACGAACAGAAACGCCGCCGGCTGTTGCTGAATACAGTCGTGCATGGTAATACGTGGCTGATATGCTCCAACGGTAATATGGTAATACCTAGCGCGATCGAGGGTGTACGCTCTTCCATCGTAGCCAAGCGAGGAATAAAGGGCAGAGAATGGAAAAGGAGAAAAAATATGGACGGAGCGCAGCAACATAAGCCACACGAAGAAGAGAACACGGAAGCAGCAGGAGGAGCGCTCCGTACTTATAACATCTACACTGTAGATCGTATTTCGAGGACAGGACACGCTCGAAACCTGGCGGAACGAAAGCACGTGCTTCCTTGGTTCGATGAGTCTCTTGCGAGCTCAGGAGAGAGAATACCAGTCAGAGAAGGAGCGAATTGCGTGACGACGAAGTCGAGGTTATCGTTCATATTCAGAGAGAAAAATATTGCGTTGGTTGCTTCGCCAGCCGAAACTAGCAGAAAGTACGTTTTTGCTACCTTTTCTCTTTAGTTGCATCACAGATACTTGCAAATGTAAATAACGGTTAATTAAAGGTTCCATTCGAGAAAGGGGTCTTTAATCAACTGCAAACCGACATTATTTGGGACATTAATGCAATTAACAAAGTTGTTAAAATATATACAGATAGTACAAGACACGCCTCGCGAGAAAGCCTCGCGGTTCTGCCTCACAGTGTCTGTACATAGCTGAAACTGCGAGGCATATTTGATCTCGATAAAAAAAACCGACAATCGTTGACGCGCATCGAGGCAGTCTCGAGGTACTGCCTCACGCTGTCTGTGCATAACTTCACGTCTCACCGCGAATAGAATTACGAAACCAACCGAGAATCTAAATATCCTTTTCTTTATGAAATTCTATAATTACGTACAACAGTCATTGTAACCAGCTGCCATTTTTGTTATTAGGAGAGATCGTGAAAATGGAAAAAAATGTTAAACATCATTAATTGTAAGTGGAAATTGTGAATTTTCGAATATCTAGTATTTCTCCTCTTCTTCTTCTTGCTTGAATTTGCATTTACAAAGAAGATTAAAAAATTCATCCTATTCTTATGATCAAAACCGATGGATAAAACATTGTTTTTAAAGGAAATTACTCTATTTAAAAGAATTATAAATAAATATACTACTATGATAAGACTAGCTTAATAAAAAATGATGTAAAGAAATCTTCAAAATCGTAAAGTTAAAAGGCATTAGGCTTAACTTTTTAATTTATAAAACAATTGTGTAATCAAAACTGTATTTCTTTAATGCTTTCAAATGAGTGTAAGATATCAAAAACAAAATTAAAAAGTTGACGCATACTCAATTTAATCCTATACAAAAATATACTAAATTAATGATCAATCATTAATAATTTATAGAAGTATGATATACAAAATTTTGCATAGAATCTAAGATTTGATCATGTAATGTAGCTACAATCGTGTTTTAATTCTAATCTCAATTTTATCTATTGTACTCCTTTCTCTAGAAATCGTCTTTGAAAACGTGTATATATTCATTGATTCACTTTACTTTTGAAAGCTATTCTGTTTCATCTGGAGTCCTTATAATGCAAAACTACTTCTATCAGTAATTATAAAGCCAAATACGTCGACTAAGGAACAACAATGATGAAATTCGAAGACTTCTAAACAATTTTTCAAAGATACTTAAGAAGTCATTAAGAAAACATTTTCCTGTACAAACACTCAAAGATCGAGGTATAAAATGCAGATTTCTTTACGTTGTATGCTACAAGTTACGTTCATAGCTACCGGTGCAAATCAAAGTACATCGACGAACAATAGTAGATAAATTTCAGCAACCGGAGGATTTCTTCGTCCCAATTATGTAACAGGAAGCAACCCTGATAATTAGACATTATACCGACTGACGGGACCGAGGTGTCGTTAACGTTCCCCAGGAGCGTTGTTTTATCTGACGGAAGCTCGTTCGTCTTATCCCCGGCAAGAGAGTAGAGCGGCGGCTGAACGGAACAAGGGATTCTTTGTAAGATCGTGGTATGAGCACCAGGTAAATCCTTCGTTCTCCTCAGGTGAAACTCGCTTTCGGCAACGAGATCCGTTTCCCACGGTACGCCAGGTAACCCGGAGCGTTTTCCCCGTAATGTGGGTCTCCACGATACATCCCTTTCTCCCCTCCCCTCGCCTGGCCACTTCACGGTCCCTCTCCCCTCTTTCTTCACTTTTTCTTTCTCCATCCATCCACCTCGACTGCTGTGTTCGACCATCGCCTCTTTTCTTATCTTTCTCCTTGGAGTCGCTTGGCCCGGCCTAACCGTGAAATCAACGAGTCTCTTTCTTTGCGATTACACTTCGTAGTCTTCGTCGTAGTCGTCAGTGACGGCAGGTAGGAAGAAAGAAAATTACCGAGGAAGTGCAACGGTCGATGTAGTGTTGCTGATGTATTCGCAGCGAATGGAATGCTAATACGACGAGCTAATACGACGAGCTAATACGACGAGCTAATACGACGGCGCATCACTGCCTTCGATTCTAATGTATACTTGGTAAAAGCGATATTATGAGATTGTAAATTCGGTTATTAATTCAAAATGGAAAAATTTTTCGTTGCATTCGTAGCATAGGAATTATTAGGAAGGGATTATTTGAGTCAAGTAAATTTTAACATTACGAAATTCAGTTTTGAATCTTGCATGGAATAGTCAAATTTGTTATATATTATGAGATACTAATTAGTATTATTAATATGATAACGAAAGAATGAGACAATATCGTGTATTGTAAATTCAGCAAGAAAAAATGCCAAAAACTGATAGGGTCACTAACTTGAGTCAGTAAGGAGGTATTATAGAAGAATTCATAAAATAAACAGCAAAATAACTTCCACAAATAAAGTAATATGCACGCGCTATTAAATTATGATAATTAAAACTGAACAAACTTTTTGCTTTTGATGAGTAGACGTTATCCTTGTAGAAAACTATGCCGTTGAGCTGTTATTATAAGTATGTACACAGTATATTTCACTGTTTACTATGTCACTAATAATAAATCTACTAGTATAAAGTCTGTTTTCAAAAATAGATAACTTAAAAATTGTTCGTAACAGAATTTGACGAATTATAAGGTAGAATTCATTTCTAACGTTATAACTCATTTCGAATTTGGGCATATTCTGAAAACTCCGATTTTGTACCTCATCGTCGTATTGTTAACGATGATAGAAATGGATGCAAGAAAGGTCATATAGCTGGCTATGTGCTATAATGTGCATGTGGAATGCGTACGGTTCTAATTATGATCAATTGATAATCTTATTTAACGCTCTTTTTACAATCTCATTAATATTGCTTTCACAAAGTGTGCTGGTATAGACGAAGGATACTGAACGAGCTGGCGAGACTTTGGTAGAGGAACCAGGCTCCGTGCACTTTTGGTGCATTGTGCACGACTACCCGCTCTCTTTCTCTCTCTTCCCACTCCCCTTCCTTCCTCTTTCTGTAGCATTTCAACGACTCTGCCTGGGATAATAAAGACACGGCCTTCCGACATGGCTGAACTTTACGTTGAAAAAATGTTCCTTCGACCTGGTATACAGCCAACGTGTACTATGGCGATTTTAGTATCGATTATTTAATATAGATATGGATGGAATATCGTACGTAGGGGTCTATTGTTTGTAATACGATCGAGAAAATGTTGATCAGTCGTGATATAGTTCTACATAAAATACATTTATGTAGAAATAAAAATTTTTATTTTTTTTTTTAAGAATTGCTTTGAGAATTAATTCTGTGAAATTTATTATTTCCGTTTCATTTAATTATTCTAAAATTCAAAGATACGTTATCTGTGAAGACGAGCAGTCGATTAGGCAAAAAGTTCAGATACGACGATCGGTTTGAGTTGTTCGGAAGGGAACGATATCTTATTGCATCTTCTTGGATGCACGTTCAAATGTATACGTTCCATTTGTGTTGAAAAGCAAAAATCTGAAGAGTTTATTTGAGATGTTCGTAAGAAAGTTTTAAATGTATTTTTGCCAGTTTCTTTTTTTAAACAAATAACTATGTACAAAATTAGGCAAAATTTTACTTGTTTTCCTCGATCGTCATTAAAAAATTAGTTTGTATACAGTAATAATTAGAATACGTATATTTATGCAAGTTCATATCTGTTTGGATACATCTAAAAGAATAGAACTTAAACAGAGACTTGTTTTATTCGGCAAATATGAAAATGAGTACTGTACTTTAAGTATTTTATATATTATAATATTTAAAAAAAATATTATATGTGACAACTTTAAATTCTCCATAAATACAGTGCAATAATAGCAGAAAGCATCGATTGATTGTTGCAACGTTCCTAATCATCGATAAATTTGTATTTCTAATATTCAAATCAGGGTTATGCTTGCAATAATGGTCAAGTATTACAAGTACCAAGACTCATATTATTTAATTGAAAAGATGATCCAAACATGATTCGATTCGTAACTATATTTTAAACTGCCAATCATATTAATGAAAGTACAATTGTCTCGTAACGTGTGATACGTACTCCAAAATTATTACACATTAATTAAATTAATGTACTGCAATTTTAAATTAATTTTGCGAATTTAGAGAAACGAAGCACGTCGAAATAAATTCATTTTCGTTTAATAAATTTATTCAGTGATAAGATATCCTCGTTCATCTCTGTTATGAGAGACATTTAACTCTGATTGATTAAGCAACGGATAAACGGTTAAATACATAATCGTTCAAACTCTTTTTTCTTCCACAAGAGTTCCTTTTTTGCTTTTAAACGAATAAATAATATTTCAAGGCACTATTTAAGGCATTGTAAACCTCAAGGTATTGAGAATTTTGCGAAAAGTATAAGCATTTAATGACGTCTAAATATCTTCGGGTACCGAACTATTAGCTCGAAATAAACCAAACTTAGTAGTTAATTCAAAAAACAAGAAACAACGTTAGAACGAATTCTGTATAGTATGAAACTAATAGATAATATAAATACAAAACTTAATTCATTGCAGAAGCAATATTGAAATGTCCTAATACATTGCAGGCACGTTATAACCTACATATATACGCTATTATTTGGAATATTCTGTTCTAAAAAGTATATTTTTATTCACGTATCTCTATAAATTCTTTTTAATACCACGACCATAAATTCTTTATGTAGATGTGCTAAATGGAATAATCAAAATATTTATCTTATTTATTGTTGTATGAGAAAACTTCTCAGATCAAAGTTACGCTATTTCTAGAAATAAACGTAGTGATGAAGCAACTCTCTCACGAGGTAATTTTTTTACGAGATTTCAAAAACGGTAATATTTTTTCAAGTGGAACCCCATATTTTTTATACGTCATACATTAACCGATATATTTTTTTATTCTCTATGCAAAAGTATCAAATATAGTTGTATGTGAAAATGCGGGATTTAAGAGGTACTATCCGATTATTAAAATATAAATCGTCCGTTAGTATTCGTAAAATTGAATCCGTCACTTCTCAACGTTAAAACTTTTCTTCGATAAAGGATATCTATGCATGAAAGTGCAGTCCGAAGTGATCTTTAACTTCAAAGCCATTCGATGCTATACACAGAACGTACGTAGCATAAAGCATCGCTTATCGCTATTTCGAATTGAGCATTCTAATATCTTTCACGATGAATCAACGTCTTGCGCCTGAATGAACCTCAAAACGGTAATTATAAAACCATTTTCAATTTATTCTCGATTTAAGTTCGATAGCTGACTAAATCCTATTTAATTTTAATTTTCAGAATTGACTTTCAATCGCCAATCAAAATATGTCGTAACATCCATATAGATTTTTAGATTGCTTTCAAATTTTAGTAATAGAGTTATGATAGTCATGTTTTGTTACATACATGCGAATGAAATTTTAAGATGTCTTATACATGTAAGATACCCAATATATATCTATATAAAAGTTTTCTATGGTGAATGTTGAAATTACATTTGCGAATCACTACATATAGATACTATACCAAATTTACATTTATATCAAATTACGCACAAGTAAACTTCTTGTTTACTCTATACCTTTATAAAAAAGAGAAAAGAAATACTCTATTAAAGTCTGACGTGTCTTTGGTAAACTCTACATATTCGTCAGTTTCGTGTGTAATAGTGCGTACTTCGAATTGCATGTACTCTCCAGAATAGTATCTACTTTCGATCTATATTCATCATGTTGCGATAGCCGTTCAAATTGCATTTTGACGCATTATTAATATTGTGTGTGTGTGTGTGTGTTTGTGCAGACGAATTATTTTCATCTTCTTAACATTTAAAATTGTGTAGCCAAGTCCGATAAATGTTCAGCTGTAATTTTTACCTATAACTAAACTTCCCGTCTCAACGTCGACGTTTCTGAAATAAAATTTCTCGTGTGTTCGTACATATTGCAAACCACGAGTGTAGTATATACTTTTCACATACGTATTTTCGATCCATCTTCGATCGCAAGTATTTCCACAAATTCCAAGAATCCCTCGACCAGATGCTTCTTACCAACTACGCTGGCATTCGTTGGTTTCTCATGTCGGACAACGAATCGCTTGTGCTTTCGATCACCGGTTGCATCGATAAGAGAGCGAGCGGAAATGCAGAAGCAAAGGTACGGAGAAGCAAGTGTTACTTACGGACTGGTACTTTCTTCGGGTCGACGATGGCGAGACGTTCTTCGACCTTGTCTAGCTTTTGGCGCAATTTGCTGCTCCTGTCGGCAACGGCGGTCAACTCGGCGGTTAGTTCGGCGAAGATGTCCTCGGCGGTGGTGAGAAGTGACGCGAGTTGCTTCAACGAGGTGGTCAACGCGCCATTCGCCACCGCCTCCAATTCGGCGCCCACCGGCCAACCCTGTGACGTCGATCCCGCCGGCACGTGTCCGCGACACAAAAAACGCGGTTCCACTCTTCGCAGCACGAACGGCATGATTTCTCAAATGAAATCAAGCAATACACATTCACACATAACACTTGAACCGAAAAATGGAAACACTGCGCCGCGCCGTCTTGAACGCGAGACACCCGGTCTACCGTCACAAATTTGCGACGCTTATCGGACGATCATTCCCGCCAGTTATCCAGCCGAGCAAAGGATTTCTGGCGGTATTAAAAGACGAAACTCCCTTCAATGATTGTAGGAACTCCATTTTCTAAACTTTGAGGTTTAACGTGGCGATTATTTTCAACACACTGTACACTTTTATTATTAGAAAATATATAACACTGTTTTTCTCTTCACTTCCCAATTATCATTCGAATCTCCTTTCTCCCAGTCGCATTTTTTTGGATGACTGATACAACTTTGTCGGTTACGCGAGTTTCTTTTAAACGATGATTCTTTTTCCAACGACGACGAGAATGCGCGACATCAGATATGAATTTTTAAATAAAGTTTCGATTAAAACTGTCATATTTGAGAATTAGAGAATTCTTATGAAAGAGAAACGAACGAAAGAAAGACGAACAACGCGTCCGCACGACGCGACGGCGGTATACAAAGTGCCGGCCGGCCTGTCGTCGTGTCGCCGACCCGTTCTTCGGTTACACTCCCATTCATTTCGAACGCACCGAAGGCGCCTTTCCTCACACTCATGGCAGCCATCTTTAGTGACTTGAACGTAGCTGCAACCAGTACGTACCAGTACCTAACGTCGATAACGTTGTTTCAATTTTCTTATAATGCATGAGTGTTAACGAATGTTAACACAGACGAGTATATAAGATAAACCTAACATCGCATACGAGATACAGGATATATGCTATCACCCAATGCTTCCTTTCGTGTCAGGTTCCAGAACTTTAAAGCTTTAGAGTCAGTAAAACTCCCGTACCATTATAATGTCATTCCCAACGTTATCGACTTACTGTAGAATAAGATTACAGCGTTTGTAGTGATTGCCAGTAAAACTAATTTTGAATATGGAATTTCAAATAGAATATTAGCACAGACACAGTACAAGATAGTCTGTGATTACACTTTTAGTCGGTAACTGTACCACCAATGAGATACGGAATCGACCTATCGACAAATGCATATTTTCGTCCTAAGGTTCGGAGACACTAGTGCCCTCTTACTATTCTAGTATCATTTCCAACGTTACCGATTTAGCGTGGAATACGATTATAGCGTTTAGAGTGATTGCAATTAATAACGAAATGTGAAATTACAAGTAGAGTATAGGAACAGACGAGGCACAGGATCGTACGTGATCGTGTATACCTCGTCGGTGATAGTACTTTGATTGCATTTATTAACAACTGATACAGTCGTTTACTTACTATTTTTAAGAATTTATTCCATATCTAATGTTAAATTTTATAATTTATTAACGAAATTGAAAAAATGTAGAACAAAATATAAACGACTCTTCTTTTGCAATTAATCATTATTTGATGAAAGAAAAATTTTATTTTGTTTCTTCTCGTTTCCACTATAATTTCTCTGTTCCTTTTAAAAATATCTTTCTAAACACATCTAAATATGTCCACCTATACTTCTCAAATTTTCAAATACTTCACAAGTGTATAAAACCTAATCTGGCGAACGATGTAGCACGAATTTAGTGAGAATAAATTATTCCATCAATATCTAATTTCTTACTTTTATAATGTAAACATGACACAAAAAATTCGAAAATTAATTTGTATATCGCGCAAAAGAGACCTTGCTGAACTTTGTACAACCTTTTTTTCTGTCTAAAACATATGTTTTTTCATCGTATCATAATGTTTTTTTTTTTGTAATGTTTACTTGATTTTACATGTTTAATATATAATAAATATTATTTTATACACATGATAATAATCTACACCACAAACTTTAATTAGTGTAAGTGTATAATACCTATTGATGCTTTATACTCATAAATTTAAGATTTATGAGTTATTCATTTTTTATATTGTACATATAATTGTACATATAATGAGGATATTTGAAATCAAATTTTAAAAATATATTCGATGTCGACGTCTTTTATTATTATGAATATTAATATTGTTCTAATTAGGTCAAAATGTAATTAAATGCATAATTTGATCAATCTTTTAATCGCACAGACAAATTTATTCTAAAGCAAATTCATTGTTGCAACAAATTTTATCCCAAGCGTCTTGATTCAATTTAGTGTAAAGTAAGCTTTAGAACTGGGGTGAAGTAATTGATAGTATGAGCTTAACCTCACCTTTTTCGGGTAGATCTAATGGATAAGGGATAGCAACTTCCCTTCTTTCTTTAATTTTCTTCGCATGTGCGATTTCACACGATAAAATGTGGTACAACACGAAAGTTCAAAATGACCCAATTACGTTCCAACATTTCGCATTTCTTTCTTGATAAAATAGCATCAGCTATAAGACTGACAAATTTTCATTTCAGACCATTTTTACAATTTAAATTTAGTTTTTATTATTTCGTTTCACAACTTATTCAAGATATCATAACGTAGTTAGTTTTAGCCAAATTCAGATTTATGAGAAAAAAAAAGGAATTACAGAAATTATATTAATTCAATAAATGAGGGAGTATTAATCCAATATTGATATTCAATGAATGAAGTTTTGGAATATTTTTCACTTGAACGAATATAGGAATTTTAACTATTTGTGGTATTTAATAAATATTGTTCAAATACAATTTATAACATGTATGTAATTATGTGTATATATTTCAGCGAGTTACAAAGAATTTCTGATAATGGGATGCGAAAATAACAAAATGTTTCGAATTTTCTGTACACAGATGAGCAATTTTTGGGAAGATAAAATAGTTATTTAGAGCAGGAATTTGTAAATTTCAACATTGTGACATTTTAATGATTCGCCGAAGAAGAATTACTAGAATATAACACCTGATTATTTTGAAATAGGAGTTGCAGAATTTTTACTGATGTCAAAGTTCAGTTAAATATCAAAAGAGAGTAAATTTCATGCATCACATATCTAACAAAAAAGGCATTCCAATCAACAGTTCCCAATTTATGCATTTCGTTAACCTTTCTCGTTTCATGCATTCTGGGAATTATCGCGAGAGGTCAACGAAAGCTTCCGATAACTCTGTACTCCACTTTTGTTCCTCGTTATTGACATTAAAATCTGGGAAACCACGAAAGGTCGGACGTAGGATGTTAAAAGTTCGCAAACGGTACCTTGTGAAATTGAATTGAGTATTAAAGTCAGCGTATCAACGTGCAAAAAAGAGCACCAGATAGCTACCAATTACATAGATCTAGATTCGTCGAATTGTCGAAGATACGAATTTCAAATGGGTTTGATTAACTTCAGTTACTCGAATTTAAGCGCGTTCGATCGTATGAGAAATTCCAAAGGTTTCAGCTAGCTTAACGAGACAACGTATACAGAGTCTTAAAGGCTGACAGGCATTAAAATAGTCTTCCAAAGGAAAAAAGTTCTCAAGCCTAGAAATTACAAAAAAATCAATAAGAGCATTAAAGTTATTAATAGCTCATCCAAGACGGTGAAAATTATGGAGAAAAAAAAAATAGAGAAGATGTTAAGAAAGAAGTAACGATATTTTTCGTAGAAAAATGTCAGGTTTGTAATTTTTACTCAGAAAGTGGTAAATATCGATATTATTGATAACCAAGCTGTGGATTTGTATGCAAATCTATATTTTTAAGAATATAATTAAAAAAATAGTTTTACCTACCGGGAATTATAGAAAGCATTATGCTTTGGATAAATTTCTTATAAGTGCATAAAAATTGGCGGTCTACGATTAAAGATAGTAATTGTTTGGTAATATTCAAACTTTAATTACTTTTTATTCTTAATGAAAAAATTTAATTATTGGATAATTTTGGTTTTATTTAAGGTTTTTCTCAAAGACAGACAGCTCACTTGACAAATCAATTTTGACAATCATGCCACTGTTGCCACAATTTTCCTATCAGAAATATTTTGTTACAATGTTTAAATTACATTGTGAATGTAATATGTAAACATTGTGAATGTGTATGTTATATATAGCGTTTATTGAATTTAGTTGTTCAGAATATTTATTCGGAAAATAGTTACAACAATACTTGCTAAGAAAATTGCAAAAAGAAATTGTGAAAAACACAAATTCGATATTTATTACTATTAATATTTATTAATCTATGTTCAATGCATAAAGTGAATTTATTAAATCGAACTCGCCAATATAGATTATCAAGATTGTCTTATCTTTTTATCTCGGAACTAGAATAACATGCGAGAGGGATTTCATCATTATACCCAGTGAAATTATTCGAAAACTTGTAAAAGAGAAGAGAGAATTGAACGCTCATCAGTGTGGGGTAGGTGGCCGCGTGCGAATTCCCTCTCCTCGCCGCCGCGTCGCGCTACAACGTATGGAGTATGGAGAACAGTATCTGGCCCTGGGGGCATAACGTACCCCTTTCCCCGCCCACCTTGTCGATCTAGCTAGCCGACCACGCTGCCCTCACTGATTCCCTCCACCACTGGTTTGTCTCTCTCCCTCTTCTCTTTATCCAGCTCATTCCGGATCATTGCCTCTTTCTCCCTCGCCCGTTCCGCTAACCTCTTTGTTACCTAGCTTGCTCACTTGCCACGTTTTTCTCCTTTCCTCCAATTCCGCTACTTCGCCCCCACCTTTCTGTTATCCCTCCCACGTCGCTGAACCACCCACCAGATAGCTCGTTCGCTATGCTCGTGATCTCCCTCCAGTTTTCTCTGTTGGGTATTAGAATGGTCGATCAGTCGGTCTCGCTCGCTTCTCAGTGATCCTTCTTTCTCCGATTCGTACCGTCGCTCGTCGTCTTATCCTCGTCTCTCTCAAATGCGCGGAGGCAGGCGCCACGAATTCACTTCTCGTAACTTCGGCTTCGTTCGGTCAGTTCCGGCTGCCGGTCAGAAGAATTCGTCAGTATTCGCCGCGCTGCATTGCCGGCAAGTTGTATAAAGGAGTAAGGTGATTTGATTTTCATAAGAATAAAAGTGCGCGTATCTAATACAGAGATACATACGTTTAGAACATATTTGGAACGTTTATGCCGTTCATGAGAATATTCGCCACATTCTCGATATAAACGAATGTTGTTAGAACAAGTTCGATCGTGCTCTCAAAATACGAGAGGTCGAACGTTAGTGTCTGACGCCTTTGAATCATTTCGATCTACTTGACTTCGAAGAAAAACGCACTAACTGTCCAAAGCGTCTATTCTGAAAAGGACCAAGGGAATAGGACAGTCGATTGGGACATCGATGAGAAGTAGGAAGGAAGGCACTCATTTTGGTACAGGGAGCATATCGATAATCGCTACTTCGATCATTGAAATTGTGCCGACACACTTCGAACAAGATCGTGCACGGAAACTGGCACGACACGAATACTTGTCCCTCAACGCAAAAAGTTTTTGCAACTCTGTGTACATAAAACCCGCCAGGCAACAAAGTCGAAGATTCTCTCCTCGCAGTGGGCCAAGTTCTTTATCAAAACATGGCCACGTGACCGACGGCGCGGCTTGTAAACAGTGAGTTTGACCACGTGGTCTGCCCCCTCTCTCGTAATCGCCTATCTCTCTCGTCCTGCTTCTCTTTCTCAGTTTCTTTCTCGCTTGCTCGCGACACGCAGAACAACGTACATCGTAGCGTATTCTCGGTCGGTCCGCTGCCAGCTGCGGGAGAGTTCGATTCGAGTGATCCGTGATACTCTGCTTTTCCTCGCAGTTAGTTTACTTTCATCTCGTTTTCTCCGAAAATAACAATATATCTTTCGATATTGTGCGTGCGATATCATTCATGTACTATTTATTCTATTTCTGGTCGCGCGCCGGTAAGGGAAATCGAGTGACAAATCGTGAATATAAGAACACAGGGCTTAATAAGATAAATAAATAAAAGTGACCTCCCCCTGGTTCTGGTTTCGATTTGTTATTAGCGACGTAGTGTTGTTAACCCGTAGAAGTGGCAGTGTTAGTGATATCGATAGTTTCGATCGCAGCGCGACCATCGACTGTTACGGCGACTTTTCGCGGATTCTTGGTAGGCAGCGCGATATTTGTGAACAGACACAGCACCTCGCGAGGTGCTCGGGATCAAAGTGGAGTACACAGAGGAAACGAACATGATGGACTCGGTGCCGGTTTCTGCGTCGGGGTCGAAGACCGGGTTGCAACCACAGCAGGGGGTACCATACGACCTTGAGAGCGGGTTTGAACCTCAGACGAGAGCACGGTCGCACACGTGGCCGCTGCCAAGACCGGAGGAATATATCGAGGGAAACGTGGTACCGAGCGTAGCGGCTAGCAAAGAGGGCGTCGAAGGCGTCGAAAGTGGCACACCGCCTCAGCATGGCTCTCTCGGCCAAGGTGCTGGCCTGCTTCCGGTCAAGAAGAATTCGTCCCGACGAAACGCCTGGGGAAATCACAGTTATGCCGATCTTATTACTCAAGCCATTACCAGCGCCCCCGACGAACGGTTGACGCTCTCACAGATCTACGAATGGATGATGCAGAATATACCATACTTCAGGGAAAAGGGAGAAAGCAACAGCAGCGCTGGCTGGAAGGTTAGTTTTAGTTTCTTCCTTGTGCATCTATTGTATTTAGACTGCGGATGTTTATACCTTTGTGGAAAATTAAAATGACTAGAAAATAAAAATTTCATTTGTATTAAATATCATCAGGACTCTCTTCTATAGTAATTTACAAACAAATAATGCGAGTGAGTTGACAAGTTACATATTGTAGGTTATAAACTCTTGTACAGTTTTACAATTTTACTCCATATTGAATAATCAAATGATCTGTACTTGGTAAAATCTGCTTTAAAAATTTCATATGCTTTATTACCAATTTTCTTATTTTTGTAAAAGATTATTTATTAATATTAATAGCTTGCACCTCGTAAGCTGTAATGTTACTAATAATATGAGTTCAATCGTGCAAAAAGGTATAGGTATCGCAATACTTATGGTAGCGTATTTTGAAGTGCGTGTTTTAATGTATTTGACACTACTAAAATCCATCGCAGAAAGTTACTATCTATACCTTTCCGCCGTTTTCGCGTTCCCGCCTAGATCTTACGTAATAGCCATGCGCGTTGTTGCGATGCTTGCGATGCTCTTAGTACCAAACAACTCTACTTTTAAACTGATTAATTGAAAATTTTCAACGTTTCGCGGCGTGAAAGTTATCACGTTTTGTCATCGACATAATTATTCAAAATTGATACTCGCGAACGGAGGGTGTGTCTCGTACCATTTGTCAGCATTATGTTTCATTTGCTCATGCAAATCTAGCCAGAATTGAATATTTATTGGCGAATATATTAAATTATATACGTTATATATTTCAACCACGTGGAAAAGATATATGTTCATCGTTGTTAATTTTCTGACTTCAATGTGACTGGCTGACTAAAGAAAAGTATTTAAATATGAAATAATTGAAGAAGAAAATGATCTAATAGATTTGAAAATATAAACATCTTGAAATATATCAAAAATAAGTTTTTCATATTTTCTTCAACATTAATACATGTGTATTTTAACGGTATAAAAATAGAATTGATCAAAAATATTCGAAGGAACGCAACATGATTAATTCTAGAATTCTATAAAAAGATAGTTTTGATGTGGAATTAGTAGGTAACATATTCACATTGAATTTTAAAATTGGTCTTCTATAAAAGATGGAAAATCCAAGTTTTCGCCTGGGGCCTGCATGTCGAATATTTTTATTACAGCGACTGGTATTTATACGACACATAATAAGGAGAAAAAATATTTGTTTATTGAGGGATTAAAAGTTATAAAACTTACAAAATTAATATTAATTAATATTAAAGACATTAATTTAGAAGTTATTAAATAAAAATTACTTTAAAATGAATTGACTAAACATGTGAAAGTTTCATCTCTCTTGTGCTCTTTTCTTTTTCCATGCACAAATCTGCCAGATTTTAAGTAATACAAATTCTAAAATAATAGATACAGACAAGTTCTGAATTAAAATCGATTAAAAATTTTTAAGAATCAGCGAAATATCATACGTAAGGCTTCAAGACATGATTGATAGCAAGAAATGAACTGTTCTATCTCACATAAGTGATCGATATAAGATTTCCTGTAAACAATTAGAAGCAACTATTTTCATGGTCAGTCAGTTAATGAGCTTTCGCTTCTTAGTAAACAATGTTGGTTTACATGGCTATGCTCGCGACTGGTTGCAGCGATTCAATTGAGATTCGACAACTCGTATTCTCTCGTCACCACCAAAACATTGACCGTGAATACGAGTAACAGAGATAGAAAAGAGAGAAAAAGAGGAAGGAAGAGAAAAGCGCCAGCGAGGTGTTTTAGATTGCTCGGCATGAGTATACATTCAAAGGACAAAAAATATCTAGGAAAATTATTATGGATAAATAGTACTGCAATGATTTTGTTTCTCATGGCCATAGCTACAGATTCATAGCTACGGATAATGGTATGAGAAGTACAAGGGATGAATATGATAAATGATATGAGTCACATTTTTGTTTATTTCACATAAGAGAGTAATTTAAAAATAATAAAAGAATTTTACTTGCACATTTAAAATAAAACAATAATTTTAAAATATTAGACACACTTCTTAAATTAAATTGCATTGAATTTCTATATTTTCTGTAGTCTTGATCATTCCAAAAATATCGATTACAATACTATCCTTAGTTTTTTACAAAATCTTCTAATTTGTCAACTACTTAAAATTTTGTTGTTTCTTTTTTATTGGATATATCTATTATTTTCTTTTTTAACCATGTTGTATTCATTGCTTTCTTTTGGATATCGGATACCATTAAAATCAAGAAAGTACAAAAGTGGACTTATCACTTTTATCTAGTGTGATTTATAATGTTACGACCCACACGAATAGATTTTTAGAGGTCAATATGCAATAATAAATCTGGCATATGAAGATTATTTGAAAAAATATGATAAATCGACTTTTTTATTTTCTAATTTCTTTACTACTTGATGGTTAAGAGGCAATGCTTTAATACATATTTACCAAACCAACGGTGTAATTAATGTTGTGACTATCAATCTTTTTGAAATGTTCAACAGGATTCAAAATCAAATGTTCAAGCTTCAAAAATATATATCTAATCCGGAAACCAAAGAAAGATTTGATATTGATACTATAAGATAAATTGTCAGTGTACTGAATTTTAAAATTACTTTCCTTCAAAATTCCAAAAATGTGACATATCTTTCCCTGTAGTTTCCATATGTAATTATTAAACTTTGCAGAACTAGTTTGTATTGTAATTATTTAATGTTTGAATTATAAGTTATATTAAGATGGTTTTCTTCAATTAATAGAAATACCAATGGTGTTAATATAAGCAATGGCATTTAAATAATAGATATATGTACATAACATACATATGACATAATGTACATAACATTTATTACATAAATATATGTAATAGTATGTTACACTATACAATTTTATTCTATACAGTAACTTTAGTAGAATTCAATATCTATACAAAATATTTATGCGTAATTCTTTTGTCCTAAATAAATTACAGTTTATAATATTAATTTAACCTTCCATAAAATGTTTAGTAAATTATATATTATACATATTATAATTTCTAATCAACAAATACTATAAGAAGGTAGTTAGTGTTGTTTCAAATTATTATATTAATTCGTTATTAATTTGTATATTTTAATAAAATTCAAAAGCTGCTCATATAAATTGATTAAAGTGTCTAAATAGGTATTTATGAACGATAGTGTTCGTACAATACAACGAATAGAATATATTTGCGGCATGTAGAAAGGTAACGGTAGAGTAGGGGAACACGTTCTTGCGTTGTACTTTTATCTGTGTGAGTTTCATACGCACTCATTCATACGGCTTCTTCTGATTTTAGTTGTTTATTTTCTCGATCGAATCTCTGGCATAAAAAGATTTTTACGCGTGACTGTTCTTCACGTGGAAAACGGTTTCTGGCCTTCTGAAATCGGAAGAATTTCACGCAGTCGCTTTCTCGCTTGAAGAATCGAAATTCCCGTTCGAATTCAGCCAGGGAATAATGAATGTAAAAATCGCAGGCGAAATCTTGATAGAAGTTGGCTGCTCGTGCGGTCTTTCGTGTATATTAGTGTAGCCGCGGTCTGATTTCTAACGATGCGTGTGCAACATCTCCGTTCATCGGAATTTAAAAAAAGCATGTTATCGATTTACCGCGGTTTAACAGTTGGCGAAGTTAACTTTTCCCGCGGTGGTACTTTTCCCTCAAAGCGGACCACTTTTGCGAGTTCTGAAATCGAGAAAAATAAAACGGCTCCCGGTAAACAGCAACGCTTCGTCGGTTATATCGTCGCGATTTCAGGAATAGAGATATAAAACCTATACTTTTCTTTCTCTTTCAATAGATACAATTTCAAGTCAATAAATATTGGAGTTGCCTCCTTATTGTTAAACGAGAATATTTGATATTATTTATCTGATATTAGATTGATAAACATCAATCGTGCTTGCGTTACGCATCGATATCTATATTTCGTTGAATATTAGAATCAGGTAGTATTATTTCAGTGAACTAAGTTAAGATTCAACATTTTGAAGCTCAATCTTAAACTTTGCATAGAATAATAAAACTTATTGTGCATTATTTGTTAGTGCTGATATATTGTCAATCAGTAGCAGTTCTACGATTCTTATTCTTTTGGAACTTATTGTAATTTGATAAGGTAACTAAAGAATCTTCGGTATGTTATTTAAGTTTATTTTTCTGTATTAATGAAGTAAACATATTTAAAAAAGAGAGGAAGTCATAATTAGTCTTCAATATAACAATGAAAGAATGAAAAATATTGTATGCTCTAAATGCAACAAGAAACAGTATGAAAAATGAGGATATAACTCGAAGAGCCCTACGCGTGATACGGTTATTTCAGTCAAGGAGAAGGTATTATATAAAAACTAACACAATTACATCCATAAATAAAACAATATGCACACTACACGCGCTACTGAATTATGATTATTACAACTGAGAATATTAACATCAGTTGAGCAAACTTTCCTTTTGATGAGTAGAAATTATATCCTCCTAGAAATTTATGATCATCGAACTATTAATGTAAGTATACGACCTATTTCACAATTTATTATGCTACTAATAACGAAGTTAAATACTCTGTTTCCAAATGTAGATCACTTAAAACTTGTTCTTAATAGAATTTGGAAAATTACAGGGTAAATTATATAGTTTGTCTCAAATATCCTTCCGATCTAAGTAATTTCAGTTTACTTTAATATTCCGCAAAATATAGGTATCGATGAATAATATATAACATTTATATCGTATTTATTAAAAGAATACGGTAAATAAGCTTGGAACGCATTTGAAATACCGCGCTGTGGTTTTCACATAAACAGCGATTTACGAAAGAATTTGATCATTATAAACCACAGAAAACTTTAACTTATATACGTATTATATAAATCATTTAAAATTTTACTAGCACTGCAGTGAAATACAACTGTCATAATTATATAGATCAAATTCAAAATCAACTTAAAAATGTTTAATATTATATATAGAAATTACAAGATGTTTATTACAAAATATATATTTAATAAACAATTAATGTACTTACAGCATGAATATAATTGTTACAGATGGTCTCATTGAATATCGAGGCTTATTGACGTAATGGATAATTGTTCAAATTTCCTCTATGATCTCTGAGAAATATATATGTATTTGCTAAATACTCCATTTACTAAATATTTTGTAGTTTTTATATACATTTCAAATTTCCAGTATTGATGAAATTTCAAAATATTCCATATAACGCACATAATATATTCATAAAAAGTAGTCTATATAATTGAAAAGTTTGCACCAATAGGAAGGCAGCTCCAATGTTTAAATGATTGCTGCAAATATTCAAGTGATTAGTTAAAGTGATTTGATTTTCACTGACTTTGAGCTGATTTTTCTGGTTTACTTAAATTATTGGAGAGTAGAGCTGCCTTTTTATTGTAGTACTTGTTTCATTTGACTTATTTTAATATTTTCCTTTTTTTTCGAATTGTAAGTGTACTTTAAACAGATATGATGTGATTAATACAATTTTAAACAACGCACAGGTTTATGGTAAACACTATGGAAATTGATAAAGTTTATGCATGAAAGGAAAAACATAATATAAAATTAATGAATGTTTGATGAGTTATGAAGATTTTTTCTTTGATTTTAAAACGTGTCAACTTTTTTCATAAGCATGTGCATAGGTTTATTCAATTGATCGATTAAATAAAAATTCTCAAGGCAGAGACTGCAATGAACGATGCAAACTGTACGTAGAATATTTGAAATGATTTAAAATTAAATCAAGAAATAAATATTTTAAAATATATCAATATTTATAGGAATGTTATCTTACCGTTAATTACTTAAGAGAATTTCCAAGAATAAGGTTTGTAACGAATATTGTTATAAAATCGATACAAAAAAGTAAAGTTAATTAGAAGTTAATCAGAATTAGAATTAATTGAAAATAGAATGAAGAGAAGCTTGTATATTCACGTTTCCTTAGATACTTTAATTAATTATATACAAAAAATTACTGTATAGTTTCCACATAACTGAAGATGTAAAATTGTTCCTTACTATAATTCATTGTTTGAATAAAATTCATAGAAACGCAAATTACTATCAACAAGAAAAATTATTCGCATCGTCTATCAAAAAGTTGTAATAAAGACATGAAAAAATAAATGGTGAGAATTTTGCAGCAATCAACAATAAGTTTTCAAAAAATTTATTAACGTGATTCGTTAGAGTAGGATACGTCACAGATATGACTGTCAATATGGTGGACGTTTTCTCAAGTGAACTGTGAAGAGAGACAAAGGGTGGTTCGCAAACACGTCTGCTCTCGAGGTTCGAAAAGTAGCGATATATGTAAGAGGCCGGTTGCGAAAAGTCCATTTAATGTAGCTGCAAAGTTCACTGCAAGGCGCGAAACAGTGTGCAATCACGTGATGTCTGTGTATAAATATCTGTATCTCCGGCGTGGTGTTTCTACTCGCGGCTGGTCGCGTGTATAAGTAAGAATATAAATAAACGAGGATAGATCGGTATTATCTGCGACGTGCATAACTATTGTGTACGGCGGCTGTAATTCTGAGATTGAGTCCTAACGTTTCAACGATTACTGTATCACCGCATCATTTACTTTATTTTGAATGGAAGCAAACTTTACATACTTTCGATCCTTATAGAGAATATCGCAAAAAATCCAAATACTGCTATTTATTGATTTACTGCCAAATTAATATGTTTACTTAAAATCATGAAATAATGTTTTGGAATCGTGTACAAAGTACAATTCTGTTTTCTACCGATCTTTTGACAGATAGAGTGATTAAAAGATTTGTTTACTAGGATAGCAGAGATGATATTGTACCTGTATGATCTGTAGTCATAGTGATAGTTTAATGAAAATGTTTTTAATGAAAGGTACCTTAAAACACCTTCAACATGTAGAAAATTAAAAATAAAGTTTTCGTAGCCGTAAAGTATGTAGGATAAAAAAGAAGTTAATAAACATGCAAAACTTCCGCAAATTAGAAGAATAATAAAGAAGAGCTGTTGCATTAATTCTAGTATGGATTTTAACTGCGTATGCATATAGTTGTGCGAAGATTGTGCGTCATTTTCCATGCATTCTTAGCTATCTCAGTTATCATTAACTTTGAGAATTCGGAAATAGGATTTTGTGTATACATATATTTTTGAAACTATACCCTTCAAGATAATGGAGGACGAAAAAAAATCTTGTCAAAAATCTATAGTACAATACCAATTAATTATTCACATGTATATACATGATGGATTTAGATCTTGCATTCAAGTCTAATCACCATTTTACAAATAACGATCAATTTCTCTAAAATGTTCTTCTTTTTATTAACTCATTTCTCATTGCGTAATGTCATATCTTATTACATTCGGTCAATCTTGTCGAAAACCGTGGTGATTTCGTTACTCAGACTTCTACAGTCGGATTGAAAATTTTGATTGAAAATTCAACCTTGGAGCTCGAAAGCAGTCAAGGATATCCAGAAAGAATGCTGGTACTCGTCGGATATTATTGAAACAGGAAAGTAGAGGAAAGGTCTCTGCGGTTTGGTTCGAAACATGAAAAGCCCTTAAGCAATACGAGCGCCGCGTCAGGCAGGTCTAGCCCGATTTCTCAAAGCTGTAGAATCTCCAGCTCGTGCGAAGAAGCTTCGAGAGCCGTGAAAACCAGCAGAGGTCACTCATCCGTCTGGTTTTAGTACTCGTTTACACAAGTCGTACCCGTCATTACAAAGCTCTGAACACAGTATTCTTCCATGACGATTAGACAGCTGTGCTCTAACGATCGGCAACTGCGTGTAGACGTCGTCAGAGAATCCCTGGAATCCCTAAACGTGTTATTCTTTTAACATGACCTCTTATTTCGTCGTTACTCTTTCTGGATTGTATGCCGTTTTGAACGGAGGTGAAAAGCGTTTCGCGTTTATAAAACAACAAAGAATTCGAAGGAAATGCTTGGACAATTATGAAAGTATCGGATTCACGTTGATCCGTAATCTTCTATTTGATGCTTTATCATGCCAGCGAATGGAATTATCCATCATCGTCTTCTGCATATTCTTTAATGAATAAAAGTTGATTTATGTTATTCGTTGTGCAAAGTTCAAAAACTATCTGATTTTTATACATTTTTATGAATCTTTATATTAATCAGTTGGTATTGTATGAAATAAAGTTGAAATTCTCGCGTAATAGTTTTAAAAGCAATTTAGTTTTATGAACTCTTGTGTTATCTATCTAATATTATATGGAATCTTAATTGTATCCTCCTTACAGGATTCTTGTGCAACAGTTGTAGGAGTAACTGATGTATACAAATTTTTATGAATTTTCAGTATTGTATAGAATGAAGGATGGATTCTTGTATCATCTCTAAAGGCAGTTGATTTTCACGAACTATGAACAGCTTATGAATTTTCTTGAGCAAACCATTGCATTGATAATATAGAATTAAATTTGAAACCTTCTTAGGATATAAGGAGACATTCTTAAGTCGACAATTAGCTAGATTCCAGCATAATTTTAATTAATAATCGAATGTTTGTTATATTTATAGAAAAATTTAGTACCTCCAAATATATTATTTTTATATAGTACGATACAAAACATTTTTCTCGATTTGCAAGAGAACTTTATTAAGAAAACATTATTAAGAAAACTTTATTAAGAAAACTTTATTAAGAAAACTATCATAATGTTAATATTGTATATACTGTTCAAAATAATTAGAGGTTTTCTACTATGCAGGATTCTGTTGGATCAGTTAAGTGAATACAAGTGTATAGAATACAAGTGTATTCTATAGTCTTGATAGATTGATATGTTATTCGAATGATAAAGACTGACTTTGGAACAACGATTAAAACAGAAGTGTAATAAAAGAAGTCTATGTAAAAATCAAACTGTTCAACTTTACCTTTTGTAAATTTTTTAATTTTGCTATCCAGGTACACGATTTTACACGATTTATATTTAATTGCCAAAAAATAACTGACTGGCTTTCATAAATTCATTTATCACAGGAAATGATACAAGTAATAGTAAATTTCAAGATAAATTGTGATAAAATGATATTTATAATAGTATCATTTTTCTCTATCTTTCAATTGATGGGGTTAATCTATGTGACTGTTGAATGATTCATTATCGCATCGAATCTGTATAAACAAGTTACTTTTCATACGCAGATCGTCATTCTCGACAAGAATGTTTTCTTCTCATAGAATGCGTGCCTGAAGGTGTTAAAATATGTTTGAACAAACATACCCATATGCGTAATATACAGAGAATATTTTTGTAGTCAGAAATTACAAACTCTTTTTAGCGGAATTCACTATTTTTTCTAAAACAACGTTGATATCATACACAGGCATTATAAAAATATCAGGAAAATCTCTTTTCGTTATCTATTGGTCTTTTAAATAATATCTATCTGATAGAGATTATACGCGAGTTCTTCCGTTTATCAACAGCATAACGTTTTCGTTTTTTATTATCTTTGTCTAATTGCAATTCTTCGTAGGATGAGTGTTTTAGAGAGAAATTTTAGAGAGAAAAGAAAAAAACACTGTTCTCATAATCTGTTTGGATACGAACTAACAACATAAGCACCAAATGTCTTTCTCGGTACAGGACTTTTTTCTTACTGTACTATCTATCACACAGATACTATTCGATGTTTCACTACGTACATGCATATACTACTATTACATGTTGTATGAGAGAACAGAGCAGCTATAAATAAGAGAAATCTTACTACTTGTAAATCCAATCAACTGCATGATGAATAGGTTTATTCCTATTTTGTTTTTATAATACGATATTCAAAGATACATTTTTTGTTCTTCGAACGATAGAACGATCCATAGAACAATTTAAAATCCAAATTTTAAGTAATAATTCCAAATTATATTCAATTGAATTTCGTATAACGACTTCCCCTATTCATGTATTTTGTCACTATGTAATGTTTAACGTTGTGTGTAATGTTTAACGAGGCCTGACTCTTCAGAAGAAAGGAACTTGAGTCACGACAGTATCTTTCCAAATGATTGAATATGTCGGAAATATTTATCTACAGTTACTCGCTTTAATATTTAAAATTTAAGTGACTTAAAACAGTTTTTTTTTTAAAGTTAGAAGGATTAATTAACTAGATTGCGTGTAAAGAAGATTTGGAACAACTTAAATTTATCAGCATCGCGAAGAAAATAGTAAAGATTGTTTTTTACTTTTTTTTCTGAGTCTATAATTGTAGATTTATGTCAGTTATAGGTTGTAGCTTATGGTAAAGATTTCATCGAAACCGGTTGACGCCACGGGAATTAGGCAAAAACTAAGAATCTTTAGACTGCTTACAATTATTGACCGAAAGTCGTGAAAATCTGTGATTTTTTACCGTTCTTACCATTTGTACCTCATAGCAATGTTTTCCGATTATGATGAAATCTTCAGCATGTAGAGGCTACATTTTCATTACAAGCTCAGAAAAAAATGTTGGAAAAAGCGATATTTACTGTTTTTTTCTTCGCGATATCGATAAGTTGCAATAGTTCTAAATCTTTTTAACGCGTCATCTAGTAAACTAATTCTTCTAACTTTTGAAAAAAGTAGTTTGGTCCACTTCTAAAGAAGTTATTCTGTTTCAAAAGTTGTCCGAATATTAAAGTGAGAAATTGTATATGCTATAAAATGTTGTAATGAATTCTTAGGAGTAACAAATAAGAAAGAATAAGGGAATGTGATACACAGAATTCTTTGTTGATGTATATCGATACAGATACAGTTCAAATAAAGCTCCGACAAAAGCATCTAGGTAATCAAATACGTGATTGATTACGTGCGTGATTAGTAACTGGTTATGTAGTTTTCCAAACTTGTATCGCAAGAAAGAATAGTTATTTTAACTAACATTCTTCATTTTTTTTTCGTTATTACACGTGTAATAGAACTTTCATTATCCGAATTAATTATTACGCACCCTTTGAATAATTTTATTTCTATATGAAAGAAGATCATTTATTTTGGTCTATTTTATAGATATTAATATTCAAGTAACAATTTCTTTCAGTTTCTATTGTTATTATTCGAAAAGGGACAATACCAAACTTCCCATTAACGGATCGTTCCTCAAATCGACGATCTTGTTATAAATAATTAAATTTTAGTTACTTGCATATTATAACGTAACCTATTTTTTTACTGTATTGTAACAGAACTTATAACAAAGCTAAATATTAACTAATTCTAAATAAAAATTAAAAAATATATAAATTTCATATGTATATCCAATGTAAAAGCGTACGAGTAAAAAGCTTTTACAGAATAAAGTTGGTACTTTTACTGGATATCGTGTTCCGCTCAACGAAGGATCGTGAACGACTTTACCCCAAATTCTATGAATTCCAAAGTATTCGAACAGCTTTAATTCAATCGTTTCCGTTAAACAGCTGAACGGAACGCCAATAGAGTTTCCTCTAAAAATAATCGGGCAGTTTGGAAGCAAAGATTAACCGAACGATCTTGGAGGCATCGGTTTCCGCGGCGTCCATTTACGGCGTGTACGCAAACGTCGAGAATCAAAGCGGTTCTACGCCGCGTCGCTTTATCCGCGTGGTATTTAGACAACGTTACACATTATACAATCGTCATTAACGAAACATAGCGCAATTAATGCGAATTTTCCCAGCCGTCTGCTGTTCAATGAGATTTAAAAATGATTTGGTAGAAGCGGGAGGCGCGCACTGCGTATATTTCGAGTAAGTGCGGTCGGCTGAGTTTAAAGCAGGCTTTCCACGTTATTTTTGCACGAGGCAACACTGGCGTCGCGTCGTTGCCGCGTCTCCCTTGTCGATCTCCTTTCCTGCCACTCTTCACTCTACCTCTTTCTCTCTCTCTCTCTCTCTCTCTCTCTGCCACCTCTGTGTACGACCCTACGACGACCACGTTGCCGATATCATCATCTTGAGGTCATCTCTCCCTCCGCTTACTTTCGGACCGACGACCATCAGGACCGGTAGAAGCTTCCTTCGCTTTTTTCATTCGCCCACTTTTCCACCTGCTTCGATTGCAAGTCAAAAGGGACAAAAATTCTCAGCCAAAGGCATTAATTTTGAGAAGCGTCTTAATATATTAAAGATCTAGTAACAGCTTATCATTTGGCTTTAATTTCACTAAACTCTATAAAATTATAGAATCTACATGAACGAAATGTGAATCCCTGGAATTCAATTCCCTTTCATAATCACGATGTTATAAAACAAGATTCGGAAAAATAGATTGATTGATAAAAATTGCAAGTGAAATATTGCGTTAACGTAACGTTAGTCCTTAATAGCTTAAATTGCGTTTCCCTTTGCGTTGTTATAGGTTGTAATGTATCGGCAACGAAGTAGAATTGGATGTTGTCCTACTAGACCTAGCGTTTAGCTTAAGAAACGTATGTTACTGACATATAGAGTACAAGACTCGATTGTCATTCATTTAATTGAAAGTTTGAGTACTGCTGAATTGCTGAATTGTATCTTTTATCTTCATAAAAATATTTGTAAATTATATATTAGAGAGTCTGATAGCAACTGTATTTGAACAGGCACAAAGTTACAGTTAAACTTCTATCATGGGTAAGACTGGGAACGTTTATGCAAGTGCAAAATTAAATATGGGCTTCACTTATCGAATATTGTATAAATTATATCTCTTTGCGCATTATGCACATGTACATTTTTGTACCTATGAAGTTTTCATAAATGCATATCTAAAAAATATTGAGTATCTAATCCCATAACGTGGCGTTTTTATAAAGAGGACGACAAAATTTACTAGCATTCAAAGTTTCAACTAAATTCCTGATCCAAATGTCCTGCAGTTTCTTCTAAGTTTACGTCAAAATTCGTAGTACCATAAAAGTGAAAATATTCCCGATTGGGAACGTCTGCCGGCAAGGATCGCGACGTTTGTAACGCGAACCCTCGAGGAAACGCGATGACGACGATAGTAGGTCGGCTGTTTTATATTTAGTGACAATAAATTTTATAGGGTAACTAAAAAACGACGGTTTCGTAACGCGTCGCGAGTCACGGCTCGTTGTCTCTGTAGCTTGAATGTAACCAAAACCACGGAAAGGTTATACGACGAAAAGAAAATCGCGAAGAATATAAAGGCGAATTCCTGTTCTGTTTCTAAAACGCATTCCGTCAGCTGTCAGTGTTCAACCGAACGCAGTGGTCGACACTCTATTTACCTTGCCTGGAGCAAGGCTGTGATTTCTACTTACCATAAATTGCGACAGAATAATGCCGATCGTGCTTTGTAGCCTCGCCCGATCCGTCGTCAAAACACCGGTTCACCTTTCTCTCGTAGAATTTCTCGTCCCGGGCGATTTTCTCAGCGACTCTGGAAGGTGTGCGTTACGTGACAGGTTTTTGTTATTTGAATTCCTCCCACGAGTCACCCTCGAATAAGTGCAATTATCGTTTCGCTCCTCTCTTGCCAGTAGCTCTAATGTTCGCGGAAGCGCAACACCACCTTTCACGCATTGTCTACCGACACGCCGCGCCGCGCCGTTTCGGACGCTTGGCAAGTAATCGGCGAGAATTTTGTATTCGAAAGCGATCAAGAGATCAAGCAAGTAGTATCTCTCGCGTGACAGTATTTCACGACGAGCTCGATGTTTCACGGTCGTTACGTGGAATGTTCGTGTATAATGCTAGATTAGTGAAGTCGATCGTAATTATGTACTCGTTATGTGTCAGTGCTAGGCCGCGGTTAATATTCGCAGGGTGGCTATACAACGATTAATAACGATTCCTGTGAAGTTGTTGTTTGTCGTCGTATCGGTGGATTGTCGTCAGCATTATAATATCCGAAAACTTGATTCTGAAAGCGAAAGACTTTGTAACACGTAGGTAGACGGTAATTAAAATATTCCATCGAGTAATCAAGAAACTCGGCAGACGCTTACGTCATTTGAAACGCGACATCAGAGATTCGCGTGATATGGTAAAAGTGTCGGGCCTGATTGGGAACGTCCGTTACTTTGTGACGCGATTCTGTACGCCTGCGCGGTTTTTTTTCTCATTTGGATGAATATTGATATTTGTCTTTTTAATCTATTACATATATTTTTACATATCATTGAATACATTAACAAAAATGTTATTTTATAGCATAACGTAACGATATATTTAGATAGGAAACAATGCGTTGTGAGTTTATCAAAGTTGTAAACAATCGATGCAGTAAAATTTTTTGTTTAACTAAGGGTCAATGTTGCGTTAATGCAATATTCTACTAGGAATAACTTTTTCAACCAGTTGAAATTATTACATTCGGCTTTTTAATATTAGCGTTTATAAAAGAAAGTTCGAGAGATTTACGTAATATCTTTTTCGTCACTAGTATTTCTTCTCCCATCTGAATTTTGTAATTCTATGTACTTTCAAAAAATTGAAGCATTTTTACTATTATCAAGAACCAATTTCTTGACAATCATGGAAATTCTTTTGTTTCTTCGATTTTTGTAGTGAGTATCTATAAAGTACACATTATTCTAACATATCTTTTGTATTTTGACAAAACTTATATGTGAATTAATCTATACAAGTTTGTTAAGAGTATTGCATATACACAATTTGTATACATTATTTTACTGCTCCATTCTTAACGTATTAATAACATGGCAATGCATATTTTCTATAATTTCTAATTCAATATATAAGATGTTGAGAAAAGAAAAGTTAATTACAGACAGAGAGATTAGCCAAGTCGACTTCCTTTCTAATCTAAAATCATCTAAAAATATTTAATACTTTACATATCTACAATTGTTTTATTTATATGTTATACAATTTGTTTCATTATACTTTCTAATTATTTTCCAATCATTTACGTATATTTAAATTACACTGTAAAAAAAACTGACTGTAAACGTTTTACCTTAAAAAATTATAATTCCAAATTAGAAATGATACTATATTTAAACACAAGAAATAAATGATTAACAAAGACGAAGAGTTTACTTCTGAAAAAGTACACTTCTAAGATTTACTTTTATTAGCAGCAACTATTACTAGCATCAAAATAGGAACGTTAGGAGAAAGCTGTATTACCCACTAATTCAAAAAAGTTTGCCAATTATTTTTTGTGACATTGAAATATTAACAAAGATCTGTTTCAAAATACTTGCGCTTCAATGAAATTTATTTTGCTTTGAAGTGTTCTTAATATATTTTTGATTTTTCGAATATGTACCATAATGGTTTAGTAGTGAACAAGAAGAAATGTATAACAGTACCTATTAACAATATACATCTGCATTGTAGTATTTCGAAAATCGTTGCCAGTTAGCTTCGACTGTGTCTTCAGTTGTAAGCGATAGGTTATGTTCGTACGTACGCAATCATTGAGGCTCACTACTATTCATATACTACGGCTCAATTTTTCTTCCACAACAATTAATGAAATAATCATAAGTTTCAATAAGCTGTCGCAATGAATAATATAGTCTGATATGTTTGAACGAAGATCGAGTACTTAGTGAAAGTATCAGGTAAAATCAAGATGTGCAATGGTTGGACTTTTTTTTTAATCCGAAGACTTTGATAATTTTAAGTGCTACCGATATTAATTTAGATTATTTTTAATGTCACATGATACATATGGTTTAAATTACCTTAGGACAACACTGAAAAAAGAGGATGTTCCTTTTTTGTTGTTCATTTGAATATAACAGTTGAACTTTTGAATTTTATTTTCATTAATTTATGTTAGCTACTGAATGCTTAATAAACACAGTTTTGTACAGGTCTCCTATTTTCATTACAACTTCTAATCTATTCTATTGTTCGACGTTCATAACTGTGAAAAGCATGATTTAGTTAACAATTTTCAAATAAACTCGTATCAATAACTGATGCCAGTTAGAAAAATATTTGTACATTTTCTAATGAAGCGAATTCTTCGATCTAATGAAATTAAATTTCTCTTTCATCAGATTCTATCAAATTTGTGTAATCATATGAACCTACCATTAAGTACATATTACGAAATTTAATATATTGGAAGATGCGGAAAGATCATCTTGTTTTTGACGATTGATATGTCTCGATATAATCTGTATATTATTATTTGATGCCTATATAAACTTTACTTAATAAATCCTAGTTCTAATTGAACGTCAAATGTATCAATGATAGAGAAAATAAATTCTATTCCGATGAGAAATTGGCAAAAATTATTCAACGTTCAGTAGGAATTTATCTCATCGTATCGATACGTTAATTAAAAAAAAAAACACTTTCTCATGACAAGAAAACGAATACTTTACGAACTTGCAAAAACTATTTCCATTCATTTCTGAAAAAGATAATTTTCCGGAAAAGTAATCTATTCAAGATGTTATTCACTAAATAGCAAAAGATTACCAAAAGGAAGTGCATATATGTATTGATTAATGACCTAGCAATTTTGTGAAGGTATAACACCTTTAAACTTTTTCTAAATATCCTATATTAGTATATGAATATGTATATATGTATTGTATATATATGTACATTGTAGCTTGTAAAGCTAGAATTTTTTGACATTCCAAAATTCAACTTACACAAATCGAAAAAGAATTTTCCAAAATCAATACGTTGATTTTTCTCCTTGGTATGGCAAGGATAGCAAAAACAACGAAATCGAGGGGAGTTTCGGTAACCGTTTGCCATGTGCGTTGACGATGAAAATCGAGCAAACGTTCGGAAAAAAGCGAAAGAAACGTTTTCCCTTTCAGCCGAGCAAATTGGTATCGCGTTTCGGTGGCGCTTGTACGTTCTTCGTGCTAAACTCCGACTGTCTGTTGCGTGTTCACCGACAGATGCACATTCAGTGACGTAATGTCAGACGCGGAGCGTAACCGCACTCTTCACGTAACATACCCTTGACTCTCCTAATGAGTATCGCACATTCGTTACGTATGTTGCGCTTCGTGGACAGATACACACAGCGTGTCGAGCGAAGGTGCACACGGATGAGCGTACGACGTTGCACGCTGCATGTTCTGTATATACCCGTGCGCTGCACGTTGCGTCTGTATCGCGGTTTATCTCAATGTTGTTACAAGAATACCACGCACCCCTTATATGCCCGTTGGCTAAGCATCTAATAAAGCGTTTCTTCGCGATAAAAGCTCCAAGCTCAGGTTTTCTGCTTCACGTCGGTTACAAGAGACTGAGTGTTCCGTTGCGTTACTCGCGCTGAGATATAATAAATGAAAAATCGTGCGGCGAGCAGAAGCAGTTTTCCCAGCGTGCACCGGGAAACGGCCTTGATCGGAGTGTACTCGAAGACAGACGTAGATAAAGGTATAGAGAGAGAAAGAGAGTTGTTAGCAGGATTTCTTGACCGAGTCGACTCTATAAACCATCTGGAAAAGAGACACACTGCATTGGTGAAACACGGGGAAGACTTTCAATGATTCCATGGAAATTTTTTCTGCGTAATACTAAATGTACATACGCGCGTCGGTAGAAGGATGTACAACTTACCTTCCGCAAGGAAAATATCTGCATTCTGAGTTTTATTCGTTATTACATAGTTATTATATTAAGTTACTCTGAACATACACGTTGTTTTAAATATGTAGTATATTATGAAAGAGAATAATTCGATTGAAACTGAATATTTTTGCTTCAAACAAGTTCTCCAATATTTGATGTACTTTTGCTAATACATTGGAAAAATACGTAGAATCTAAGGTTTTAACAGGAAAGAAACTGTTGATATTGCTGTAAAACTGCCCCTTAATTCTATCTTGCTTCCTAAAACCTTCTGTATCTTTTTGTATAGAAATTATCAAGTGTATGACAAAAAGTAAAAATCGAATGGTGATAACTCTAAGAAATGTAGCGCATAAGGTACGACTTCAAATACTCAGTGATGCAATTTTTGGTTGTTTGCTCCGCCTTTCAAATTTTATGTTTACTTTATGAAGAGTATGTTAATTTCAAAACAAAATTAATTGTCAATACAAATAGAAGAATTATCAGTTTCGATAGACACGATGATGTACATATCCTATTATATCCGACTCTATTTTTATAACACTTGGAATACCTATGTCGCAGAAAACCCGGATTATACTTCCAGTATAACCCAATAATTATATGTAAGACATCGAAGGAAATTCGAAATATGAAAGTTATTTATTATAAATACCTAAAAGTCAGAAAAAAATGGTAGAATTTATTAGGTACATTATTGTACTGTCTAGTTTTTAATCCTTTGAGTGACGTTCCATGACACGTGTTGATCATACGTTGCTTGTTGCCATAAAACATGCGATTGGTTGAGTGAGTTTCCACTTTTCATGTGAAAGTAACATATCGAATTTACCCGAAAGTAATTGAAAACTAAAATGCAAAAATTTCAAAAAAATGATTTACTTCTTATTTATATTACATTTATATTACAAAATATAAATTATATGTTTCGTATTTAAAAAATTAATAATTTTCATAAAATAGAGTTCAATATATGACTCAATGTTACACATTTTATATTTATATTTATCTACTCTAATAGTAAAAAGATACTACTCTTTTAATTATAATACTTTTTTAACTAAATATAATTATGAAAAAGAGACTACTTATTTAATAGTATTTACTTATTATAAAAAAGATTCTGATAAATTAAACGTTTTCCAAGCTTATAAAGATATGTAGGAATATAAGAATAGTTTGTTACCAATGCTTTTGCTTTCATTTATGGGTACAAGAACCATCATACATGAATAACTATTACACGTACCTAAACATCGGATACACACATATATAAGTATTAGGCTATACACAAACATAAAAGGGTTCATAGATACTATAAATTTCTATGATCCTGATGTCGGAATCCTTGTTGAATTCCAAGTTACGAATTTCTACTCTTCGGTCTCGCCATATTAAAACGTTTATTAGAAGCTATATATGAAAATTCATTTGGGACGACAATGTTCATTAAGCAAAGACCTCGCTGGAAACTACAACACGAGTTTTATCTGCTTCATACTGATTGGGCCCGATCTCCGATTCGAGGCACTGACCTCGCGTGCTATTTAATCGCCCTTCTCTGCCGCAGCTCGAGCCTCCTCGTTCCTCTTGAATCGCTTTCGCGTTTCTCTTCATCGGTCGACCAGCTTGTCCCTACGTTCTCGGACGTTCCTCTTCGTTCCTCCCTGCTTTCAGTTCGTCCTTCTTCCTATCTCTTATATGGAGAACGTCATTCCTCTTTTTTTCCCGGCGAGTTACGGTGTCCCGTATAAAATATTCTTACAGCATGCGTGTGTTGGCTTATACGCACTTACGCCTTACGCATACAACCGCGCGTTGGATCATTGAAATGTGACGCAATTCGACTACGCTCGAAGAGTACGTTCTTGAACCTAGTTGATATACGGCAAAAAAAGACTTCGAACGTATTTGAAGCGTCATGATTTTCACATGGGACAGGTATATGAAGACTACACTCTTATATATATTAAGATTTTGATGTCACTTAATAGCTAAAAAGAAGTATCTTAATATGAAATAGTTAAAAAAGGGAATAATCTGATAATTTCGATGATATAAGCTTTTCGAAAATAAATGATAAATTTATGGTATTTTGTAAGAAACGAATAATATTAGCTTAATTGTTGCGTTAGTTTCATGTGATTAACATTAATCTGTATTACTAATACGTTATTAATGCTTCTTAAATGCTCAAGAGAGTGACGAAAATACATATTTAATACCAAAGTCAAATATAAAGATGTGAAATTAGTTGACAACACACTGAATCTTAAATTTGCTCTTTTATAAAAGACAGGAAATGTAAATTATCATGATTCTAATGGAAGACTTGACGATGATTGTACATTTTGATAGCAAAAGGTGATTTATATATTTGCTTATTGTCTAATGAAAATTATATAGTTCAATGGAAATCTTTATTACAAGATTTACAACTTCACTGTTTAATTATAAATCTTCTGTAATATAATTGCAGATGTATCTATAAAAATTATGTATATATTATATATTTTATTATGTTATATTATATATTGTAATTATGTATATCTTATGTAAGGTGTATAAATTATGTATATATTATGTTAAAATTACGTAATATGTATAATTAATACTTTGTTTATAAAAATTGAAATGTACTGAATAGAAATTGAAGATTTTCAAGTATCCTGTTGTACTGCTAGAGAGATAACGTGGATAAAGATAGTTTTGCAGAAGATATAGCCCATAAACCTCTTATCATGATGATCGTTCGATGAAATGTTAATGTTTCCCAATTTCACATTTGTTTCAGTAAGCAAAGAAACTTTTCGTAATCACAGTGGTAACATCCAAAACAAATAGCAAAGTGCTATACATAAAAGTTATAAAATTATTTAACCCATTAATTATTCATTATATGTCATAATGATAAACGTAGGTGTTTAATGAAATTATCTTTGGCATTAATTATATCTTTGAGGCAACTATCCATACTATATATTCATTTTTTACCAAGTGTATGCTTACAAGTAACGTAACTTGTATAGCTTTATATAAACTTTCAAATAAATTTTAAATTTTATCTACAATTGTAATAGTCGTGTCTTTCATTACAGTGCTAATGGTAGTAGAATCACTATACTCAATGTATATCAACAAGAGTTCTTCCGTGTTTCCCTCAAGCTTAAAATAATTTGTAATGGTATAAAAACTTGATTGAGCCAAAAAATCAACAGGGTTAACGGTTTCAATAAGGTTTTTATGGAAACTTTTCCCTCTTCGGTAATTTCAAATGATTCAAGCGATCGATAACCATTGAAATGTTCTCAAGGTAATCGCGTCTGGTGTTTGCTACGATTATAATATCCGACAGTTTAATATTTAACACGACAAATTCGATAACAAGGATTTCTTGGGAGTAAACAGTTTCTAGTGAATCTCGTTACGCAATCCCGATGAATAAATTACATATGGTAAAATCCAGTGGAATTTTTGTCATTGATATCATTCAAAGGTTGAAAAGTAACGTTGCTGTTTAATGATAAATTTTCTTATTCGTTTTCATTTATCCTTCAACCGATAATGGAAGGTAAGAGCATGAGATGTTGGAGAAACTAACGAAATATATGGAAAAAACGTTGGAAGATTAAAAAGAATTTCCTCAATGAAACTCAACGACATCCTCGAAACCGAACCGATCATCTTTTGTTGCTAGCTTCCCAGTTGTCACGAATTCGTTCTCGAAGGACATCTTTTTACTCAAGATTACTAAACATACGATTGCCTTAAAACGATTGCGCGTAGGAAAAATTCCAATTCGTGGAAAGCGACACATTGATTATTGCATCATATAAACGTAGCAGCGTAACTACTACGATAGATCGTTACTGATTCATAGTGTGTTCATTCGCTAGTTCTTATTAATTTTACAACACCAGTCTCATTCGCAATGTTCCTCCAGTACAACATAAAATGTTCGTCTTCCTTCGCATTTCAACTTTTATGATTTATGATATATTGAACACATAACTTTAGTTACTAGTTTCATGTAGTATATTACTTGGGTATCAATAGGTGACTAAATATATTATTTGAGACAAATGAAATCTTTGTTAATCAAAAAACCTACATATTGATGTTTAATGGCGTAAAACATCCTCAAAAATGATTCTACTTTCTGAAAAAAGGATCTATAGGTTTATGATAAATATCTATACGTATTATATGTAATCAATAGTTAAATTACTTCTAGTCAAATTCTTAAATTACAATGAAATTTTTATTCATTTTGTGTATAAATTATCAATTCATCAATATACTTTATCCTATGAGTCCACCTTTCAAAAAACTATGATATAATAATATATAATATGTATCCACAATATACAAAAATTTTGGAGATTAAGATAACGGAATTTAAGAATAAGGTACATTTTTTAAGCATTTCAAATTAGGATAGACTGCGTATTTTAATTTCAATTCTAAAAATTATTCTGGAGAGTAACAATAGCTGATTGTCAAAAAAAAAAAAAAAAGAGGAAAAGGATTAGCATCTGTCAAAGATAGACCTCAGTGGCACTGAGCATACTGTAATGAAGTATTGTTCGTAGGAAAAGATTGGAAACTCTTCTAGGAGACCACGTAACACTACGCTACTTGGCATACGTAGTAGAATGACACTGTGCAGGACTTGCCATCTACTAGAATTACACGTGAATGATATACGAACCTGATGAGCGTTTCTGTGAGACGTTCTGCATACTCGAAGAGGTACAGCTATAATACCTAAATATTCTTAACGTGAAAACATATAATCCACATTACAATGATTCCTCTGTGATAGAAGACGTCTTGATTTATATCGATCTTCATTAACTGTTGAGTGAATGTAAAAAATATACCGCTTCGTAAAATGCTTTTTCATTTCTTAGGTTTTGTATACCGTAGTAATTATACGCAATATAATTAATAGTATACAATTGCAAGCTGATCACTTACAGAATTTTGAAGAAACTCAGACAAGCCGTTAGGTAAATAAACATATAATATAATTAGGTAATATATAAAATTGTATCAATTTTTTTAAATTTAAAATAATAAAATTAGGCTTTTACTTTCATCAAAGTAAGTTTTTTAATCAAAGTAGTATATCATTAGACTTATAATACTCTTTTGTTATGCAGATATAATGTTTATGTAATACTATTCTTTAAGAACATCGTTGCTTTGCACTTCATAAAATGTTCACAGGTTTATTTTTTAAAGCTGATGACTAGAAGACTAGCTATGACTAAAAGAAAATTAAAAAAATTCACAAGTAATAGCTTCCTTAGTAACATTACTTTCAAAAACAATATAAACATCTTCGTTACTAGCGTTGCATATTATGCGCATGTGACGCTTGAAAATTAATCTAAGCTGCGAAATAAATCAATATATAACTGACATGCCTGGTTAAAAAAATTAATCTCATTAAGTTATTGACTTAATAAAAGTATGTTATACAAGAAACAACATATGATGTATGAGGAACAAAACATAATTTTAGATGATGTTCTCTTTGAGTTCATTGTAACAGCGAACATATTGATATCATATGCAAATTTTGCATATTTTGTACAAAGTGGCCAATTTTACTATAGTATTACGAATTGAAGACGAAACCTTACCTTCGATCATTATTAAAAAAAAAAAAAAATCATAAAACGTAAGAGTATAAAATCAACATTCAATTTCATGCAAACTATCTACGCTATGGACAATATATTTTTTGACATAATTTACTCAAGTGTAAAGAAGAATCTGAAGCGTTCAAATATAGTATATATTCCATATGTTGTTATTTGTTAGCTTAATTTTGTCCATTCCATGATTGCATCATAATCTAGGTTTTTAGATATACGTATGTAAATGTTAGTTAATAAAAAAATTTATTGAATAAATTATATATGTATTTCGTTCATAATAAAGTATGCATGTGAGAAAATATAGATCAAGTTACAATCTAAATTTGTGTAGTATTGCAGAATAAAATACAGAAATTGTAGTTTGGGTCGACTTAATTAGTACTGTTTTTGAATATTTAATATACGTATATAAAAAAAACTATTTTCTGTTCTGTTATCTTCAGCAAAATTGAGCGAGTATGAAATAGATAATTCTTCTCAAAGAAAAACGACGACGGTTTATTACATATATAATATGAACAAGAATACGAAATCTTAAACCTATCTTATCTTAATATGCATTTCGTTTGTTTTACAAAATTGCATATAGGAAAGGTATTAAAAATATCATCTCGATTGCTCATCATAATTAACTTTACTTTATACACGAGCATCCACGATATGCGTAACTACAATTTTCATACTATTTTGTCAAAAATATACGTCACACACGTTCTGTAAGGTTATAGTGTTTATAATATAACTTTATCTCTTCGTTTCTTTTTTTTGTTTTAATCGCTGTGCGTCTGATTTGAAATTATCGTCCATAGTGATGAAGAGGAATCAGGCCAGGCGTTAGGTCGAATTTAAGAAATAAAGAAAGTCACCCGAGCACGAGTATTTTGTCTATCAAAACGTTCTTATCGCAACGGATGGAAGATTCGTGAAACTGGGAATCGGACGAACTCCTGCCATGTTTGCGTATGTTTGAATAAAACGTGTACGCGTAGCTAGCCGATACTGCTTTTATCTGTCTAAACCTCGTTAAAAACATTTCTTGCTCCCCTCTGGCGTGCGTATTAACTCAAGTGCATGGAGGTTCGTTCGTCAAACAAAAATACTGTCGCATATAAACAAGATTAACAAACCGATTTCGTTGACGTATTATCGTTCAAGTTTTCGCGTTTATTATCGATGATATTTGCAAGGCAACTTCGCGTAGACAAAAAGGGAAATTAATGTAGCTGCGTTATTTGGGCAAATTTCCGATCGAATAATATTTCTCTATTAAAAATTTTCTATTTGTAGAAAAGTTGCAGAAAAATGTAATTCATTAAATTTGAGGAAGAATAGTTATTGGTTTATTTTTCTTAATCTTCTTACGAGGCGATGGGCGATTTAAGAATAATATTAATATATAAAACAGTACACGCTATAATACATCCAAAATATGAAAAGATACTTTGAAAGGTATAGTAAATATAATTAATCGTATTTTTTTAAATGGCATATGCAGTTCTATTTATAATGGAATCTCAAATCCTAATAAGTTTCGGTGATGTCAAAAAAGTTATAACAATCCAGTTATTTTCTTAAATTATGTCTTGGTACAACTGTACCATTAATTTTATGAGGGTGAAACAATAAATATCTTTTTCCCCGCATGAAACGAAACCTAGGTTGGAACGTAAAAAGTTCGAACTGCAGCAAGGTTCAACGATTTCGAAGAAATGCAGAAGACACGTCACCGACGGCAATCGGTCGCCCATATTTTGCATATTATGTGGTGAAGCAACTGTACAAATATCGTAACACGTTGAAATTTCAGTGCCTGTGCGCGGTTACTCTTATCATACCGCGATCTTGTTTGTTAGAAGATATAATAATTTATAATGGTCTGATAAACATTTATTCAATCAATTACAACTATGCTCGCTATCTTAATTCAATGCCTGTCGAATTCATTATGCGATGAATGATATGTATTTTGTATATGTAATTATATATATTTTGTCGTAAATAATATTGTTTTTCTATCGGCGAACTATACGAATTCTTTTTTCTTTAAGCTTCTCATCATAATATATAAATATTGCGAAAATAATACTCGATGCTATAGGAGAAGATAGTAATATGTACAGAACCCTGCAAATATTCATAATAAAAAGAGTATATATTTTAAGGGACATATATTGTACAATTATATGCAATTTAAACACATAACGAAATAAAAGTGAAAGCAAATAAATTTCAAGCATACTTAGTTCCGTGTCATAATTTCAGATATTTACATCACCTTCAAAGGCTTTCTTAATTTCTCCGAATATTAGTCGTTTCTAAATATTTAATATTAGGCAGCAGTTGTGGTATATGGCAATATTGTGATAATAATAAAATGCATGAACTTATTTAACTATAAATATTGAATATAAATACATATAGTAAGTAGAAATAAAAGCTAGGTTTGATGATAATTTGGAATCCTGAATGAAAGTAATATGGAATTCAGTATCAAAAAGAATTTTCATTTCATTCAGACACAACAGTCTTTCTGAATAATTCCGTTCTCTCAGAGGAAGACGATGAGTTAAGAGTATTAGAAAGGTTATTGTTAACATATTTTATTCACTTTTATGAGATATGGATTTTATGTCAATCGGATGCATTATGAGCTCAAAACGAATGTGGAAAGAAATATTATTATATTCATACATGCATATATTAGTAAGTTTTGCAAATAATATTACCTTTCTTTTCTCAGTTATTTTTTATTTCGCTGAAGATTTTCAGTTATTTAGACATAACAAAGAAAAAAACGAGTATTAGATTAAAGCAATACATATATAGTTTTAGTTAATTAGTTCATTAATTTCTGAAGAATCGCCTGCAAAAGATAATAATATACCATATTAGCACCTTTTCTATACAATATCTGAAAATTGTTCGAGTGTTATTGTCATATAGCTATTCTACGAAAAATGACAGTCTCTAATTTATGAAAATAATTGCAGAGGAATATTGCGAATCAGCCATATGGATGAATTTCATCATGTTTAACAAATGAGCCGATATTTAACGATTATCTCAAACATTTCGAGATTTCCCCGGTCAACGGTCATGAAGTGAGGTAATCGCGTCAAAAGGATACAATATTATAATATATATAAGGGTATAATAATGTGTAACTAAACACTTATCTAGGCTATGCAAATCTGCGTTATTCTCGATATAATGTAAACGTAGGAAATACGTATTTCTCGTGTGGATGTCTTGGGTATCCTACCAGGCGTCGCTTCAAAGCAGAAGAGAGAAGGGATGACGGGAATAAGAAGAATTACGAAAGCGCAATTATAAAAATCTTAATTACAGAAAAGAACAAAAATTACCATCGATAAGGCACTTTGTGAAAATGTATACAATTATATGTTTCTACGTCGATATATCACGAGTGTTACTACATAAATATGTTAATTATCTATTACGCGATCTGATAAGCTTGTGGTAACAAACATCTGTCGAAGATACTTCCCCTATGGTAACTTATCGTTATCAGTAACTAGGTCGTCTCGATCGTTCTTTAAATTATTGAAATCAGCATTCTGGAATTTCTGCAAAAACGTATATTACCAATAGGTCTTACGAAACATACGGAAACTTAAATAAGCCTGAAAAATTAACAAGAAATTATTCAGACATTTTATAATTATCATCCTCTTTGAAACGTTTGACTATAAATAACCCATATATTTATTATTGCAATAGTAATCTCATCAATTCGATATATTAGGTCGTCCGAAAAGTTTCTTTCGTTTTATAAGGAAATAATGGATGCACAACATTTTTCGTTTTATATTATTTTATCGAATTACGTATGATCCATTTTGTTCTATCAAGATAAAGATTACAAAGTTCGACAGATTACGTTTCCTGTATGTATAAAGATGCATCGTTGTAAAAGACGGGTCTGTAAAAGGAAGACACTTTTCGGACAACCTAATAATAAAATACGGCTTTTTGTCATCTATATCTATTACATCTCTTGCTCACTACTTTGGTCAATATTTTGATCAACCTCGACACTTCTTTATAGTGGATTTTTTGAAGTTTCTTATCAATTTTTTGTTAACAGGATTTATGTTACAAAACATAATTATAATTTACTATAAACATTACTGCAACTCTTGCCAATATACAAATGAAGCAAATTTTTAGTGTGTATAATACATATACAAATATTGGGTCGCTTGTATGACTAGGAAATTATCAGAGAACAATTATATCTTTAATAATTTAGATTAATTGTCACGTTTCATATGGAATTATCAGATGTCCTAATATTTACAAATGGAACTGTACACTTGGTTATAAGTTATAAGTATTGGACAACTATTCGTTATACAGGGTGAAGCGGTAATCGTAGTACAGCCGGAGATGAAGTGATTCTATGTGATAAAATAAGAAAAGAATTTGATATAACATGTTTTCGTCTGAGATTCTGATTTCGAGAAAATCAATTTTGAGGATTCCACGAGTATACTTAAATTTGGCTACTTCCGGATTGCACAAGAGTAAATAATCGACAAGCGTTTAAACTATCTTTGAGAATAAGTAAAAAATGTAGAATAAAATTTCTTCATAAAATGCTTCGTTTTGAGAAAAAAAAATAAATTTGGAAATGTATATGTACTAGATCAGTTCCTAATTAAACATGTTTAAACTTTATTTTCTTGAAACGGAAAAATTTTATTCTACATTCTCATTTTCTTATGTATAATAATCTCTTGATTGTGTACACATACCTAGTAGATACGTAGCCCAGCTAAGGTATACTTGGCAAATTTTGAAACTCGATTTTCTCAAAAACGAAGCGTCACATTGAAAAATTTTATTCTATATTTTTGACTTATTTTTTCACATTTTTTCACCCTCTGCCACCCTGTATCTATTTGAAAAGTCTAATAAATTTTATTCCGTTCAATATTTTACATTAAAAGACACATATTGAAGACTCAAAATAATTATGGTGTAAATCAGAATACTGTTATCTTTATAAAATATCGATCTGCGTAATAAAAAATTCAGTATATTTTCTCAAATTATAAAAACGCAATTCAGTGAACTGCAAAACGAATGGAGTGGTGCTTGTAAAAGTTGAAATACTAAATTGAAATGTTCAAAATTTTGACTTACAGTGCTATGATTTTCAGCTCGACATATACATGTATGATGTGAACGAAATAACAGATTTATAATAAAATGAATATAAGAATATAAGAGCAGTGGAAAGTATTGAATATCTACTAAATATCAGCAAGTGTTGAATACAGGGAGTGATCGCGAAGCTATTCAATACATTCTAATTCTATAATGATACAATAATTTCACATTTTTCCTACATTTCGCTGATACAATTTCGGAATAACTCAACATACATATGTTTGCAATTGTGAATATCTTATAATTTCTATATATGTGTATTTTCAAATTCGTTTCAAATTCGTTTCAAATTCGTTTCAAATTCGTTACAAATATAATTATGGTAGTCATATGTCATTACAATAATAATGAAATTTCAAACTATTTTGGATAATGCAAACATATTTATAAAAGTTGTTATTAAGTATTCAAATACTTTCGTGAGCCACCGTAAATGTTCGAATACCTTTGAGCGATAGTGTAGTTCGCGATTGCAATCGTTTACCTCCATTGAGATCGGAGTATGTTCCGATCCACAGTGGACCGATCTATAAATGGCTCAATCCGCGATTACAATCGCATCGCGCCGGAGATGCGTATCCACCGGTGCCAAGTTGCGGATTATTTGTCAAGACTGTACATCGCTTCTATTCCGCTGGTGCGTAGTAAATACGTCGAGTGCTACCGCAGTAGATACAGACAGAGAGTAGTGGACCAATCGTCGCGTGCGACGAGAGGGGCACGACCAAGCTCTCTACTCACGCTTCGCGGTCGTCGCAATTCCACCGACTCGTTCGCTTCTTCGCTCGCGCGCTGCTGGCGCGTATGCGCGTGGAAATACACGCTCCGATCGACGTAGTCGCCTGTGTATATATCAGTTCGTCTGTACATAATTATACGTTCCTCTTGTCACCGATCGCGCGCCTACGTCTCGCTCGAGTTCGCTTGCTTGGGGTCAAAGTCAACTACGAGCTCGTTGGAGGGGAATGCGAAGACGAACTGTCCAAAGGCGCATATACGTTTCGTGAACCCGTAGACGACTTACGCGTGTTTTCTTTGAGGCATCTTTGTTCCTTTGAAAACGGAACGTTCTTTTACTTGCTTTTGATGTTGTTGGAAACAACAAATTTTTAGATAAGTGGAAACCAATGTAGAAGCGTTCGTTATTTTTAGAGAAGGAGTTGAGTTTTATTTGGAATTTTCCTAGAGCTTGTGTATACAGAACTGTGCAAGACTATCTAGAATTTAATTCATCTTTGATAGCATGTAATTTAATTATGGTGATTACAAAAAGTATTAGCACATACTCCCTTTTTTCTAATGAAGCGTTTTTTATCAGGTTATACATTTCATTTTTAAAATGTAATTACATAAAAGTATTACTAAAAAGTACTACCAAGCATATACTATCAAATGATACGTAATTTGCTATACGTATTTATACTTAATTAATTAGGCGAATGGTAGTAGTAATAAACATTATAACGTAAACGTAACGGCGTATCAATATTTGTTTGGCAATTGTGAATTTATTTTGGTGTATGAATAGCTCCTTATCTTTAGGTTCTTTAGTTTTTAATGCAATATGAAGAAGATTCCTCTAAGGTGATAGGAAGACTATCTTCATGATCTTAGGCAGTAATATTCACATATAGCTAGCACAAATCCAGCAAAGTGTCTGGAAACGTATGAGTGTATGCAAATGAAGTTGTTCAAACATTTGAATTTAAGTGATTTGTTCTACGATTTATCTTTAATTGCAAGAGACCTTCGTAACTAGTCTTGACTATGGAATTGGAAGAATTAGAAACTACGTTACGGTACGTTCTAGTTACGGTAGAAAGACACTGCATGGTATAAGTATGTAATCGATTAATAACCCTTTATCTTCACATTTATATCCTACAATGGCACCTCGTTCCGATACGAAAAGATCATAAAAATTGTTATGATTGAAATTGCATATAAGTAATATAAGTTGTATATAGCGTGGCAGTAGAAGATAGTATGACCTATATTTATATCTACATACAATCGTCTAATAGTTTGGAATTATTATGTCCTTCGTAAAATTCAAGGATAATCATTTAGGAAGCCGTTGCCATCCTAAATTTCGATGACTTTTTTAAAATGTTGTCGGGGGCATGATCCTAGACAATTTTTTTCTATGCATGTAATCACTGCTCGATCTTAATTCCGAGATATTTACAAAAAGCTATCGGTACCACTATAGTTAATTCTGCCTATAATTGTGCATCCGTGGCTGTGTATGCAGTTGGTTTCCGGCCACCTCACGACGGCCGGATAAAATAACGCCTAAGGCCTCTTTTCCACTTGCGACTAGTCGTGCGGCTGCAAGTCGTGCCAAGTATCGCGGCTCAGTCGCGCGCGATGTCGAAAAAAGGTCAGCTTCAATCTTTTTAATGGAACCATATTGGTAATCTATTTATATGGACAAACTATTAGTATTGGATAAAAATATTTTTGGAAAAGCTGAGGAATATAAAATAATTAAATTTTTAGTTTTTGTCAAATATTAATAACCAACATACGTGTAGTATCAGGGTAGAAAATCTCTCCCGATTAAAGTATTAACCATTTATATTAAAGGTATTATATATTATAATATTATGTTTAATTATAGCACTATTATTATGTATCATTATATAATATTATATAGCATTATAAGTTAATAGTGTTATATAGTGAAACGTCTTCAGTGACGGATCGTCACATTTCTAGCAGCAAAATGACGTTCAGTCGCGCGTGATTGTTCTGGATATAGGTATAGCATTTATGTATTCCATATACTTTGTAGTCGTATGTGACTGATCTGTCATGGTGAGTTGCGCCTTGAGTTCGTAATCGCGCGCGACCCTTCGTCGCGGCAGCACGAATGGAAATTGTGCTATATTTGACAATGGACTTCGTAGTCGCGCGACTAATAGCAAATGGAAAAGAGGCCTAACTCAAATCTAATTCTTATCATTTCTTTATAGTTTATGTAGATTTATGTAGGTTTGGGTTAGATGTCATTGAGGCCGGCAAATCAATATCATATAGATGTACTATTACAGACAAAATTCACCGTAGTGGTACCGACATTTCTTTGCAAATGTATTTGGAAAACTGGAAGAGTCTGGCGGCAACATGCAAAGGAAAAAGTTGTTCAAAATGTTGATTTCCACAACATTAAAAAAAATCATCGAAATGCAAGATGACAGCAGTTTTCTACATATATAATTACCATATCTTTTTCTACAACATGCATTTCGAATGAATGATAATATGTCCAGAAAACTGAATATAAATTCAATTAATTTGAAATTTTTGCTCAATAATGTATTTATCTGCAATTAAATAATAAACCTATTAATATTTACGTCAAAAATGAAAGTTTGAGTTTAAACAATTCGACGGCGTTCTCATCCTTAAATTTCTGTTGTGTAATTGTCTCAATTACGATATCCTGTTTTTACGGAACTCTACTTTCTGTCAAATTGAACGGTACGAATGAAGTTATTGCTTTGTGATATATACTGATACATTTTACATAATGCTCTTTTAAATTTCGGACTGCGCTGGATAATGGACTATAAATGAGTTTCAAGTTATTTAGTAGGAGAATTGAAAGTTGTAGAAAACCACTTGGCAACTATGTATATATGTATTTCGTAACCGCGGATGGCAGGTACGGGTTGTCAACGTTGCTGATATCGATCATGACGAGACAGAGTTTTCCATGAACATAGGAACTTTCCACGTCAAATGGTTTTTATCCTAATTAGTATTCGGTACCCTCAGGGCGAGCAGCTTGTTTTATGCGAGAAATAAGTGGCACGTGTTTCACTGTACATAATATGTATAATAAATCCGCGGAAGCGTAGTTATAGTAAAATTTTGCGGGAGAAACTGTCACGCGGAAACATGGAAACGTCAAAGAAAACGGTGCCGCGAATTTAATTCGTACAATAATTTTACACGAGGCTCAACTTTTCAACCGTTCATCTATGTTTTCGCTTCGTGTTGAGTTTATCAGGAGGCGAGTCGTGTCGTCGTTTGAAAATGCTTCTGTAATGGGCATGACACGCGTTCGTTTCTCATTACGGTTTAATAATTATGCTCGTTTGGAAATCCTTGATGTCATTTGCTCTTCGTTTTCGTCACAGCGGCGTGTTTCTATCTCTTTTAACTTTGTATTTTGGGATTGATAATAGGGGGGATAATAACAGAAACTAATGGTATACGAGAGTGTAGGTTATTGCGGGATACATATTATGGGAGATTTATTGGAGCGTATTATATAGTTTGTATTTTCCGAGTAACATCATATCATTTGGTAAAGTATAATAATTATTTATAGCGATGAAATGTTACTTTTATTTTATACTTAATAAAGATTTTGATGTTAATATAAGGTATATAATTCATGTTATATTCTGTTCATGTTGTACATTGTTATATTAACGAAATGTTTAATAAGATTAATTATAATTGAGAGTAAAACCAAAGAAGTATATATAATCTACTAGATTAAAAAATTTATTTTATATTAACTATATCAACTAAGCAAGAACATGTTTCTGAAAAATTATGCTATATACTAATTAAGTTAACATATACATACGTATACTAAAGTTGTAAAATATTAACACACACCTAATCTTCAACAAGCCTTCTATAACAGTTAGCAAATTAATTGCTATAGTCTGTCCAACGAGATGTGTGGCCGCAATAATCACGATTTATTTATATCTATTGCCTCGTTTAGTTGGGCAGACTATAGATCAAAAAGATCTTCACGAAGAAAGATGTAATACTATTCTAAAAAATCATCTCTTCTCGCATTTAAATTGCAAAACGCAAGAATTTGATCTCTAGATGCGAACTATCTGTACGCATGTATGCATTCTCGTCCACTCGAATAGCATTTCTCGGTGCTCTTGAATTACATGTCTACGTCAAAACTTGGAAGGATACAACAATCCATCAGGTTGTACGATTCTCTTGGTAAATTGCATACTGATCGCCAAGTATAAACGTCGTTATACATTTAGAGCGTAGGTGTTCTCCAGTTGGTACAAGAAAAGCAAATCCACCTTTTGATTCTTGACCATCGCTCTAAATACGTAACTCATTCCAATATTTATACTAATTTTTTTCCTGTGATTGGCTTAACTATTTATTCAACGCCGAAAGTGTTCGAATATTTACCGTAGAAAATTATTATGAATATATTATATCCGTTATATGAAACTTGTTGAAATGCCATCAGTAATGTAATGAGACCGATTATCGTTATTATATTGCTAAAATTTGAAACCGATATGAAAACGTGTATGACAGTTACAAGATATTGAGTAAATTTATCAATTTTCAATTATCAATCACATTACCCCATCATCACAAAATGGAATTTGCCGTAAATCACGTATATTGAGTATTAAGAAGATTTGTAAAAAAAAATCGAAATATTATTAATCGTTAGGAATAATTAGAATATTACCTATGATTTTCTTACATAAATATATATTTGAAAGAAGTATTCTAAAAATTATTGGAAATACACATTTAACATTTGGGTAGATAAAAGATATATCCTCTATTCTACATAGACAATTTTTTAATGTATAAATTAATTTAGGAGAATCCAAAAACATTACGTTGTTTCCGAAAGACTCAATATAAAGAATAATTGACTGTTCAAAAACTTTGGTGATCTTTGCAAAGTATACGCTTGCTATAGATATCTTGCAACTTTTATACATATATACTTATATTTTCGCATTCGATTCAAATTTTATTAATGCAATCATGTTAGTCACACCTCATTACAATGAAGTCTCAAAATGTTTTGTATAACACGCATAATGTACATACATATTTACAAAGGTTTAAAAGGTTCACAAGTTTAAAAGTTTAACAACTGAAAAGCCTATAAATATTTAAATACTGTCATAAGCCATTGTACAAGATTTCTCATTTGAACTTTATGTTAAAGTTTTACTTAAAACATTGAATAACTAGACTGTAATAAAGCTATTACAGACGTTCTTTAAACTGTCATCATCACAGGAAGTAACAATTACACCCTCGTACGTTCTTCAAGCAGGGAAGGGTACCTAATGGTGATATCTTCGATGCATGTATAATGTATATGCTTGTAACAAATATCTTATATCACCTATACACATTTCCAGACTGGTTCCAAATTTTACCAATATAATTATGATAGTCGTGCCTCCTTACAGAGCTAATGAAATTTCAAAATGTTTAATATAATATATACATAACAAATGTCTATAGGTGTTAGAACACTTTCGTGAGCCATTACACGTCTGACCAATAACACAGAGCGTCTTAACGCGTGTTTCGGTCGTACGTGTACATTTCAGTGACTGTGTCTATCGTATGTTTCGCGTGGGATTCCTAGTCGAATGAGGTGCCACTTTCGCGCCCTTTTCGTAGCCTCTACTCCCGTACGAGAATCAGTGAGAATTGGGAATCGTAATGCTATACGAGCATGCTCGGCCGTTTTCGGCTCGATTCGGCTTGATTCGGCTTGATTCGCGCTCGCGTACGGCTTTCGTGTTTCGTTATCCAACAAGTGTCGGAAACGTGGGAAGAAGGTGGCGGTGGTGGCAGTAGCGTCGGCGCGCAACGCCGCGCACAGGCATATCGTCGTACTCTAAACTTAGTAGCTATGCTCATAAAAGCGGCGCGGCGTACCGTATGGACGCTGGCTTGCGTAATCGTTCTATACTTTTTAAGAGCGTTCAGATGCAGATGCAGAGAGGCGGGGTCCGATATTCGCTACGATGTGACTCTGTTTCAAAACTGTTATGTAAAGATGATGGTCGCGAAAAGCCGTGCTTCCCCGAGGTCTTAATTAAATCGCCACGCTCATTTGAGTATCGTTAATTATCATGACTGTAGTTCGAATTAAAGTCCGAGCGAATCAGCCGAATGCTTTTATTTTCAGTTAGGAGGGAGCTCGTATTATTTTATATCTACTTTGTATACTACTGTCTATAAATATTTGGACACCTGATGCAATTCGGCCGAGAGGTGGATGTATGAAGATTACACGGAAAATATAATAAACTCATTTTTGTTGATTTTCTGACTTTTATATAAAGAAAAAGTATTTTAATAGGATATAGTTGAAGAAAGGAATAATGTGATAGATTTGAACGTCTCGTTTAAAAATAAATAATAAATTCCAAGATATTTTGTAAGAAATCAATGATATTAGCTTAGTTGTTATACTATCTTGATTAATACTAAAGTCTTCATAATTAATGTTATTAATACGCTCATTTTTAAATGTTGAAGAAAGTGACACAAACACGTACGTATTTTATCTCAAAATCAAGTGTAAAGCTAGTTTTTGATGTGGAATTGGTTGAGATGTTGAATTTTAAAATTGCTCTTCTATAAAGGACGAATAACGTAATTTATCAGAAATATATCTGTGTTTAATGGACATTTCTATATTATTAATCTTCGCAATAACTAGTTTTAAGTACCCTGCTCAACTTTGACCGAAACAAGAAATTATATGATATATGCATATAGGTACTTGGTTATTCGAATCCCATTAATTTATTTGTAACGAATAGTTAGAATTTTATAAAATCTACATAAAAATCCTTTTAGAATGTGACTAGAAACGCATATATTCCAATTGCTTCAATGTGTCATCTCAAAACTGAACAGCTGCATTTAAAGTTATTTAACTCAGGTGCCTTTACAGAATTAATTTTCATTCGCATTTGATCGTTACTTTTTTATTTATGCTAATTAACATTAACTCTTAAGGAACGTCAGTGCCTTACACATGACTTGCCGTTAGTTCGTTGCTTTTTTTGGTACTTGCGTGAAAAGTGTTACATTACCATTACTTGATACGAAAACATATCTTTCAAACATAAAAAACATTTATTATAATATTTTCCATCACAATTTCGATGTTTCTGTTTTAATTGTTTATTTATGTGTTGTCAATGTATGATATTTTTGAATATACTAGGTAACTTCCGATACCATACTATACAGTTATTATACTTCCCATGAGATTGTAAGATATGCAGTTTTTCGTTTAACCTATCTTCGTTATTCGAGGTTGATACCTTTCCGAAGTTTTCCCTTTATAAAAATTGCCATACAATGTCAACTAATGATATAATAATTTGTCGAATACGAGTTATCGATTTAATGTTGCTTTAATTTCACTTTACATAAAATATACAAATAGGAACTCATCCTCTTTAAAAAAAATCTCGCCGCCATTTTAATAATTTGCATAAAAAAAGATCTATAAAGATACATAGATCCATAATAATCTGCACAGTTTACACCACCTATGAATCTATTATGATCCAATACGATACTTGAGGTTTTTTAGTTTCTAAATCGTCTTGCATATAATTGTATGTATTAGGACGCCAGCAAAGATCGTTCCGATTTTCATTTCGTTCGATATACATTTATTGAATTCTATAGATACCATGTTGTTCTACAACCTTTCTCCATTTTTCATGTAACTTCAATATTCCATCCTTTCAGAACCTCTCAAGTTTTTCGGAAAAACTTTTCAATATGATCTTTCATGTCGAGCAAATTCCTTAAAAATCGAAACGAACTTTCCGGACAACCTAATATATCCGATACGATAAAGTTACAATATATTGTCACAGGTGATATGCATATGTTCATTAAGGATTAACTATTACTTTCTGCGATATCTACTAACAGTATATGATTACCTGGTATAAGATCAGAAGATAAAATTAGATTAAAGAATGTCATTTGTGGAGCATGCTTATATATTTGGAATACTTTGAAAGTGTCCAAGTACTTATGGATGATAGTGTATCTCTTTACAGAAACAATTGCAGTTATTGTAGCAGGATAGTATCTAATACTATAATAATTCCTGACGTTTGGAAATTTGGTTGAATAAATTGTACAATATTTTTTGTGAAGGTAAGCTATGGATTATATATAAATAAGTAATATTATAGGAAATTTATGATCCATTCAATACAGGAAAAGTCTTTTTCTGAAAAGTCACGTACATGGAGAAGCATAGTAGAGTGCCACTTATCCGAACTTCATTCATTGGAACGAAGTTGTAGTTACTTTACAATTAACTAAATTCTCGAATCAGTGAATTCCAATTATATGAACTGTTTGTACTTCAATGAGTTCAAATTAATGAAGCTTTAAATCGTTTATGCAACAGATGTATCTTGTCCACTACGATCTAAACATTCCATTCAAAGAATCGGTGAGATGATCGACTAGTGTGAGGTGGAGCGCCAATTTTGTCTAGTTTGCAGGTTTCTGAATGAAATGTTTGAATCACGGTGGATAGGATGCCGATTTCTTCCTCTGGAAAGTCGTTAAAAGAAATTGTTTATAGCTCAGGTGGACGGGTTACATTCGTTGAACAATTGAAACATCGGATCGAGTATGGTTTTCATTCTTTAAAGACAATGTGTAATATTGGGGCGAACCTTGACCGGAATGTAGAAATACGAGTCCGATGCTGCTGAAATAATGAAAAAGAAAGAAAGAAAAGGAAGAATGAAAGGAAGACATGGAATAATGGTGGATCTGGGATATCTACGTATGATAATAGATGCTATTTTCTCCGCATCTGAGTGTAAAATGTAAACATATAATAAATAGAGTTCGAAAACTAACGTAATTTTGATACTTCTTTTGAAGAGAACGGTTGACTTACGACCCACGTTTCTCTTGAGACTTTTTATCCTCACGAGGTGTAGAATACGATGCTATAATAAAAATGTAACCTTGTATTTCATCGATTTTCACCGATTCAGAGATGGAGATTAATTCGATGGTGGTCAAATTAGTTTTGAACATTCTGTTCGTTACCACGTGATTAAACAACTTGTTACAGTGATCGATCGAGAATCCCAAATTTTTCTTGAGTACCTAATGAAACGCAACTTTATATGGATTGGATCTCAAAACGTAGTAACTTGACGTTTATACAAACCTTCTTGAATCTTGTATAATCTAACATATGATAATTGAAACATCCAATAACATGTACCTTGTTGAGAAATTATTCTAAATTAACGATGTATTCCAATCAAAATTTGGAAAGAAACATAAAGCGGAAAATTAGAAATCGGGAAACTTAACAAGAAAGGTACTAGGTTTTTCTTTCTATTGTTTCTAAGCGATACTTTTTCCTCGTGTTTCATCAATACATTGCTCAAAATGCGAAATTCGTAGTAATAGAAAGCAAAATTTCCATTTCGCTTGTATAGGCCATATTTTTTGCGCGATGAACCCGTTGTGGTTAAGCTATTGCGTGCAACGAAAGGTTTTGAAAGATCAATTAACACAAAGTCAGCGCGCAGTGCGATGCAGAAATGGCTTAGAAAAATATTTTCCAGTCCTTTCGCGCAACAGCACCGAGGCATTCCAAGTACGTGTAGCATTTTAATATTGGCTGATAAATACGGACCGGCTTCTATTGCGTGTTAGAGTAGAGTTATAAGGATAACCTATGATCCGTGAGTAGTATAGCGATTCTCCATCGTGGACTGCCGATCATGCATGCGTAATTGCGAATTATCTCTTGGGTTTGCGCAACGATTACATTTGCGATCGTAGAATTCAGAGGGGGACTCGATTGCCTAAAATAGTCGAGAATCGAAACGCTTTGAAGATACACGTAGTCCATCTTACTATCCATATTTTGATCGATGCTCGCGATATCCACAACTAGAAAGAGAGAAAGACAGGAAGAAACTTACGATTGGCGAAATGATACGGGCGTTGTTTTAATTAAGTAAGTGTCGCGTTGTTCCTCTAATGAACATTCTGTGAGAGTTTTTCCAATATACTCAGTTTCGTTTGATGATCTTCATATTCAGATGTTTTTGAATGTTTGACTGCAAAATGATTTTTAAGTACAGAATTGCAAATCTTAAAACATACATATGCATGTCTATAAATTCATACCGAGATATTTTTAACTCAGTTTTTCCTTGGTTAAGAATATTTCTCACAGTTTATCATCGAGACTGTTTTAAGTATGGTAAATAGACTTGGTTATTCTTTCTACAGATAAAAATAATTCAATGTAAAATACATCATAAAAAATAAAAAATGAAATTGATAACATCGTGCAACAAATTACAAGCTTTAGAGCAACTTCCTGATTGATATGTTTGACACAAAAAAAATGTAACTTTATAGAGTTACGTATGTTAATAATTTATTTAATTCAAAAACTGACAACATTTTCTTATTTCTATATGAATAAATGAAACTTAATATTAGAAATGTGACTTCAATATTTCTAATTCAATTAAATAAATTACTCATAAAGTGTATATTTTGTCTTGTTACACACTTTCAATTATGGAATAAAATAAATACAAGTAATATTTAACTAAATTGGAAAAATTTTAATTATATTGGAAAAGAAATGGAAAAATTTTATATTACTTTTCCTGTTTGTTTCTTCTGTAGAATGGTCTTTCATGCTGATTGTATTATCAGTCATTCATGATATTTTGTATTTTATAAGTATTTATATATAAAAGTAACTGTTTCATAATTAGTAGCGTATTTTACCCATAAATTTTGAACACTGAAAAAATACCTTGTTACGACATAAGATATTGTAAAATTTGCTTGGAGGGAATACCAATCTATTCGAACAAGAAATAAAGTGAAATAAATGGATTTGTTAGCAGAAGAAAATAGTATAGTATTATAAAAATAAAAAGCAACACAAATAAAGATATATTTCGAACACAACGCATACTTGTTCTTGAAACGAAAAGTAGAATGTTTGCACACTTTAAAATTCTTTCGTATGTATAAGATCCATATGTATATTCAATTTTAGTTTAATAATGAATAATATCAAATTCAGAAAATACTTAAATTCAGACAAAACACTTAATTAAAGTTGCTAATTATATTGTTACTAAACTGAAAATATTCATCGCGATTTAATGCATTATCACAATTTTTCTGCTACGATTGCGTAATAATTGCATGACGCTGATTCATTACACTCACTGTAATTGAGGGAGTTTCTCGTCAAGAAGAGTATAGATGATATATATACATACGTAAATCTCTTAGTAAAACCTGCGAAAAACAGTAATATCCTCGTTAATGGGAAGTTGATATTTATTGTTGAGTGCAAGTGTCTGATATTTTTGCTTGGACAATGCTGATACAAAATTAGATCTCAGTTTCTATAAAAAAGTTATTTTTTACATTTTAACTTGTTCTGTAGTTGAAACCTTCGATATTGTCTTTCATTTTTTTCTAGAGCTTTTCATTTTACATTTTGAATGTACTTTTCGGCGTTATTGAGGGATAAACAATTAAATTAATTAAACAAATGCAAGGTTAGGTTTCTTTCTTCTATTATCGTATAATTTTGCCCCCAAAATCTATAAGTTGCGATTCGTAACAGGATTCTTTACTTATCTTCTCTAACTTTTCATTAGTCTTCTTAAATCTTCGCAGTTATCATCTGTACATAAATATACCTATAAGTATAGTTTCTTTCTGTATTTTCTCTTCTATATTTTCGTCATTAGATCATAGACTTGTGCTATTTTGGAAACTAATTATGCGGGATCACCGATTCTCCTACTGATGTCTATTTATTTTTGAAAATTTGTAACCTAACGACTTGACAAAATGATGTACGTATCCGTAATTTGTATTTTATATTGTAATAAAGAATGCTAATTAATCTGTTCAAGGAGGTTCAAATGGCCTTAGAAAAAGTAAAAGATATATTAAAATATTTAACAAAGATAACCAAAAGGGGCTGTCGCGTGTCAAGCCAATGTTCTATCTTTATCTCAATGTACAATTTATCGTAAAATTGTCGCTAACGTATTATAGACAGAGTCTAAATTTATGTGGGATAACAGCTATTAAATAAAAAATTTGACACAATTGTATCGCATTTTTAACATAAACAACGGAATACCGATAATAAAATTATTACATAGATTCTATCGGCTGAAAGCATTTAAGAGTTTGTTTCACATATATTTTACAAACATTGGAGGCAAACATGCATATTTCTGTAGAAGTATTTACGTTTGAAACGCGTGAGTTGACGATTCGTTTCTTTGCTTTCCTCAAATTAGTAGTGAAATTTTGTAAGTAAGGTGATAACAATCGAATTATAAATGAAATGATACGGTAGATATCGAAAGTAATAGACACGAGGCAGACATGTGTTTAATAAGGAAAAATATAGGAAATATAATACAGGTTAAATTAGAAATCATTGGAGATACAGTCAATTTTCAAATTTTTCTTTTAGCTTCTAGGAGGCATATTCCTTTAATAGTTATTTTTATGTGAACTATTTGATTTTCTTGTTAAACATTTAAAAAGTAGACATTTTTATTATCTTTAACATGATGTTAACTTACTGATTACCTAGTAATAGTTGATCTAACATTTAAATTATAACAGAATCATTAAACGATCTCACAGCAATGGCTTATAGCAAAATAACTTTATCTGCAAGCTTTTTATACAGATATAGTGATACAATTAAATATGGAAAATATGCTTAATAAATAAATAGGTGCAGAAAGGTCATCTCCAAATGTGGAGTTAATCTTAAGGAACAAAATATGTACGTATATTATCCATCGATAAACTCTACTAAGTTCACTTTTTTAAAAACTATTATCAAAAGACTAGTAGAGAAAGACGTTTTAGGAATGTACTCATTATATCTCCGAACCAAAGATATGAATTATCGGTCAAAACAAAAGTATCCTATACTTATTTTTGACAAGATGTAATTTAATTACAATATGATCTATAATACGATAAAAACGAATGTTAATATGCAAAAACTAGCACTCCTAGTAATTAATATATAGTAATATAATATATAATAATATAATAGTAATAAAAAAAAATTAGCACTCTTAGTAATTGTAGATTGTGATACTACTTTGGCATTTACGAAAGGTTCTTTATTTTCAAGTTCAATCATGGAAAAATATTCTAAAGACTTGTGACTTTAATTCAAGTAATGATATCTAAGACCGCTGAGTAGATCGATGAAAAATTTTTATTCTATATTTTCCTTTCATTTTTGCGTAAGAATCACCCCCTATTCACGTACTTAGATATACGATACTTTCGGACCGATCCCGTATAGTAGAATTTCATTTGCTGCCACGAAATTTTAATTGGAATCTTTTATTTAAATTAAACTTAAATTTTAGTTGAAAAGTAGTAAAATACGATTCTGTTGAAAATGAACCCCTGTAGATTAAACCTACTTATTCGAATGAAAAGTCATACGTGGAGAATAGGCGAGCTTCTAGTATATGAACTGTTCGTTTCCCTAAGTCCAGATGAATGGGGTTCTATCGTAAGTGTAAATTTGTTGAAATGGACCAGGCTGGGAAGAGAAACGAGGCTTGTATCGCGCGCTTGTTTCCATAAAAGAGGCCAGAAACGCGTCGCCTCGCGTCGGTGAGATTCTGTCGAGATGCAAATTCTGATTCCGTTCTTTTCTCGCGCATACCCACCTTGCGCCAAGCTATTTTCGACGATGCGAGTACAGAAAAGTAAGGAGACCGAGTCCGAGAGAGGTCGAGCGTGTTCCAAAAATAAACGACGAGCCCATCGAGCGGCATTTTATGCGCTGCCGCGGCGGGGGAGGGGCCGATAAGGTCGAGCGTACTTTCGAACGCTGCGTCACGAGTGTTGAGCTTGCTCCGAGGACTCACTCGTATCCCAGCAAATTAGCGACGTTTCGCAGTCCGAGCGAGAGGGTGAAACGGTACGAGGGATTCACAATTTATAGAGTTGCTTTAGGCGGGACCGCGTGCCCAGGAAAATTGCCCGACCACAGTTATCCTCCAGTTTCTTGTGATTCCGTAATAAGATGGCACACGGTGGTCATTAAGCGTGTCAATTTCGCGAATTATATAAGTACAAAAGACTATAAAGTATTAGTGAGGCCTTCTTTTAGCTATGGTTTTTGATATGAGTAAGTTACAATTAGGTGAAAGAAAAAATAATAATTTCGCATTGACAGTAACTGTAACTGAAAAGAATATCAATCTTCTTAGGTCACAAGTTTAATTTAAGAAATCGTATTTATATGTGTAGCTTCAAAACAATTGACAATTTAATAACATGGGAAATTTTTCGCATTAGTAAATAAACTGTGTATTACCTGCCATTGTTTGCGTCTACTATTATTATTTACTGCTTATTTACAATTTTTATTTACTGCCACTCAATAAGAGGACGCACTATAGAATCTGTTAAAATTCATATTAGCTTCTTTAGAACTAGAGTTTGTTTGTCTACGAAAATTTCATAACGAATCTTAATTGTATTATTGTTGAAGAATACACATAGTTTCAAACTACATATATGTTTTTGTTCTCTTACTATAACTTAAAAATACCGTTTTTATTATAACGCCGTTAGGAGGTTCGGAATGATTTGAAATTTGTCATGCATGCTCTAAATGATCCACGATAGAGAAATAATTTTGCTGGAATTATCTGAGAAATGTAAAAGTGAGATTCTAATGAAAAATAAAGCTTTAGAACTAGATGATCAAATATTTTATCTTCTAGTATCGTTTTTTAGAACTCATGAATAAATAAATACTTCTTTAATATTTAAATTAAAAGTAATCGAATAAAAACAATGTATTATCCTTCTACCATATCTAATTTTTAATGTAATTATAGTAGTAGAAACATTTAATTTTAATTAAATCTTTTGAAAGGAAACAAGAATTGATTTTTAATTAAAAAGACGATGGAATATTTCCAATTTTATATTGTGAAACGTTCAGTGATTCTTGGAAAGACTGCGTGTTCATCATATTAAAAATGTATCATAAATATCTTTGTGTTAATGTGTCATTAATAAATTTTTATCAAGAATATGTCAAAGAATTAAGTTTGATTCCTTTTTTCTTATCTTGCATTATAATTTATGTAGGTATCTTTATATAACTTCGCAAATAGAAAAGTTAATCGATTATATACATGTTTGTAAATATGATTTGAGAATTCACAAATATACATGTGTTCAAACATTTAGATACTTGTAGAATGAATCCCTTAAAATACATAATGTTGAACAAATTATAATAAACTTGAAGTTCCGCAGTGACCGTTTTATAGGAGAATCCTGTCATATGCCACAATTTTATTTTAATTTATTCCAATACACGTATATTTGAGTTAAACTTCGATTTTTTTTTTTGCAAATGAGCTTCCAAACCAATAATTTCGTTATTTTTGATTCTGTTTTATTTTGAATCGTATGTTCTTTTTGGCTCCACTCCTATCACGAATTTAGGACCACGGTGTATAAATGTAGTTTGTATAGAGGATGAATCATCTTAAAGTGGAAGCTGAAATATCCGATAATATATCCGATACTGTTAATTATATCGAAATATATTTTAAACATATTTTAAAGAAATTAAGAACAATTTAAATGGTTTCGAAAGAGAATTAATCGATGTAATTAGCATTTTAGTATTTGTTAAATTTGTTTCTTTTTTAGTGGAATAATAAAAATATCATTAAATATTTTAACTTTTATTCTATAAAAGCTATTGTATAAAAGACAAGGAAAACGAATATAAAGATAGTGTTTTACTTTTTTCTTTTTCTTTCACACGATAAGTTTTATAAAGTAAAAGTTAAAATATCTATTATATTAATAGTTTTTCGAGATAGATCATAGGCAGGTTAATCATTTTTTATAGAGAATGTCGAACTGTATCCAGTAATTCATTAATTATATGATTTCATAAAAAAAAAAAACAAATTTAGCCTTCAAATATTCTCTACGTATCCACCTATAAAATAACTACTTGCACCGATTAATGTCCTCCTCGAAACCACTTAACTTTTGTTTGAAATATTTTTAGATATAATTAGTAGCATCAGGTTCCATTCTTAGGCGACTCACCCTGTATATACTTTTTTTTAATTTCCTGATTTTATATCTACATTCATAAAAATGCGATTTTTTCCGCATCTTTTTCAAGTATGCTGCACCCTAATTTGCCTATAAACAACAACGTAACAATCGTAAATGTCGTTCCGTAATTGGTATGTTACACACGATCTTTTAACATTCGTGGATCTACTGAACCTGTGATTATCCTGAAATATCATGAAACGAAAGGCACCTGTGAGGTGCGTATTACGCGCATGTTTGTCAAACTGAAACATATTGGAACGGTATCCTTTGAAGGGAAGTGATGTAAAAGAAGCGCGCTATATTTCTATTAGATATTTCCGTTTCGATATCGTCTCATATGTCACGCCAATGACTCTGTTTTCTTGCGACATGTGTAACGTAGAGCATGCATGTCCTACTGTTGTTGTGCTTTTCTGCTGTTTCAAAATTGAACAATACATCCCTCTCTGAACCGAGCCGGAATTTATTCGGTTTCACTTAAGCGTCACTAAGCCTCACTTTTCTTTTCATTTCTTTCGCGCTATAATCTAACCGTGTTCGAATCGCTTTACGTTCAAATTCCTGGGAAATTTGATTATTACTGAACTGATTATAATTTGGAACTGCGGAAAATAATTAGTGAAATTACATTTCATGTTATGTCTCCGAATTCTATCAGTTCAATATCTATTATTTCTACTATCTATAATAGCAAAATTATACTTATTATATTTACGACGAATGGCGAAGAATAAATAATTCTTCTAATAAAGAAAAATTAGGGATAAAAGAAAACATGTTTATGATATACCATACGTATCACCACGTTATGGTGGTAATATGTATGTATATTTAGAAATATGTGACAGGTACCCTGTACAGATTTATAAAAACAAATAATTCTGCTAAGTCTATCTTATTGCTAAAAATGAAGAGAAAGGTATTTGGGAGAAAGAATAAATTATTTCTTGTACAATATACATGAGGCATGAACTTTGTTTTCTACAAAGAATATTTTTTACACAATACAACTTACAGTAAGTGATATCTATTAAAAGAACTTAAAAAATTACAGAAATTTTCTAAATAAGATTAAAAAATGTATTATTCAACGATACGTAATATGCAAAGTATATTCAATGTTGTGCATATTCATATCAATATTTTCATTGTAATATTATTTACAATAATATTCTTCCTATCTTCGCTTACACATCATAAGTAGGATATACCAAAGATGGTTTTATTGGTTTCAAAGGAATTAATCCTTATTCCGTAAACTGGGATGTTTGGTTCACGAGCAAAGAAAATTTTGTGAGTTTCTCGGAAGCAAGTACTTAACTAAAAAAAGTTGAAGGGTATATAATTTTAAGCATCTCAATTGAGAGGTCTTAAAAGATTTGAAGATGCTACTGGCGAACTCCGTTTATATAAACTTATCGGGGAACAGGTTGATTTATATAACACTAGTCCATCTATTTCCCTCCATTATAGCCCTATTAGCACCTATGATTTTTCGTTCAGGTAATAGGAATTCTTGTTCGTATACTCCTATCCTATACATGCCACGAAACATTTGCTCTTAAAATAACATAATAAAATTGTAAACTTGTATCGACTGCGAAGCACGTTCTACTGTTTACATCGTATTACTAGACGTTCATATAAGTGGAATGACGTTCGGCAGTAGATTAGATAATGGAGCTCAGTTAGAGTTCAGTTAATCAGGCACTACTCAAATTTCGTTCATATAAATGGAGTTCACATAAACGAAGGTCCACTGTATAAGAATTTCTGCACATTTTTGTAAACAGCTTTAATCATTGGAAAACATGTCGGACGCAGATGATTCTCAATTGGATTGATGATCCGGTTTGTTGTAAAAGTAAAAACATTTCGGAAATAAGGGTTAATTTAAAAGTAAAAAATCTATCGTGGACAGCTTCGCTTAGTAAAAATAATTTTTTATTAAGAAGATTTTTATCATCACATAAAATCATTCAACTTTTGCTTCAATTAATAAATATAATAAGTTGAACTTTTATATCATTAGGGATCTTAATTTCTTCAATTATTTCTTTATAACGCTACAGAATATGTAAAATTATATAACCTATAGATATATCTGTGTCTTATAAATCTTATCTATCTTGTTTATTATTATACTAATATATTCGGTAATTATATAGAAAGGGATCTTAGTTTTTCAGTTATACACAAAAGAGTGTTTGATAGTCGCTATATATGCAAATAATAGTAAATCGTAGCAATTGAATCTATGATGCACAAAATCGAATGAAATAAAAATTAAATCATGTTAACGCTATTACGGATATTAGTCTAGCTTAACTTATAACCCATTGATTTACCTTTCTTTATTTATATTAAAGATGATTAGCGCCAATGAGTTAAGTTTAGGTTGGGCTATGTAAAAATGCGGCTACCTACATATATGCCAAAATGAAGTGTAATGGAAACTAACTTCGAAGCTTTGTGTGAATGTCTCAGAAACGAAGACAGAGTTGCGATTACATGGGAAATATACATAGGAAAAAGTTATTAAGAATGTTGACCTTAACAACAAATATCAGGCTCATTGCATTCTATGACTTATATAATCACTATATCTGCTATGACATGTATCGATACATTAACACCAACTAATGTTTTAAGTTTATGGTGGCTTATATAAATATTAGTTTCCGTTCCTCTCACCCAAATAAAAAACGTGTAATCAGTCGTGATCTTTTCCTTATAGGTATGGAAGTATTCGATTGTAAAGGATTATTTGAAATAAAAATTTAATATTTGTACGAAAACAGTTCAAAGATTCAGATTTACCAGCGAATTGCGTATAATTGCGGTATCAATTCAATGGTGAAACAAAATTTGATACGTTCCATCATGTGCCTCCTATGTGCGTTGAGTTTGCATAGAAGTGAAAACTATAAATTGAAACATATCTGTTCGTCACGTACTTAACTTTACCATGGCAAATATGTATTTATCGAGACCATACTCGCGTTTATAAGAGAATCTGGAGCTATGTTTACCAAGCTACGTAAATACTTCAGTACATATCTACGTCACCGCACATGTTAGCGAATCGCGTTTTGTTCACTTCGCACACTTCGCTACGTGTTTGACCCTTGACTTCGTTATGCGATTAAGCGACTGCATTAGCGGAAACTTAAGCCACTTCGGGCTGTCAAGAGTATCTTCACTTCGTTCTTTGGATTCGGCGAGTTTTCTAATTATTCGCATCAATCAACGCGAAGTGTCCAGTGAAATTAATGACAAGACAGTTATAGAATTGAACTCTCTATTCGTTGTTTGAAGTTTATAGATTTGATAAACAGATCGACAAAACCTACTGCCTATTAATCGCTTTCATTGATTCTTCTTAAACTTTGTGAATCTGTCTTCTCGAAGTATTAATAATAGAAACATATTTTTTGTGATACTTCTGTAAGGAAAACATAGTTTACTAAAATTTCAAGCCAATCTCACTGAAACAAATATCTTTGTTGTTTAGTTAGTTAATAATTTGTAAATATATCCTTTCTATTTATTTGAGACCTGTGGTTTCCAACTCACATCTTAATTTTTGATTGAAATATTAATTGATTTGTAATATGTTAATTAAGTCCGTGTTTCGCAGTTATTTTCTGCGTTCAAAATAATATCAGATTATTTTCAAAGTGGCTTCGTGCCGTTGTTATTTAGTAAAAGGAAACATATGATGTCACTGTCAAAGTTCAGAAGTTTGAGTCGTGCATTTAGATAATTCATAAATCAATTCTATCGTGATATTGAAGATACAAGTGTTTTTCTAAAATAATCAAACTGCGAATATTTATGCAAATTTACAATCTATAAACATAAATAAAGAAATGGTACCTAAACTGCGAATATTCATATAAATTCACATTTTTGTAAGCACAAGAAAAGAAATGGTACCTGTGAAAATATTTATTTTATTTGTTAAATATTATATCGCATACTGTATTTTGAATATTTAATATACATGTCTTCGCATACTATGTGTATTCTGTTCATTTTTACATCTTTAAATCTCTCAAAAGTGCAAGGACATCTGTAGTCTAATAATAACGAGTGAAATATTTGCAACAAACTACAATAAAACATTTCTTGCGATGATTTAAGTGTCATTCGTAAGTATAATCATTGACAAAATTCCTTTCTCAATCCAGTCAAAAATGAATTAAGATTACAAATTGTTTCACCTTGAAAGTGGCCAATTTGTCACAAAACTGAGCATCGTATTATCAGTGCGCTGGCGATAAAAATCTCATATTACAATTTCTAAAATCGAAACTCCCAAAACGTTCGAATTTCATTAATTGTATAAAGATCTTGAAATGAAAATACGAATGAACCATGTATGCCGATTATTAAACGAATTCAATTTTTCCATCTTATATTTCAATATAAATAAATGAAAATGATGCACATATAAGTTGGATAATTTAGGTACGCGAGTATCACGATCGAAATGTCATCGTGTTATCAATGTTATGTTCAGGTTGGTAATTTTGTGAACTTTTAGGGACTACATGAAACGAACCTCCAACATAGATATATCTTCCGCGGCTCATTTCGTTAAACTTTACTGTAATTTTCGTAGCAAGACGCCAGAGTTATCGTGCGGTGTTATCGGTGTTTTATCACTGCGCTCTGTTTGACGTGGCTTATTGCTCACGACGCAGATACGATGAAAAGCGGCGCTGTAAATTGCAACAATTATTAAAACGGTACAGCGCAGAATTTTGCTGCTTTTTTCGAAGATACGTCTGAAATAAGCATAACCACTGTCGCGGGACACATATCAACTTTATTATTAAGCGTCCTCGATGCAATAATATAACAGGAGGATTGAATGTTACAAAATATACTAATAAAATGATTAATTTCGATTCGGTTACCAAATATTAAATTACCTTTTGCTACATTTTAACCCTCCGCCTGCAACCTTGTTTCTATTAATGTCGCAGCTATACTAGGTCGTTTAAGTCCATGCAGTTGTTTTAGCCTTTCCTGTCTTCTGTTTTCAAAAATCTCGGAAAATTCGCGGAAGTCTTTCAAATTTCTAGAATGTCATCCAATAGCTTTTATTGTTTCATGTTACCTTAATTTTTATAAGCAAGACAAAAGTTAAACATAAATGTGGAAAAGATGCTTAATATTACTGGTCGAAAACAAGCCAGTATGCAGATGGGGGGATATTAGATCTAGCGTGTGTATAATATCGACATTTAATTTTTAAGATTACATATCGTTCACCACTCTATTTGTAATGTGACTCACACGATAATCGTAAACGCAATGGCAACTGATAAATTGCATATTTAACATTGTAGTTCCTTTGCATTTTGCCTCAGTAAAAACACCGTTGAGGTTGCTAAAATAATTTGCATTCTGAAGAAAAACATTGTGATACATATTGTGATATGCAAGATGAGGTGAGAATAGTAATACAATTGGCGAGAAGGAGAGTCTACGTGAAAAAATAAATAAAAAATGTGATATAAAATTTGTGTTGTTCGGCGTCTTATTTTGAAGAAATTGTTTTTGAAATTTGTTTAAAATGACCGCAGTGGTTATAAGAGATTTGAACTGTCAGAAAGAAAATGTCAAAATTGAAAATATACGTTTTATCCATAGAGAGACATAAAATATAAAACTAAAAGTACATACATAGTACATATTTCTTCCCTATATCTAACATTATTTTCTCCAAGTTACATTACGTTTTCAGAATTTTCGTAGAATTTCTTGCTATGCGATCCATGGACTATCACCATTTATTATTATATTCCATTACTACCATTATGTTTCTTGAATTTCTCCCGTATGCATCGTTATCAGTCAATTTTCGTTGATCGCGTCGAAGAATCGTGTTCAGAACTAGCGATGGTGTATTTATTCCCAGTCGCTCGTTTTCTTACCTCCAAACGAGCACACATTGAACAGAGAACAAAGTTCCTTGGCATTAGACTCGCCAGTGCCAGATATTCATACGACCTTCGATGGCTGGTTACGAGTCGAATGTAAATTGAAGGGCCGAGAATTCAAGGACATCGCTACTTATACGTCACCCTGATAGTAGCTGTGTACTTTGAGTTTGGCCTCTCGCGACCTTGAATCCTTCGACGAGAATCACTCATTCTGGACGATCTTTTCCATTTCTGAGGCACGTTGCTGTTCTATTTTTTCTTTGTTCTTTCCTCAAGCGCTTCCCTCTTCTCGTGACCATAAACTCTCAGAATTAAGTTTCACCAGGAACTTCTACGATCGAGTGACGCTCGCTTGTATGTGGGGCAAATGTTATCTCGATGCAATACTACGTGACCCGAACGACGATGGGTTTAAATATGAGAGATAAATGGCCGTTTTGCGATGCTTAAAATAATTAGGCGTTCCTGGACTCCGCAATAGGCGAAACTAAACTGTAACGAGAGAATGTTTTAGATCGTTCTTGGATTCATATAGGCTAATGCATATATGCAGTTTTCGAAAAACTGAATATTTCTATTATATTATTATCTCTCTGATGATAATACGAGTAAAATTTCGCATCTGAAAATAATTATTTCTTTCTATTGTCGAGATTTCTTGCACTTTTGGTATCATAATTACATTACTTATGATAATTGATAATTTAAAATATGAAATTTACAATATTATATTTGACGGTTTGTTCGCATCTTTTCTGAGCTACATTCTGTAAAAAGTTAAATATCGAACGTGAAGATACTGTGTCTTTAATACGATGTTTCACTTTGTTACTGCAGACTTTCATATCTTATCGCGAATTAGCGTGTCTAACAGTCCCGACATTTAATTTTTTAAATAACGTGAAAAATACTCGTAAGTACAATGGCATGCATAAATAAAATGCATTACATTCTACCTGCGTTTGAACTCGATGAAAATATTACTGAAGTTGTTGAAATTGTTTGATCTATTTTTAATGAAAATTTCGTTATACATATCATTAGTAGACTGTAGGTGTTTATACAACTTCATATTTCATTGCACCTAAGGAAATGAAATCTAAGCAGTATTTGTTTTGTGTCATCAACTAAATATTGTAAATGTATCTACCATATGTTATTGCCATGTATATACCATATATGCAAATGTATATACCATATATCATATACTATTGCGTACCTTAATTTAAAATTTCCTGTAAATAAACATTTGCAGTTGAATTATATGTAAAAAGTGATATTAGAGATTTCTTAAAGAAGATTTTTATATAATTCAAAACATTCACAGATTAAGTGCCTGAATGATTGTAAGAAGTTTAACATTGTAACAAGAATTATTGAATCAAATGACTATAAATTGAGAAAAAGTCACTAATATTAATCGGGAAAATAAAATTGGGCGACGTTTGGTTAGAAATGAATGAAAAATAGATAAGCTTTAAATAAGCATCTATGTCATGATAAGGTAAGATTTACCAAATTGGCTGGAGTTTCGACACAAGACAAATTTTAATACGTATAATGTATTTCGTCATCGATTTTCGAATGCTGCGAACCGTGCCGGTGCCAATGATTCGACAGAATTAAACCAGCATTCAGCTTATCACAATTCTTATATATATACGGTCATGTACACGAAACATATGTATACATCTTTCTTCTCGTTGAACGCTTCAAAATAAAATGTGAGAATCATATACGTTATGATAAGCTTTCTTTCTTATCATGTACATGTATATCTATATGGCATTATACATATATGTATGACATTTTAACTAAACATATATAATAAATAAATTATTACTTAACGAAGTATTAAGTTTCATTTTTCGAATTTAACAAAAAACCATTTATTTATTTGCACATTAAGCGCCAATTTATTCCAAGCGTCCAAGTCACAGGAAATTTCTAAAATACGTCACAAATTGTTAAAATTATAGAAGTAAAATTACACGACTTTTGGCTACATATATGTACCTATGTTTGTTATTCGTAAACGCGTATAAATAGTCATGCGTAGTTAATAAAACTAATATGCTCTTGTAAACATTGCACGAATAGATATATATTCATTCCTTTTTATTTTCGTTTATTTTTCTCTTAAAAACTATTTCACCATTACGCTATCGAACACAAATCCGTACTACCAATCATTCAAAAGAACGCGCGTAGTTATCAAGCACGACGAAAATGCTTTAGTGTAAAAGACGGCGCTTCGATAAAACAAATCGTCGGCATTCCTTATGCATACGACCCTTTAACATTTGATCTTTGTCACTTTACGTAAAGGGCAAACGCGACATGATTAATGTAATGTACAGAATAATCAGTTTTTTCTCGTAGTTTGCGCTAATCTAGAGTCAACGAGAATGGATGATAGCGTGTAACGACGAGCGATGCCAGGAACGAAAAATAAATCGATAACGCGCTGAAGAATCCGAATCACGGAAGACACCAATTGCGTTGCTAATGTTTTTCCGTACGCCCCTGTATAACTCGTTGTCGATCCGATCATTTATTTATAGATGATACAACCTCGATTAATTGTGTGTCGATTATTACGTACGGCATGCATGTTTGTTGTGTGGGAGTAACAATATCGACAGTACGACGGAAACTACGACGTCTAGACTTCGTATGTTAGACGAAGACCAGTTTGTATTTGTATTTCTCTCTCTCTCTCTCTCTCTCTCTCTCTCTCCCTTTTCCTCCTCCTTCTTTCTCTTCTTTCTAATTCGTTTTTTCCTGTTTCATCTTTTATGCAACTAATATGCCTCAGATACATACACACGCGAATTACGACAAGATAATGTTATGAGCGCAATCGTAAAAGGTTGTATCGGTGAATTGATTAAAGTGCGCTCGCGATTACTCAAACATCGGGGGCTGAAACGTATAATTAAACTCATTGGTCGAACGAGCTCGACAATGCACCGTTTAATTGGCTGGTTAACCTGCCGGGTAAATAAGATCCAGAAACTAACCGGCAAGATTTGTGGCGCTGATTATCGAATTCCGTCTTTGCGCCGCAATAAAAGTTTCATCGTAGGTTGTTAATCAGCACGATATTTATTACGTTGTACCTATCGGCCAGTTATCCGCGTAATACGTTCTGCAGATCTATCGCGCTCACGTGTACGTACATACGCATATACGTGATTCGGTCTACCAGGAAAATCGTAGTATTTATGAACGAATCAACGTATTACTAAATACGGTGGTCTTTACGGATGTTTTTCTGCGTCATGGAATGATCATTCATCTTCTTGTCTTTTTCGAATTATATTCCTATTGTTATACTGTAAAGTTGAAAATGTCAATCTTTAACATATCAAGATATCCTTAACTACGAATAATTAAACAATCCATAGAACAACTGTAGTAGAAATATATCTATAAATATATAGAAAATTTTAAGGAGAAATTACGAGTACGTAATAATATCTACATAATAATACTTTTCTATAATGACCAATCCCACTAAATGGGCATAGAGAGATGAGAGTATGGACTAATTGTAAAATAATTTTTATAGAAAAACTAACAATATTAGAATTAAAGATTTTTAATTAGTCCTGCAAGTTGCTGCTATCTTACGTTTGTATGTTTACGTTCTCATGTTTTTTTCCAGTACACATATACATACATGTTCAATTTTTTTTATAAATCGCTTTAGCTAATGATGAACAGGAACTTAAATAATGATATGAATTAATCATTCGATATTTAAGTAATATTAATATCTGTTAATCGATTGTTTGCTAGAATCTACCTTAGTGTGATGTTATAATGAGTTTAATGTACTCGTATATTAGAAGATTTAGAATAGCGTTGTGCCATTTAATACGTATTACGTTAACGAGTACCTATCTATTAAAAATCACCAGTTATCAAGAATTTTTAAATTAATTAGTTTCTTGTTCTGATTACCATAATGGGATAATGTACAATTTGCTTTTCCTGTTCGCATTATTACGTGCTACTTTATACACACTAGGAATATAGTGTAATACATGTTCAATCAACAAGATTTTCGTGATTTGATTGCTATTGTGACTTAATTTTTGTATTAATGTTGTCGTTTATTCGGTATGTAGAATGCTTAATAGTATTTTAAGTCTGTTGATATAATATTATAGTATTTCGAATAATATCAATATGTATATTATAGTTGTGATTTGTCTTACGAGGTATTATATTAAATTTATTGTCGAGTTATTTGCAACATAATTGTGAAATGTGTTGAAGAATGTACAAGTACGTCTTTTCCAAAAACAGATATACACAGATAAAAAAAAGAATTAAATAGAATCTACATGTGAGTAGAGAACTTCGTGATGAATTTTTAACATTATATGGATATGTATAATAATAATATGTTTTAAGATTTGGAAGCATACAGATTTTTCTATTAATGTCTAACTTCACCTACAGTTTCCTCAAATCGTATATTTTGTCACTTGCATCGATTCCTCTGAATTCTTCTCTTCTATGAAACTGATAAAAGTAAGAATTTTTAATTACTGTATACTATATTATTTGGAGTATTGAAACAAAATATTCGCTTATTGTAAATATAAATATAACAGAAATTGTTTAGAAGAATATCATATAAACGACCGAAATTTTTTAATTTAATATGAAATCGATAATTTATTATTGAATCTAATACGATATTATTATAATATCATATAATAATACATATAATAATTATTAAAACCATGAAGCAGCAAAATTTCAAGTTACTCTGGAACAGTCCTCCGTGAATGGAACAAAAATGGAATAAAAATGGAATGAAAATGGTATGAAACTGTTCAAGTAACAAAGTCAGCTTATTGCAAGTTATCAAGTACGATTGATATACATTTAGGAATAATTTTTCATTTTCTTCGCGGATAAAAGCGCTAAATGTGTTAGACTGTTTGCTAAACCGGAAGGTCAACACTTTGTAATGCAAAAGATTGCAACGGCCGGCAACTTTGACAAACGGTATGTGATTGGCGGACAGATTACTAGTAAGCGTATAACGGGCATGTTATTGGTGGGGAATAACGACGAAGAAAGAACAGTGAGAAGAAAAGGGTGGGGAGAGGGAAAGAGAAGACGATAACCAGCTCGCAGATAACCGGCTTTTTATCGCTCGAGTCTTCACAGGGGTTATCGTTCTGACCACCGTTGCCACGTCCAGTGTTTGGTTCGAGTCGCATTCTCTTCGTGTCCGTATTTTATTCTCAAAGCCCAGCGCTCTTTATCACCGAATAGTCATTGACGTTTCGTGAACGGTGGTCACTTCGAGGTATCGTTCGTTTCCGCGGTCTTTAAAAAGTAAACCGGCCGCTGAAATATTTTATGTAATAGCTACATACATATATTTCGATTTCCCGCCCCGAGGGCATTTATTTATTGCCAGCACGCTAGGAAAGATCTTCGAATCCATGATCGATTCGATCTTCATCGATTACTATCGATTAATTATCGATTAACTGTGATGTGTTTAAAGTCTTTAAGTTTGTCTAAAAGTGAAAGTGTTTAAATTCTTTTACTTTCTCGTTTAGTTGAATATTCGAATTCAGCTTTAGTAGCAAATTATTCGAGTTCGATGAAATTTTGTAGAAATTTAATCTATTTGATTAGTTCTTAAAAGCTTACGTACATTTTGAGAAAATATGTACGTCTTCTTTTGAGATTTTTTTTTTTAAGTAAATATAATTTTAAAGCAGATGTTCTGTCTTTCAATAGAGAGCACTTAAGTTTAACGATTACATTAGTTTTATTGAAAAATATTAAAAGAGATAAAAAGAAACAATGCAAGATGAGATATAACTGACAAAAGAACATAAGAAGGAATTTTTCGATGTATGATTTCGGTGTATCACTCATCATCTGTTGTTTAATACAAAAAAAGAGCAAATATACTTTTTATCATATTTGATTTTAAATGTGACTTTTCCCCGGATATATGTTTTTTATGTATAAGAAAGATAAGACTAGAATATTAAAACGATCTTATGACAAAAGTCTAGATAATTCAATGTAAAATTTCTGCGTAAATTTTCACCAAATATGTTTAATAGTTTTTTCATTATTTTTGTTATAGTTTCTGGAATTTCTACTGTAATTTATATGTGCATATTATGTTCATATAATTGGCTGGATTTTAAACTTTCTAATTTCATTACTTTAATTTACTTATTCTTCATTACTTTATCGCTGAATAAAGTTGTTTTCGTTATGAAGAAACTTGTTATTAAGAACATATTCAAAAAATAGGTGAAACAATTATTATCTTTAAATTTGTATTTCTTAAATTAATTAAGTCATTGATATAAAAATTTGAAGGTATGTATATTGAACAGACTGTAATATAATTATTTTTCTTTATTTATTTAACGTTATTCAAATGATATATTATTTCTTATATTTCATACCTATATATGTCAATGATATTATTTCAAACAGGACATCATTTACTGTCTTCTATTGTTAAAATTTCAAAGCAGTTTGATATAAAAATTAATCGCCGTATACTACGAAGATTATATTTTGGAAAAAATGTATTTTCGAAAAATCGATTTTTTGATTCCGTTTAGTATCTACGTAGCCACTTAAAGTAGCTCAAAAACAAAAATTAAATCAGCTTGGACATATGCATGTATTAAAGTCGGTTTTGTCGAAACACTTGCAGCATTGCTCGAATGATTGAATGTCCGAGTAGAATTTTGAATGCGGAGACAGTTCAGAAACAACGAGTGCAACTTCCGTGTTTTATGTGAAATATTTTTGTCCCTGTGGAATTCCTGCGATACGCAGGGATATTGTAATTGATAGCATGCAACGGCATTTACTATACGACTTGCCATATATAATGAAAAAAAGAAGAGAGATGCGGAATGAAGAGAATCATGGAACGTTAATAAAGTTGTACGGGAGTAATACAGAATTGCATTGAGTGGTTTATGAAAATCCACTTATGCTCGCCGTTGGATAGAATTATTTGCCAGTTCAAGATCAGATTGAGTCATTCGTTTAAACATAATCTCTTTGATTTTTAGTTATTTAAATGAAAAGTTATGTTATTAGATATGTATTATTAGATAGCGTTTCTTTAAAAAAACATTATATCTCTCTTCTTCTTGCGTGTTTGAGCTATAATCGAGTAACTTTATAATTTAATATTTTACAATATGATATTGTTTAAGATAATTTCTCGTGTCTTTATTGTACTATAAAATATGTAAGAAATTAGTTTTGTCTGTGGTAAGAAAAAAATTTAATATCGATAGCTCGATTAGTTGCAACTGCATACATAATTAATGTTCAAACTTAATGATCAACTGATCCTTATGTTTAAGCTAACTGATCTACATCAACTGAATCATATCATAAGTGATATAACTAAGATTAAAATTAATAAACTAGGATTAGTGGAAAAAATAGGATAAAACTTGATAAAACAATTAAAAGTATTTTTTATCAGAAATTTTGAAAAGAAACATTAACAAATAATTTTAATTTTAAAAATTTTAAGTTTAAAGATAGCGAAAGTAAATATTAGAAAGTAAATATTAGAAGTATCATAGTCGTTCCAAATAATGCATTGTTAAGAACGAGATTAAATTCACCGCGTATGCTGAATTGGCATAAAGAGTTTACTTTTCTTTCGATTTTTCTTTTTAGTTGCTTTTTTCTTTTTAGGTTACGCGATCTCCACTTTCTTTCCTTTCCTTTTTCGTATCTGCTATGACGTCGTGTGCGTGCGTTTTGCAAGAAGTTGTTATCTAAAGAATTCATCAAGAATCCTGTATTATTTCCGTATTAAATTAAACTGTTCTGCAAGATAGAAATATTCTGCGTCTATTTTACCTGCTATAAACAACGACAGCGTAGTCAAAATGGCATTGACTACGTAGATCAAATTCTGCAGAAAAAGAAAGTAAGCTTCGGACAATCTTATTATTCTAAGCAGTTTGTTTCTCAAATATTAAATTGTAGTCGATTTAAAAATTATTGCAACTGCAAATAATTTCTCTTATTGCTTCATAAAGTAATTCGCAAATGAAGTTTAAATATTGATGTGAAAATTTATATAAGCGCATAGAAATATAAATTTTAGCGAATTCGCCACTGCTAATATATCGAATCATTCTCAAAAGCTGCATACTTCTTTTATCAAAAATTCTTATCAAATCTTCTTATTAAATATTCTTAGTTGTACCAATAACCAACATTTGTTTCAACTTCATTATATGCTATTTTATTTATCTCTCTAAATCTTTTTGTCAGACTGCATAAATTCACAAACTCAACAATTTCATTAGTAACAACTATTGTTAAAAGTTTAATAGATAAGTTTTAGATAATGAAGATGAAGTAACGTTTGCGTCAATAGTAGCAACACTGTGTTGGTTTTATAGCTATAAAAATTGTTGAAGAATTATGTATTTGGAAGAAAATATTTATGGATATTAGTTACGAGTAGCAAAGTAATTTATGATCGATACATAATCTGAAAATGTAAATTACGAAAAACACGTTTTCTAAGATGTTTCTGCTTGTCGATTGTTCTCTTTTCGTTTGTGCAATTAAATACATTGTACTCGGCGTTCGATTGGCCTCTCGAAGTTCTCTTGGTTGCTTTATTTGGTATGAGATACAGACAACTTTTTCTGTCTTATTCCTGATTGCAGAAGCTTAGACGAAGGATTGGAAGTCTGTAAGATCTACTACTTATTCTACGTTCCATTAAACGTGATAAATTCCGTAATTGCTCGGTGCACTGCTTCACGAGTCGAACATGAACACGAATAAGCTTTTATGACATTATCTCGTCTAAGGTATAACGAAGAAAAGAAGATAAATTGTATGAATATTACGTAGTATGTGAAATAAAAAATTTCCTATCGGAGATTCGCAGCAAGATATATGTACATCTACAGTGAATTCAGAAATATTCGAACGTTTACCATAGAAAATTTGTATGAGTATGTTATGTACGTTATACAAAATTTTTGAAATTTCATTCGTACTGCACTAAGATACAACTATCGTGATCGTATTTATTTTAAAATCAATTCGAAAATGTAGATAGAAGTTAGAACGCATTTATTGTAAACGTACACTCGGTAAAAAATTGATATACACAACGTGTGAACAGAGGTATTGGACATACATATAATTAGTGCTGAACGTGGTCTCATTAAGTATTGCAGTTTACTAACACATATAACGAATAACTCACAGTTCAAATTTTTTGCAATAAATATCTTCTAACTTCTAGATTTGGATGGATTTCCAAATTGCTTTTATATTTTATCAACATGATCATGATAATTATATCTGATTACACCGCTAATGAAATTTCCAGGCGTTCTTCATAACAAACATAATATATTGATAAAAGATTTCTCTGTGTGTGTGTTTAGATACTTTCGTATTGTAGTAGATACACTATGGCGTATTATTCTTGGATAATGAAAATAACGAACAAATGACAAGATGAATGCAGATTAAATAACTTTATTAGTAAATAGAATATCCCTTACCTGTTCTTATTGATGAAAGCAACAGAAATATAATTATCATGCCACAAGGCGATTTTACAGTTTTCCGTCTTCCTTGCAGGATAACTTGCGGTTTTGCGGTTTCCATATTTCGATGTGCATTGTCATAGAGATACGAGTACAATATTCTATTTATGTTTAAACCGATTGTATTATTTGGGTATATTAAATTTAATTTAATACGGGATATTCAATGCAATTTTAATAAAAGCAATAGTCAGATATTCCATCTGGTAAAGCACTAGGTACATTTGCGAAATAATCCCCAAAAATGATAATTATAATCAACGTGGACGAAATATAATTCTAGATAAAATGCGTAGAGCTGTTCCAGGTTAAATTTTATTATCGCTGTGAAATGTATGATACTATCACTTGTAAATCTGTAAAGTAATTTCTAATGCAATTTACAAGTTTAAATGATAATTTTGTTTCGCTATATTATTTACACGTATGTCACATTTAAAGATTAACGTGTACATAACATTATAAAATCTGAGCAGACGTAGTAAAATCAGTTTTTAATCGCACATAATCATTAAAGTTAAGATATATAAAAATTTGTAAAATATTAGTGTTCCTCCTGAGCAATTAACTTTTGAATTTAATAAGTTTCTTATAACATTGAGGCTAAATTTTACACCAAAACTTTAAAAAATTTCTAATTTTATTAACTATCCATTGTTACGATTTTATTTTGCAGTATTCTTTGAATGCAATGATATTACATACATAGTAATGTAGTTGAAATTAACAGCAAATATTGTTAGTGCAATTTCATTTCCTCAGTATTATTCCATGCAATTATGCAATGCAATTGCAGTTCCAATTGCAAATTTGCAATTCCATGCAATGTTAAAAGTTACCCTTGATGTTAGAAAAAGAAACGATTAATTGATATCAAACAATGATAATTAGGAGCTAAAAAAGATATTGTAATACAAATATTATATAAAATTGCAAACAATTTATTATTTAATGTATTTAGGATTATAAAAAATGAATAATAAATGGTTAGGTATCGTTCGTTCTGAAACCGCATGCGATCAGTAGCTGATTTATTAATCAAAATCGGTCATTGATTGTTCAACAATTTGATTTATGAAACACATAAACGTTGCAAGAGAACAATTCTGTGAATCATTCTATGCAGAGCCAATTTTCTGCAGAGGGTCGTGACAAACGGTCGTTAGAAAAGCGTTGTTTTCGGGGAAGAAATTCCGTTCGTCGTTTCGGTATCGAAAAATGAACCGAAGAACCTCATTGAACAATGATTTGGCGAACACACTCGACAAAGATGAGACTGGCTCGTGAATTAGCGATAAAATGTGCTTTTCACGCGTGTTTCCTCGCGAAATACGTATAAGATGTCACACGGTTATAGATGAATCGTGTTAGTGTGCTTGCGTACGCGTTTATGAATGTATTTTAGTGTGGTAGTTGACTGGGAAAGGAGAGGAAGAGAGAAAGCATGGGAAAAAGAGACGGAGGTATTCGGGTCGAATGGGCAACTTGTTGCATTTCGGCTGGGAACGACGCGATGCGACGCGATAATATACTGCATAAGAATCCCTGTGTTGTCGTTATATGTGCCGGGCTTGTTCAAATTTGCTGTATCTTAACGCTGAGAACTTCCCCCCCCCATATTTGTGAAATTTTTCCTGGCTAGGGGTAGGTTAAGATCGTTCTTTCAACAATGATCCTTTCAGTACAGTGAATTATAATACGAGTTACGATATGGTGAGGCAAAATTGGTCAATAGTCAAAGTGGTCATGTTTCTGGTGTATATGTATATACATAATATTTTAAATGGCCAATTTTTTGAACCAGGTTGTAATATAAATAAATAAATACAACAATTATACGATGTTATTTATTATAGGATTTATATAATTATAGGATGTTATCAGCAGATAAATTCACCATTCGTTGATATCATATTTCAAAACCACAAAATTATTACTATGTGCGTGGAAGTAACTAGTACATTCACTAGTGGATAACGAGATTCAAAATCAGTCATTCTCGTTATTTTAGTATGTTAGGTAAAATAATGTTCTTCTGTATTATTTTCGTTATAATAAAAAAAAATAAAGATGACATTAAGGAGATAAATATCTATTGTTAGTATCATTTTGAAATATTTAAATCTAAATATCTTTGAGATTAAAAAAATCATGGTTTTTTGGCGTAATATGTTTCCAGCTCAATATTTCTTTTATGGAGAAAAATATATGGTTTCGTTGTATAAACTTAAGACGACATTCTTTTTTATAGAAATAAATATCTGATAATTTGATTATTCGATTCGATAATTAATACGATTCATTGTTGGCTGAAAATTGATATTAATTTCATGTATGATCTTTCTGTGCCAAATTATTTGAAATCATTACGCTGCACATTTCGTAAAGTACTGTATGCATTATATTAGAAAACAAAATTTGTATTACAATTCACCTTTTTCGTTTCAGAATGTCGTTATTCAAATAGTAATTAATATACACTAGCTCTTCTACTCATAAGTAAAATATTATAGGTCATAAATTTCTTTTCATTACACGAAGCTTTAAAACAGAATACAGTATATGACCGTAAGTAGACTTACGATTCTAAGACACTGAATGGTTCAATATATAATAAAATCAATAGTGAGTCAATACATGACTCGTGTAATATAATTACCTTGCTACATTTTAATTCGTATACGTTTTGATTATTGATAATTGACACCGCATGATAATCCTTTTTTTAAACTTCGTTACAAAGGGATAGTAGTAAAAAAGAAGCAGAAAAGTAATAGGAGAAAAATTTGATCGTAAATTTTACTTTCGAATTGCTCTTCTTGTCTATTACATAACCGGTATTTAATGCGACGATACAGCTGCTTGTAAGCGATATCTCGTAAAACTTAATGATTTGGAATTATGATAGAGTCTTTTTAACTGAGCTTTGTCGTCACGTCGCTTCGAATGTCGCGATTTTTTGATTGTAAGATAATTCGCGTGTCACTGGCGATTTACAAAATTGCGCGCGTGAGCAGCAGGAAATGGTCATGCTCGCGTATATGTCTTGTGAAACGATGAGACTGTTAAAATAGCCGTAACATTGCTATCGCGCAATGACATACATCTTAATTGTTGTCTCGACCCAACTTGCCTGTCGGTATTCTTTTGTGAAGCTTAAACAATAAAGCAAAGTGCTCCGTGTAAACGGGGGTTGATTTACCGCGTCTTCGCACGGAAGTCCAGCGCCACTGGAAACTTGGATTAAAAGTTTCCGTTGGTAGTGTTTACTCGCCAACCTCAAGCATCCACTTTGCTTTAATGCACCTTATCCTTTTGGCTTGAGGATATTACGCGACAGGTGTTTAATAGAAATAGAATGCGAATCTTACACGATTATCGTGGTTTTTCTTTTTAGGGCTTTACAGATTTTTCTGTATTTTTTAACGTGGGCAATAAAATAATTTGCTTGTTTTCTTATTATTTGTTCACTGTAAGTAGGAATAAGAAAGGAAATGCTTTGGCTTTTATTAGATTTTTTAGTGTTTAAATTTTTCGGTATATTACAAATACTAGTGAAATATCATACATAACGCATGTAATGAATAACATGCATTAGCTATTCGTCTTACAAGTTTTATTTAAAATGCTTGAGTCCTTTTAATACTCTGACAAATGTGTCTAGTCATTGGCCTTCTGATATTGAGTATAAACTCGTTATATAAGCGCAAAGAATTAAGACAGAAGTTGAAGTTTATGTACCAGCTTTAGTCAATGTCTGACTATCTATCCTGAGTAAATTTCTAATGAACTACTGCGAACTACTACAACTTTAACGAAAAATTATTTAGTAAAACAATTTCTTACACTGCATTTATATGTAAAGTCTAAAAAGAATTCTGTGTACTGCATTTTTCACTTAATCCTCACTTCACAGTCTTCACTCTCGACTTCAGGGCCGTACTTTACATTCGAGCCAATTAAAAGGTTGCTGTAACATTGGTACTGCTTTAAAAGTAAAGCCTCTAATACCGAGGAAGCGTAACTTCATATTATTACATTAGATTCGGATTCAGGTGTCGAAAGGGAACGAAATATATGACGGGAATTTCCGAAGAAATTAAGTTTGAAGTTCTAATTTACATATGAAACTATTTTACATACATCGTTATTTATTTTTACTGGGTCAATATTGATGTCACAATTAGTTGGAATATTACAGCTTGTTAAGTAAACAAATTAGCGAGATAGATTTGAAACTTAATTATATGCGGATAAAAGAAAAAATAGTTAATAATATAATAATAACTAATTCATGCGAATTTTCATCCCTGAGTTTGGTTTGGTCTCTTTCATTCCTATATTTAAATAATATTGTGGCAGTTTGAGTACAAATAAAGAGAAAAGAGAAACATAGAGAATATCTGTTTATAATAATTTTATAGTGTATAGCACACTTTGTTAATAATAGGTAAGAGTACGAAACTATTCAATCACTTTTCTAATGACCAATTAAAATATAAACTTTACGCTATGACTGTAGCGTTCCTGTGTGTACATGTATGTAGTCCGTATGTAACCTGGTGCAGCCAATTTCGTTGAATTTTGTTCCTGTATTGATCATTTCTTTAAAGTATGAAAAATCGATTTTCTCTATAGAGCTGTTTTGTAAAATTCTTTCGTTTTTATTCTTTAAATTACAAAACAAATAATGCCTCGTGTTCCTGATAAGGATATATTAATATATATTTACATATATTATATAACTGTTTGCATCGTTCAAGTAAGTATTATATTGAAAACAGTATCAAAGTAAAGAATATCTTTTGTATTATAACACAGGTAACCAAACGTATCTTTTTACATGTGACTAAACTGCATATTTTTATGCGTTTGGGAAAATGTAAGGATGCAAGAATGCGCATAATATATAAAAGTATATAAAATACCCACATAGCAAGTACTATTTAGTTGTAATATTTAGTAGATAAACAAATCTCTGTTTAGATCCACTTCTTTAATTGTGTTCACAAAAGTATAAATTTACATAAATATCTGCGATCTACGTATAGCATACCTATACATATATTCTTTGTACAATAACTTCAAGAATCGGCAAAATCCTAAAATGTTCTCGTAAAAGCTTCTCAAACGCCTGATTCTCATACTAAATCAAATTGAACCGAATTTCGTATGAGGGTTGATTATTTGAAAATGAGATGCTTCTCGTAACAAGATATTCCCCCGTTTTCTATTTTTATACGATCGTCATATCAACACCGAGCCCCTGTAAATCGATTCAAAATCTTTACTTCTTGACGAGTTCTAAGGTTCTCCGTCGGGGGAAAAGGTCATCGACGGGAACATCAGCGTTAATGCAAAGTAACAAGGCTTTGTAGCGAGCTGCTGCCTTATGGTATTTGTTGGCAAAAGCGAGAAGCGAAGAATCGCGGCCAACTGGGCTTGATCCAAGTGCGTCCTCTCGCGAGGGGTAAGAAAACTCATGAGAAAATTATCATGCGATTACGTCCCCTCGCAAGTACCCTCGATGCTACAGAGAAAGTGGCGCACTTGGGGGAATAGACGAGCGGAGACGTGCGTTCCTTGCTCGTCGAGCTCCGATTTTTTTTCTCACATTGTAAATTGAAAAGTGGAAGACGATCGTTTCTAACTGGCACAGTTCCCGAATTCGAGCGAGTATTACTGCGATACTCGATTGCCAGCCACGAAGAACGCGTTCTTCGCGCTTCTTTCCCGTTTTTCTTCTCATTAATACCTGAGCTCGAGGAAATATTGCCTAACGAGTGTTCAGCTAGAACGAGGCTTTTCAGGTTTTGCCAACTCACTGGCACCCTCGTACATGATTAACATTGTCCTCTTGGACAGTGATGAATTCTGAATCGTGGGCCGTGATTTATATATCGTATAATCCAGCGAATATGATAACCGCAGTAGCAAATATTCTTTAGTGTAATAATTGGAATAAAAAGTTAATTATTATTGCACTGCGAATGATGTTTATGCGAGTTCATATTTTTATGAACGCTATTGAAGAACCGAAACCTTTGTAGAGACATATTTTATCTTGTAAATATTCCAACACAAGTATTCTATCTTGCACATTGTATGTAGTTTTGCATATTATGCACATTTCTTATATTTTTGTGTATTTAATTTTTCTAAATGTTCATATAATTTTCGCATTTTGCACAATTTATATAATTATCCGCAGTCTACTTAGTATGTATATGATATTAATTTGTTATGTATATAAATTAAATTTTATTCTTTTCTTCTGTTGCAGGTGAGCCTGAATTTTTATCTTCGTCGAACAATGAGACAAAGGTTAGGATTAAATTGTCTAATTCAATTCTCGTACGTCTGAAACATTAAAAAATTGTGTAACATATAATTATCGATAGTTAAATATTCCAATAAACCCATCGAATCTTTCCTCTCAGCGCAATTCGCTGAAAAGAAAAGAAATTACAGCGAAATTGTCGAGACAGTGACAAATGAAGTGAAGTTAGCATCGTGATCTGACTGGCTGATAAATCAGAATGACTAGTAATTGCGTTCTTCAATTTAACGAGCGTTTACTACTTGGATAAAAATCACACGCGTGTTGTTACAGGTTACATAGACGTGTTTAAGTTGTTAATCATGTTTCATTAAACATTTAGCATACTAATCGGCACAATTGGCGATACATGGAAAGAAAAGTCGTTTAATAAAATTCAGGTTAATCTCTTCTCGCTCAATCTGGCTTGTTCGAGATTTATTGACTTTTGTTTATGTTAACGCACTCGTTCATGCCATCGAGTCAGAAACCTGAAACCATTTCCCCCGGTCATCCATGAAAAAAAGTAATGCAGCAAATAATTCGCTGCGTTTTGTCCTTGCTTTTCTCGAGCCTTTCTGCCATTCGATGCCTGCTGTGAGGCATAGATAATGGAACCTTCCACACCAAAGTAAGAAGGAAGAAACATTTTATGGATCGTCGTTTACCGTTGCACACCAGGGGACCAGTCGATCAGAAATGCGCATCCACAACAATAACCGTTGTTCTATTTTTCAACTTTTTAGCTAATAATATATTCTAGTAATTGAGACTCAACCTGATAGAAGTAATATCAGAAAGGGCAATCTATAGTCTTTCTCAAAAGTCTGAAGATACTTTTGATGCTTGAAATTAGTAAAACATCAGTATTCGATGTAAATGTAGGTTATGATATTAAAGTTGCTTGCATTTTTCAGTAAAATTATTAATACATTATATAGTAACTAATTCTTTTTTGCCACATGTCAATCATATTTTTTCGTCTTTTAATTGCCACTTAACATTTTCCAGCCTTGAATTAGATATAATAACCGTTTTGCGACATTTGAGCGAGAGCATACCTACATCTTCATTTATAATGAAATTGAAATTTATCGATTCTACGAAAATAATCTTTGTAAACTATTCTTAATCAGAATATCTTTGTCAAGTGAGTATTTTTGTGTCTCTTACAGTAAGATAGATACTTTAGGTTATCGCAATCGTTACTTTCTTGAACAATAGCTCACATGTGGACATGATTCAGTGTGATAGCAGTGGTGAAGAAGAATATTGATATCTTTAAGTGTTTCGTTGTTTGCTATTTATTTCATAAGAATGTTTCCTTTGCATACAGACAAATTTTGCCAGATATACTGTAAAGGAAAAACTGGTTCTGAATTGATACCATTTGGCTCTAAATTTGGTTCTAAAGGATTTTGACTTTTCTTGACTAATTATTTGTTACAGTCAAATCGTGAATTTTAACCACTGACCTCCATTTTATGACCTATGTCGCTTCCGCCAACTATACGTATTTTTATATACATTCGTATTCGAAACCTTGTTCGACTCGAGCATTTTCACACAACTAATTTGATGACGATTTAAATTTATAACGAGGCAACGAAGAAACTCTTGAAATTCCGTCATCGTAAATTACTCGTAGCAGCGAAGTACTCGTTCGCCACCGTGGCGAATATGATGAACCAAATTTCAAAGACGCGAAATATGCAATTGTTGGGCTATTTCCATTGGACCTAGCGCAAAAATGAATAGGGGACTCCCGAGAGACGAATCTTGAAAGAAGGGAGAGTAGAGGATTTCAGATGCCAAGTAGTTTTCCAATGGATACAGGTTATGTGCGTAAGACAATGGTCTTCTAGTCTTGTTCATTAATAGACAATCGTCTACCGGTTTTTACAAATAGAAAGTAAAAATAGGTATATTGCAAATAGGTTTAAATTTGACTGAAAAGTTTCGGATATATCTCGAGTACCTTGATAGAAAAACTGAACACATATCTTTAAGTATGAGTTTCGAAAATGATGTAAATGGCGATACTTTCAAGTACAATCGAATGTTGACTAAGTGAATTCGGTAAATTCGGATTTACTTGTACTCTAACTCTTTAGTTCTCCTAAAGTTAAACTCTGTTCTGGATTAATAAATATCTGGTTTAATATTTAACTTCTTCCGACAAGATCCATTGTTTCGATTTAATGAAATAAATGCCTCTGTTCGAGGACCCTCTCCAAAATTAACATTTGGCATCATTACTTTATACTTTTCTTCCGGAAGTGTGACATCTATCTTCAAGAATATTTCATTTTTAAATAACGCGCCATTAGACGTAAGCGTAACACGAATAACGAACAACTAAAACCGATTCTTATTGAAAACGCAAAACGTGTCTGGTTGATTGATGTAGCGCGTTGACACGATTCTGCCCGACGTAATGCGTGTTTAAGCCTGATACAGACGAGCGACTTTTGTCGTTGCGATATCACACCGATACGAGCCACCTCGTGTCCGTGACGCGGTGCGATTTATTTGTAGTTGGGCAGTGCATACAAGTTTGCGATATCGCAAACGACAAAACTCGCTTGTCTGCATCTGGCCTTAAACGCACAACAACAACGACTATGTTAATAGAAACGCGACGATTCATGCTGACGCGAGCGCGCCGTTCGTTTTTTCATAGATTGGACCATAGTCATTTGCATTTCCGGCGAAAACGACATATATTATGTGATTATTTCTATTATGCGTAACTTTTCTATTACGTTATAATATTATATGAGATGTCTGTTTTTCTTGACGATCTAATACGATATTTATCTTCTGCTTTTCATCAGTGCAAGTTTCAATCGACATATGCGCCACTGGCTAAATTTCAGTTGTCAATTAACGCTTTCCTATTGTTGTGTTTCATGTTCCTCGTTGATACACTAAACTCTTCGTTGTCGATGATAGTATCGGTAATGTTTTCATGTTCGATGTTGCGTACATACTAGATATAAGCAGCACTGAATTTTGTATCTTAACACCTCATAAGAAAACATTTTATTAACTAAGTGATAAATGCATTTGTTTCTAATGTATATGTGTATAAGGAAATCATATTGTATATAAGGAAATCAAAAAAATGTGTTTCTATTGTTAAAGGCTTAAAAAATATTTAAAAAATGAACAAAGAACATGTTTGTTTATTAATACTATTTTCCCTGAAAAATTTTTGCTAATTTCTAGAATGGAAAAGTACTTAAAGTCTGCTCGCATTCATCTTATCATCGTAAAAAACTCACTAAAGATTTTCAATAATATGTTTGAAATGAGAGACAGTCGAAAGAAAATAACAACTAATAAATAAATAAAATATGAATAAAGTAAATCGTTGCGCAGTTTTATCTAAATCACATCGTCGACAAGTGATATATTTCTTGAAGTAATCTAGAAAGATCAAATTAAGTAGTTTAGAAAACTTAATGTGTTTCAATGGATGTTTCATATATTACTATATTATTATATTACAGTTTAATAATTCTGGAGATAGACTTTTGCAGTGCCCATCGCTTTTGACGTTGTATAAATAATGTAATTGCACGATTGCACCATATCCAATAATTCAGCGTAACGAATGGTTTGACTACAGCAATCCCAATGACTACAGTCAATCCCAATGTAGTTATCGATTAATACTAGTTAATTAATATAGAAAATAGTTAATAACAACTGAATGAGTTGAACTTGGTCATCACGTTATTTTCTTGTTTCCACTCTTTGTACTTTTCTATTATTTGCATACTATATAATAATGATGTTATTCATTAATTAAAGAAATGAATTTCAACGAATGAAATTTCAAAGAGTTGTGTCCTAATTAATACGATCGACATTCAGTGGTGAATGAATTTTAATTAACATACAAAATCCACCGTTTGTAATTTAGAGGGACTGTTATGAAAATTCTATGAATGCAAAGATTAAAGACAATGTCTTAATTACTAGGTTTTCATTTCAATTTGCTAACAAATGTTAGATTTAAAAATAGCCTATTCTTTTTACTAGAGTTAAATATGCATGCGTTTGCAAAAATCTGTCGGGAAGCTCACATTACTACGGTGAAAATAAATGCCATGTAATACGTACATATTATGCGAGTATACATTACAAAACGCGACTCAATTGTAACAATAAAAAATGGAAGGAATGTAAAATTTTGAATAAATATCATTTCGCAAAGGATATCCTGCCATATAAGAAAAATGAATAGTTTTGCGATTCTAATATTAAGTTATTTATTTCATAACATCGGATGAAATGTTTGGCTTGAGAAATATACAATACAGTACACGATATTACAATTCATGAAATTAAATCAGTTTACATTTAGGTATTTTAAGAAATTAATAGACAAAATAATTAATTAGTCAGTGTATGTATTTTCAATAATTGTATATGTAAGAATTGTAATTTGTAATAAGTGCACATGAAATTTTGTTTTTCAAATTTTTTCATTTATTAGCAAATTTTAAACTTTAAATCTATTTCAAGTTAGTAAGAAGTTTACATTTTTTAATTTTTTATCTAAAATTAGCAAATTCTAATTAATATTCAATTATTCAAAAAATATATTTGATGTAATACGCGTTTGTTGAATACCAAAAAGTATACGAATTTTGCTATTTAATATCATAAATTATATAACAAAACATATAGTAGAAGTAACTAAAAACCTAATTTATTTGAAATTTATTTAAAATGTTCAACCATAAAATTATTTCAAGAAGTTAATGTATATATTAGCATAGTTCAACATTGATTTGTAGAATCCAAGAGTGATTTTATCTATCTTTCATTGGAGGCTAAGTAAGAGGGAAAACCGAAAAATTCTTTTGACAATAATATTTGAAGAGATATTAGTAAAAATAACCAACAATAAAAAATGTAAGAGTATGATTAGAGCCGTAATTACATATTCATCACTTGAGATAGGTGGAAATGAAGGTGAACAAATTAGTTCTGCGTACGTACGATGTAATTATGTGTATGTGAAGAAACTGAAACGAATGCAAACAAATACTTCCTTACTTTAAAATAATAAACTTGGTGAATTTGGATGTGAAATTCTTTGCATTCCATCTAATTCCTCGATGTTATACTTATGCATTATTTTTTTTAAGGATTTACGCAATTTTCCAACGAATTAATTATTCAGGAATGAAGAAACTAACAACAACATTCAATGAATTTTTCAATAATAATTGATGGTTTTTATGAACATGGAACAATAAAATCAAACAAGTGTCGAAAAGAATTCAGATAATTGTAAAAAAATTATTTTATTGAACACCTGACCTTTTGTGGAATCTATATAATATATTATATATGGTAAAAATTTTACCTGAAACGTTGCTCTCATTTGATTTAATTTATATCAGTGTACAAACACCTGCTATTTAAAGTTCTAGTTAAAAGGATGCTATATCGTATAAACATTTATACCTACATATATCAAAACCCCAATTTAGAAAGAGCATATTCAAGAACATTAAAAACAAAACAAAGAAACGCAATTCTGATACGTGTAAAGTAGCGTTGCTATCATGTGATTTAATTTATAAACAACGTTTTTGTTGCACGGCAATAAAAAACAATCAGCAGTACATAGACATATACTTAAGGATTGTGTAGAAACGATCACGGTTCGACACTCGATGAAGCAAGGAAACGAGGCGCTACCTTAATCGAACAGTCGTCTCTACTAATTATACATACTGGCCTCTAGACCGTAGATAGTACAACCGATATCTGCGCTACATTGTTAGTGACAGCACAACACTCATACGATCGTGTGTATTTTTAGATATTCAGTGCCAAATATCTTGGTCTGCGATGTGCGCGATCTGTTATTTGCAAGTACGCGCTCGCGCATCGTTATCGCGTGTGCTCGACGAATTACTCTGTTGAATTAGCACCGAAACTGACATTTTACAGGATGAGCTGTGACATTACGCCTGTATTTCAGCGTTGTGCTTTTCGACATCAGCCCTATCGAAACAACGTCGTGCAGTTGTTGATGAGGACGTCAGCAGTATTACGAGTGCACAATCAATACAAAATTAATTCTGGTGTAAATTTCTATATCTAATCTTTCGTCTAATCGACGCCTTGATTTCGAAAATTGGAACTCACGTATCATTCCACAGGTAGTTGTGCTGACCAATCGAAGTAATCGTTGATTAGATGTGCTCCGACGAGGTTTTTGAGGGTCGATCATTCGAGATAGATAATCGGCACGCCACTCAAAAAGCTATGTTGGCGGTCGCCTCTTTACCTTCATTGCGCGTTTCGTCGTATTTATTTTTAAGCCGAATACGACGTAGAATTCGCTAAAACTGTTCCGTGCGAAAAAGTACGTTGCAAGTTAGCTTGCAATGTTATGTGTACTATAACCAATCGTAGATAATTTCGATCATGGTTAGATTATATGAAATAAACTATAGCGTTGAATTTACCAAATAGGATCATTTATTTAATCCCTTAACGATATAATAAAATGAAAAGACTTTTGAGTGGGCGATTTAAGGAAAGGATATCTGCATTTCGTGTATTACAAGCAGAAGATATACTTTCTGCCTTTTATGAAACATAAATATTGATGACTCTTTCAGGCTATACTGTTAAAGTATACAATGTAAAGTATATACTGTTAAGCTATAACAATTTTATATTTTAGACAATTTCATCGGATATCTGATTAGTTTCAATTATAAACAATCGTAAAACCAATGTTTGCTTTATGATTACCGGCTTGAAATTTATTTAAAGCATATATTTAATGTTATTAAAATTAAATTACTTTAAAAATGCACAATTACAGCAAAATATTTACGATATATTTTTACTGAATTTGTCAATAATGCTTTTGAAGAGAAACGTAAATTGCATATGCAAAAACGGTATTTAACAAGCATATTTATCTAGCATACATTGTAATACATTTTATTGTGTTCTTCTATTATCCAGAGTTCAGTACATAGCTATCTCAATCTTTTTCTGTCGATTACGCTCATTACGAAGTGAAAACGAAAGAAATTTGGTAAAAAAGTGATAAAAGAATGCGTTATATTTAACGAGGATTAACTAAAATTGCTGATGGTTTTTTAATGGACAGATAATACAAAATCCTAGCAACAGTCAAGCCTTAATATCCTTGAAAAAAAGAACCAAAAAAAAAAAAAAAAAATAAAAGACCAAAAGGAGCACTGGCGAATACCAATAAAAGTATCATTTAGCTTAATTACCTTTGATTTAAAAATAGATCAGCTATAGAAATCTGCAATTACAACTCGAACGATCAATTTTTATATCGGTATTTTGAAAGTGCCGTCTTTGTCCTCGTGTTCGTTTCATTGCCTAGTTGGAAACGTTGTTTTTTTATTGTCGCGCAGGGTTTGAGAACAGTTGTCTGGTTAGGTAAAAGTTGTAATTTTGATTTTTTTCGTTTACTTGATTCTTGATATTTTTATGTTTCTAGGTTATAAAGATTCCAAATTAGAATCTTACTTGTCCATAAAAATTATTTAAACGAGATAATACGTCACTTAAAAGTAGATAATCTCTACTTCTTACAGAATATTATTTAATGGTCGCCTTTTCTTTTTCTAACTGTGAGTAAAAAATAATAGTTACAGGGAATTGTTTTAAGTGTCATAAATTTTGTAAAGGAAGGTACATTTTTAAGTCTTTCAATAGAAAAATTATAATCTGAAATTTCCGAATAGATTAGAATTATTATTATTTATTATTATCATATATTATATAATTTTTAATTTTAAAATATATTATATATTATTAGAAGATTATTAGAAATAAACTAATTAACATTTCACTGCTATCTTGTAGCCCAGATTCAGTTCTTTGATTCGAACAAAAATTAAGAGCTACATTTTGTAACATGTTTGCAATTTAATTTTCAAGTTTGTGGAGTTTCTGCGGGCATTCGGTAGTCTAACATAACCTGTCATTTATCTATTCTGGTTACTATGTGAGACTATATCTGTGAATTACTTACAGATTATATAAGAATGATTCTACATACAAAATAAATGTAGTAGATAACAAAAATGTAGTAAATAAGTAATATGAATAGTTAAGCAGCAGACAACATTAGTCTGCATAATACAGGATGAGTTTTTCGTAGCCTTGTTTTATGCGCATCACACCGTGCCGCGCCGCGTCGGAGCAAATGCGCTATAGCAAAATTCGGTATTCGCTGACTAGCGAGTGCGCATGCGTGCAACCATGGGTGCAACGATACGTATGCCGCACCGCTCCGCGCCGGTGCAACGCAAGAGAATGACGTCATTGGTCTGGATGATTAGTCTGCCAGTGGTTCTCTGTTTTGTTGATATTCCGTCTGGAGCGAAAGGTTAACGCGCAAAAACCGTCTCGACCGTTCTCGTCGATTCGGAAGATGACTAGACGATGAATTTTCGTTACTAGTGCTTTAAAAAAAAATGATGACGAGTGCCTAACATATCATTAACGCGAGTCATGGCTATTTTTATAGAAAAATAAAAAATTTCAAGTGGAACAAATGGAAATAAATTTAATCGTAAAAAACTTAGTTACACGAAATTTGGTATACGATATAACGATTATCTATATTTTTTACTACTTTGTTAGTCATATGTCTACTACTTTGTTAATCTTATAAAATTTAGTTTCACGAATTTTAGTTTGTCGTAAGATATAATTATTACTTATATTTTTTATGTTTTTATTATTCTTGCCTAGTATCCCATTGGATCAGATATTGAACGTGTGGGTGAAAAAGTCGTTCTTGAGAACTGACTTTAAGAACTTTAACGCTCCTGAAATCGTAATTAAAGTATCAAAAACATAGAAAAATTGATAATATCTAACATAATAATACGAGGTATAAACTCTTGCATTTTAATAATTGCACATAGTTTTCGTGGATTTTTGACATTTTTCTCGTTAGATCTTTGCAATTGCTTGACGGCTTAGATGATAGAAAGATAAAGTACAGTTGGTAGAAAATATTTGCGGGAATATTTTGGTACAGATTTGCCAGAAACGAAAGCGTACGGCAGATGCGTTTGTTTGGATCGATTCGTGTTTTTCTTGCAATTATGTTTTATGGCTTCCTCGATAAATCTTGTTCGTCTCGATAGCCATTCGTAGTTTGAAATTGGAATGGATATTTTCAATAAACGGTCGATATATTTCGTGTACATTTTATCGTAGGTATTGAGAAGAACCGATTAGCCGAGATTTTTATCCCTCGAGCGTTGTTACGCAAAGACGGGTATGTATACGTTCTCTGAAGTCGTACGCAGTTCGGTATAGCGACACGTTTACAGCGGCGAATACAAAACTGGCCGCGCTTTTTCAACGTATCCCAGTTGTGCGTCGCATATCTTTATGCAGTATGTCTGCAGAATTTCGAGAACTCTGCGCAGTTGGTGGGTTCTTTTTTCTTTTTTCTTCGTAAAAAGAAGCCTGCACGAAACGCCCGCGTATTCACGGATTTATCGAGCCTTTTCTAGCCATTTGCTTACGACCTTCGTCGATTAAATTTAAAATGCATTTATGTATATTACGTCCGTTCTAAAAACGAGCCGCTTTAATAACATCTCGCGGTTGAATTGTCGGAATTTTTTAGATTCAAGGCTGTTCGACCATTCCATGTTTAGCGTAGAACCGTACAACGACCATCGTTAAATTCTTTGATTATGTTCCTTTCCCCTTGTTTCGGTGCAATTTTTCCAACACTCTTTCTCCTATACCAATCAAATACTGTTTGGATCAATTATAGAAACGTCATGGCGATGTCGATAATAATTATCTTCGGTCGGTGTGCGAATGCAAAATTTGCCTTTATGAGAGGAGTGAAGAGAACAGGTAAACAACAAGAGAGAAAAAGAGTACTGAATCGCGTCGAGAACGTGACGAGGTGTTTTTTTGCAGGGATTCTTCAACGTTCATTAAAAGCTGGATTAATTTGCACATTGTACTAGGACGGCATGATTTTCACAGCATGGAATATTCGTTTCTTCGATATTCGACGGCGGTCTAATCAGTGTAATCTTTCGTATTGCGTGTGTGGTATTAGCTGTTTTACTTGAACATGAGGAGCGATCGTACATAGAGTACGTAGAGTTGTCACTCTATATATATATACGTGGTTGTGTTTGACCACGGACTCGCGCGTCTTGCTGAGACTTGCACATTTAAACTATCCGACATTACTTAACCAACGTCGGAACGCGGAAAATGACATTGCGCGAATCGTCGGTTTTATATCGCCAGAGAATTAAACCGTTGATCACTGTATACTGCGACACGATGTTGATAAGAACTGATTACGATTACATACACATCTACCTTTTTCCTTTATCCTCTTCCTTCTCTTCCTCTCTCTGTCTCTCTGTCTCTCTGTCTCTCTGTCTCTCTGTCTCTCTGCCTCCGTCTCTGTCTGTTTGTCTGCCTCTCTCTCTCTTTGTCTCTGTCTCTCTCTATCTGTCTGTCTGTTTGTCTGTCCTGTCTGTCTTTCTCTCTCTCTCTCTCTCTCTCTCTCTCTCTGTTTCTCCCTTTTGCTTTCTTACTCTTTCCTATCGTTGTAATTACGCTGATATGTCGATACGATAGACAGAACGATTTACAGCTTTTTAATAAGTTCTAGTGGAAACTTTGAAATCTATCATGTACGAGCGATACCCGCGTTCCCGCAACTTTCATAGATAATACGTGAGTACGACGTTACATAATCCGTCGAAGCATTTTGAATTTGTAATCGTGGACTGGGAACGTTCGAATTTTCCTGTAGGAAATCGTGTTTCTACCATCGAACATCGAGAATCGTCGAATTGTCTGGTAATTCTCGATGAAAATTCAAGTTCAAGCCAGTAAATACTGGAAAACAATTTTAATGGTTACTGGATACAGTAAAAATTCAGCTTTTCTTTCCGAATATTTTTTTGTAATATAATATTGTTTTAAAATTTTATATCAGTATCTTCTAGCCTCTTAATCGAGTTGTTTCTCAATTGGAAGCTTCTATAATTATAAAATTAGAAATTATAAAAATAATAAAGACAAATTAATTACAATTAGCTCAATTTTAATCTGTGCAAGTTGTAAACATGATATAATATATAATATATATAATATTTTTAATTGAAGTAAAATGATATGTAAAATAATATGGGATTTTTAAGAAATCATCATATCGAAGAGATTAACATCTGAATGATTAACTAACTCGTTTTCTCCGATTAACTGATTAATTCGATTGATTTTCAGTTTCATAGTTGATAGATACTTACTCCTTATTCTGGATCAAATGTATAGACGGATCAACGAATAGGTGATTAATCCGAGACTATATAAGTACCAAATATAACTTATAAGCATGAAATAAGGTAAAAATTTATTATCTACATATAGAATACAGATGTGGCATTTATATAAACTCTATATATGAAATAATGTTTACTAAACGTAGAAATCGCTAATTTTCATTTACTTCTTTAATTTAAATACTTTTCTTGATCTATAATCACGAAAGAAGAGGAAAGAACAAACGAAAACAGCAAAATTTCAATGAAAATATGGCCAGTTAAAATGTGGATGCATAAGACGCAAAAATTACTAAATTCGTCGATTTGATGAACTGCAGATTTTGTTTTATAACAATTATTAAAATAACAGTATTTTTGGCAGAATTTATATTAACTTTCATTAAAATAGAATAACAACCATACAAATTGGCTACTTGTAAACGTATATTAGTACTTTAGTATACGTATATTAGTATTTTCGTTATAATCATCGAAATAAATATTTACAAGTTGGTCATTTATATTAAAAGTTGGTAGTTTAAGTATTGAAATGACAAGTTATGTTATTTAACTAAATGTAGTTAGAAATAATAAATATATATCTATGTACTTAATAACGCTGAGCGAAAGAGTTTCCAAAATAATTAATACGTCAACTAGTGAAATATTAAATACTTATAAAATTATTCTGATTTTCGAGAAGACATTCTTATTTATTTGCATTATCTAAATATAACATAATCACATTTAGGCAAAGTTAAGCAGTCTGCGTCTTCTCAACAAAAGATGTTTCGTTCCGATACCAGGTTCGTTCAATATTTCCTTTTCTCAATAACTATACTGTTTTTGTCTTTTCAACGTACAACCCGTTCTCCTGGAACATTCAACAAGCATACAAATGGAAAGCTATCGAGAAGTCTTAGCGGTTTTTCTGTTGTACCATAGCGACTGTCGGCATGTAGATTTTGTTAGATGCGCGTGCACTTTACCCATTCTTTTTTGGGAGCTGACGCGCTCGTTTCCATTCGCGAATGACGAATTCGTTTTAGGACCTTCACCGATTTTTCCGGTGCATCATCCTGATTCTGTACCTCACCACGCCAAACATAATGTCATATGGCTGCTTCGTTGATCGACTCGTTAATCGTATCAAGGACAGCAATCAAAGAGTCTAAGAAAGATGCTGCCAGGGAATATTCATTATCCACGATTTTTTCGTTAATTAAACGTATCCGGTCGTTGAAATCAGATCGAAATCTCAGAGATTCAAGTTTTTTGATTCAAGCAACGCGTTTCTATAAAAATTGTATTGATAATTTTGATCTCGCTACTAGCTACTTTACTCTATCTATACTACGATAGAAGTATTAACACCTGGATCATCTGAACAGTAATTTATCAAGTATGCAATAATATTCGTAAGGTTCCATCTACTAGGTTAGATTACAGGTAGTGTATAGGTTATAAACTTTTTTAAATATAATATTACAGTGTTATGTTGATTTCATGTTTATAGGATAACCGGATGATTTGTATTTGAAAAAATTTCATTTAGTTTACTATCAATCTTATCACAGGTATACAAAAATATTTTCTAATAATATTACTTTTCGTAATAATAATATTTTATTAGTATACATATATTACTAATCGCACGAGACAACCCTACTAATATTTAGTACAAATTGAATGCTTTTTACTACATGCATTTTATTTATCAATTTATTTATCAGTCTGATATTTCGTTCACCTAATATATGTCATATAATATAAAATACTAAATACAATAAAATTTGCTGGAGCTTTTCAAAAAAATATAACCCGTAGATGCTATGTTAAATATGATCACGTACGTGTCCCTTTTACGAGAAAAATGAATGACTGTTTTTCTCTGTTGCGTAATATTATTCTGACAGTCATTAATTTATTAATTACTAAGAAGCTTTACGACTACGCACTTCCCGCGAATCTGTCGCGCTCGCGTCTGTAACGATACGTTCGATGAAGTACATACATCGTTCGCGATAATGGCAACGCAGTCTAAACAGATGATCAAAGTGCAGCTTTAATCACGTGAATTATAGTTCTGTCTTCATCGCATCGTGCGCATTTACAACGACTGATACTGTATAGTTGCGCGTACGTGACTGAGACTTCGCTGTCGGTTGTTTCTTCTGGTTATCATATTCCTTTTATTCTTGGTAAAATAACAATATTCGTCTTGCTCCTTGATCGCAAACAATATTCTAAGTCGAAGACCACAAGTCGTACAGTTAGCTTCTGTCGGAACCTTCTAAGTCACAGTATTATCTACGACAACGCAATGCTTCATTGGAGATTTTTAGAAACAAATATTCCCGCAAGTTATGACGAACATTGTTTTTCTGAAGCTTAAATTTGGCGCGCCAATACCAATCATTAATTTTTTCCTATCGATAATTTTCAACCTATTTTTTTCATTTTCAACATACTTGATAAATTACTTTTCAGAGGATCCAGATGTTAATATTTCTACCGTAATAGGTAGAATAAAGTAACTAGTCGAGCGAGATCAAAAAGGAGAAAAAGAAAAAAGGCGAAATTTACTATGAATCATGTACATTCAATATTGAAAAGATTTATAATAAAGATATGAAACTTCATTATTGTGACAATAATATACAGAGCCGAGAAAATGTACGCACTCTTCGATAAAGTGTTTATACATTTTTCTTGTGCTGCCCCCTCCTGTGTATAATATAATCCGAATATTTGTGTGATTTTTTTTATTTGAACTTGAATTTTAAAAAGTGCCACGAAGGTTCCTGGAAACGTAACTTTAGAGTTTGGGGAATGTTAAAAATAGTTCCTAATTCACCTAATTATTTTATATTTTTATATTTTGAAAAGATTTATAAACTATAGCATCCCTATTCTGAGACTTTTGAATCCGAATATTAATAATTCTTACAAATCCGGAATATATAACTTTCAGAACGTATACTGAAAAATATTACAATGATACTGACGATATTTCAAAATATTTGATAAGACATACGTAATATATATAATTTTCCATTATAAGTGGTTAAATACTTTCGTGAGCGATTTAATAATATCCTTGTGAAATTTGAAAACATCGAAGTTTTTATATTGATATAATATATATAAACTTGGTTTTTTAAAACTATAGATATTTTCTTTGTGTTTCAGATTTGTGTAATACTTCTATAAAATGTTTGTTATTGTAATGTATTTGTTATATTTTAACAAAACAAAATGTGAGTCACGTCATTCGTCTGTATTTAACAATGTTGCGTTCGTATGAATTTTACACTGTTTGATATTTAATGGGATAAAAAGAGTATTCAGCACATAGATCTATCGAAAAATTTGTTCGAATTCTCCGGAGATGCGGTAATATAAAAATTGCATCGATATTGAAGGTTACGTAGATACGGGTTGTTTCAAAACTAAGATAGTCTGTTGATATTTGTTCGATCGAGATTTTTTCCATACTATCTTTATCAATTCATTCATTAACAAGCATAATGGCTACTAAAATCTCAAATCTATTTAACGAATCACATTCAGAGTCATTTTGCTTTATTGTGTCCTACGATTAATAACAAATATTTGTTCATTTAACTATTCATTTATTAACCCAAAAGCGAAATCTTACTCTTGAGGGAAAGAAGTTATTGAAAGAAGTTTCAAACATTTCACTTAACGAACGATTGTATAATGTAGTAGAAATGTTGGTAAATATTCCAGAATTCCTTGGGATATTTTAAAAGTCTGAAACAGTATAAAAGTTGGACTTGGACATGAACAACCTAATCTGTCTACAGAGCATTATCGTCATCCTATTATTTTTTAATTTTCATAGATGTTTAGTTAGAAATACATTATTAATTCATTGATGAAATTGATTGATTTAAAAGAATTAGGAAACTATAGGTATTTGTTAAAGCAATTAATTTGAAAAAATAATCTTTCAAAAAATGAACACAATATCGAATCTGGTTATCGTCGATAATCGTATGGTCAAACATCGTCCGTTTCTCCCGTGATAATTGCTCTATTAAATGCAGCGAAAAGAATAGAAATTGACTTTGTTTAAAGAACAGACATCCATCGATACGCTCGTTTTTCAACGTCACTGTCCATTACTTGGCCGAGTAAAAAGGCTTTATTATATATGTCGACGAACAATGCGTTCATATGTAGATGCCTGTCGGGCGATCAAAATTAAATTCGAACGCTACCTACGCCAACCTTCAAATTTGTGAAGGAGACGCGAGACGAATGATGATCCGCACCAGACATGTCTAGAGAGGAGAAAGAAGAAAAAAACGAATCTCGATTACGGATTAGCTCTCGTGTAGTAGTGGAGTGGCCAATTAAAATTGGCTGGTACGGAGCCATTATTTTTATTGCGTCTGGGCCACCGAGAAGAATGCGACTGCCGCTTCATTCGTACGTCACGCAGCTCTCGCGAATTCTCTATGTCGCTTGAAAGACCATCGTGTGCTGGCGATTCCTCGTAAAAACCGTTCTCTTAAACGTCGGCGTTGCGCTGTGCATATTAAATCGTCTTGAATCGCTGCCGACCGAATCACCGCATCGTTTGAAACTTTCGAAGAGACCGAACAGAACAGCGTTCCTAATTTATACGGAGTTTCGATTTATCTTATTTCATTACACGCCGTTAAAACGTTTTCTTTTTTCTTTTTTTTAATAATAGTTGAAATTACAACTAAAACTTCCGATATCGATTCGATTAAAGTAATGTGAAACGCTTTTGAAAAATACTCTGAAGGCTTACGGTTAGCGAACGTTATGCTATCGGCTGATGAACGGTCAGGAACGACCGATTCACGCGCACAACGGAGCGGCACCGGATAATTAATTCGGTGGATTTGAAATATCAATTAAATGCGTCCTCGCAGCAACTTGGCGACCTATCGAACTGTTTCAATCACGACATTCATTCCCACGTACGAATAACGTCTAGGTGAATTTTCACGCCTTTCCCCACTCACTCCTGGTATCCCCCGGTCCGTCAGCGTGCACGCGAGAGCGCAAGCGCCTTTACAGTCAGCACACGACTGCCGCGGCCACGCAGACAGAGAAAACCGTCGCTTGCATATAGATAAACCAGGCGACTCGTTGTCCGAGGTCGGTGCTCAAGGTTGCGCGTGACGTCACTGGACTTCTTCCTCGGTCCCCACCTTCTGTCCTACTCCATTGTGCTCCATCACCTTCTAATATCGCGAGTTTGCGTTTATATCCATGGCACGACATCATCACCAGCCTGATCTATCTTTCCGCTATGTCTTAACTAACGTGATTCCTTTAACATCGCCAATCCGACTAACAACGGAAATTTCACACATGACCTTTGCCGAGCTCAACGAATGTTTTCTCTGGATTCATATCCAGTTGAGCGAATTCTTTTTTTGACATTATTCTAATAGCAAGAAAAATGTAGTTCATTACAAAATGTGCATCAAACATTTCGAACTTTCATAATTATAAGATTTTAAGTAATTTGAAAAGAAGTTTATTCGACTAGATACGAATCCAAGGCAAAAAATTGAACAATTTTTACGTTTGCCGTTATACTCTATGCATACCGTACGATTTTTTAAAATCTCAAAATGTAATTGGTTGATTATTTGCACCTACACGGTAACTTTCATTGAAAAGATTCATATCGCTGAAACAAAAAGATATAGCTATGTAGTACAAGCGTAAAATTGAATTATGTACCTACCAAATGCTTTGGTGAAAAATTATACATTCCTCAAGTTTAATTATATAAAAAAAAAAAGAGAAAAAACTGCAGTTGAAATCACGACTAGGTTTATTGTACATATAGGATTATTACCATACTAAATTTCATTAAATCGATGAGGACCATATTCGATTTATCTCTTTCATTAACCAGAAGGACAGTTTGTTAAAACACATATCTACTTTAGCCATATTTTACACGACTCAATATGTTTTCACACAATTTTCTTTCATTGTGACTATCTTAGAGTCTCAGAGTTTCATCTTCCTTATTTATTTATCTCCTCAATGTTTTATGAAACTATTTGTCGAAAATTACGAATTCCTCTACACAGTGTATGATTCTTGCGTGGGCTATGATTGATTTCTTTTTTCGTATTCTTTGTAAGCTACTTTGCCATTTAACGTAGTAGAATAAGAATAGGCTTGATGAACGAATGGTAGATAGGAATGGTATTTTTTTTATCAGACAGACTAAATAGATTACAAGATTTTATTTCGCACCTTGGACAATGTTTAAGTAGGATGATCCAGAATGAAAATTAGACATCAACTTTAATTTATTAATTTATGAAGAAAGTAATTATTTTCTCTTTGAAAAATATACATTTATTGCGTAGCTGAATAACGAAATTCAGAAATTTACAAAGTTTGTATTAATTTAACTTCTGAAAGTCATGATAAAAGATATGTACTATTCTAATTTATTTCTCAACAATTCTAATGTAACATTTAGTTAAGGAATTAAGACAAAAATTTTCTTCATTCTCATACACACTTATCTTTCAATTGTATATATTATATTCTAAACAATTCCCTTTCAATTATGCTCTACTTGTATTTGTGTCGAATGTCGAATCTTTATTCATCTCCGTATAGGGTTTTGGTTTTTTAGAAACAATCAGGCAATAGCTTTGAACAAAATGTATGTATAGCACTTTATGTATATTTCGGTGCCTAATCTACGTCTCTTGAATGATAGCGCGCATATTCTGTTCACTCTATTCATTCTATCATATCTACTCTTTCCGTTTCGGATGTTCCTGGAATAATTGGTCTGCGCGCTCACGCGACGTTCATTATTTGCAGGCACAACCATCCACTTCGCGGAAATCAGCTATATATCGTTTAATAGATACGTATTCTTATTACTATTTTATGCATTTCTATTTCTCTCCAGGTTTGTAAACGGCGTGAATAATAATCCAGATGGTCACGCGTTCATGATGGATTAGTCGCAATGCACACGGTTCGCAATTTGAAAATTTGCATCTTACGCTGCGAATGCTACTTATCTAACCATACCGTGCATGGCAGGGACAGCCTAGTTTTGAAATATTCACCGCATGGTTAATCCGGATTCCGTCACGGTTCGAAAATCGTAGGCCTGCACTAGAGAAGTTGACACAGGACTGGATGATGCGACTTTGTGAAAATTGCGTCAGATCGTATTTTGTTCTGAAACTATAACCAGCGTTTAACTTTCTACCATCAAAGCGGGAGCTACTTATTTGTACGTGAACTTAAAACCGTTTTGTTGCTTTGATTTTACGAAAGTTTGAAATTTTGATATTCATTTACAACAAATTTATAGTTCCAAAAATATTTCTAGTTTTTTGTAGACGATGGAAATTAAATTTTCTAATTGTTTTCTTTTTTAAGCTTTATTTATCTACTATAGTTCGAAAAATATGTGGTAATATTTTACACGAAACTTGCAGAGTTTCACTGAAATTGAACGTATATAATTTTTATAACATGTTACCATGAACCTTTAAGGTGTGTCATAATTTTCTGCCAACCTACCTATGTATGATTTGATAATTCGTAAGTTGTCAATCATTTACTCAGAGAACGATCTTTGCAGTATATTTTAATATATTTTAATAAGAACAATATTATAATATTTGTCTTTATGATATTTTGGTGAATAATGGGCTTTACTGCTAGAAGTAACTTTCGAGAAGAGTCTTTAAACTTTAAACAATACGAACTTAAATATCTTTTATATACAAAATCTAACTGGAAATACAATATTGGAGCACACAGACAAATCATTCCAATTTTTTTGTTGTCACTGTAATAAGATCACGTTAACTATACAATGGACAATGCTTCTCCCAAAATAAGTAACAGAGAAATTTCATTTTTGATCCTGTCTATTGTTCTCATTCTTCCTCAATATCATATGTTAGCGATAAGATCGATTCGAGCATTTTCTACAAGTAAAACTTATCCGGTGGTGGTTAATTCAACGTTGACAGTAATTCATATTAGCGTAATTCCACTGGATCTGGCGAGCAGAATTAAAAGTATTAGAAGGAATTAAAATATTAACCAAACATTTCATTTTATCAGAGATGGACAGAATTTTAATTATTGTATTTATTCGAATAATACATATATGCATATGTGTAAGGTGTCTGTGGATTGTTCGCGGGCCTGTGTAGTTCTTTTATATCCGAATTGTATACTGAACCTTTTTCGTAACTTTCTCCGTGGATTTTTGATCGCGCACAAGGCGTATATCAGGATTTGCGACGCATAGTGGTTGCGTAACGAAAGCGCGGTTTCGATACGAAGTTCTAGCATCGATACGTAACGTACACGCGCATTCTCTAAGAATCCTTGCAACCCGAAGCCCACGCATTAGGCGTGTACTCCGTGCAGGAATATGTACATACTATGATTGCGTGGAAACGTTACGTGTGAACGGTATAACGAGTTTCCCGAGTGAAAGGGCCACATTAACACGGAAAAGTTTACACTTGCCGCTGGCGTTACACTCTGAGAAATATCAGTGGGCGAGCGCGACCCGCTCGGCTACGAGCGTATTTAATTGTTTGCTTAATTGTTCGCTGATGAATGGATGGCATTAAGCCGGCATTAAATAATGGATGGAATAACACAGTGGCTTTCTCGTTTAGGCCATATTTATTGCGGCTCATATGCGAACGTCGCATAGGTATATTTCTAAGTAGATATGATTTACAGGAATTACTGTTGGTAATAAAGTTCAGATATTGACTGTAATTATTGGTTGTTGTGCGTTTTAGTCGCAAGCTAGTCAAAATGTAGCTGACATCGTAGAAAGAAATATTTTTGAATTTTGTATAAAACTTCTAAGCTATTAGGTTCGGCTGTTAATAGGTTTAGAGATTCTAGAAAGAACGATGCATCAGTCATGCTTGATATTCTGTTAGGTGTCACGTAATAATTGAATAATAACTACAGTCAAATATTTAAATATTGAAAAATGCGGAAACCAATATTATAAATCATGTAATAGATATTATAACTTATGTTTAGCACGACAATTTTAATTATGAGTATTTAATGTTGAAAGATTCATAAGTTCATCCACGAATAATTTTAATGTCTTTCGCAATAACGTTAGTAGGCATTAGTAACAGGTTTAATGACTAGATCGCTGATTTTTATGCATTTATGGAGAATTTGAAGGTGCAAAGATGCATATAATACATAAAAGTATATAAAATACTAAAAGTATAGTATCCACTATAATATTTAGTACGTAAAACATTCTCAAATTAGGTTACATTTTTTTTTATTGTACTCAGAAAAGTATGAATCTGTATAAATATTCACAGTCTATTAATTATACAAATAAAGAGAGATTGTAAATCAAATCGTTTCTATTTCAGAAAATTTATTTGATCTTGGTATCTGTGGCAATTGTAAGACATAATCTGTTACTAGAGTAATACTTCTACAACGTAATAAGGTAAAGTAAAACAGTTATTAATAAGTTAATGAGCAATAAATATGCTGTAAAATCCACAATTAAAGGAATCAGAGAAAATATGTTAATATTTAATTTCAAATTCACTAAAGTTTATATCTTTATCTCAAAGCCACGAAGTTATTAAACAAATATATTTATCCTGCAAACATAAAATTATCAAATATAAGAATAAACGTTGTAGAGAAATGTAGCATAAGAATATGTAATTTCTAGCTATAAGAATACTCATAACGCACGTTATTACTAAATTTTATTCAATAGAATTATTTACATTAATGTTAACATTACTAAATATACGAAAATATGTAATTGTTAGAAAATATTAAAAGCATTATTTATACTTTAATTTTCTTCACATGTTAACTAAAACCGACAAGATATAATTTCTATTTCATATTGCAAATGTTTTCAATTAGCAGTAACAATTTATTTATTTAGAAAATCATCCATTTCTTAATCGTATCGTTATTTATATAAAAAATTATGTAAAAAATATTATGTCTTTCGATCTTTAAAGAACTAAAATTGGTTACTTTGCCTTTATTAATCGCTAATTTGACTGAAGCGATGTTTTGATTGATCCAAATGAACCTCTTCCCACGGTTATTGTATGATTACAAATTTAGAATTATAAAACAGAATAGTACTCTCATGAGAAGCTAATTGTATTATTAAATATAGATAAGTTTTATTCCACTCAAACGATCCTTCGTAAATAATCCCTCCACATTTCTACATGTCAAAATATTTGTACGAATTGGTTATTAAAGAATTATAGACAGTTTATGGTTGTTAAGTATTTCAGGAATGAAAGGGTTAACAAGTTAATTAACCTACAGTTTCTTTGATTAATTTCCCTTTAATTTAATGAAAATGGCACTTAGGAATGTTCCGATCATTAAAGGACGTCAACTGATCTATAATATTCTAGTGTTTGTTTATTAACAGTTAATTACACATTAAAACGACATGTTGCATTAAATGGTAGAAAAGATATCATCGTGGCGAGCGTGTGCCGCATCGTAAATTTCATACTATTTATACACTTTATATGCTGACGAAATTCATGTTCGCACGAAGGGACAATGTTCTATTATATGCGAGATGTCGCGCACCGCTGGTGAATAAAAATTACACTCAAATTAAATTACAACCAAGTTTAAACTCGACAGTCAAACTCGATGACTATGCAGTTTACATTCATTTCTATCTGAAATCGGAAGCAATCGATAATCGGTATGATTTGGAAAAAACTGGCCGTTTTTATACTATAGGCATTACAAAAATATATTCTTCAAAATTACAGGAGGATGTATTGAATAAAAGTTTCTCGTATACTAAATATCACTATATCTTATTTATAGACTTATTTATATTGTTGGTTAGTGAAAAACGTAATCCGTTTTCGATTTTATTACTTTTCTCCAGGGATCTACAAACTTTTCAACTTCTTCCTTATAGCAATTTTGTCGCTGAAACGTCAAATAATCTTAAATAATGTTATTAATTTTTTTATTAAGCAGTTGAAATCTCATACAAGTTAACAAGAACAGACAGATAAGTTTTATATAAAAATTAATATTACAAATATAAATAATACAAATCTCCAAGATAGTTGGCAAATTACTATTAGGTTATGGAATGTCAGTTTCCTTTTATTTGTCAACTAAGTATGTATATGTATTATATATGTGGGTAGATCAGAATGAATGGTTCATTGTTAAACGTTTCTTAAAAACGCTATTGACTTTTTGATAGATTTTGAATACATAGAATTTGCGTTCAAACGTTATTCTGGTAAAAGATAACATTGTTAGTAATAAAGTATCTCCAATTTTTTAAAATCACAGGACGAACTATTGAATACTAGATGAAGTAATTATGAACACAAAAGTATAATTTAGGAACTTTCTGGAAAGAGAGTTCATAAGATAAAATGGTAAATTGCGTTGAAATCTTTAATTCTAGCTTTACAATATTAACTACGTTTGAATTGATAATTATAACAACTCTTAAAAAATTTTGTTCTTTTTATATTTACAAAGCAAACAAAAATCTCATAATGATGCAATCATATAATTAGGAAAAACATACACGTGTAAAATCTTAAAATGAAATTTTTGACGGTACGTATCGGAAAAGAATTATTTCTTAGTCATTAATTACTAATTTAATCCCCTCCTTTTCTACAAGTATTTGCGCTATCACGTACATTCATGCTATATTAGAAAACCGCGTTGTTTATGGAATCACCTCTTATTCATTATAAAACTGTAGATCCCTTTTTCAGAAAACTCTACAATATTATTAATGAATTGCATAATAGAAAGTTATAATGGTATCCAATCAATAATTTGGTAATCATCATTTAAGGAAAAGTTATTATCATTACTAATCCACGGATGTTTATGTATTTTTGAAACATTTAAAAAACCATACAAAATGCACAGGATTAGTAAAAATATATAAAATATTTGAAGTAAAGCGTCCGTTATAACATTCAATAGACCGAATATTTTCAGTGGATCTCAAATAGATACCTGTTTCATTTTACACAAACGCAAATCAAAAAGAAGTTTTACATCATTACTAAACAGAGACTTAGTCTCAGGCTAAAAATGTACAGAATGTATATAAGTAATGTGCAAAAATATACATACAGAAATTCCCAATTATCGTATTTATAATGTCTAGTAAGTGAGCTAAATCTCAGCTTGAATGTTTAGCTCTGTTCATAAAAAATATGGAATTACATAGAGATTTGCAGTCTGATCATTATTAACGGAATACAAAAAGTTATTTGTTTATTTCCAAAGATGAAATTTTTCGAATAAGAAGCCGATTCTGTCTGGAATAAATTAGATTTGGCCGTTTCCTAGCTGCGTGAGTATAAACACGAGGCGCAACAGGGTCTCTTTCGAGGTGGAACGAAATGTTTGGTCGCTCGATCTCGCCGGCTTTCGCCTTCTCTTAACATCGTTCAAGGTCGTGCTGTTCTTGCAACGTAGTAAAACGAATAATGTTAAGCCCCGCCTCTTTTCTTCTGAACACTATCTGTAACTTTATCATCGTATGGAACTTTGGTTCAAAAGCAACAAGACGCGCCACGCCAGGTTGCGTGGTATTTTTGTCTTTTCTTGCCAATCACGCAAGGTCTTGATCTTGCAGATCATTATTGTTTATTCGGGATTACGAGAATTTAGAAGGTGCGTCCATTGGTCTTCGCTTCGATGTGGTACTTTGCATATTTGCCGATTTACGTTCAACGGGTTTAACCTCTTGCCTTGTAATGTCACACTCTTGGCAGAGATTATAATTTTGGTTTAATGTGATTGTATTCATACTACACATTAGTTTAAGCTCTAACCTAAATTTCAATTGTTTAACCCGATGATTACATTGCAAGTATGTACAATATTATAACTAAAAATGTATTTTGCATTGTCGACTTTTGTCTATTTACAAACGGTTTAAAGATGAACATAATATTCAAGATTAGAGACTTATTTGATATATCGATATAGAAGTAAACAACAAGCCAAAAACTAGAGCTTTGGGTGTGTATAAAAATAATTTTTAACTAATTTCTATCTTAACCTAAACAAATTTGAGGTAAATTTGATGGGATTTATCAATATATGTAAACAAGAATATATAAAATATTCAAGACATAGTACTAATTAGAATATTTAGTAGGTAGAATAATTTTCAATATTTGAATTATTTTCATACATACATTATTTCAATTATTTCCAAATATAAATTTGCATAAATATCTGCAACCCACTTATAATAACAGAAATATTCAGATGTTAAAAGCAAGCACTTTGTAAATTTCAATGTATAATTAGGAAATATATAGGAAATTAAACAGTATAGTCAAGTTGAATTGCATGACACAATGATTAGGTCTTAAAATTTTATGTAAATGTTGATATTCTTTATCAATGGATGATACTGGAATAACGCAACGTATATGCCGCAGAATATTATTTTAAACTATAGCTATGATAAATAAATGGAATGGAAACTAAGCTTTTTACATGTGAAGGATTTTTTACATCCTATAGCAGAGCTTTTCATTTTCTATGCTACTGTCTTAGAATAATAACGAAGCTTTACATTTCTAAAAATTAATTGTAAATTATATATATAATATCCTAATATTATGTTACGTGACACAGTAATAGTACAGAGAATTGTTAATGCTCACTTGACTCATCGCTGCTGGTTCCGTATTTCGTATTATGATGGTGAAGACAGTTGACTTTATATCTCGCATTTTATATTATCGAACAATAGCATTTGTAATTCACAATCAGTAATAAATGAAAACAAATCATTGATTCGTTACGTAAATTAATTTGCTAAACTATTTAAGTATAAGTAGTGACAAAGGAATTAACAATATTATGAAGATATTTGCGGTCGACTTACCAGAAATACCAAGTAATAACGAAAACATGGATATTAGTGATGATTATAACGAGGTTTACAAAGTAATAATGTTGTTGAAAAATATTTCAGACAAAGTAGACGATGTTTCAGATAATATTGGTAATCATAGAACGTTAATTTAAATCTGAAGAATTTTATTTTATAAAAAATGTTAAAATATTTCTTGAAGTTAAATATTTCATGCAAAAAGCAGCTGGTTATTACATGTGTTTAATGAAATGTCTGTTCTACAATATGATTATTCAGGAAGTTCGTAGTGATTTTTAGATAAATGAGGTAAATACAGATTAAGTCCTTCTGAGCAGAAGTTTATGATATTTCTAACATTTTTACTAATTCCAGGATATTTTTAATCTTTAAAATCGAAATTTCTATCGAAAGACTTTTATGAACCATTTATGAACAATTCTATGAGATAAAATACCTTCTTTATAAACATTTCATACCTTATATGCCGTTTCACAGACATGTTTGCCTTTGCGATATGAAATGGTAAAAAATGTCATTAAATATAGAAAATGCTTTCTATCTCTCTCCGTATTTAAAATAGCGTAACTTTTAGAAAAGTCTACCAATTATAATGAAACTTTTCTCAAAGACACGTGAAAAGATGACCTTTTAGATTACATAATGGTGAATTCCATGTGCGTTCAATGACTTTCACTTATGCTTGAATGTATTCAAATATCATCAATGATCAAATGTCCAAACAAATAACCGAAACATAACGCAAACAACATAAACTTCCCAGACAATCCAAAACGTATGTACTAAAAATCCTAAAACATGAGATTAGTTATGTATTACATGCTGCCATTGATTCATGGAATACTTGACAAAATATTAAACGTTCCGTTTCATCGATCACGCCACGTCATATTACATTGTATCATAGGTCCCATCATAAAGTTACAATTCTTAAATATTTTCACTTCTATTAATAGCTTACTTACAAAACTTCGGAAGAACTTTCTACATATCTTCTTATTTTTTACCATAACATTGAAAAACCGTGTTGAATTATTTTATTATTTAACAAACTTTTTATCTTTAACTACTAGAATAAAGAAAAACAATAAATAGTAAAATACATCACTACTACGTTTTTAATAGACACTTTAGGTTCATAGATAATAACTGCAGTAGGGATGGAACATCAGAACACGCGGTAATTATTGCTTCTAATTATTAATTTACCATTAATTTTTATATATTGAAAGAATTTACATATGTACATTGTGTTACTAGAGATCGACTGAAATATCCAGATATTTGTGAGTGGCTGTGTATTTCTATATTTCGATGCAATACAAATTTAGTTTTATTTCAGTGATTTATTATATCATATAGAAAAAAGCAACAAAATCAGTGAGTGTAATTGGCTCACTGACTTCGATAAAAAATTTTTAATTAGATGATCGTACGAGGGAGAAACGGGGACAGAAAAGAAACAGAAGGTTGGAGCTTGTCGCGGTTCGATTTTCAAACGATGGCGGGAAGGTAGTTTAAAAGTTATGGTGACACAGAAACGACCGCCGCCATGGTGAAAAACACTCGCAGACATGTTTAAACGGCGATTACCATATCCATGGCAACAACAGCATCGATCCCTAGAGGATTTTTTATAAAGCCACCCTTATGCGTAGTCGCATCGCTCAAGTGCGTTTACGTAATGCGTGTACGTGCATATACATGACTGAAGGTGGACCTATATATAGGCGCATGCTTAGATATATATAACCTTGCGTATGATTATAAATATGTAGCGTAATATACAACAATTTCTGCGTTCCAAGCTAGCTCGTTACTATCGATACGATACTATTGACGCGGGACGCAGTGTTTCTCAAATTTTTCTAGAAAACTTGATTTTCAATGAGCTGTAACAAGACAACACAAAACTTTGCTCGTGAATAACCGGTCAGAATGACGAAACAAATCGCTGCAGATCAGTAGGTAGGAATGGAACAACAAGGAAGGGAGCGTTTATTAGAGAAACGTGAACGGTACACGATCTTTTTCGGATTTCGGGAAGATAGAAAATTGAATAATGAATAAGACATTTTCTGAGAGATTCGAATATTTTGATTGGCTCATGCCGATCCAACAATCGAGACGATACTCTCGAAGAAACTATCAATCAATCTTACCTTCGCAGTTATATAGCGAGTAGCCTTTAATTGTTAAATTCTTGTTTATTCATGGAGAAACTGAAAAATATGCGCCAGTTCTTTGATCACCTAAAATATTAAAAAAATGTTTGTTGTTTCATATACTTATCTATTTACTATACTACATAATATTTACTTATATTTGTAGTATAATTCTACAATCATAAATAAAATTGTCCGCCACTATTGGAACTCTACAGATAAAGTACTAGAACTAAAATTATTCAATTCTTTTGTCTTAAATATTTCCGTATATTTAAACGATTAATATATATAAACGAGAAATACAGTTTATTGCGCGTGTTATTGAACGCAGAATCGAAGCACCGAATTTTTCGTATTGAGCTTGCACACACTGGTCGCGTTTTCATTTTGATATGAGAAACACTGTTCCGCGGCGTATCCTCGTCTCCTTTCACTTCGAAGCTCCTTTTAGTATAGGTGGAAACATCTACCGTTACCTATGCGCGTAGGTATGTGCCGCGTGCCATAAAAGCAGAGCAAAGTATATAATGTAAGGGTAAGCATCGACAACAGGTGCTCAGTTTCCATAGACGCGGAAGTGCGTCGTGCTTATTGTTAGTATCGCAAGATATAAACGTCTCGAACCTTTAAAACTTATTTTTTAGTAGACCGCCCTTAGAAAAACCGCTCGCCTATTCTTTAATTGTATTCTTTATTCCAATAAAAAGTGTAAACCATTGCGCATGTTTGGTTTCTCGTTTTGTTACTTCGTTTGCCGATTTCATTATACGTTGTTGCACCGATTATCGCTATCTTTTGAATAAAGTATTTTCTCTTGGAAGATAACTTTGTCGAAAAGCATACTGTTTTTCGTAAGTATGCGGATGTTGATAGGTTTGCAACGAGAGAACACATACGTATATCAGTATGAGTATGTGTTTCAATCTCCTGATAAAGTTAAAATGTAACGTTAGCGAAACAAGAATCTTTTCTCGTTAGGTTGGATTAGGTCAAATAGTGTTAGAGGCAGGAGCGACGACAACTGAATCAGCTGAATGTCGCTCATTGCTTTGAGTAAAGTATCCCTATCCTATTTTGAGATTGTAATTTCCTATAGACAACGATGGCGCTTGATCGTCGAACTGTAAATACAGAAAAACAAACACGCGAGATATCTCGTCCGTGGCAGTACGAACAATACTGTGTAGCGGAACATCTCGTTCCGTGATTCTGAAAGGGTTAAGTATAACATTGCACAGTGTAACAATATTAAGTGTCATATATATAAACTAAATGGTCTAAAGTAGAACTTGCCGCTTTCTTTGGTAATTAACGGTTATAAATTTTAATTATTTAGTGCGAATCTTATCAATTATGTATTAGAGTGAACGCAACTCATTGATATACAATGACGTTTTTGTTCATGTTTCATTCCATAGTATAATAATATTAATTTAAAAATAAGTAGTACATATTTCACGCTAACTATAGAAGCAGAACGTTTTGAAATAAAACGTTTCCACGTTTCAATTCGTGGAATTTTTAAATATCTATGTGGCACTCTTGCTATAAAAGTTACACAGTTCGAAAAATTTTTTTCCAACTAGTGCCGTAAGGAAGAATTTATGGTTAAAAGAGAAATAGCAGAAACGACGCTTAATCCCTATCTTATGAGCATTGTTCTTCTTGCTGATAAATTTGATTAAAGCTTTTGTAATTTTTGAGAAACAGTTTTAAACTGTATCACTTCTGACGTAAAGGAGTCAATCGTGATGGTTCCATTAACACTGTAGAAGAACTTCTTCTTTTCTTTTTCCGAAGTTTAGAAATACTTCCGAAGTTTAGAATATTTGAACAAAAATCTTATAATTCATGTCCATAATATTTCACATCTATACACGTTAATTACTCATTAGATAACTATTATGTTTTAATAAATTTCATCATATTATATTCTTTATAGTAACAATAAAAAATTAAATCATAGCCGATTCTTTTACTTATAATTTTAGAGTTAAATTACATCGTGTCAAATATGAACAGATGTTTAGATACTGTCAAGTGATAATGTAGATTTTTGTTAAAACTAAAAAATTGATTAAACACGTTCTAACATGAATCAATAGTATTAGAAATGTAAGTTTTAACGAAGGACAAATAATATTTTTCGATTTAGTATTCTAATAAACCAAAGAACAGAAAAGAAAAGAGCATAAAGAACCTAACATAACTGCTTTTTTACTATTAAATTTTCATAAAAATTTTCTGTAAAATATTCAGATTAATACTTTTATCAAGAATTCGAAATTCCATATACAATATCATTTCCTTTAATATAATTTTATTGGTTGAATTTAATTATTCAGAAATTTTTATATTTATTTCGGATATTTTTCACAGATTCTCATAATCTTCAAAAATTTTTTACAATTGATTTTACACTTCTACGAAACTCGTACGAAAATATTAAGACAAGGCGCAAGAATAGCCACGGTGGATATTTTATTTCGGTAATTGTACTTACAAACATATTGAAATAGCTGTCCATTGTGCGCAAAATGAGAAAGGTTAATGCATTTATTAGCTCCGATGATTTTCAAGTATTTATACCCCCGATTCTGATATTGAATATAAATTCCAACGTTTTCTGCGAAACACGGTATTTTTCATATAAACGGACAGCCAGCCCGTTCTGGTCGCGTTTAATAAATGAGGAAAAATTGCGTTCAATGTTAATAACGTCGAATCGCTGTAAAACTGCCCTTTAATGAAATTTTGAAAGAGAGCATTGACCTTTCTCTGTTTTTCTCTCTGTTGTATATTTGTGTTGTCTTAACGCATGCACACTTTTTATGAAAATAAAATGCTATAAAATTTTATTACAAAATTAATGTATTCTATGTCAAGGCAAATAGAGTGGTGTATTACTGCTTTATAATAAAATAACGAAAGAATTCAAGATAAACATTTTAGAGAACAATTGCTTCTTTATCCTTAAGATTTCCTACAGTTCTGGCGTCACATATAAAAATATGTATATATTTGCAACTGCTTGTAAAGAACAAATACAAATCCAAAGTGAAGTCTAATTTGAATATATGAAATAATCTTTTTCATTACTGCTATCTAGTTTCCAAAAAATGGCTATTTGTTTCAAAGATTACTACATTGGGTAATTTTGCAAAAAAATCACAGAACATAATAAAATTACACTCCAATCATTTGTTTGAAATGTTGGTAGGTACATACATATATCGGAATTAATAAATGTGTATGATGTGAAATTTATATTATTAAGCAAGCTTCTTGTGTTGCAATGTCAAAAGGTTAAAAAAGTAAATATATCATTGTACTGGTATATGTACGTATATTATACAATATGTTAGATTTAAATAAAAATAATGTTTTTATAAGCTGTGTAAAACGGGACGTAAATCGTCTTTAAAAAAGTCAATAGGACTACGTGATACAAAAAATTTCCTATTACGTTATTAATCCGTGTTCAACTAGTTGGCTTTCTTTCACAGTTTTTAATGACTTCTATTTACGCAACGCTCACAATTATATGTTTTGATATTGATAACATAGCGCAAAATGTATTTATCTCTATTAATTGGCCATTTATTGAACGTTTTGTAACCCATGCACTGCGAGCTCATCGTTAGTCAACATGGCAGGATAATCTCGCGCTTCTTCGCAGATCGCTTGTAAATGGACCACGAAACACATATTATTAATTCATCCACAATTCGATCCTGGTTTTTCCTTTAAGACTGTACTTTAATAAGTGACTTCAAACTTCATAACAGAAGAAACAGAAGAAACTAAGTTTTTGAACCCAACATCGACTTAGTGTGAGAAATATCAAAATATTCAAACTGATGACAAAATATGGCGTACTTGGGAATGTATCCTATGTATTCCAAGCTCCAGTGGATTCAAGTCATCCCCCAATTTATACCAAAATATACGAATAACGAATAAGTACTTTTTGCTTATAATAAAAATGACTCAATGAAAGCAGTTATTCGTTTTCGTTTCTGTAATTCATTCTACTTCCAATTAAATACATACTCTTCTTTCCTATCATGTTATGCCAGATAAATTATATAATATTAATAGTATGACAAAAGATTATTTACTAAAAGAGTAGACTTTTGGTATTTATAACTCTACATAACAGTCAACAAATGAAACTTTATACCATTTATCATTTTTTAAATTAGTGTTGCAGCAATTATGCGGAAAGAAAAATAGTGCATTCTTGCAATTATAAATGACTTTCATGAATAGAAAACTTTAGATTCTTTTTAGGGCCCTTTAAAATCTTTTCCATCAACCGTATCCTTTACTTTGGAGCTATTATTAAAATTCCATTGTTCGCTTTTGAAAATTAAAAAAAATCAAAGGCATACAGAAAATAGATACGTACTAATTATTAATGCAAATATGCATTATATGTTTGTATATATGCTTATGTATATGTTTGTATATGCAAATATGTTTGTATATTCTATCATATGGTTACAGTCCAAAGTCTTAATCTCTTCTGAATCTTTACATATGGAAAATTGAAACAAGATTATCTCTTATAAATCATCGATTTCAAAAGAATCCATAATCATTGCCGAAATTTGCGAGATTCCATGCAGTCACGCAACTCGTAAGAGTCATTTCTTGTGAGCTGATGTTATTGATAGATAGATATCCAAAAACCCGGCGACCGGCTGCCTTAGTCGTCATTGTGCAATTTGCTGAATTGTTTGCATTGTTGCGTAACGCATCTGCCAATTCGCAGGAAGACACCGCAGCACTGGTTTCATCTGGAGACCGAGCAAATTGAACCGATTCGTCCCAATACAAAATGGGATCCTTTGATGGCTTCGCGGTTCAGCTGGCTATATATTTCAACAATAGAAACGAGTGAATCAAGCAGATGGTCGGTAAAAATGCAGATCAGCTCGCACGATTTTCCCGAAAGTCGTGGAAAAAGGGTTGCACGCGGGGGTGAAACATGCCTCGCAAAGTCGACAGATGTGAGGATGTCATCGCGTAGGATTGATTAAAGGTGGTATTTCGTACAAACGTAAAATGCGACCGTCTAAAAGTATGCTACAATTTAAAAGTATCTAAACATTTACTTATTTTTGATCGGATAAAGATTTTTCTAAATCAATAGAAAGATTATCGTTATTAGTTCAAATAGTAATATTGAGAACATTTTTATGATAATCACTCAATATGTTGACGAATATCCTATTGAGTTTTAATTCGATGGTCAATTTTTGAATAAGTAAAGTTTACTATTTGGTAATTCTACTATATGAGCATTCATTCCTTTATATATTCATTATTTGGTATATTGTTGTCTAGTAAAAAAAGATAATGTATAGAAAAAATGAAATATTTTAATATTTAAAATGAAATATTATTTCTAAAATGAACCGTACTAGTTGTAGGATACATTTCCTTTCGTTATGTAATAATGTGTAAATATATGTTTTCACCTTCAAAAAATAGTGCAACTAAGATTTTCATCATTGCATATGCGAAAAAGAATGGTCGTGGAAATGTAGTCCTTCTTGAACCATTCGTCTTTTTTTTTTGACATTTTTTTCTAATTTGACCCAAAATACCACTCAGATTGCAAATTCTCTCGAGAGTAGCTATGCAATACTCTTCAGATATTTCAACATTTTAAAGTCGCTTATAGGGAAACAGAAGCATGTTCATCCATTGTATCGACATAAATGCGGTTCACGCTTATAGAAAATCCAACCTTCAGAACCAGCGATCATCGGCACCTTTCCTCGAGTAAACCGTCGTGTCTAACCGTGGTTTACCCTTTTCGCACACTTTCCAGTGAAAATATCCCGTCGGTCGGTTTACGCATTATGAGGAGGGTTTCAATGAATGGGCGGGATTTCTGCATAAAGGATTTCCTGGTACGGATTTGCTATGAGGACTAGTTTTAGGATTAATCCGGTCGGCCGTTCTCTCACGTCCCGTAAACGTGAGAGAAATCGCGGTGGACGATCTTTCAATCTTTTTCGTAGTTAGCGATCTTTGATCTATCGATATTCTTGAAGGGGAAACTAGAGTAAAATGAAATATCATAAAATTTTCCTTAGATAAGACCTTTCCCTAGACATCATTTGACATGGACTCAAACTTTCCTGACAACGAATCATGCTCGATTGCATACTCGTACATATATACATTTTTTGTTTGAAATCGGATTATTTTTAATGTCGAATTTTCGATATTGCGTTGACGTTACTATCTTTTTCATAATTTGTATTTAGATAATTTATATTCTATATTATATTCTATAGTTCTTACACTACATTTGAGTGATTTATCAACTTTCCAGTAGAAATTAACCTAGGGATATATGGGATATATAGGGATTAGAAATTCTTACCTGATACACATATTCTGACTTGCAGTTATTTGTAAAATAAAACTGTTATTACTATTACAGCTTTGACGTATACATATACCTATATACATATACAGGGTGGTTGGTAACTGATGGTACAAGCGGAAAGGGGGTGATTCTACGCGAAAACAGAAGTCGAAAATATAGAATAAACATTTTTTTTTATTTTTTTTATTTTTAATTTTTCCATCGAGACAACGATCTACAGTGAGATCCGTTATAACGTACCGCACGCATACCGAGCGAAAATTCAAAGTCGATTTTCTCGAAAACAAAGCCTCAAACGAAAAATTTTTATTCTATATTTTCGACTTCTTTTTTCGCGTAGAGTATTCACCCTGTATATTAATTTATATTTCTTCCTGTAGTTTTATATCCATATTTATCTTCAATAGTTTACGTATTATCAATGATATTACATTATACTTCATGTTATCTGGGGCTTATTCCTATATATGTCATATAAATTAATAACTTTTAATTCATAAAGGTATTAATTTTGTATTTTTACGTGATTTAAACGGCTGGTCCATTCTATTCCGTCCTACGAGGCAAAGTGATATATCAACACTTACGAAAAATCTTATTCTTCTTTGTAATCGAATATTTTTCTTAGTTCTGATTTTTCTATAGTCTGTAAGACCCACTGAACAAATACTTACATTTTATATCTTCTGATATTTTATTAACACACAGTGCAGAATACAAGAAATAATTTCATTTTAATTTCGTCTACTTCTCAAAAAGGTGGTCGAAATTGCGAATAATTTAACAGATACATGTAATATTTTATTAATGGATATTGTTTGTGGAATAAAAATATATGGCACGTTTTTAGAAGTTATTTATAGAAGTAAAGAGACGTCTTCAGCGTTATGATTCTAGCGCAATCTTTCTTTCACTTTTTAAAGAACACTTCCGACAATACAAGGAACTGACCACCTTTTTATTTTTGCCCGGAGCAAAAGTGTTCCGTGAGATTTACTTCCTGCATACAACAATGCGTTTGTTGTACAGAACTGGTTGCGGAGAAAAACAACTAGAGAGTATAGGTTTAAACACTATACGGATATAATATTGCGAATACTATGAATACTTAAAAAGATTTTTGAGGTGTAGATATAATTTAAAGGATTCATTATAATTTCAAATTCATTGCACGTATTATTCACAATATTATAAAATGTATAATTTGAAGATTAAAATTTAAAAATTATAGTTTAAATTTTTAGGAATTTTAAATAATTTGGATGTGTTTAAGACACCCAGTACCGTAAGGGTGTGAAGATTATTTTATATAGAAATTAAAATTTAAATTTAATGCAGTATTTTTTTGTTTTTACTTCATCTAATAAAATAATAATTGTAAATTGTATTTGTATATGTCTGTAATGTTTGTATATGTTTGTAATTGTATTATGATTAGAGAATGTGACAAATATAAAACAATAATTAGAATTATTTATGACAATTAAGGATTAGAAAAAGGGACTTAAGACATTATTTAGTCTTCTATAGAAATAGTTCTAATTTACAGTACCTTTCAAGTAAATCGTTGACAGTAATCAAACTTAGATTAGGACCAAAATAGTCACGTTTAAAAATGATGGGTGTGCTTACATTTTATTACGTTACGTTAAAGCAAATATTTCATGACACATGGTTACGTAAATCGCATGGAAAATTGTTAAAATAAATGAAGATGTTGTCATAGTTTCTATAATTCATTAACAGGAACCATTAGCATATACTTGCCACTTATATGAATTTTTACACCCTTATATCATAATACATAATTTAAAAATTATTGATGATATTAGTACATATACTCGCTTCATTGTAAATATACGAATTTCGTATAACGTAAATAGCTATCAATTTGGAAGCTACCATTTTTATTGGCTAGATTTTGTCTGGAATTGAAAAAGAAGGAAATTTATTCGCCAATTAATCGTATTCGTTTAAATTTAATTCTAATCACAAAAATTGGTGTTTTTTTTAGTAAATTATGAAAGTCGGCGATTATTTCACAGGCAACGGAATTAATCATATTATAGATAGGTATCGGATGAACTTAAATAGTTCCAAATATCTATCCTAGACATTGCGTATTTCGTGGCACGTGATATCTTTCTCATAGTCACACCGTATGCTAATTGCTCATCGCGCGTTTCTTAATTACAATCTGTCACGTAAAGATGAATAGTTCCCAAACGATAGGTACATGCGACGCTAGCTGCATGAAATAATTGCCGATTCAATGCATGTTAAATAGTTATCTGTCTATCCGGTCGATTTTAGCCTAGTGAAAATACCTAGCAATATTATTTCATTGAAATGAGTCGATTTCGAGGCCGGCGCGTTCGTCTAGTATCGAAAGAGAACTAGCTCGATGTGAACCGTTAGTTTCCCGCTTAATTACATTTATTTTTAGTTCGAACACCGATCGGAAAGAAGAAGAAGCGTCTAATTGTATTAACATCCAAAGTGGGTGGCATTTTCTCATTAAAATTTACCACCCAATGGAGAGAGGGGGACGAGAATCGCCTCAATTCATAGGTAATAGTTCGTTTATATGCAAATACGATGGTCACAGTAGCGAATGGAACACGAAAATGGTCCGTGCGAATACGTATGGAAGTATACAAATCGTAAAATTGCATCGCCGGTAATAATCGCGAAATACGCGTACGTTACGAGGACTCAAAATGAAAAAAAAAACGAGAAAAAATGTATATGGTGTACACGAGGAAGATAGAATAGGAGATAGAGAGAAAGAGAAAATGAAGCGAGAACGAAGTTTTGATTTTCCATCGACCAATCGTGATCGTGGAACATTTATCGCGGTTGCTGTCTACCACATAGGCATGCGAATGTACAATCATCAAAAAGCGCTGATAATACGATGACTACTAATTTGGTACATTTTATTTGGACCTGCCAATGTAATACCGCCTTATCTTTGTCGATATTCGAGTACTCGAAAAAATAAGTATTCGATAAAGAGACCTTCGTTCCAGCAAGTTAAAGTAGCGTGCTATCGAAATAAGCCAAGATACACACAAAACCGACTTGAAATACGAAATTTTTCATATGTTCATGAGAAAAATGCGTTTCGCCAATGCCATTGGGACATGTGTGCCAGTGAGTGTCCGTAGCGGCTTGACCTCGTAACCTACTATGAAATTCATAATACTATTTATTACACTTTTATCATCGGCGCAGCACGGACGCGATTGTGCATAGTTTATAATATCGTTTCATGGGGAGGGGGGGGGGAGGCCGCGGAGATGGCGCAAATTGCACCGCGACGCGGCTCTCCTGACTGCGTCATTAAACGGCCATCGAGATTGTCGGTCAACGTTTTAGATCGTGAAATCTGCAGATTAGGAGTCCTGATTTCGCCGGATGGTATTTACTCCCTAGTAATTTATACCCCATTACGTGCTACCCCGTCTGCATTATTAATCGTGTAATTAGTCGAAAGTCTGTACATTTTTGATATAGGAAGAGACAGGCATTCGCATAATATAGGAAAGCTCGTGTGACGTACGATCTACATTAATAATATTGGACGGTTGACCGACGTCGAGACCGTGCATTGATAATTCCGCTGAAGAAAAACCGGGAGGTAGATTAGTCGCCACGACGCGAACCTGTATCGACGTTAACAGATGCTTCTTTACTAGAAATGCACCTTTCTTGGGATACAAAGTTGCTATTATCGTCACTAAGTCATGCAGTATTTATTGTATTCTTTATCGTATTTTTTTTACATACAATTTTATTACTAGGAAAATCGAACAGGAATGATTCTCTTTCAAGCAGCTTCCTGTAAGCTCAATTTACTCCTCGAACAATTCGTGCAAACCAACGCACCAAAACAATCAATCAGAATTGTTAAAATTCTCTTTTGCTTCGCATAACTGTTCGCGTAAATGAACAAAAACTACATCCAAACACTGTACGAATTAACCCAGGGCGCCTAAAATTCCTATTCTTTACAACCTATGTCGGTTCCAATAAACGAATGAACGGACAATCAATGGATGACACCGGTCCAGACATAGCTGCTTGAAGTATCCTTCTTGGAACAAAGAATCGAGGTGCTCGAATAATGCATAAATCGTTACCAGGTCTTGCAGTCTTTGTTGTATCCCTATACTAAATTTAGTCGACCTTATCTGTCGACGAAAAATTAGATCATATCAATCGTATCTGTGATCAAAATTATGCAACGAAAGGAAGGTTTCCATTGAAAATTCGCCGATATTTAAACTTGTTTCACTAAACGGAATTCCTACTCTGCCGTTTCTATAGAATATCTGCAGTTTCCTATTTTTTATGATGCTGGAGCAAACACGTAGCGTAGTAAAATTTTCAGAAGATTAACGGTCAATAACAGGAATATGGATACTTTGAGATGAGCAGGATAAAAGTTTGATTCCCGATTCAACGCTCATTAATTTGTTATCCCGTGTCGAATTCGTTCTCGGTGTGTGGCAATAAACAGATGTATCTAGAGAAAATGTCTGTAGATATCAGTGGCGTGCATACAATTGGCTCAGGTATCTCGATAACTATCGCTTGGGATTTTTCCGTCTGATTTCACCGGAGCGCATGGTGAAATGAATAAAAGACGTCAAATAACGGGTCATTTTCCATTTATCTGATGAATAATTAGTGGCACGAAAATTTGTTTACAGGAATACTTTGGCGACGCGTTACATCTCATCAGGGAAATTACAAGCATAATCTTCCGTCGTTCGCGATTTTAATGTGATATCTGTATAATATGATACGTAGTTAGGATTGTTAAGTAGTTATTAAGTTCTTGTAGGAAGATATCGCAAGTGGTCATAGGCTATTAATAAGCTTTAAGTATTTTTTTTGCAATGTTGAAAAGTTATTGTTTAGATTGAAAAAATTTATGAATTTGTATTATTTGTAGGATATGTTTGTTTTTATTCTAAGATTAATATTATAATTTACTTTGGTAAAAGTAAATTATAAGTAATTGAAGAAGAAGATGTTAAATAATACCAATATATTGATATATGAATAAAACGACACAAATTGAATAACATACTATACTACAATGTTATAATACTATAAAAATGTTATAATATAAAATAACAATAAATATTATAAAAAATTAAATAAATATTTTCTTAATATTTTGCTTGTTTTATAAAGTATTCACATAATTAATACGAATCAAGAATCGAAATAATTGAATTAACGAGTATATCTATATTATATTATTTATAGGTTTAAGTACACTTGATTATATTATGCTGTTCAATATGTAAAATTAAAGATTATATCACTTAATCAGTTCTAATCGCTATAGATTATCACTACTACTAAAGATACTAAAAGATACTAGTAATTTCATTCCTTATCAAGCTTTCTTACCCTTCAAATATTATTTTCTCAATTTCTTTTTTAAACTAAATCATCAAGCTTCAAGCACTTGAAATTCATCTCTATTTCATTGAAGAAAATGTGAAATCTCCTTTCTATGTTTTACTTTTTTTAGAAGATTTCTCAAACATTTTTTAATATTCTGTTGTAATTGCCATTGAAAGAAAGAGTAACGTCAAATTCCTATTTAGAGGCTATATAACAGTCAACACAAGGGAAATGTAACAGTCGAGTTTTTCATCTGCAACACAATTTTCTAGAAATTAACCTACATCAATTTCAATGTTTTAGTGTCGCCTCCCGCATGATTTTTACTTTTTCTTTGCAGAAACTGAACGACTATACTATAAATTTCGTGGGTCGGTATAAAATTAGAGAAAATCAGGCAAGATTATTATCGTTGCGAGCGCGGTGAGCAAAAAAAAAAAAAGGCGCGTGTAACGGTGTGGCGTGACGTGAACTTTCAGAAACAACTTATTTTTATCACCCCCCGCTAGACCAACTTGCCGCATAATTTTCCCACGTGTATACTTTCGGTTTTGCCTGTTCTTTTATTCGTCGTCTTTCGTTGTTGGCGGTTCTTTGCGCTGCTTTATTGTACCAACGTCCGGAGTCTTTATGTGAACTCGATGCTCATTTGTCGGTCCTTGCTTTCGAGTCACTATAATCAATGGAGCGCGTGCACTGTGGACATCAAATTAAGGCGCGCTTCTCGACAGCTTATTTTCATGCGAACTTTCGATCACGTGCGCGCGTTCACTCACACACAACTACTCCGAACGTCGATCGAATGATCGTCTCGATATTTGAGAAAAATTCCTCGCTAAAATAAGAAAAATTCCACTACAGAAATATTAATAAATATAGATAAATATTTTATTACAACTATACAAAAATCCAAAACGTTTGCACTTCTTAGTTGATAATTTATTGAATAAGCATGACAAAATTGAAGACAATTATTGATGAAATGATGAAGGTGATCGATGCCATACATTACAGTGCCTTATGCTTTGTTGTTTTATTTTTATTTCGTTAGATAAGGTTCAAGTTGAAATTCAAAGTTTTTGTCGCTGGCTACTATAATGTTGACATTTGCATAATAAAGATATAATTCACAAAACAGTCATAATTACAACGCCAACTGATAATGTCGGCTTTTAACACTCCATTTCTTTTACATTTTATTCAAGTTTTACTCTAGATAAATGTGTAAAAATATCATGTGAAATTGTAGTTCTAATTACTTATAGTTACTTAATTACTGAATTGAAACGTTTAAACAAGGGAAAGTAAATCATTGATATTAACATTTCATACCTCATTGACTAAAAATGTGTCAATTTTTAAATTATGCTGCCTAATTAATTTCGCCGACTATTTTCTAATAATTCGTCAACTAGTTCTTTAATTTTTATCCTCTTTTGGACTTTTACGTTAATAGTATGTACACATGCATATACACCTTCCTTCCTCGTAGTGAAGAAGAGTAAGTTCTAATCGTAAATGATCTCAAAATTAAATCTAGTGACAGTATTCGACTATAATCAAATGTAAATATTAATCCTGCTGCGAGTCTCGAATTTTTATGTTCACAATCTCATCCTTGTTCCAATGAAAGAAAAAAAAGAAAAGGGTTAGTAATAGTAAAGGAAAAGCTTAAAAAAAGATATAATATACATCCTAATACAAGAAATCATGCATATCAAATAATTTTTTCATGCCATCTTCAAATCTGGAAAATTTGAGAAAAATAAAAAAGATGTGACTATATCTAATCCAAAAGACGTCATATGCATAGAGTACAAAACGAGAAGTGAAAGATTGTTTCTAAATCTGATATGTACATCGCTCCAGAGCAGTCTCGACACTGTTCCGCGTTACGTGTGTAATTTTTCATTTATTTCTGAAGATTGTTGTAATCGAGGATTTCGATGCAAAACACATTACAACTACAACAGCGATACGTCGATCGAGTCTTCAGGTAGACGAATTTGTTATGGCAGAACGGACTTAAGTGAATTAAAAGTGGTCAGTGAAGTTGAAGCCAACGGCATTATAATTAAGAATGCTTCGTTATGCCCGAGTCTATTGGCGGTGATCATTAACCATGCTAAAGTGGAGCTGCTTTGCATTTCGAGTGGGCCGCTGACCATCAAGGGCAGTCCCCAAGCAATTAATATACCCTAGAGAATGCTCCTCTTCCGTTCTTCGTGCCCCCTTTTCTCCCTTTTCTTCTCCGTTTCGGCCTGTTTCTTTCAGCTAATACTCGCTTTCTTGTCCAAATTCTAGGGGTTACAAATGTGCTTACGCCGATTAAGATTATCCTTTCCTTTGGGGCCGATTTATCGTATCGATAAAGGGTTACTGGCGCCGAACTGCCTTTTTCTTTTCAGCAAATTCTTCCCTTTATTGCGAGAATCCATTGTGAGACGAACATAGTGCGGAAAAAATACGAGGAACAGTTTGTTTCTTCTATCGTCAAAATGTCGTTGGATACGACTCTGCCGAGATGAATATTTGACATCGTGGACTTTTATGTGAACGCTTTTGCGATCTCTATCTTTCTGCCTTAGCACCGTTATTTCTCCGCTAGAGCGTGCGATAGAAAAAAGAAGAATCGAAAAAAACGTGCAACGTCTTAATTAATAGTATTTCTTCGACGGATTATTAGACTGGTGCTACTTTTTGCTCTTCTTTGCTCTTGTATGACTCCCTTCTTTCTTCTCTTTCATTCCACGCAGCTGCAAAATCTGTCGGAGGAAAGGAAGGATAATAATTGTCAACTTTGGTAATGTAACCGCGTAACAGATAAAAGTAGTAATGTCTCGTTATAAGTTTAGAAGTGGTAAAGCATATGGAAGGCTACACAAAGAATATTCGGATATTAACCATTTCGTTATTATCAAGAACTATAGTATCTTATCACGGTGCGATTTTTATTGCAAGTACTAACCTCCCGTGGTCAAGTATATCTTGTGTACCTTCCGCGGATAACCTGGATCGTTTGTGTTTACGATTAATTTTTTTGGTGTTCCTGATTTTCGAAAAATCTGGAAAAATTCGGAGGTACTTACCAAAGCCTCTACTTTAATATATAATAGTTTTTCCAGTCAAAACTTTTGAAAGATTCGTTAACAAAAATAAAAATGCAGAAGAAAGCTTAAAAAAGATGGAATGTGTGTAAAAAAAAATATTTTTATAATATATAGGTATAAAAGAATGTAATTGTACGATTTTGAACCTCTTATTATGATATTTTGGAAAATTTCATGTACATTTACGACGGTTTCAAAAAACATAATTATTTTGAAATCTAAATTTGGAGGAAGTTCGAAACAATAATGCAGGAAAAATTAATATATTTATTGTAAAACCTTTTTCTTATACATGTTACTGATGGTCGGCCTTACTTTCTGAGATATTTGCGTAAAACCATCGCTACTACTACAGTGAATTCTGAATATAATTGTGCGTCCGTGGCAAGGCATGTGTCAGTATAAGTCGCCGGCCGTCTTCACGCTTTGCCATAAGATTTCATTTGTATTTTCAGATATTAGAAGAACAGTAAAAAAATAAAAATTTACTTACTGTTGAAAATATTGATTATTAATGCCATAATATTAAATATTTAAGTGATTTACAGCACCAGAGCAACTTCTCTCGCGCTACACACATTCCCGTTAGTTCTATATGATCAAATCTTTATCATTTTGTTAAGATATTACATTTATACCAGGAACAAATGATAAAATATTAAAAATATTACATCACAGATAGTTTTGTAATATGTGTAATTAGATAATTTAATAGATAGCACACTCATACAACGATGTTATGAGACCGTTTTGTGGTAAATACAGGTTAAGAGTTGGTAAAAGAGATCTAACATAAAAAATAAGATTCTTTCCTCAATAAGAGACTGAAGCTGTTTTCTGCTTTTTAACCACATTCTTGTTGTCTTTCTTGCTAATTGATAATTTATAATATGATTTATGTGTGTGTTTCTTCAGTTTTTTAAATAATTCTCATAACAGATTTTCTTTTCATATACATATAATTTTTGTGTAAGAAAAATCTGAAACTAACAATTTTTTCTCAAGTCCGAAAAAAGAGGCAGCTTCGTATAAAGCCGATTTATTTCGCAAACGAATGGTATAAATCCATGTATCCAAATCTAATGAATCAGAATCGTTAAAATTCTGTTCCGATTCACACGACTACTCGCGTAAGTGACCAAATTTACTTCTAGCTTGCCACTTTACGATTTAAACCAGAACTCTTAAAATTCCCGTTTTACCATTTACGATGGTTATACGTTCCAATAAATAGATAACCAGACGATCAACGAGTGACGCAGGTCCAGCGCGATATAACCGGTGACTCGCGTTCCAGGAAAAGTACCGTTCATCTCCGTGTTCTCGTTAGCGTGCAAACTAGCCGTTTCCTCCGCGAGGCAGAACATGCTATTTACCGACGCCAACATATGCCACGTATTACAATTTTGTAGTTCGCGACAGCTCTTGCATCGTTTTTGCGACGTGTTCTCGAATCGAGAACCCTTTAAAAGGTAGCAATAAGCAAAGCAGCAGCAGTCCGTGATGGCAGGAATTCCGGATGAATTCAGCCTGGTAAAGAACGATGCATTATGTATCACCCAGATATACACAGAGTTCGAACGTGAGGCGAAGCGCTGATTGAGAGGCGCTGCCTAGCAACTGGTGTCCTCGCAACCTTCTCCACCCCTCATGCGGCCAAACCCCTAGTAATGGCTCGCCCCTTACCCTCGATCGAGCCTTCAACCCTCGCGACGACATCGTTTCCACCTTGTATATCTATACAAGATCATCTGATCTCCGCCGTGCTAGCGCCAAAGTCGTCCTTGCTCTTCTTTGCTATTCCGTGAATCCAATTCTTGCTGTTCGAAGTAGTTTGGTATATCTAAGAAGGTGGAAGTATATTTTTAACAAGCTAATTATAGGCACATGTCGTGGCGAATGCAGTTTGTTAGTTTGCAGTTGATAGTTTGTTAATAATCTGTGCAACTAGACGATTATTGAATTAAATGGTTTTATCCTTTGATGAGGTATTCGATGTTTTGGATGCTAATTTGTAATGTGTATATGGTTGGCATGAGGAAAGAACGTTTGATATAACGGTTTGATGAAGGATTTGAATTAAATGTGGGCTAGTGACATTCTAATATTTCCCATAACATTCTATTTAATTACAGCCAATTGAAAAAGATGATTCTTTTCTCGACCAAAGTGTTTATTAAGATGAAAAGCGTACTATAATATTTGTTAATTTTATAATAATGAACTAAGGAACTTTCCAAACTAATAAAGAGGAAGGTATTACATATACCGCAACTTGGTTTATTGTTTCTAGCACTTTAATTGCAAAAGAACGTTTTGTAAAAATATTCCTAATGTTTTTTCGTGTGATGAATGTGATATATAATAGGTGAATATAAGGTGCTTTTTAGAGCTTTCTAAAAATGGCGAGAAATAGTTAATTTAATTTTGGACTAAACATACATTTTTTGTCACTAAGATAAAAAAAATATGGGAAAATTTCTAAAAGTGTACAATGATAAATATTTAATAAGCATGATCATCACAAGCAACCGTTTTTTTGAAATCTTGAATGCGAGGATTTAATAATTTAATAACAACGTAATGACAACAATTATTGTATATACGTACATTAATTGTAATAAAATAAATATAATAACTGTAGCTTAAAACAGGTACAACGATAAATCCCTTTCAAGTGTTTAGACATGTTAGTACATGAAACTGTTTGACTCAATAAATAATATTTTTAATAAAATACTAAGATACGATTTGTTTTGTAAATAAATGTTTAACTTCAAACGTAAATTAACTATGCGAAATTCCTATTTGAAATTCCAAAGAATTTACTATAATGGTTTGCTTCCTTGTTTTATCCTGAAACGACTACGAAATAGATCAGAAAATTTTAATTTTGACAAAAAATTTGGAATCACAAAAAGCCGGTGCTAGGTGTCCGGGATATTTTTAATTCCATAGAACAGTTTTTTTAAATAAATATTTTTTGCTAATAAAACATCTTATTAAACGAAATACTTTTAATGAGAGAGATCATGGATTATATTCAAAAACCATACGACGATTTTATAACGCTACGAAGTTATGCCTCCCGCGATATTTCATATCGTTTCATCGGCGGGTCGCAGTAATATTTTTCGAGCCAGACGGGACATTTAAATGGAAAGTAATTAGAGCAAATTTCAGGAATATATTACATATTCGGTATAGATCGATTGATGTTGTACTTGTAATGATAATGAAGTATGAGCGGACCCGGTACCCGGCACAAAATCACAATAATACGTGCCATGGAACGCGGGCGCGCGAATGCGAACAATAATTGGTACGTATTTGATGGATTTTATGCCCTTCGTTGATTGAGTAGGTTGTAACCGGCCAGAAAATTGTATATGGCATGCACAGCAGTAGAATGGAAATTCATAACAATTATACATATGTGCGTCGATGTTCATTCGAAATTAGGACTTACAGTTTCTAAAATAAATATCTGAGCTTCTCAGAAGCCAGATCGATCAATTTCTCCTTTTATTAATTCCTTAATTTCATAACATAAGTACAGGATTAATTTTCAACGAACTCATAACTTACTTCCATAAGTTTATATATCGCAAGCAAATGATACAAACACGATGATGATGAATTCCAATGTAAATTTAACAAACAGTGTTTTAACATCACATTTCTATACGTTTCAATTTGTAGAGTTGATGATGATCAGTGATTTTTGAACAGTTCATTTTAAAGAAACAATTCCTTACGATCGTTCAGATTAGTCCTGTTACTTGAATTCAAGCCGTTTGAGTTTGAGTGTGATCTGATTTTATAAACATACGTACCTATTATATTCCTAATAATCTGACAATAAAAAGCAAGTAATAACAGAATGGAATAGTGTTATATGTAATATGTATGTATGTAAAATGTTAATTAATATATACATGTTATAATTGAAGATTACAGAAGGAACATGGAAGGTAATTTTAACTTTCTATGTTATTAGATTTACTATTTTATTTGTTTTACAGATTGGAGGATTAAATATTTTTGCACCACATCGAACATTTCAAAATTGATCACTTGCAACCTGCAAATCTTTATAGATTTATCTATTTTTAGAAGAGTTCTAGCTTTGAACGTAACAAGTTATTCTCCTTCCAGCTATCTCAGACAGTAAGTGACATTAAAGTAAAACAATTAACAAAAATGTACGTATTATGTTTTTCCTGTATGCTCTTATATATAATATATTACATATATTATTAATATATTGTATATAATATATTACATATATTTATAAGAGCACACAGGGGAACACATGATACGTACATTATAATATATGTATGAAGTAGAGTTGAATATAAAGTTAAGAGTATCGATGTCATCAAGTATGAAAACTGACAATAACATTATTTGACAACTATTCTTTTGTCAATGAATAATTGAAAGAACCTTAACCTCATTTGAAACTTGAAAGCATCTCTCAAATCAAGTGAAAGGATAGATTCATATGAATACAATTTTTCAAAGTATTTTAGATAAATGGATTTGACTAGTGAAAATAAGCTTAGGATCTTGAAAGGATATTTCAAGCTAAGTAAATCATCATATATTAGTATATTATGAGATACTATTAATCTTTAATATAATAACAAAGGAATGAAAAATATATCGTGTATTTTAGATCGAGCAAAACAAAATATAGAAACAGAAAAATGACTCAAACAACTTCGACATAAGATTATTTCAATCAACGAGCAGGTCCATATTGTATTCGTGGATAAAATAATAAAGTAAATAATAAAATTTTCAGAAGTGAAGTAATATATACACTACACACATTAGTGAATTGTGACAATAACAACTGAAAATATGAACCCTTCAACGCATAATTCTTCTCAATCTGTTTTAAACTGTGGATCGTGCAAAAAGTATAACATAATTTTTCAAAAATGATCAAGTACATATACAGGATGGTGCACAAATGGATCGCCACGATATTTAAGTTAGTTGTGATAATTTATCCAAACAATAACTCGAGCAAATTTCATTCGTATGAAATGAAGAATTATTATATCTGACATAGAAAAATGTCAGAAGTCACATTCCACAAAACGAACAGGGGCCATTTTATATCTTTTAAATAATGCTATACATATACATATACATAATATGTATATACATATAACAATAACACCACTTTACTTTGAACAAGAAAAGAAAACGGCAGAAAAGGATAAGCGTACATATAAAAGATATAAATACAAAGACGAAGAAGAAGGGTTTATTTGGTTCTTTGTAACACGATTAGACGAACACACCAGATTGCGAGTATTTGTCTTCCACTCGCAATGTGGGTGGAACGACACGGATGACGCTCTCTTGCCCCTTGAGAAGGGTGGCTAGGTGCCCGGGGAAGGTAAAAGGTAGATGGTAGGGGATGTCACACTTGTTGCTGCTTCCTGAATTCCTCCCGACTCCGTTCTCTTCATACGCTTCGTTTGGTTGTTTTGTTCGCGGAAGCGCGTTTGCTCGTGCGTTCAATATTCACGGATACTACGTGATTTTACGTGTTTCGAATTGCGATGCCGGAATTTAGTATTTCCACGAATTTGATAGTCGAAATCTTCCGTAAGACTTATCCGTCCTGCTCCTCCGCTTCTAGCGAATTTGAAATTCACCAGAGCGTCCCGAGCATGGATGGAATTTTTGTTGCCCCATCGTCGAGCCAATTAGAAGTTTCTCTAAAACGCGACGGACGCACGATACGTTTGCGCGTGCGACATTGCCCAGTATTTCTCCAAGAATCAAAAGGTTCTTCGACCGAGATATTCGGGTTTCTTGCTTCACAGCGAATTAAACCTTTAAATCGTAAGATAAGAAAGTTTTGCTATTGTGTTCCAACCTGTCCGCCTCGTTTTGTCCGGGGAAACTAGGCACAGTTCCACGATATTGAAACCGGAATTTTGTTAGTAATTTCTCCTATTCGAGTATGCTTTTGTCACGCATTTCACAATACGAGTCGGCAGGATATTTCTTCTTTTTGATAAGTGAGATCGAATAAGTTTTTCTGATAGTGTGTTCAACGAAAAAAATTAAAAATAATTTTCTGGAAATTTTTTGATACCTTATATCGTTGCATCAAAACGTCGACCGACCACAATACTCGCTGCACTTAAATCGAACAAAGGAATTTTTCGATGAACACCTATTATTCGCGCAAGTCTGTTCTTTGGCTTTGTACACGAATGTTTTTTTCCAAGCTACCATTTCGACATAGCGATCGAACGTGCATACATATTACACGGAGAGAGAAACGCGATTCAACTGCCAGGCCGACAGGATATCGTCGACTAATGAATTTCATTTGGTTCGTTGCGAATGCAGAATGGGTCGTAATTACTACGGACACAAGGCGCGTAGGAAATTTAATCGGGCTTAATTACTGCAGAGCTCTTCCGGAGTGGCGTCGATAATCGACTGAAACGCGTCGAATCGGTCAAACCGCCGTAAGCTCCAATACATTCTCTCGACGACGACAACAACGATGGCAACGACGATGGCAACGACGATAGTGACGACGATGGTGACGACGATGGTGACGACGGTGACGATGACACTCAGGCAAATGCTTCATGTTAATCCGTGCTTATTAAATTAATCATAGGGTGCCAAGTAGAAGAGAGGGCGACGAATTTGTCGTATCGGTGACGATGCACTTCCAGCAGACGCGCAACTGCGGTGCATTATGCGAAATGTACTACAGCTGTTGTCAGGAAATTGATCAGATCCCTGTTTTCTTATCTGACAGTTTTACACCTGTCGATTTAACATTAGATACAGGCTCAAGAAACTATTTGAATACTTACTACAAAAAGCTACTGTAAAAGCTACTATCCATAAATATTAGGCAAAATTAATTGTCAAAAACTCGTTAAAACTATTTTTAAGAGTTAGTATAGTAAATTATAACTATTCGTCTCATGTGTTCGTCTTTATAATTTCCTAAACTAAATGCTATAAAAGAGATTTGAGGTGAATTAGATAGGAAAATGCAAAACATTTGTTCAAAATCTGGATCTGTATTGTAAAATCGTTTTGAACCTACAGGTAATCGAGTAAACACGATGAAGAATGCTATGAAGAAAAGAAATCAATTTTACTATACTAAATTGATGAGGTTATTATTATATTATTCAATATAGGTTCTTTATAGTCTATGTCTAGTGTTTCAAATAATGTACTAATTCTTAAATGTTTTACTAATTTCGTAATGATTTCTCAAGTTCGCTTAATTTTTCATAAGTGTTCCAATATCTGTGACCTGGCATGTATAGTGTATACGTATATTATATAAAACATTTTGCGCAATTTCATTGGAGAGACGACTGCAACGATTACACTGATTTTGTAGTAACCTCAGTTATGATAACAAATATAGAATTATCAATTCGAGAACTTTCTTCAATCGTAACAGTGAAACTATCACAAAAATGTCATCTTTTTGATGAAATTCCATTAGATGTCCAAATACAATACTTATGTTATTACGTATCTGACAAAATGCACAGAGATATAAAGTAATGAGAATATTTCGCTCGTTGATGACGAAGCTTGAATTTAATTGCTTGTCTGTAATTTACTTGATCAAATTTAATTTATTTAATAAATTTACTTACATTTAGGAAGTACAGTCCTGGAAAATGAGGTGCATGTATAACTGTATAGATATAGAATTGTAAAGGTGATAATGTGTTTACTGTGGAATTATTCTAAATATACCTTAATTGATAATAATGAAGCAGTGAGAAATATCAACGATAAGACATTAAAGGTACATTAAGATACACGAAAAATATTTGTTTCTAGTGGAATTGACAATAGATAATTCTTTTATGTGAAGTGTCAAATTATTATTAATCTAATTATATTCTATTATATTATATTCTGTATATATGTGTATATGTATTACTGTTTACTATTTGTTAAAATATTTGCATAAAAGGGAAGGTAGTATTAACAAAGGTACACATTACAAACTTAAAGCGGAAAATTGAAAACATATTTGTGTGGTAATAGAAATTTATAATTCAGATGCCATGATTTAAACTAATATCTAATCCCTTCAATTTAACTTTAATTTAAAATAAAATAAGATTTTGGAAATAACTATATTAAGTTAGGTTACATATTATCACAGATACTAAGTGATTTTTTGTTAGGTACTTAGATACTAGAAAATATAAATTAATTTGAGAAATAGTTTTAGTACAAAACAGTTTGAATACTTTATTCGATTTCTTAAAAGAGATACCTAGGCGCAACAAATAAAATTCTAAACTTCTATGTAAGAAACAAGTAAATGAGATAAACGTATTATAATTATGTAATTTTCTTTAAATCATCAGAACAAAAGCAAGTAAAAAATGTTAACAGTAACAGGTACATTAAAATTTCGTAAAAGTCGTCAGTATCTGTTACGAAGGACATTATTATTAGCTCTGTAAATGCTCTCGGTTGATGAATGTCGTTAAAATAGGTTAAGAGCGTCTTATTTCTCTGTCGTTCCTGATAATATTCTTGAGCGTTTGCGGTTCGATAAGTTCTTCCACGACGACGATACGCACTCTTTAAAAACAAGTATGGTAGTTGAATGAAAAAAACATAATTCCAGATTGGTCGATTCGAAGGATGTGGTTTTTCAACAAAACATATTCCATAGTATACTAAATGATAACTTTGTGCTTTTGCTTCGAGAAAGATCAACATTCTCTCTGTTAAAAGGATAAAAAATGCACGTATTCACGAAAATAACATAAATCAGGGTTGGGACATGAAAATTGCTCAACGGGGACGATCGTCTGTTTAAATTTGCACCCTTCTTAACAGCTGTAAAGTTTGAATAATGATCTTGTTATGAACACTTCGCGTAACTCGCGCTACCGAAGCTTTTACTTCTTATTTCACCCTTCACCTTCCGGCATTATCCTCTTAAAAATCCCAGTAGTGAGGCTCGCGTTGGTAATGACCGCAAGAACGAAAAAGCCCGTTGTGGACGTTAATTTTCCGCCAGCCGAAAACCAATTAATCAGGGTTCGCTTCATTGAATTGTTTCGCGCTGTCTTGTTCACGCGACTCAGCCAGGAGAAGGGATAATTTTTCAAGAATTTCATTTTTGCCGCTACCGTAATCAGGCCGCAGCTCTACTCTCCCCTTCTCAACTGGGGAAAACTTGCGAAATCCTCGCTTGAATTGCCGCGAACGAGCCGAAGTACTTAAATTTTTGTTAGCATGAAGAAAGGTGGATGGGCGAGCAGAAAACGCAGCAATGAACCACTTACAAATTATATTATAATTTAAATAGCTGCTATCGTCGATTAGAGACGACGCTCAGATTCTAAAGGTTGGGTTTCGTTGTTTCTATTTGTTTCGTTTAGTTTAGGTTATTAACGGTTGTGATGGATCGGTATTAGTATAAGGGAGGATTAGAAAGAAAAATTTAATACATTAATATAAATATAATCATCTTTTCTATGGTAAGTACATTTAAAAAATACATTGTTTTTAACTTGTTCTTTTGTTATAAGAACTAGATATTTTAGAAGAAGACATTTTAATTTGCGTCGGAATAAAATATTGATTTTTCGCATTTATTGAATTAATCGACAAATGCACAGTGACTAAATAATAATTTTCTAGAAAACAATTCTCTGTGAAAGAAATTAATATGTCATATATTATATACACGCGCGCGCGCGTGCGTACGTGCGTGCGTGCGTGTGTGTGATCGTATATCATATATATATATTTGTTATTGAACTTTTGTTCAACATTACAAATCTAAAGTGTACATTAATCGAGAATTCGAATTCAGCAAAAAAATGTTTATTATAAATAAAACATGTAACAAAAAATTAAAGTGCTTCCCATGTTTGGCTTTGATTTTTTATTTAAATGTTTTAATTTCTTAATTGAAAAGTTAGTCGTCATCCCATCTGTCAATATCTTCAATACAATACTTTACTTACTCAGAGATCTTCATTTTTCAATGTATCATCATCATATATATATCATATTTGGTTGAATAACTATGAATTCGGCTTCATTAATTTTTAGTATCATTCTAAAAGACATGTCCAACAAAGAAATGATTAAATTAACAAACTAATTTCTTCTGCTTTGTTCTCTGATATACAGGGTGGTTGGTAACTGGTGGTACAAGCGGAAAGGGGATGATTCTACGCGAAAAAAGAAGTCGAAAATATAGAATAAAAATTTCTTTTTTTTTATTTTTTTTAATTTTTCCATCGAGACAACGATCTACAGTGAGATCCGTTATAACGAGACGTGATAAAGTGCACGCGTACCGGGCGAAAATTCAAAGTCGATTTTCTCGAAAACAAAGCCTCGAACGAAAAATTTTTATTCTATATTTTCGACTTCTTTTTTCGCCTAGAATCACCCCCTTTCCGCTTGTACCACCAGTTACCAAGCAACCTGTATACTATATTTTCTAGCCATATCCCATATTAATGTTCGTTTGTGTTTGCATACTTCTTTTAACATTTACAACCGTTTATCATAAAAAGCGTATTATATATTTTCTACATCTTGACTTTCCCTGTTGTCGTTTACTATTTAATGCTGAGCATTATCGTTAAAAAATTCGCTATATCATAGAAGGTATAATTTCAGAGCACAATCATGAATTACTATCAAACGTAAAAAACATAAAAAATCTAATTAATTAAGTGAAAGTACTAAAAAAATATACAAATTCATGTTATGTTACGAACTATAAAATTATGTAAGAGTTGGTTCTAAGTACTAACTAGCTATGCAAAGCTAAATGGGCATTTAACAGAAAGGTCATTGAGTTGCGGACATTTTAATGCCGCATCGTTAGCACAGTTCTTCAGATTAAATTATTCCAACTCCATTTGCAGCGGAGCGGAGAATGATTTAGGATCGGGTTGCACGCAGGTAAACCACGATGGTCAACTCAGGGCCGGTTGCACGTAATTCAACAGGTGGGTAGTATAAGGTAGGGTTAGGACTAGCATTACCTCGCTTTCCTCAACCTCATTGAATTCCGCTCGTTTACTCCTTTGCCCCTCTTCTACACACCTATCCTCGTTTACACCCTTTCACGCCAACTCTCCTCAAGTGCTTCCCTTCTACTAGCGCTGTCATAATCAACAGCGCGAATCGCGTGGAATTCACCCTTAGAAGGGTCACAGGAAATTCTCGTTTTAACCTTTCTTTTTTTTTTTTTTTGTTCCTTTCAGTTTTTATTGCCATTTTTCACGAAAGAAGAATTGATTTTGTTATTGTTGCAATTTTATTTATGATTGAATATCGTTCCACAATTGAATATTGGAATTGGATTGGATCTCTCGTACTATCCGATCTAACATTATTAGTGAAATTTTACAAGTTATAATTTAAGCTGTGAATGTCGATAAGTTTTTCTAGATAGCAGCGACAGGTCTAATAATAAAACAAATGAAATTTTACAAATTAAAAGTCATTCGATTATCTTATTGAGTGTAAAATTGCGAGAAAGAAATCTACAATTGATAATTTGTCAGCTGCCTAAGATTATTAGTTAATAATATATTATGCAAAACAATTTAGGCTGCTAAATTGTGAATTTAATATGAATAGTATTATTCTTATATTGTAGTACATCCTTGTTTTTTATTCTTTTATATAATAAACTGCACTTAGTTCATTTATTATAAAATATAAAAGAATGAAATTTTTTATTAATTACAAGGGATTTTACAATTGTTACGTGATTCTTTCGTAATAATACCTGAGTAGCTGATTAGAGAATTTTTTCTATCTCATTTACATTATAAAACTTACAAAAGTGCGTTGCAAAAATTGATTGAACTAGAAAATATCGCTGTTTTAGTACAACAATGATGCAACTGCAAGAAAATGATTTTTCAGGAGACGAAGGAAACCAATTTCATTTAGTAAAACTTGTAATTAAATAACGAAGGAAATATAATGTTCAGAAAATTATGAAAGTTGTATAGTAGAAAAACTATATATCTGAAATTAGTACAGTATTTATCTTAAAATTTGCAAATTTGCAATTACATCATTGCAGTATCGTGGACAGATAGCTTAAGAAATAACGGGTGAACCATAAACAATATTGCGAAAAAGCCTAAGTGCCGTCAGGCCAAAAGCGTCTGGAAACTTCAATGGGCAGAGCGGTCCTTCAGTCGAATAGTTATGTTGAGAATTGTGGATCTTTGAGGCCGAAATAATGTTATAGGAACACTAAATTTACACTGAGGATTAATAATAAAATAATAATGTATTTATTTCATGGACGATTCCTTATATATTCATCGATACACATTTGCACGCGTCTCAGCACTTTCTTCTATACCCGACTGTAAACCGACTCTTCGACGACCCTTAACCGACTGTGGAGTTTACATTCATCTGTTTTCGAGACGCTTCGGACACACATACTTCCACACACTGATATTCACATACAAGTATCTCTACTACGCACTTAACCTAGTCCAGCACAGAAAATTATACATATCTCAACAAGTTACATGGAAAAAAGGTCTACGTGATCATGACCGCGGATGGTTGCGGAACACGTACGCGGGGGGGGGGGGGCTATGAGAAAAGACAAAGGGATGCTTAAGAGAGAAGGACAAATTAACAGGCAGTCGTTACCTGAAAGTCGAGTTGTGAGGACTCGTTACCTGAGAGTCGAGTTGCGAGGAGTCGTCAATGAGGAGTCGGGTTGTGAAGAGTCGTGGGTTGAGAGTCGAGTTGTGAGGAGTCAAGAAATGAGTCGAGAGTTAAGTTGTCAAGTTGTCATGAGTTGTGAACTACTAGTTATGAGTTGTGAATTACCCATTTAAATGCCATAGTTATAGCACATTGCTGTATTTAGTTCACGTTAAATAACCATCGTTTCCTGTATAATCCATTATAAATAGATCCATCTATCGATAAACTTATCATATAAGATAGAAATCATTGGAAACCTTAATTTTTTATATTTCTAAATAAATAAAAATCCTATATTATTATTGCACTGGAGTGGCGATGTTTATTGTATAGGAAAGATTTAATTCATAAAAGTACTTTGTGTACAACGTACATAATATAAAATGATTAGACACATTCTATTTTATACGTTATATTAGTTATATTGCCAGTAGCAGTACGCTTTACAGGTGAGATCAGAAAAATATCAGTTGATTAACAATTACTTTCTAGGACATATAACCATCATATTAAACTCTGAAAGTAACGATTTGATGTTTGATGTTTTGAAAATAATTGTCCTCTTTCTTATTAACTTCATCAAACTAACGAACATATTATGTTTTTTTATTGAAAATTACAATATTTTATATAAATTTATTCATTTTAGTTTTCTATTAAGCTTCAAATAAACTTCATTTAACCACCAGCTAAATTTTTTTCCACACAAATGTTGTGGAAACCATAACCAAAATATAAAAGTATGTTTTAACATTACAGATTTGAGAAATAAAATTAGTTTTTATCAATTCCATTAAATCTTCGTCGAATATCAGTTTGTGATGGATGACGTATTATAGGAAGTAGAAACTCAAAGATTTAAAGGGCCGCTCGTAACATCAATAATCAATCGATCAGGATAATTTCTCAGTATAAACCTAAGTTTCAGAATCGTGGGACTCGCATGGAAATGTCCAATGGTCGAGTGGTTTGTCGAAGTAATAAAGGTTTATCGTTCGTTTGACTATTTTTCGACTGTACGCCATTGGATGGCCGACACTATAGGGCCAAAAGTTTGTCGATTTAATTTTTATAGTCGTCAGTGTAATATCCACTATACGGCAACGAGTTCCACTCGGTTTCCAACAGTCGTTCGAAAAATGTTATTTGAGTGCTCGTTTAATTCGTTCCGCGTCTCTTCGCTTCGGCGCTGCTTCCTCTTGTTTTGTTCAGACACACTTATATGTAAAGATATTATTTGCTGTAAAAAAGTAACTAATTATTAGATTTTTCGCGTTGGTTACTTTTCTTATATACTGTATTTGTTTGTAATAATTTGGTAGAATAGAAATAATGTTTTTCTAATTATTACAAATTAGTAGTATATTTTACTTAACAATTAGTAGTATATTTTTTACTCAACTTCCTAAACTTTCAGTATTATAATTTATAATATGTACTCCAGCCCAAAAATCTTAGAAATCTTTTATTCTTAAGATTTCGATGTTTGATATAGATCGTAGATTTTAAATCGTATATATTTTTTACTAGATTATATACATACATTACCTATTTTCTCTGTCGAGTAAAGTATCAAGTTAAGTGGTATTATTCAAAATCTGTTAATTAATCTTTTCTCCATTGAACTTGTTTGAACCGAAGTGTATTTAGAAGATTTCATAAATTTCGTCACACGTGTTACAGAAAATATTTTATTGTTGATGTCTCATTAGTATGCAAAAATTATAACCCATCCCTAACCCTAATCTTAGTTTATAAATGTTTTTTGGGTTGTGCGAAACATCTTTTCCTACAAATTATAATTAACAACAAACTTTAATAAATTATATATTTATAATAGTTAATAAAAACAAATTAATAAAAATTAAGTAATTATACTTAATTTTCTATTTTTGTTTACTGAGTGTTTGTTAATTAATTAATGTTTTTTGCAGTACGGTATAGTAAAAAAATTAAATACTATTAGATGTAAATCTCTGCGTACAATATTCGAATCTTTCTGATCAAAACCAACAAAAAGTACATCTGCGGAGGAAGTTCAACATTCGATTTATACGATCAATCTCACTTTTAAGCCTTTTTCTCAAGTCAAGTGACCTTCGAACTTGGGACTTTTACATTTTAGGGATGTTATACGAAAGATCATAAAGGTATAAAAGTCAAGGATTATTTAAGTAGCAAGCTAGAGTAGTTTAATTGTTTTGAATAGTTTTTAAGAAATTATTGCATGGTATACGTAGATAAATATACACCTGTTACATAATTGTTCAAATTATTATACATACCCAAGATCATAACACTTTCTTTCTTTTTAATTATTTTATTAATCTTTTTTTATTATTTTATATATGATGATTTTGAAGTTAAACATTTGTTCCTTTATATATGATTTTATTATTCTAACTTTTACATATGTAAATGTAACAACCTGATAATTTATTGAATACATCAATTGAAACATGACTATCGCTCAACCGTACCTACTAGACTCCATTATTATTAATTTAACGTCAAAAGTGTTCTTCAACTGTCCAATCGTGTTCTTGCTTTCCGTAAGCAGCTTTTATATACGAGAACATATCAACCGTGGTCAATAATAAAGACAAATATCTCCAGAGTGAATAATTAGTTTTAATACACACGACGATAAAGAGAATTTCGAAACGATGGATTAGAAAAGTCTTGAAACGAGCTAACGGTGTTGTGATTGGGTCGGTGGAACGCGGTTAAAGTGCGATCGAAGGAAGAGCGGGCAAGGAAACGACACATGCATTGCGCCGACCAGAACGTGCCGGGAGTTTGCTCCCTTTCGCAGCGGCGTTCGTTCAATTGCATAACGATGCACGAGGTGGACGTAGCGGGACGCGCGTACAGAATAGAATGGACTGTCGGCTCGAGGGAAGGAAGAACGCGGGCGCGCGAACGGAAAAGAAACAAAATTGCCATAGCTTACGGTGCACGAGCAAGAAAGAGAGACTTGCAAACACGCCGAACGAGCCTCCTAGAGGAGACGAAGAAGACAGTGAGGAGGTGGAGGAAGAGGAGGAGAATAGATAGAGTAAAACGAAGAGAGGGAACTCTAATTGAGATCAATTGCGACTCAGCCAGGGTCAACTCACTCCGGGCGATCTGAACTACTACGAGGATGCTTTTGTTTGCGCGTGTTCGCGGACGTAGCATCGCATGGACGAAACGCGCGTGGGCTGCATAGCAAACAGGCGAAATTAAAGATCAATTGCGAGCGATTCCAGTCGCGAGAATGCCGCGATTCGCACCTGATACCGATTGTTCTCGCTGTCTGGAAATTAAACAGCTACCATCATAGCTGTGACACCGTACTTCTCTTTGAAGTTCTCGCGTTCTCTGCTCGTGCTCGTGTTCGATTGCACGTGAAATCGGCATTTCGTTACACTCGAGGAGTTATTGCTCCCTGACTGCGATGTGTTGCTGCGCGAACTGTCTTTTCGCACGGTCATCGTTTTATTATCACTAGGATCATTTCGGCTGTGCAAAGGCAACAGGCCTAACGACACGTAATTCATTGTGATTAAGTTAGCGAATGAAAAATACGACAGGATGAGGCCTCAGACTATTTGTCGGGATTTTATGTGGTAATGAGATATGTGCTGGTGAAATTAACTTGGCGTACTTTGTTACTTTTATTTACCTTATCTAATCTTGATACGAGGAAAACCTAAAAATTATTAACAATGTATATATGTATCTACATTTTCCATTTATTTCCATCGTAATTTAGTGTTGATAAGAATACTGGAGCAATGAAATTCATATCCAAATGTTAGAGTATTTTAAATTTTCTCATTATATTTGGATATCCGCAAAATATGTGAGTTTTAAACAATGGGAATAATTCTATTCGTTATTGAGATAATCAGTTCCTGTTTATATATATAGGTACATTACATATACATATGTATATTTGCTATCAGCATTAGCTACTTCAAACAGTTGTCAATTCTAATATCAAAATAGGCACCGATGAATGACATAAATTTTTTTTGTTTTATTCTTCTTATGACGAATAAATTAATAACTATATAGAACAAAATTAATTCTGTTTACTGAGAAATGTGAATCACCATATGAATGTCACATACATGAGTATCTAAATGTACCTCGTCCTGTGTTTCGATATCATATCTTCGATTCTGCTTATCTTGCTAAAATTTCGATAAGGAAACCAGGCCTTCCGTTCACTCGATTCTACGATAAATTATTTTTATGATTACACAGTACATTCTCTCACTTACGACTCTATGCATTACAATAATATGGTATGTATAATTGTATATGCATAGATCATGTCTGTAAGTATCCGAACAATTTAATGAATTTCTGGTAACAGTATATGAATTTGATCAAAATGTACAAATCAGTGGCAAATTAAGAAGTCGATAGTACTTATAGTACTTATTATTTCCTTATAGAGTTAACGAACTATACAATTTAAACGAATTATAAGTTATCTATTAAAAATCTTAGTATTGGGTCGCCCGAGAAGTTCGTCCTTATTTTTAAGGAATTTGGTCGACATAAAAAATCACATTGAAAAGTTTTTCGTCCGAATGGTTCTGGAAGAATGGAATATTCAAGATGTGTGAAAGATGGAGAAAGATTGTGGAATAAAATTGCACCTATATAATTTAATAAATGTATGTCGAATCGAAATGTAAATCGGAATGTTCTTTCCAAGCGACCCAATATATATAGAATATTATATAGGCATTTTAGTTAGTATACCTACCTAATAATAATCTAAAAATAGTAATCTTTGTCCCAATTTAGAAATTAAGCTGAAAGTAAAGTTCTTATTGTATATTGCTTCTCACAAGTCAATTTTATCATCATGATATTATATATTCGTAATACATATTTTAATCATAATAAAAGATAAAATTATTGTATATATTTGTATTCGCAATTTTATGACTGAATTACATCCTGTCAAATATAAATGTGCATCGGAATACTTTTAAACAGTAGCGCAATTAATTCTTTTATAATTGTAAATATCATAAATACTACGTTTGAAATATTATATCAATATAGTCAAAATATTATAAATATAATAATATAAAAAATAAATCCTACGTACAAAAGTAGTTGCAACGAATCATCAGAAAAAAATTTACATTTGAGTTTTCCAAAAAATGAGGGTCTATGGATATGCAGCAAATATACGTATAAATGTTGAGTGTATTTTTCACTCGAATAGTTGGACTACTACGAAATTTTTATTTATTTTGAAAATATAAAAGAAGCAAATTTTTTTAAAAACCATTATAATCGCTAATGCAAACGTAGCTGATATTATAAAACTAGAACAAAACTCCCTACGCAATTTACTCAATTCACCATATCGTCTCATAAGCCCCTTTTTCAAAAAGTTGTCCATTACATACTTCATATAGGTGTAACAATTTTACAAAAAGGTAATTTACATTTACTTAAATTTATCTCGATTAAAAAGAATATTCGAAGAACGAATAATAATTAAAAGGAATAATTCGAGTAAAAAGAATACTCGTTCAAATTTCAAATACACGAGAACTGTAAACTTTTTCAATATTAAAAATTTAATCGTGTTTAGTCAAAATATTATAAGTTATAGTGGACTGGTATCTTTCTTCGACACTTTCCAAAGAAGAAGCTCAGTATTTTCTCATCGAAGAATTGAAGAAACACTTTCCTCCTTTTTTGGTTTTCTACACCCTTTCCACCTTACACGAGACTCGCAAGTCAGAGGAACTCTGGCCGCTAAGTAAAGCTCATAGAGGGAGAGAACGGTGGCCTAGCTGTTATGAATGCGTCGTGGAGTAATGGCTTGCCACTAATAGTCAACGAGTCGAGTCGTTCCTCTCTCCTTCCCTTTGAACGTCTCTGTTCTTCGAGATTCTTCCTCTCGTCTTATCTGTTTTCATCGTGAATGGTTTCAATCGCAACACCGAGTTTTAAGATGCACCGTTATACTTCTTTTATTTGAAATTACGAGCGTGGTCATTTATGGTCGGTGAGAGAGGGACATCATAAAGAAAACTACGATCGGTCTTCCTCATTCTCGATCATTTTCAACTCGTCGAACATTCGGAAATTAGGGAAAAAAAGCACGATAGGAAAACATAAGAGGAAAACTTTTCGTCCTTTTTGATATCAGCCGCGCTCGCGCGATCCAACTTTCGGTTTCGACGTTTTTCCTTAGCTTCTTGTCTTGCTGAACGTGGCTCTTCGCGTTTCTGTCTGTGAACACTCTATTAATCGGCTGTGATTGCATTGACGGAGTCAGGTTCTCGACATCGCCACTCTTCGTGCTTCTTAATCCGTTTGTACCTGGCGGTCTTTGAGTTTACTCGTCCCGAGTGAAGTCATTCCTCTTTCACCTAAAAATTGCTCGTTTAGAACGCGGAAGTCGATACATTCTATACTTCTGTTGTGTTTGCTTATGTTGTTGCATATGTTGCTTTGTTTCGAGCATCTAATTAATTCATTCATTATGGAATGCTGTAATATAGATCATATTATTGACGCAATTGAAGAGTTTCCTGTAACTACAGGAAGACAGTTCCCATTTTTCAGTTGTATATATTGGAAGAGAAGCAAAGGTACAGGTTTTAAATTTTTCGCTTTTCAATAATTTTCAGTTGATTTTTGTTGGTTCGCTTAAATTGGTGGAAAATGTTGCAACAAACCCTTCGTTTTTGTTTTTACGCGTTTCGACAAAATGACATGGGGAGAGAAGGCAAAATAATGAGGAATGTATTAAAAAAAAACATTACTAAGATAAAGATATTTTTGATTGAAACAATTTGTAATTGCAGAAGAAATCGTCATATATTTTAGTAATAAATGTATTAAAAGCTTATTAATTTTGCTTAGTCGTAGTGTACAAAGTTTCTCTGATTCTTTTTCACTGATCGAAATATGTTTACAATATAACATTTTGTTGCTCCGAGTTTGTTTGACGATTGCTAAGAATTATTATAAAATAACATAAATACTAAGTCAATCCGTAAGCTTACATGTGATTTTAGTTGCAACAGAGTGACGAAAATATATGAATTCAAGGTTAAATTTACATTGAATTGTTGTCATTATTTCATATATTCGCTTGCCAGCCTCATGAAACTTATAAATTATAATACGAAATGGTTTTTGTATTATATAATATGAATTACGCGTTTTTAATAGGTGCACAAATTAGTCCAATTATCGAATCAATTTTACTGATGGAGATTAGAAACCAGCCTTGCATACTTTATTAGTATAACACGTATGTATATATTGTCATGTATGAATCTAATTATCTAATATCTAATTTAGCATTTCCAACTTGTGTTAAAAATACGATTGTGTCTTGTGTTTACGCGAGTAGATGATTTTTAATGAAATCTATGACTGATCTTTTATTGGAAATATGTTGAAAGTTATTTAGTTGCATAAATGCAGTGATAGGTGAAGAGTATCAAGATAGTGGTATGTAATTTGCATTAAAAGTGGAACCAACATGTATTATTCGTCGTATTAGTATTATAATCATGATTGTAACCTGACGTTAAACAACATTTGCATAAAGACATAGCTATTCAGTAAATATGAATGTAAGTTTGTGGAAAAACACTGATGTTATAATTAATATTCTACAACTGATATGATTGAGTTAAAGGTGCCCACAATAGCTGGATCAGGTTTTAGAATATTTAATTGTAATTTATATTCTATATACATATCTAACGCGACAGCTATTATCAATAGTCTTTATTACAGCAATTTATTTATTATAACGGGCAAATATTACAACAATCGGCACAAAATATATACTGGAATGAAGTACTCTAAAAGTAAGCAACTTAAACAAAATTCTTGTGAGTTCCATATGATTTAACGATATCAAATAAGGGTTAAAGCAATTGATTGATTATCATTACTTATCTGTCGATATCTTGTCATGTTCTATATTGTATACTCTTCCATATTATGTGTATTTATTCTATGTAATTTTGGTATAAAAAAGATCTAGGAATTATTAGTAGTATATATGCTTACTATTTACTTTATTTTAATCATGTCAATAAAGTAGCATATGGATAGCATTCATATTAATCCATATTTAATTTTTAACATAACATAAGAAATTGTGAAACCAAAATAAGAATTTAGACATTGAGCTGTAATCTAACATCTACAAAAAAATTATTTCTATCAAACTTGTTTCGATCTCTTATCTCTCACTTGTCTATATAATATCGTTAAAAGCGATAAACTTCAACTCAATAAAATTCATCTCGAGAAAATCAATATTCATTTTCAGTCATGCTGCAAATTACCCTACGGTATTAAATGTTTCTGATCTCCAATTTGCTTGTAATAAAAACCGCAAAGAATGTATTTCGTGCTCGTTCAAGACCTAGCGAAACTTAAAGGCAAGAGGAGAGGAGCGGAAAAAGAGGCGATCTCATTAACGTGCGCGTTTTCAGTGGCAGATAAGAAGCTAAGCGCTAGTCGACCGAGCGAAGGGGAGAACATCCGATTTCGGGGCACAATCATCAATCGACAACGACGCCAAATTCTTTGATCATGGTCGTCGTCGTCTTGCCGAGTTGGGATTCAAATGTAGTCACCGCTCTCGCTGCTGTCGACGTTGTCCTCGTAGTCTCTCGCCCCAACACGTGAATGCGATCGAATTTTGATTTCTTATCCGTTTGTTCCTCCTCCGCCGTGCTTCTCATTTCTCACACCCTTTCATTCTCCTCCCATATGTCCATCCCGCGATTTCGTGAAGACGGTGAGATCATCTCCTCTTTATACGTGTGTATACCACATGCGAAAACGAGATTTCTGCGTAATCTATATGTGCCAAGCCAGTGTACTTCAACTAGACCGATCGTGATCGTCCATCGCACATGGGAGTCGTTTGATATACCTGTCGATGTCGAGACGCACGAAGTCTGTAGGTCATGACCTTTTTTGTCCCCTTTTGTTCTTTTTTATCTGGTTTAGCAAAAATTCAGATTAGAGTAAGATGGATGAGAGTGGCTGTTTTGGTGGTTAGAGATTTTGATTTTGATCAAGGTCTGATTGTTAGACGTGATAATATGTAAGGAACAATTTTAAGATACAGTGGTCAACATATAAATAGGTATAATACAGATATGTATAGATTAGGATCTTTTCTGTTCTTTTTCCTCTCTTTATCTGCTTTAGGAAAATTTTGGAATGGAGTAAGAAGGCTTATAATGGCTCTTTTGATGGTTCGGTTTGGATGGTTGATTTTGATATTAGGCAAAGAATAATTTTCGAGTTATATAACAATTATAGTTCTGAACATATAAAATAATATTTAGCATATATAAATATAGGTAGATCAACACCCTTTTTATTTCTTTGCATAAGATGAAACTTTTATCTGGTTTCGGTAAACTATAAACTATTTCTTTAATAAGAAAGAGTGTAGAGGAAGAACATGATAAGTTATATTTTCTACTTTTTATGGGAGAATATAATTTTTTATTTGATTTTGGGACTGAACATATCATTTTATGCCATTCATAATTTTAGAAATATTGCTTGTGTTAATAGCTGTACCTTTAGTATTGCTTGCGAAAATTCCGTCAATTTGTAAGCTATTTTTAAAAGGCATAGCATAACAATATGTTTCTTGATCTTGATCTGTGATTTTCAAGTTAAATGGCAATGGCACTTTTGATAGTTAGAGGTTTGAATTTTACTTGAGGATTGGTTTTTTGAAGTGATACCAACTAAAGGATAATTCAAAGATGCAGTGTCGAGTATTATAAATAGATAAAAATACTTCTGATAATTTAACTGAATTTACGTTTTACTTACACATTTTAGATATATTTTTTGTTGAAACGCTATATCTGTTCAATTCTTTATAAGTTGAGAATATTTCATTTCATATTATAATAATATCTATTAACTTAGAAATAAATAGTGTATATTTCATGCGTGTTCTGAAAAAGAAATGTTTCTATTTACATACATGCTTGCCTATGTATCTTTGAATTATTCGTCAGTTAATATTGTTGTGATCGTAAGCGTGCAATTTGGTATGCTGATCTTGTAGAAGATTTGGAATGTAGAAGTATATTCAGATGCACAAGAAGTGGAACACTCTTACGTAAAATGGTACCTGATCCTTTGGCTGGATTGATTTTGTTTTTGTTTCTCAATGAACTGTTACAAACGATTATTAACGCCTTCTTCGTAATCTGAAATTATAATATAGTTAGTTGCATATAATATAGTTGAAAGAAAATCTATTGGATTTTATTATACTATTGTACATTGATATAAATTTTAATTTGTCATTGTATGTTCGTTGCTTTTCACCAAACGATTTGTACGGACAATTATTTTTTATTTTGTTTTGTCTACTTATTTAATTATCACCTTGATATTATTACCTATCGAGACATTTCATAATTGTGTAATTAAAACAATATTTAATATATAATTAAATAATTTACAATATTATATAATAACAATATTTAATTATAATTATATAATTATAGAATTTAATAAAATACATGTCGGATGTGTAATCCAAATAAAGATTCGTTTCACGCCCCTAATCTAATTCTAATGTAAACCCGACATATATGTTTAATGTATAATATTGCGACAATTTAGTAGCATACTATGCAGTAGAATCAGAATGAGTGTACAGATGAATGTAAATACAGTTATTTTCCAAGAAAAGTTAAATCGCAGTTATACAATAAATATTTATCAGTTGAGTTTCAGTTCCGAGAAATATGATCTTGCGTACTGTCTGTTTAGTATGGTTATTTGACTAATTCAGTTTGAGTTAACAGTTTCAATAAAAGTATTTCATTATATTTTTGTATGAAATATAAAATAATTTATCGTTCGGAATAATTTTATTGCAGTCAAGAATATTTTGTAGTATGGATTTTTATTAAATAGAAAATTAAAGCTTTATATTATGAAATTTTATATTAAAGAGCCAGAGAGAAAATTTATTCGTATGATAAATTAAGAATAAAATTCCTGTTTCACCAGATAATATCTTGGTCTATGATATTTTAATAAAAGTACAGAGAAATAAATACATGTTCGTATAATAATATCCAAATTTAATCCATTCTTTTAAACTATATAAGCTGTTAAAATAGAACTGCCGCTATTTTACTGTTAGCAATTTTCTGTATTATTTTCCTAATTGAAGCATTTTAAATCTTTCTGTTTAACTATTTAATTTTAATTATACTACTTTCTGTCCTGTGAATTTTGCTTTTACTACTTTGAGAAAACTTTGAATATCGTCGTACTTCAGTATGATTTTGTAAATCCAATGATCTCTTGTTGTGATCGTCATTAAAAATATTTTCGTACACATATACACATGTATACAGAAATATACATGCGTATGTGTTCATTCCTAAAATGCAATGTCTTTGCATATTTCCATCGTAATATTCTTGAATGAATTATTATTTCTGAAACATGAAAAGTCTACTCTAGATCAAATTAGCATAGTAGAGAATTACTTGATAACATAATAGTAATGTACTTGGTGCTTGGCTAGTTTTACATAACAACATCGATATAAAATGTTTACTTGCCAAATAAATATAATCAGTACATTCACTCATTCGGAAAAATCTACATTCCTGTAATAAATGATACATAATAAAATAAAATTAATAACAAAGGTAACATTTTATGTTTTCATCGATTAAATACAATTTCAATTAGAATCCAATGAATTTCTCCTATTCATTTTATTCAAACTTGTCAGATTTTGTTTAAACTGCACGAACAAATAATTTGTAGAATTGTCCGCCTAATTTTCAATATATGTAAGTATCACTTATAATATCATTTCCTCTAATGGTAAACTCTTTTCTAATTCATCAGGGAATGTTTACTCGTGTATTTACATTTGTAGATTTAGATAATTGAAGAGTCTTTGTAAAAAACACTGTAAGTGCCAAGAAATAGGTTTTTACAAACTTATGCATTATTAATGTAACTCAATGCATGAAAAAACAAAGTGCATCTGTAGGAAAGCCTGTGTGTGCCATCTCCTAATTATACAGAAAACTCAATATTTTACTTACTTAGATAGATGGCATGGAAACGATTAACTAATGTTTATTGGCACTTATATTTTTCTGTATTAGGCGATGTTGTCACACTATCTTCTATCATTATTAGTAACTATTTATATCTATATTGTGTACTACAGTATTTTATACTATATATTCTCAATGGTACATAGAAAATTTTCCATTAAAAAATCAATATTCTTCAATTTTGGCGCTTGCAGTGTTTTCTACAAGCATACCCCATATTATGAAAAATTTTATTTCTGTTCTTTTTACATATGAACATGTATTCACGTTCATAAGTATTCGAACACTTACTACTTTACTTTATTTACTAAATGCAATAATTGATTTAGATTGTCAACAAAACGATCAGTCAAATAACAGTTCCAAAGGACAGAGTTGCGAGTTAATTAACCTCACTCGGACTCCTAACCACCTAGACAATAATTTCTTCATTTGGGCCCCCTATGTCTTAACGCATTGATTCATTTCTGCTGAAAGTAAATTCTATAATATTTATATTTGGGAAAATCAAAACTAACATATTTGAGATCAATGTGTTTGTATTAACTTTTATTTTCGATAGTATACCTAGATTCTTTCATGCAATAGATTACCCAGTTAACAGGTTATGGGATAAACAAATTTAAAGAAAAAGAAATCTAACACTTCTTTTATTATTCATGCTTTTTTCATCTGATCTTTATATCATGGTGATCGGTGGTCGTAGAAAAGGTTGACGATCACTGGTGTAAGGGGTCGAAAAGAACGCGGAGGACTGGCAAGGGGCTAAGGGTGAGAGACTGGGTGGAGAAGGTGTAGAGGTCGGGAACGAAGGATACGAATACTGTAGTTGGTCTGCGCGTGAGCGTCGAAACCACGACTGCACAGCCGGCCGTGTCGACGCTGCCGCCACCGCCGCCGCCGCCGCCGCCGCGACGCCCGGCGCCGCCAGACTTTGGGTTTCAGATTAATGGATCATTTTTCTTCCCTCGACTCGACTCGACGCTCACCTACCAGTCTGCGAGCTCACCCCTACAACCACCTTCCTGCACCTTCGAAACTTCCATCTTCCGCTCACGCCATCCTCTTCTCTTCCATTCCCTGTCTCTGTCTCTCTCTCTCTCATCCCCCTTATTCCGCCATCCATGGTAGTATCTATACCACCCCTTTGCCGAATGCACCGTGCACCAGTGCACTTTGCGATTTTGAATGCGCGCTCCAGCCGAGCCAGCCAACCCTTCACGCGTCCGCGATGACCCGCTCGCTTTGATGGAGTACGCTTCGAGATTCCTCGAATTATGTTCAAGAGGGTGTGATCCCTTGTTCTTCCGGAAATGATTTATCATTGCAGGCAATTACTGTGGATCAACGATGCGACTGCACTTTCACGCGATTAGGTGATTAAAGAAATATGATTGAGATAGAGGAAGGGAGAAAGACAGAGAGAAGTTTAGATGGCAGCTTGGCAATTTGTTACGTACTCTATATCTGGTAGTCAAGTTTCGGATAATATCGTCAAGCAGTTGGAAATATGGCGACTACGGGCGTACGCGCAATCTTCTCGCTAATCTTCCGTTAATTTACGCGAGGTCGATGCTTCTTTCCCGAGATAGTTCTTTCCCGAGTACGTATACTTATACGTACGGTTCTGAGACCATCACTGTTCCCAAATGTAATTCTGAGACACGCAGGCTGACTAAAAGGAAAAATTCGCTTCGATCGAGCGTGTATCCCGGAAAGCAATTAATTCGTGTTAGTGCGTCCCGAGTGTCCCGGAAAGCGGCTCCTGAAGTGGCTCTTATTTTGCGAACATTACCACATCTCATTTCTCGAATTTTCCTGGTAAATTCCTGCCCAAGTCACTTGGCCGATTCGTAAGAAGCACAGTACAGCGTTAACCGTTGGGAAGGGGCGGATGAAGTATCGTTTCGGATGCTCGAAAGTCCAAGTGGCTTACAAATCGTGAATTTCCGTCGCGTCGCAGCGCCGGCAACGTTTCCGCGTGTTCCTCGTGTTCGCATAGCTAATCTGTGTTCGGGATTCTTTCGTCAAAACTTCGAATACTTTCTTTAACCGCCCATAACGTATAAATTAAGGTACGAATACATATATGTTCATGTGACATTTTTCACTTATCCGCTGGAGTATAGAAAAGTTTGTATAGAAAATTCCAATTATGCATACTTAGCTAATACAATGTCCTATCTTCGATTCAATCTTTATATTAATTTCCCCTAAAATTGAAGCAGAAATTTCACGAGGCACGAATATTTTGGCAGATATCGTACATCTGTTCCAACTGATAATCCAATAATTTTAGATCTTTCAATTTCAGCTTTGTGTGCTAGCTATATACGCGCCGTGTGTATATGCTCTAACAACTGAAATATTCTAACCTAATGTACATTGTATTATTAACGTTAAACGTGAAATGAAAAGTTTTATAAAAGTTTTATAGAATTCACGTTTTCATCATGACTCATAAAACATGTAAACATTTAACAAATCTAAAACATATTTAAAACACTAGAGCTACTTAGTGGAATTATGTATATAGTACCATGTCGAACAATTTAAAATGAATAAAAAAGAAAGGAAGTAGCAAAGTAATTTCACGGAATGGCTATACAATATGTACTACTTAATCGAGGCAATCCTTCACACGAGCCAACCCTAACTTGCACCTATCGAATTCTCAATTGGAATCTTAATGTTCGATGTCACGCACGAAAATAACGGGCAACACGTGTTTCGCGATCACGGCTTGGAAATCGGAGATCGAGAAGTAGCATGACAGTCGGAGGGGAGGAGTCTTGAGCCTGATTAATTCTCCTTTAACGGTAATATTCCATTAATCCGTCGATACACATTGCACCGTTATCAATGGGTGGGGGTATAGGGAGTCTACTGATAACATTATCATTAATTACACAATGCTGGAACGTGTTTGAGTAAGCAGAACACGGAATGCGCGTTCCATCATTCGGTGAATCGAGTCTGGTGGAAAAATGCAACTGCTTTCCGGGACAGTGGCCGTTTCAACAGGCAAGTGGGTTAGCCGGCGAAACTCCGTTTGCCGTAACCTTCTTTTACGTCTGCCGAAAAAGAGTCGGCTACGGTACCCGATGGCAGAAATTGTCCGAAAAGTTCGACGTGTCTGTCTCAGGACACACCGATCAGCGATCCGTTCCTTTCTTTCTCTTTCTCTCTTTATACACCAATATACACCAATGTATCTGTACATATATGTCTTCTGATTTCCGTGTGTTTGTACGTGGGCTTTGCTAGTACCGTACAAACATTCTCTCTCTGAGGTTACTCTCGTGTAGTCGTGCAATTATTATGCTAATACGTGGAAATAAAACTTGGAAGCTTTGTCCTCTGTCTCTCTCTCTCTTCCTCTATTCGACGCCCCGTTTCTTTTCCTGTTCTCCCTTACTGTGTTTCCTTCTTTCTCTATCTCTTTCTTTCTCTTTCATACTTTTTTATTCTCTCCCACGGTTTTTGTCCTTCTGACCAGTGTTCCTTTCCCTTCTCATTCCCTGCTCCGGCTTCATACCAGCTCCCGTTATCATTACTAAATGGAATCTCATAGCTAGCCAGGCCGATCGATATTTATCAGATGGAATCGGTGGGGTTGGGTTCCAGAATATTGGTAGACAAGACTCGATGTCATGTCATCGACATTGGAGAGTCCCGGTGACGATAGTAATATTTCCTGTGAACTTTCTTGTCGGCTTTCTTGTCACGAGCCGATGTGTCGCCGTAATTTTTCTTGCCGCGAGGACGTTACGGGGTTTAACAAAACTCTTGTACTCCTCTTCTCACACTTGCTTCCGATCCAAGTCGCTGACACATTCCTTTCGTAGAAGGTAATGTGGGTTATGGTTATAGATGGTGAAGTTGAGTATGCCATATTTATTTATTTACATGTATATTTATTTATAATCATAGGTAATTAGTAGACTGCGGATTCTTATACAAATTCACACCTTTATGAACACAATTAAAATAATTTAACTTACGCGGAAATTTGTATTATAACGAATTTATATATTTTTTTGCATATAATGTGTATTCTATGCATTTTTGCATTCTTAAGTCGTGCATAAATGCATAAAACTGTGTTGTAGCAATTAGTCTATCGCAAAAATTGGCGGTATAGTGTAAGGAATTTCTTGATCGATTAATTACAATATCAGATAGTCTACTAGTCTCAAATTAATGCATTGGTTGTTACGATGATTACCGGTAACTGACGCGGCATTTTTAAATATTTTAGAATAAATAAAATAAGATAAATATCATGGACTAAAAAATTTAGTAGAACATAAATGATTAAATAACATAAAATGAAAAGTACCATATTAAAAAATTAATAATTTTTATTAAAACATTTTATAGAAACTAACATTTTTATAAATATTTTACAATATTTTATAAAAATTAAATATTGTGACCCATAGGCAAAAATTGGACCTCATGTGACAATCAACGTGTTAGTCAACTAATTAGCAATTGTAATGAGTAGACTTTTGTTCACATGTTTATAGAATTTTACATATTTTTAAATGCAATGGAAACAAAATGAAACCTAAATAGAGATTATTTCTAAATATCATAAATAATGTTAATTATTAGTTAATAATTAGTAATAATAATAATAAAATAATAATGTTAATTAATGTTAATAATTAGTTAATTACGTCTTTGTAAATTATGTGTATTCTGTATACTTCTGTAGTTTTTTTTTTTGTTATTCCATAAATGTTTAAATATCTACACTTTCATTATAAGTAGTCTTATGAATATAATTAATAGATATAACAGATATTATTGATTTGAATACAATATTGATAATAACAGAATATTGATTTGAAAAATGTAAAGAAAAAGTAATTTTTGTTTTAGCTAAAATTAGACTGCGAATGTTTATGCAAATTCATACTTTTATGAACCACAAATGAAGCTTAAAGAGACATTTGTCTCATTTGTTTGTTCCCCTAAATATTATGATATCTAATCTTATATAATAATATAATTTTCAAAATTAAACATTTTTATTAATATAATATATTATCTTTAATTCAGATATTTTCTTTATATTTGCATATTATGATCTATATTGTGTGCATTTTTGCATCTTTGAATATTCTATAAATGCATAAACATGGACAGTGCGAGTTTTTTAATTTGTGAAAATATTCAAAAACGATAGAGGTAGGATGAATCAGAATCATTTGATTGGATTGGTGGACCTAAAGATTCAAATTATTTCCTGCAATAAATTATATGTATAAGATTTCTGTTTTTTTTTTGCATATAGCAGAAAATTAAATACAATGAACATTTTATTTCTCGAAAATGCTAGTCATTTATAGAAAAAAAAAACATATTAAAGCAGTGCAGGTTTTTGAGTATATTCTGTAGTATATTCTAAGAATGTACTTGATGCTACCTGCTGAAGTATAATTAGGTTGAATCATTCTTCGAAATTCGGCCTTTCTAAAGATGAATAGATTCAACAGTAGAAGACTATTGTAAGTATAAATGTAATGAATTTAATTTTGCACGAATACTGGTTCTTCGATTATTAATATTGGATTAAATTTTCCAATCGATGCGATTATAAATTTACAAATCTACTTGAATAATTTGAAGCTACGTGAAAATTTACTTTAAATAATAAATAATTTAAAATTTATAATTTGATATTTTATATGGAAACACAAAGTTAGATAAGTATATTATCATTTTGAGTAAAGTTACGTAACATTTCTAAAATTTTTATATACACATTAATTTGAGAGTTTTATTATATCGCAATGGTGATGATCTGATTGCCTACAAAAATAAATACCCACATATCGACTTCATAATATATATTATATATATTATATATATTATATATGTATTTGTAAAGTTCCATTATAATCGGTGTGTTATACCTGAATGGTATCCCTTGTAAGTGAAAGAAACTTTTCTATTTTTCAGTAAGCCTAAGATAACCTGTTGAAAAAATGTATCGCAATAAGACAATGACACAATACATATCTGTAAATGCAATAGTTGAAGTACATAGAAAATTGTATCGTATTTAAAATAGGATGGTTGAAAAGCTGTGGAAGTAGGATTTTTCTATTTATAAAGAAACGTTTGAAAATATCCAATTATTATATCTCTAACATATATGTAGGTAATCAGGTCTTTTATCTCAACGATAAGGCTCTAAGCCTTTATAAGATATTTGTGATAGTTTACGCTTACAATTCTTTCAAAGAAAGGATCTAGATGAATCAAGAAAAATTTAACCTACATTTTTTCTGAGAATAAGATTATCAATATGCTTCATTCGACGTTTTATTTGATTTAATCATGATCGCTCTTCTACGTGTAATGTACATATATATTTCTTGACTGACAAAAAAACAATACAAAGCGATTTCATATATAATATATGTTTAGGTAACTTATTATATATATCATATATATTATATTTATATTTATATTATATGTACTACATTATTATATATGTAATCAAACATGATTAAAGTAGTTAAAGTAACACGATTGAAGATAATATAAAGATTAAATGAGTGAAATCGCTTTATAACCCTTTCCTTCTTGTCAGACAAGAAATATAAACACGCGTTTCTTATGTGTTCTTGGACACTGTATCTTTTTAATCATCTAATAATTAAGAATAAATTTCAAGATTAATTGAAAAATTATTCAAGAACTCCATTTCAAGTAACAATGGAATTTTAAAGTATTAATTATTAAATAAAATACTTAAATGTTTTGAATTTCTTGTAGTTTTATTATGTTCAGATAAAGATTAGTTTCTAGTTTCAAGTTAGTTCTTCTTGGAAGGAAGTATTCTTAACTCTTAGATACTTTAGTTTCAAAATATTTAAACATACGGATTACAGTATTAATATATGTATATTAATAATATGTTAAGAATTTATGAAACATTTGGATAAATTTCGATGAAATTCCTTAACAATTAAGAAATACGATAAAAAACGCATAAAATGCGCTTATTGAACTTTTTTATTCAAAACTTCTCTTGGAGAGTAAGTTAAAGAAGGTGATAGGTTATCGTTGCGAATAACGATCATACGATGTAGGAAAATGGGTTAATTTTGGATGGCATTCTCTATACAACAGTATAATCAAATGTTTTTTGTTTTTTTTTAAGATTTCTAACGAATCAATTATGTAAAATATATAAAATCATTTAACGGCTTGTTTATAAGTCTTTTTTCATTTATATTCTTTCTTTATTACGTTTTGCCATATTCATTGACATTAGAAACAAGTTACTTCTTGCACTCATGCACACACTTTCATTAACTCACGTATTTATATGTCCTAGACCTATGTCCTTAGAATAAGGAGGGTCTAATTCTGTTTTGACGGATACGATGTTGGGAGATTTTCGAATGCTATCGAACACATCAAGATACACCTCTTATTATTTTTAGATTGAACAGTTTCAGTTTTCTTTATATGTGTAGTAGCAGCTGATGCTTCATGTTTACGGTTTGAGTTCTGAGTTTTGATTTTATTTTGTAACAACCAATATAATTGATCTGTTATAGATTTAATCTTTTTCCTTGTTTCTTTTATATGTTCTTTCCAGAGGAGATAGTCTTAGATATTTTTCTTTTCCTTTCATGAGAATTATCTCGTTACCAATCCTTATTTCCGGCCAGTATATTAAGTGAAAAATACATTTGTTACAAACTTTTTCATGATTAATATATATATTTCAAGATCTCCAAAAATTTCATAAGTAAAATATGTAATATAGTTATGATTGTGAAGCAAATTGTGATGAACGATATGGTGATATGTATATTGTTTATCCATTTATATTTTAAAGATATAAAAGAAAAGTGAAAAATACATTTTTTAATATTTAACATGTAAAATAAAAATTTTAAAGTAATAAATTTAATATTAATGTGTATGAAAATTGGAATTGTATTACGTTCTTAAAGTTATATTGTATAACTTATTTTCGATATTATAGTTTATCTATATTTCTCTGCATTCAACTGTTGTAAATTCGATTATCAAAGCTTCATAAATAGTTATCTTAAATTTATAAGAATTTGGTGTCAACAATAACAATGAATTTACTATTTTTATTTGCATATTAGTAATTCTTGTAAATTTTACTATAATGTTTTTTAATAATACAAAAATATACGGCTGATACCAATGCATATAATTGCTATAGGGGTAAATTTAAAAAAAATTGTCGTCTGTGTTATTCTATGTACTAATAAACAACTACGTATTCCTTTAATATTTTCTTCCCGGAATAATATTTCCAGGATCAATTTTTTAATATTGAATGTACGCATTCTTATTATTTTACGACTTAGAAAATTTATATGATTTTCATTTTTTCTTGAATTGTTTTCATGAGTCTTTCCATGGATGTTCTCCTAATGCACATCTTGTTCCATGTTTAAAATCAATTAGTTATTCAAAACCACTGAGGAATGTATCAACATTAGATTGGGTTCATTTATTCTATTGTTACGTTCCTCCTTCCACATTTGTTTTTTACACGATTATTCGTTGCTTAGTTGAAGCTATTTAATCGTCTTAATGTACATTTTTAGTTAAAAATTTTTTACATAATTTTATAGATCATTGGAGAAAATAAAACATTCAACATATTCTTGTGCTGAATGATTGCACTGATTATGATATTATATATTATTACTAGATTCTACATAGGTGCCTACTACAGTATTATATACTCAATTTAAGGTCAATTTTATAATTGACCTTGCAGTGAGGGTTACGTATGGATAAAAAAATATTTTAACCTCTAAAGTAATTGGGTGTGATAGGTATAACATGTGATATAGAATGTATCTTTTGTATATCTATATCTATATCTATATATATATATATACATCTGTATATCTTGCATGTTCTATATCTTTTATCTAGCTATAAACATCGGTGACTAAAATAAACAAACTATCAAATGTCGGATGTATTAACTATGTTGTTATATGTCACCAGCGTATACATTAAATGATTGATACAATATAATTTAAAACTTTTGCAAATTATGAATGAACTTATTGAACCGAATAAAGTACATGTAAGTCTTTTATATTAGTACCTTAGCATGAAATTGTAAAAGAAATATAAAATATTTCTTTTGGTTAAAATAAATATGCTTTTGCTTTTCATGAAAGTATAGTGATATCGTATCTCGAGTATCAAGATATCATGTTTTTAATACTATTGTCGAAAAATATATCCGCTCTGGATTTTATGAAATCTTCGTATATCTACTCCGTTTCACGTTCACTTTCAGAAGTGGCATTCTTGTCGTAATTATAATAACGTTATCATAAAATATTGTATTAATATGATTTATAGTTTCGGAATAACTAATTTTGAAAAATACTCACAAATTTTCAATACTATTTCAAACAAACAAGCGTAAAACAGTATTCAATTTTATACGTATGTATAAGCCATACTGGAAGAAACTGATATATTTGCTGATACAATTCCGGTAAAGAATCCACAGTTTTCAATGTGTATTTTATACCTTGTACCTTAATATAAAAGCAAGTATATAAACACACAAAATAAAAAAATCCACCTGTAATGTTTCCACAACTTCATCGAATCAATATTTATCGTATTATCGAATTAAATCTTAATTCCGAGCGTAGCATAAATTCCATTGACCAATGGATTCCGCAATTTTTTATTTTCCTCGGAGGTTCGGACGCGATCGCTGAAAACCATCCAGCAAGCGACGTATCTCTGGCATCACTAGGTTCGCGGAGCTACGTGAAACTACGTGGTTCCTTTATTGCACACAACCAGTCCGTAAACTCGTCCTATCGCAGTCACGATAAAGCTCTCCCCTTTGTAATAGACGATCTATTTTTACGCAGCCGATCCGGCACGCTTATCGCGAAAACACTAAATCGGCTGTTCGCCGACATAAGCGTTTTTTTTCTATCTCATTCGTTCCCACAGCATAGTATTCAAGCTTGCCCACTTGAACGATCAATTAGCACTCCTTCATGTTTTTCTACCGAAGGGGGAGGACAATTAATGACTTGCGTCTCTCGACTTATCCTCCGCACATGACTCGCGTAATTTGTCCAGTGAGATTAGACGGAAAAGAAAGGTTCCAGAGGGGTACCTGATTTCGTTCTCTAATTCGATCGTTTTTTTCTCTCAGAGATTCTCCAAGCAAGGATCGACGGTGCTGTACCAACGAAGATATATGAATGATCCTGTCGAGAGTTTGATGTGATCAGAGAAGCGTTTTCCGACTTTTGGTGAAAGTTTACGATTGAAAGAGTTGATACCAGATATTAAGAAAAAATGTATATTGCGACTACATAGCTTTTTCTACGAGATTGACCTTTTTAAGCTCTCTTGTCATCTCTAGGCGTAATCTTTCATATATTCTAATTGATTGATGTTATCTTGTATGCAGAAACGAATAAAAAAAAGGGAATAGATTTTTCATTTGAGATCTCGGTTTTGAGAAAGTTATGTTTGAAAATTTGTCGAGTATACGTGCACAGATAATATCCAACACGATTCACTTAGTCTAAATCCTATTTCGAATTGAGTCTCTAAAAAATGAAACCTCAAACGAAGATTTTATTCCTTTTATTCTTTATTATTAAATTTATTATATACCATTATTTAATTTTATTATAAAATTTATAAAATTTGTTTCCTTCTTATTTGTGTTTGTATTCTATTTACGATTTATTTTCTAGAATAATCTTCTGCTCAGGTTGTATTACTTTCTGCATGTACCAAAAAATTTATTTATGCACTAATAATGATATTAAGAAAATGAAGAAAAAGCAATTATACGACTATCATTGAGTATCTGTAATAACAAAAGTTGTATATATTACGTATTTAATTTCAAGACCTTTGTGAAATTAGTAAAAGAAGTGTTTCTTCACTTTTCTTTAATACTTATCAAATATTTTCTACAACGATTTTAATTCGAGTTTCTGATGGAATCGGAAATTGATTAATTAGGAATTTCTTTGTTATTCGCTTAATTTTTCATACTCATTGGGTGCATATTTATTCATGATAACAATACATAGGGTGTCCCGCAATTTAGTGTACAAGCTATCTCAATGTGTTCTACAGGTAAAAAAAAGATTAAAATGCCATACAGCGAAAGGTCTATAGATGCTTCATTAGAGAGTTATAACAAAGGTATGAAATGTAATTATGTACGTCAAGATCTACTCTTTGTTGTAATATAGTTTCGTTACAGTTTCTTTGTAATTTGTGACGATTTTCAGAATGCCGCAAGTATTTACGAATATGCTGACGTGCATTCCTTTTTTACGAGTTACATGCTGGAAGTTCTACAAGTGCCGTTAGAAAATATGTATCATGAAATATTCTCTAATAGAGAGTAGCATACCACATAGTATTCGTCTGCAATCAATTCAGTAGTACATCGATGTCAATCTTATAATAAATTGAGAAAAGGCGAACGACACTTCAGAATGCACATATAAGTGTGTATAGCTTTAAGTTTCATATTCGTGTCATAACTTTTTAGTAGTTTTATGTTTTCTATAGAATACACTGGCAATGTTTATACAAAATAATAAAACTGTGGCATACACTGTATATGCTTATGAATATGCATATACAGTGCATATGATGACATTGCATAGGATGACATTTATTATTTGTAATGTCATATAGAAAGGAAATACATAAATTTTGTTAATGAACCTTTTAACGTATATTCATATATATATTTCATTGGTCAAGAGGTTAAGAAATTTGAATACACAAATGAACAAGTATCACATAACGTATTTACAATGTCGTAAGTACCTACATACACATACAGTACGCGTGTTCATAACTATATCTATTCTGTTTTAATACAAAATTTACATAAATAACGCAAAGAATAAAATAGTAGCGCATATGTTGAGATGGAAATATGAAAACTATAATAAATTAAATTAGAAATATAACACCGCAATATAATCATTCACGCAGTATTATCTTTGTTGCGAGTAATTTAATAGATTCTCCTTATTTCAAGCGCAATTGGAATGAAGAAACTCAGAGGCGAAATTAATTTGCCGAGGATGTCGTTGCCGGATGTCTGTTTTTCCCTCTCTCTTAGCTTGTTTCTGAAAAAAAGGAAATATTCTTTACAACGTCGACTTGGCGTCGTCTTAGCTGCACGTCATTTTCTGGTGTGACCCCCGATTATTAATTACCAAGATGAAGACCAGGATATCATAAACAGGTTCGGTTTTTCGGCTGCTGTGGAAGGACTTGTCGCGCGCTGAGAATTCCTCGGACGGTAAATGGATGTTACCTCTTTCATACTGACAATCTTACAGATGCTCGTGTTTTCTCATATCCGTGAACATTGTTTAATGTTTCGATCTGTCAGATTTCACGAATTGAACTTTCGGAACTACCATTTTCGTTTCCTTATGCTAAGACGAGAACTAATTCTTTGCTTTGTCATCAGGAGTTTTCTTCGACTTATATATTTCGTGCTGTTTGCATTTATTTCGATTTTTTTTTTCTTATGACTGTTCATGCTAATCTGATGATAACTGGTTGAATATAGACGGCCCCGACGACAGTCTGGATTACATTTGAAGTTGATTGAATAATTTTCAGGTATATTATGTTAATTTCTGTTTTATGCATTAATATTATTGTTAATATTATCACTTATTCCAGTAATATGCTATGTTTTACGTTGTATGCAATTTTTGAATGGATAAAATATTGCAAGTCTCTTAAGCATTACTGTGATATCATAAGTTAAGTAGATATAATATATCTTTTACTGATGTAACATGATTTGAAAATACTATTTTGATAAACTAGTTCAATATCTTATATGCCGGGACGCGCAGAAAGGAAGATGAAAATTAGGTTTGGCAGCCACGTGTTAAATAATGTTAAATTAAATAAAATTAATTATCTACTACCTTATAATGATCCAATTAAGGGTTGAATTTGTATTGATTTATAAGCTTTTCTATTGATTTGTATTGATATATATATACATATATATAAAGTAAATGAATTAAAATATAGCGGAGAAATATCGATACCATAGATCGATACTCATAGAACGAAGACGATATATCTGTTGCGGTTATCGTTTCAATATATTCTATGTTATTGTTATTATCTATTTTTAATCTTCATGCCTTATTGTATATTTCTATTTTTGTTAAAATACTGTGTAGTAAAGATAGGTAGCTTTGGAATGGATAATATTAAAGTAAAAAAATCGGTATTTTAATAAGAAAGTAAGAATTCCATAGTGAACCTTATAACTCTTTTAGGAGGCGTTAGTTTGCTTTTAGCACTAAACACAATAACACAATGGGATAAACTATATTGGATCAAATCTGATAATGAAAAGAGTATGTTAAGGCTAATTTTTAAATTGGGCTATATACTTCTACTTATGAAATACTATAGGTAATTCGGCAGCTTCTCTAAGGGTTGCCTTGTAAGATACTGTTCCGTTAGACTTGAAAGAAATAATATTCACTGCCTCCTGATCACAAAATTTTACAATGTAATTAACGCCAGTTATTAAAACTAGACATGAAAATTTTAATTGCAAAAAATTACGATTTCCCTCTAATTTCTTTTTGATAATACAGAATGCAAGTTTAACAAATTGTCATGATCGTACTAATTCTACATACAGAAAATTTTTGACAAAACATAAGCACGAAAGAGACGTTAATCACATTTATAGCTACCGAACGATTGTAATCAAGGAGTTTATTTATCCATTTCTCTTTTTATATTCTCTACGTTTATATTTCCTATGTTCTATTTTATATTTATATTCTCTACAAGAAAACACTAAAAATACTATATACATTCCACCCTTACCCTACTATACATAAGTGAGAATAAAAAATCGAATTCAAACTTTCTTTTATTTGCTCAATTTCAGCGCCAAAATGCGCTAAATCGAAACGCTTTAGTATCTCTCAACTTCCTGTGCCCGTTTCTCATTTTTTCCTCTTTCCCAGCATCTTGTCTTTACTGGTTTTCGGATATTCGTATCTGTGCCAGATTCAAGAGAGAAAAAGAGTCGATCGAATAGCCAGGGACAGAGACCGACACATACATATATGTTGTTGAGAAATGGAAGAAAAGGAGAGAGAGAGAAAGAGAAAAGGGAGAGAGCGAGGGAGAGGGAAGGAGAATAAAGTTTTAATCGAAAAAATGCGGCATCTCCCGTGGCCGACATCATTTTCTCCCGGACGGCGCGGCGTCTCGTCTCGAGAACGAAATTTCTTGCAGCGAACGAACAAGCGGAGATCCGAGAGAGCAATGGAAAGATCACGAGAGGAGGAATCGTTATCAATGGTGTCAGGGTCCCGTGGCTCGTTTTACTGCGGAGTTATTCAAGTCGAAGATCCAGCTACTTGATCGCGGCTTACTCCAGTCGAGCCAACCCGTAATCGTCGTGGGTGAAGTTACTACGTACGTAGCCGACCTTATAATCCGTCGTTTCGCTGCCAAGTTAATTGTTATCACCGCTGCATGACACGGGGAAAAGAATTCAATGGGGAAACGAGATCGATAAGCCCTTCGTCGACATCGCAGCCGCTGACGTGATCGAAATTTTAACGAAAGAATTTCAAATTCAAGCCGAAAGCCTAATTTGAATTTGAGTGCTAGGAGGCTTATCAAATAGATCAAGGAAAGAAAATGAAATGTCTAACGTTTCGATCATAGATTTGGAATCCAGAGATTTGGAGCTGTTTGACATGAATTAGAAGAAAAAGTGTAATATTTAACCTTTTCAGGATTAAATGTGTTTTTAATTTGTCGAAAACATTTGTTAGCAATTTTGCTAATAGTAGAAATACATTTTTCTGATGCTTTCGTAAATAAAGTATAATGCACTAAAATTAAGCTCAGTTTTATGGAAAATAAATATATTTATCATTTAGTTGGTTAATTGCTTGTGAAAATGCAATATGTGCTCAGCCGCAAGCATGAAAGTATTATGCATTTGAGTGATATCAATTTTAACGCTTAATATTTGGTTTACATATTTATTTTTTATTTTAATGTGTTGTAACTGCGGTGTATACTCTTGCATGATAAATGTCTCTAAATAAACTATAATAATAGGTATAACTGATTTCAAAATGATTATTTCAATTTCTTATCAACATAAGAATTATCTAAATCGATAATATTTTACTTCTATAATCATAGATATTACATAAATCGTTACGTAGTAAATGTTACGACGTATATGGTATTAATTTAGAAAGGAAAATTTATAATTGATGTAAAAATTATCTGACTCGCGATTTATTTTCTGTTTCTACAATCGTGTAAGTTTATTGATTCCGGTTTTGTAAAAAACGTGATGTTTTTGCTCTATCAGAACAGTTTTGTCACGTTGTGCTTTTTCATATTGCACTTCAAAAAAGTAGAGCGTAGTTGTTTTGAAAATATTGCATTAAACCAACAAAGGGAATGATAAATTTTAGCTTTTCGAATTATGATTTCAAAACGACAAAATCTCGGCAAAAACATCTATTACACAAAAACCTAATATTTATATTTACCTAATATATATAAACCTAATATTTGAGCAAAAATCCTCTCTGTCTCATTGTATTTCGGAATATCCATTTTTGATGCTTCTTTTACATTATAGTGTCGAATAATTGTATTGTCTACTTAAATTCGTTTATATATATAAAATTTTGTAAAGATGAAACAATTCTGCATCTAAATTCTATTGGTTTTAATTATTTATTATTCGTAAAAATATGCATGTATATATATGTTCGCAATCTATTTATTACTGTTACTCTGTATTCTTCTGAAAGGGATGATGGATGAACAACACCTGTATAGCAAGTTATCTGTCACGTAATTCTTTCATTTCCGAAATATACTCTTTGACTATGCGGTATTAAACATAATATTAAACAGTATAGTATCTGCAGTATTAAATACAAATATATTAAATATAAAAAGCCTCCATTGTTAAATATATATTTTACCTTTAGTTGAAAGTTAATTGAATCTAACTGACCACATAAAGATTAACAAATTAAAAAATAAATATTTATGAAAGCATAAATACAAAAGCAGTAATTTTACTGGTACTTTAATCTTAGTTCTCAAACTCCTCTCTGACTCTGATTGCCTAAAATTGAAGCCAATTTAAGTCAAAAGTAAGAAAATGCGACTTAATATTTAATGCCGCATTAACAACGCATAGTGCTAAAAAATCTTAGTTCGAACATATATCGATGCCATGTATCGAAGTATTCATTGATTTATACGACGGGACTCGTTTCGCTCGTTTCTTAAATTACTCTAAACGTTTCCCTTCACCAAAGATACACATCGTTAAACACACCAATAGAAGTCCGTTTAACCGCTTAATTAATTTGGAATGTTCTAAAAAGCCCATATTCGTACGCAAACTTATTGCATCATTCGTCCGGTGTACACGGATAATATCGTCTGTTTCCTAGCCAACGAATCGTTTAGCTGATCTTTATTAGCCGAAAGGCTTTAATTAAAAGAAATCACCGTGGCGAATCGATTTAACGCTAGACAAGGATATCGCGCGAGTGAAAAAGTCCCTCTTTGCTGATTTATAGGTTCGAAGCGTAATTATATGCCATGTGTAAATGCGTATCTATTCACTCTGTTCGATTATTTTATTTGATGATAGGTTTATCTAATGGAAATAAGTGTTCGGGGTGCTTGTTTCGGTTACGTAACGGATTATCAGACGCGTTACCGCGGTTGCACGCACCGTGATTAGGTGACGACGCGAAAAACGAAGATAAGTGGATAGATACACGGCATTGGTTGGATCATCCGAGTTCTCAAACAAGAGCAATTTATTTAATAAAATTGTTCTTCTGATCGTACGCGCTTTCGTTTGCACATCTTTTTACGTAATTCGTTTGACACTTGCGGAAGACTGTTGCGGTTAAACCTCCTTCAGATTACTCAAGTTATTCCAAAGCGTTAATTTTATCAGTTATCGTCTTCCGAATATTTTCATATGTTTGGCAATGACAACATCTCGCGTAATTTTGAATTTTAGACATGAGAACGAAGTTTCAGATCTAGAAACTAAAAGGGATATGGTACCACACCACAATTGTCTTTGCAGCTAAGAATTCTTTGCCAAAATAATTGTAACATGAGGGGATACGCTGTCATAGTAAAAGAACCACGTAACGCACTTATCTAAGGTATTATTATTTATTTGATAAGTACTCTATATTAACTGAAGTGATTAAGATGTATATAACATGCATAAGCTAACACAGATACACGCAACAGATAATAGCATGCAAGGTTTACAATAATAATTTATTGTTTTTTATTCCGGTTTGTCGACCTAAATTATAACCGTTCTTTTTATGTAACTTGTTTAATAGTTGTAAAAGATTATCGAAATTAAGCTTCGTTCAAATTACTCAAGTTACCTAAATTGATGCAATTTTAAAAGACATAGGATTTATATGAAATAATATTTAAAACGACATATGAAAAACAAATTTTTAGTGTTTAAAGAAAATCATTATGCATAAAGTTGAAAGAAGAAATCATACATTCACACTTTCACAACCATATTTCATATTGCATAATATTCGTTTCGAGCAGGGTGAATAAATTTTGTCGTATTGGTAAAATTCATTTATTATTTACGAAACACAACAACAAACACAGCACGCAAGATGAATACTTATAAATTACAAGATACAGGATATATACGGTAAAATGCTGTTATCTCACTTTTATTTTCTTATTTCACTTAAATTATGTCATTATATAAGAATGATTGAAATTTTGGCATCGAAAATGTGAAGAAATTTAGATATGAGTTACACTTGTAACTTCGTACATATCTATGTAAATTATTCTGTCTGTCTTAAATATACGTATATATTTCTCTAATCACATGTAAGTTAATTCTTCAGCGTCAAATAACGTCTGAAAGACGTCACGCGTTTCCAATATCGAGGTGTACATCCCATAGAAATCATTTGATACAAATCAGTTCAATTAACCATTTATGTGGTTAACTAATGGTTTGGTTAGTCATTTACATTCATTTTACAGAAATACTTTAATCTTAAGATAATATAAATCGTTTTCAGTTTGTCAACTGCTTATATGGAGATTCGAAAGAACTTAAATTTGTATGAAAAGTTACTTACAAACGTACATCAAGAAATTAAGATAAAATGCGTTCTTAATATCGTAATGCAGAAAATATTACGCCCTTGCAATATTCTGATCAATTACTCCGTTTTCTGATTTTCCTTTATTTTAGATTTGTAAACATTGGATTGTAAAACTTCGATCACATCGAAATTGAAAATCAAGGTCTGTCCAAAATTTCTGTAAGAAACCGTTTTTCAAAGATGTGTTACAATTCTTCATAAGATTAATTACTGGTATAAATTTTTTCCTTTTTTATTGATATTGCACTGCAAATAAAGGTTGCAAGGGGATTGAATGCTATTTATAAGATCTTAAAATTTAATCGTAAACCAAGGTGATTGATTGATACAGAGGATATTTGCAATACAGATTATTGGCAAAAGTTTTCATATGTCCAACATTCTTTCCAGTACTGTTTCCTTTTATTCTTCATAGTTGAATCTGACATGGTAGTTGTGGAGATCAACCTATATTTATTATAATTTATTATATTACTATAACTCGCGCGAATAAATTTTTCCTATGTATATCAAAACGCAATCCTATAATATTATAATCTATGTTAATTACCACGTTCCAGATAAAACCAACAGGTGCCCTAACATGTATACATGGGACATATGGGTATTGATAGTCTGTGACTATTATATCCAATGAAAGAAATTGTACATTCAATTGAAGATTCAAGATTTTTTATCTACTCTTCATCAATAATATACAAAACTCACGTTATCTTACTCAAATATGAAATTTTTATAACTAAAAAATTCTGAATAGAACTTAAAATTTCATTTGATTATACGACCATTTCCACTTCCACCAAATATAGGATACCTATAATATCAAATTATTCGGAAACTTCGTAGCAAAATTTAGTATTTCGGTACGGCAATCACTTGACGACTGCGAGCAAGAGCGATTGCGTAGCGTATTGTTGACTTTAGTCGACGCTCGTCGAAGATGTTAAACAAATTTGAAGGTATTGTATCTTTATAGAATTACCAGATTATTGCAAACACTATCTCCTTTGGTAACTTTTCGCTATTTATTGAATATCTTCACGAGTACTTTCCCAATAAAATTATCTTTCTTAGTAATAAACCGAAGTAATTCTTACAATTTTGTCGCGTATTTTCTTTCTTATTATGTAAAAGTGCTTTTTAAAAATTAGAATATAAATACGGTGAAACAAGTTCTTGATGAATGCCGAACAGTTTTTGTCTACTTTTCATCGAAATATGAGGTCTGTATTTCTCACCGAAAAATAGAGATTTGTCAAGTAGCATTTATATATATAGATTCTAATAAAATATATCGGCTGTTAAATACGTTATGAATAACTCAGTACGTAAAGTGGAGCACAGCTGTAAAAGTTTTATCAGTGTAAAATTCATTTTGGACATTTTCTCCTCGCAGCTTCTCTCGGGGCTTCCCTCTTTTCGGCGACGCTGTTCTTTCTTCTTTCGAAGGGCTTTAGGTTAGGTTGCAAGCCTAAGGTTGGTAAGGAGTAATTCATGAGGAGGCATGATGGGTGCTTTTAACGCCTACGCGACGCTTGGGTTAATGTCGGATTGTCGAGAACGTTCGCAATGCATCATCCGCGAAACTAAACTCGGTTGATCGGTGTTGAGGATCTTTCGTGAAATGGTTAATTATCCGTGACGGAAGAATCCCAGAGACGATCGCGCAACAGCTCGCTTCTCTTCCTTTCTTTTCTCTTTCCTTCGCGACCAGACGATATTTCGATTGGCCTGATAAATTAAAGCAGTTGGTGCAAGATATGATCTCCTGGAATATACAACTCGACACGCAAAACGCGCGTCAAATCATATCTGAAATTGCTCGCCGAAATTTCTTCGCTCGTTAAGGATTCCTTTAGTTCGTTGAGAAAATCGGTTTTCGTGAGCACATGATTCGTGGAAATTTCAACGCTGTTCGTAAATGTATTGAAACGGTCGATGTTTCAGACTTTATGATATATTAATATAAAAGAAAGTAAGAAGATAGATAATACAAATCTTGAAGACTTGAAAATCGTTGCATTTGTATTCTGCGTTGAATATTTACCTATTCCAGATTAACTCTTAGCGTAAAATTAAATTTCAACAAATTATTCATTTATATGACTTTTATAAAGCATTTTTAATTAAGAAATATTGCTATTATATCGTTTATATGTCGTTTCATGTTTTATATAACACAAATTCTCAATTTAAGTATCCCTAATTATTACACTAATTAAATTTAATATAATATTAAACTGATTTTTGTCTGAAGTTATATTATCATAACGAATGAACCTAATAAACAACTTGAAACTATTATAGAAAATTACCTATATTTCATTATTGGTGTTGTTAATTTAAAATTATTGAATCATTGAACATTCAAAAGATCTTTGAAATTTTCATACAGAAATTAAGAATCGTATGTTCACATAGAGAATTTTTAAATACTAAACTCTATCCAAAAACTGTATCTATCTATTGTTAATGGTTTGGTCATTAATTTTTAGTATTTTTATTAACCGAGTGATATAAATTTGATACCGCCCATTAACTGACCCCAAATCACTTTCAGCAATTCAGTAAATCAATTTAAGTAATTTAATCAATAGTATAGATATATGACTTGTGTTCCAAAAATATAGTTATAAATATTTAAAAACTATAGTTACATTTTTGTGAATTAATGGTTTCTTTCATATATTGAATGGAAATGTTTTTTAATTTCTCTGAAATAATACTACAGATCTTCATTCGTTAGAGCGTTCATTTTGTTCTTTTTCTTTTCCAATTATTGCTTTCCCAGTATTTATAATCATACGAAAACAGAGATAGTTGATGCAATTTTGAATTTTGGACATTAAAAGATGCTTTCTAGATAAGAATTCTTTAACAACTAATCCAATGCAGGATTGTCTCAGTTACAGTTTCTCTCATATTAATAAAATATTGTAAAAAGCGACCTTTCACATTTTCTTCGCAATTCCAATCAATTTCAATTCTTTCAAAATTATCTTTTACAGGTCACTATTAATCTAATCTTTCTACCTTCTCAAAAAGATTCAAATCATTTGGTCCAATTGTAAAGAAGTTATTCTATTCGAAGATTGCCTGAGTTTTAACTATTCATATAACGCATTCACTCAAAGTGTTATTATTTATCTGACAATTACTCTGTATTAATTAAATTGATGGAGATTTAAAAATAAAGTTTAAACATTTTTAATTAAAGTACAAACACTAGTAAGGTTCACAACAATAGTCCATTGGCTTTTTCTTGAAGCTACCAAAAATATGAACCAGGCAATCTTATTACATTTGGTACCTACCACATATGCTTGTAAATTTGAACAATATCTATTAAATGATACGAATTTAATCGGTTTCATTCTATTTCGAAGAAGAGTGCATTATTTTCATCTTGCACATCCATTTACCTTAGAATATCATTTTCGAAAACCCATAATTTCAGCAGACGTTTCTTCGATATCGATTGCATGTTACATATTTCTAATTCAAAAGATACTCATCTGCTTATTTAAAAGAACGATGAACTTCAAACTACTGAACAATTTATTTCGGTGACAAAAAGAAACAAGGTAGAATTATTCAACGATGAACTAACAAATGTATTCGTATGATGTTTCGAAATAATCGGAAGACGGGGACGCGATTCTCGGTGAATCGGTTTATAATTTTATTCTGGGTCAGTTACTCCGAGGCCATGGACAGTGACGAATAATAGATATTCTGTTGGTGATGGAGAGGAAGGAAGAGAAAAGTGGATAGAAGTCTCCGCGATAAATTCCAGCTATATTTTTCACGGTGGAACCGTCGTGCTTCCACGTCCTCATAACCGGCACAAATTGCACAAAAATACTACCACGTATAAATTGTGGGGAAATCGGCGCACGCCGACAGTCCCGGAACTCCCGGATCTAATTTGAGCGAAAGCCTTTTCCGCTCCTGACCATATCCTCTTCCCTGTATCGTGTACAGGCGACAAAAATGTCTCCATATTCATCTTTAAAAATGTCCGGTAGTTCAACTTGAGCTATTGTTTGATAGATAGGATCGATTATGAGATTCCTTTCCTGGATCGTCTTCGCGAATTCTTGCTTCTACCTCGACAAATAATACTCATTGCGCCACAGTGTAGTTAACGCAATTCGTCTAAATTTCTTTTGAACTGTAAATTAAAAATATTAGTTTGAGGCAATTATCCTGTGGAGTGGAAATTAAATAAGTAGGATAATTGAGAGGAAGTAAATAATAATAAACACGTGTATTATTGTGTATATATATATATGCACTTGTTTCTTATGCTTTTCATATTTTTAATAAAATAAAGAACTTTAATAGTAAGGTTTATTAAATATACTAATGGTAAGATATTGTACAGGTACATACGTATGTACATATATGTCAATAGTTGAGCTTATTTATCCCTTTGCATTAATTACATGCAACCTGACATCATACGCTTCGTATTCTCATTTCGATAAGCATTTTCAATTCTTGCTTTCAAATCGGGTAATCTAATGGTCAAGAATGAATACACAATGATACACATGTATCATACACGTCAATACACATATATTGAGTGGTATCCAAGTGGGGTGAATTTCCTGACGATGAGAGTACAAGGATGATATTCTAAGAATATTCTAAAGAAATTCTGTGAATTTATGATATGGTAATAAAAGATTAAATTATATAATTATTACATGTACGACCGTCTATGCATTCAGTAATAAAATGGGCAGTCAAGAGCAATTTATTATTTATATCATAATATATTTTAGTTGAAACAATGAACTTTTTGCATACTTTTGCACATAATTCAATAGAAAAGTATTGTCAATGTAACAGCAAGTACTGTACATTGGACACTTTATATTCTTTTCCATAAATATACGTTACGTGCATTTTTGCAAAATTTTCCGCAAATGCATAAACACGCACAACCTAAACACGATACGATACTTTGGTATTCATAAAATACAGAAGACGTTTTTGAATCAAATTTGTACATCAGTTATTACTCTGTTTCCGCTATTCAATTGTCTTAACTTCTATACTTCGCATCAACTTGTGTTTTAAATTTCAAACTTTAAGCTCAAATTGCCCTTAATAATACACTGGAAAGCGAAAGTTTCAAGTTCTCCTCCTATCTTTGTTAAAAAAAGCTCGATGAAATTGGTCCCTCGTTGACACCTTTTGCCGAGACATTATCAACGCGGCGGGCGATTTACAAAAGCGGCCGCAAAAGTTGGTTTTGAAAAGCTCGATCGGTCGCGAGTGTCCTGGACGGGCCGGTAGCTGGCCTATCGAGAAATTACCACTAACCAGCAAAGTTAGGAAAACAAGTGGACGAGGAGAAGTACGGGGAAGGTTCGATCAATTATCTGCACCTATGCCACGATAAACTTTCCAACTTCTCTGGATATCGACCGGCTCTTTTCTATTTGCCGATATTTCAGCCACGATAAAGGGAGAAAGAGGAAGAGAGGGAGAGAGAGTGAGAGAGAGAAAGAAAGAAAGAGGAAGAGGAAGAGGAAAAGAGAGACCGGGAGAAGATCTGATACGAGCCGGACTCGATAAAGGAATCTATTACCGCAAAGGAGGACGCGGACTGCCGAATTTTTCAGATTACAATGTAATGTTTCTTTATCTAGCCGAAAAAAGCCACTGTTCTCCTCTTCGGACGATGCCAGCAGCGAGTTTCTTTTCCGAGAAGATTTGTGGACTTTCGCGTGGCGACTTTTTTGGAAGCAACATCGGTGATGTCGGTTGTTCGCGTGTTAATATTAATTACCTTTGTCTGACATACTTGTCCGCGATCGCCAGGGTGATCTATGTCGTTACTCGTGGCAGATAAGTGGCAAGAAAATGTCCAAGTTTGAATTTTTTGGATCGCGTTATATGCATATTGTGTTATCTTTTGATTTGGAGATGGTAACAGGATATTGACAAATATGAATTTGTGCATAAGTATACGTCTACTTGTTTCACGTTTTATTTTCTCATTTTGAATTAAGATGTGCCTTTTTAAAAAATATTCTCCTTTTTTATCATAATCATATTTACTACCGATCATAAGTGTAAAGGCATTCCTTTATATTTTTTATATTTCTTTGTTATAATATTTCATTGTACAAATATATGGTAAATTTTTCAAAAAAGTTCTTTTTTTCAATTATTGTCGAAGTATAATCGTTTCTTCAGACAGTTTATAGCACATAATGTTCTTGCTATATTACGGATGTTCTTTAAATATTTCATGCGTGAAAAATTTGAATAGTAGGTATTTAGCCACATTGACTTTCTTCCATAAATTTGGTATTAACTATACAAAATAAAATTTAATACGTTGCATCATATTACAAACACGCTTTAAATATTATACATATTACGCAAAACGAATTACATATAAATTATTATTTACTGTTACAAACAAGAAAAATTAATTGATTTTTGTTATAGCGTGTCCTTTAAGAATAAGGTGATATATTGCTCCTAAACTTTGTATCAGTAGCATACATTTGATAAGAAATTTTCGATATATCGATATATCGTAATAGTAGAGATGTTAAGTGTGAAACTATGATGTAGTCTAAATACAGAATTATAAGTTATTATATACATTTTGCGCTAGAAAAAAATTATGCATTTTTGATTTGATAAATTTAAATACTGACGATGAAAAATAAAAGCATATAAAATGCGAAGAGATAAAGTATCATTTACAGACTAAAATTTACAGTGCTCATAATTTTAGTTTTTAAAATGAAGCGTATGAATGTATGTTTTAACAAATAGTAGAATATTGCAAATGCAAAAGTGTGGAATAATGATGGAACGTAGGAAATATGTAAATTTTAGGTTGAAACATTTACATAAAAAATTTCAAATTTTACCGTGAATTTTTTATTCACAGAAATAACCTAAAATATTTCAGAATTCCAAAATGTGTGATTGAAATAATGTAATTAAATCATACTATATTTTAAACACAAGTTTGTGAAATATACGCGTACTATAATTACAATGATTTGAAAGGTTACTGATAAATACTACAACTTAAGAATTAAATACCTATCAGAATGTGTTGAGAATATTTCCAACAGTAATAAATTTATTTATTAAATTTATTAATTATCAAAAATCGGAAGTGAGTACATATTTATAAACATGCTCACTATTTTTTCTTTTATAGTTACATGAATCAGTTGTAAATTTTATGTTTGTGAAATTTCAAGTTTCTAATAATAACAATTTCTGTTGTATTTTTTAAACTTAATTTAATATCTTTTATAATCAATGTGAATATTATTCATCAGATAAAACACAAATAAAAAGAAATGTAATTCGTGTATCAGTTATAAGTAAAATTATAAAAAAAAATAGTTAGTATTAAGTATAGTTAGTAATAAAAATCTCTTTTTTTTAATTCTTTTTTTAATGTTTCTATCGAGACAACGATCTACAGTGAGATCCGTTATAACGAGACGTGATAAAGTGCACGCGTACCGGGCGAAAATTCAAAGTCGATTTTCTCAAAAACAAAGCCTGAAACGAAAAATTTTTATTCCATATTTTCGACTTCTTTTTTCGCGTGGAATCACCCCCTTTCCGCTTGTACCACCAGTTACCAACCACCCTGTATATCAGCTAGCAAACTTCTGGTTACAAATAGTTAGAGAAAGAAAGAAATTTCTCCTGATTCGCATGGAAAACTTGTCGAAAACATCAGATGGATTTACGTTTTGACTATCATATTAGAATTCAACAAATTTTTATTATTACTAAATATGAATCTATCATTGATTCTGTCTATCATAAAACATCGACCGTAGTCTAAGCCAACAAAAAGCTATATCCAAATCAGTCAATAACATAGTGAGTCACATAATCAGTCACATAGTGAGCTAAAATAAAAGCAATACGCAAAAATAAATAAGCGCATAGAATATATGTAACCTTGCATATCCTCACTAATTGCAAAAATGAAAAAATTGGTATAGCGGTCGCTACCTTAAAAAGTAAAAAAGATGGAAGAAGGAAACGGGTAAAAGTACTTACGCAAAAGAGTCAGACATCAGAGCACGAATCGGTCGATCATGAAAGATCCGAGGTGGAACGCATCCGGGAATACCGTTTCCTCGCTATCGGAAACTAAGGAAATGGAGGGGAAACTGATTGGAACTGTTAACGTAAATACGTGAATCGATGTACGCGATCGGAAATCGGGATTAGTGAATTGGCTCACTGTTTCTCTCTTATACCCACTTCTATCGCTCTTTCTGTTATTCCCTTCTTCTCTTTTCCTCTCTCTTTCGCGCGGACTTCACCTTTTCCCTCTGTCTTTGGCTCCAACCCTATGCTAGCCCAGTGATTGTCCTTTGCTATTCATTTCTCCGTTTCTTCGTATTTCTTGTTTCCCCCCTTCAGTTCATTCAAGATCTCCCCTCAGACACTGTTGCCAGTTCACAGACAGTTGGAATTGAACGTTCGATCTTGCATTTGGCTACTAGTCTAGATTTCTGATTTGAGTGGTTGCAATCGAATGGAATCCGCTCTCTCGTACAGCTTGCTAACCTCCGGCCGAATTAACTGAATCTACTTGTCGCAGAATTACGCGCCAGCGAGCGTTGTATGCGTGCTGTTCCTCTCCACTCGCGATCTTTCGTCTTGTGCTTCTAACCTTAAGAAAGCTCCGTTTCTCATCTTTAAAACAGCTAATTTTGCGAAATGACTTCTGGATTTTGAAAATTTTTTAAGTAATGATGATTTAATCCTTATCCATTCTTTGTTTTTTCAACTAGTTTTGAGGTTTGAGATGTTTTACAACAAAAAAATCGAAACATTCATTTCCTTCAGGTCTTTTTTTTACAAAGGAGTTTATTGAGTCCAGAAAATACAGATTTTAAGTACATTATTCACAATAAACATGAATTTTTGCAATGGTATGTTAGGCAAAGGTACCGATACGCGGCGGTACGACGTAGCCATGCTGTATTATGTGTCAGCGCTTTACATTTTTCGTTGTATGATGCAGTTTTTGGGTTTAAGCCTCTATTTCGTTCAGGTCTCATCCATTCCTTATGACAATTTGATGTTTTGCAATGAATGTAGAAAATATGAACAAGCAAGAATGTAGGAAAATAAGTAGTAGATAAAGATGGAAAAAATTGTAGAAAACGAATGTATATATGGTGTATTATGTATTCTAACGACAAGACAGAAATAGGAAGTCGCTTCTTTGTATTTTGTATGCTGCTCAATTCTCAAATATTTTTGTACTTCGATTGATAGATTGATATGAGATGGATTGTTTGATGATTTAATATGAAGCGTGATTTGTGATGCTAAATAGATTTAATATATATAGCTTTCGTACTCATAATTGGGATAGGCTACTACTTTCTCGGAAGTTGTTATAATTCTCAGATTTTTGTTTCTTCAGAATCCTGATTGGCAGTACAAATATCGTATTATATTTATTTGTAGATGCTCTTTTAGAATTCTTACAATACAATAATTTTACGTAATGATAGATTTTATACTGAAAATTAAGGTAAATTTACTTTTTCTTTACGAATTGTTGGTTTTTGTAAATGATATAGAATAGTGAAGTAAAGGTGACTCGGTTGGACAGTTTATATAATACATTAAGATTTGAGCACCTGAATAAACAAAGACAAAAAGCAAAAGAAGAAGGGAGAAAGAAAGAAATCTTATGTTGCAACTAAAATTATTTTAAACTAAGTTGATAGATTCACGATATAAATTTTCCAAGAAAAAGTGTTGTCATTAAATTCGTAGTAAATCTTATTTTGCTGAACAGCTGAGAACCTAAAATTAATTACTTCCTATTCATATATTTTTATATATGTTTGAGTAGTATGATACCACTCTTTCATGGTAATATCATTCGCAACAAAAAATCAACGAAACTTTTGCAGGATTTGTCAGTAACAAATCATTCTAAAGATTATTGATTTATATACATATATAATTGATTGATTATAATACAATACATAATATCATATACAGTAACGAGTAAGAGTAACATCTAAAACAGGTCACCTGAATGACTTTGAAATCGTATGTTTCCTATCACTAATATTAGGTGTCCTGTTTTAGGTGCCTCGCCTAGTACAATTCATTCAGAATTCATTCAGAAAAGGTGTTACATTTATACTTCTAAATCTCTGATCCGCTAGTTACTAATAGTAGAATTTATTTAATTTATTACAATAAAAATTCAAGTTTGATGTTATAAATCAATTTGAAAAAAGTTTAATAACTCATGCCCTGATAAAAATTTTGCATTCGTATTAGAGTACATGTACACGGTAATTATACTTAATTTACGAAGGTTCGTAAATATTTCACGTTTTGCAGGCTTTTCGCTTGTAATATCGACGTGATTATTAATTGAATTTATAGTAATTAATGCATACGCCGGTAAAAATTAATCGTACGCGTATCATTTTTGGATTTTACTTTGAAAATTAAATTAAATCCAACAGTTCGATGATTCGCGTCGCGACAGTTTCATCAATTTCATTTCACCCTATCCAACAAGATTTTCAATGCATTGAAAAGTAAATGGAAAAACATTGAAAATAGCTATTCTGTCTTCTTTCCCTGTGTTAACTTCATGAAATATTCAAATTTTCGATGTTATATTACTCATTATAATTTTAACATTCGTATACCATATTCATAAAAATTGTTCTGAACTGATAAATTACTGACACTTTGTTTTTAATATCTAATGTGTACTCTACTTTAAAAACTACACTGACAGAGAAAAATCGCTTTTGGATTAAATTGCCACATACAGGATGAAAGCTTAATTAAATTATCTATCACAGTAAATATTTCATCCATCGAGTAATATTTTTGTTAATTTTTTGCAATCACGAATTAACTTTTAATATGGTAGCTTGTCTGAAATCATATTTCATTTTTCCTAATTTATTTTTTCGCAAAACTAAGGAAGTACTAGTTATAATCTTATATAGAACTCAAACTTTCAAATCTCAAGATTTATGCCTATTATTTTCGTCATCCAATGATTATGTTGATGAATTTTTTCTCACATAAAAGAAAGCATTATTTAGTAACTTTAATTAATTAATCTTATTTAACAACCTTAACGAACTTTATTTAATAACACTCCGCATTCTCAAAATGTCCACGTTTTCTGAATCTTACATTTCCTAATCTCTCTAATAAATCATGTGCAGCAAATTTTGCACAAAACGTCAATGTACTTACATTATTTTTATCATCAAATTACTATCGCCCTTCAATGTAGTTATTATATAATTCGTCTTTAAACAACAAATTCAAGTTTTCCAACACCTTCCATTTTTTAAATTTCCTAAATTTTTCACAAAATAAGGAAAATATATGTAATGAACGATACTGACACCCTCAAAGTCGAAAGAGAAAAGTTCGATCCAAGATACATATAGTGCATAACTGATTTTACATCCTAAAAAGTTTTGCAATTTATTTCCTCGCCGAGTCGTCTAATTAAAATCTCTTGTTGGAATCAATGAAAAGCACGTGAAGGGCGTTTTCTATCATTTCGCGATCTCCTGGCCAACGCACGACACGGGTAAACGGGACATACAGGTAAGCGGTTGTGCGATCGATCCCTCATTGATCGCCTAGCAAATGCTTTTTACGAAATTGACTTCGTCGATGGAATTGAATTAATGTGTACCGAGATGTTCGTGCAGATTGCTGGGATGGTCTTGTTGGTAGTCTTGGCCGATCGCTTGTGTCGGCCACTATCTAATTACCTTAGAGCATAAACGTCAGCGACACAAAGCGATGTTGAAAACTGCCCTCGTATCAGTGTTTCAATATCGTTAACATCGCCACTACTGTAGCAGGGGAACTGATAAAAACTGACTGCTTTCGGAAATACTTCGACAATGACAGATTATCTTGATTTCCTACGTTTCAGTGTTTCGAATGATTAAATAAGTGAATTTTATTCTTAACTGTTGATTCTACCATATAAATTAGTCATTATCAATATCTATGTATATACAATAATATCTGAACAATATGTTATATTGGAACTAGGAGATGAACACAATAAGTGACATTTTCTATTTTTTATAAGGGTTATTTAATTTTAAACTTTTGTATATCTTATCATTCATAGTTATTTTATATTAAAATATCCCTTTTTAGATGTAAAATTAGACTAACAGAAAAGTGTCAGCGATATGTATTTCTGTGACATTTTCTTATGATGTTCATATATTACATGTAATGTAATTGTTATATTAATGTATATCATCTTATGCATAATGATTTGTATCATTAATATTCTTTGTAAAAATGTAGCACAATTAATTTTGTAGTGTATTAAAATTAAGAAATGTTACTTATTGAGAAAATAGCCAAAGAACTGATCTTTTTGCAGCACTATTCAGGAATAATTATTCTAAAAATTCTAGGTACAAGACAGAGTAAATAGGTAAAATAGGAATCAAGATATTCATGATCATCAGTTTTTATGATCATTATTTATGTGGTAGTAAAAAAAGAAAAGAAATTCTTCCCTTCGTCTGTCTTTAGATAATAATATTATTTCACTGTTTGGAAATATTTAACCATAAAGAATTTGGAAAAATTATGTTAAGTATAATATTTTTTATATAAAGATGATATTTGATATTATTAATATTATGCTATCAAGATGAATATTTCTTTATAAAACTATGAAACTCGTCTATATGACTTCAAGTTACTATACAGAGTATGTCATTTGAATCTTCCTAGACAAATATCTCGAAAGATATGAGACATATAAAAAGATGTTTTAAATAAAAGTTGTAGCATATTGAGTTGCAACAAATTGTGTTATCGCCTATTTGACATTGTGATGACATTGAGGAATCTTTTAAATTCGACTTCAAATTTTTTAATTGGAGTCTATATTTTCAAGTATATCGTCTTATGGTTGACATCAAGATACTTTCAAAATATTACCTAAACATATTTTTTGTATAAGCCGTTCTCGAGATATGATTCTTGGAATTCAGTTATTAAATTAAACTTTTAGACAAATGATGGTGGTTTAGAGCTATTGTTTTCGTACTTACGACGATAAAACAGCTCTATTTTCTTTTTCTGAAAAGAGAAGAGGTTTAGCACCACAACTGTGCTGCATATGGAACGCGCGGTTTTTGAATGTCCGCAAACCGCAACTTTAGTGTCTACTTCCTCTCCATAAAGAAGAGTTTTAGAAGGACAGTGTATACTGACAAGACAAAAACCACATCCTCCGCATTAAAAACAAGTTTCCGTTTCCTTCCGTTCGTGTTCCACTACGATTTGACGAAATTTTCATCGTTATATATATGCTTTAATATTTTGCGTGTTTCTTGTTTCTATTTCTTTCTTTGTGTATGATTCTATGCATTTTTAAAAACGTAATTAGGAATTATCTATTTCGTGTAATCACTTCTTTATTCAATATTCAAAATTGAAGAGCTTTCTGAAAGGACCTAATACTAGTATGTATCGAATACTTGATTCATGAAGAAAATCGACTAAGAAATTAAGAATTATCTACTTTTAGAACTCCTTAATATTTGTAATGTACAATATATTTAGGTATCCGTGTTTTGAAATTAACACAATTAAATAATATGAGTCTCTTAAGAAATGGGAAGGTTTGCTTTTGAACATAACGCTTACATAACATATCTTACGTCCTAATCTTAATATCTTTTCTTAAGCAAGCTTATGAACAGAAAAGATCCTATGAATTTGTCGTATATACATACATATCATGTATACTATATTTTATACAACTATTTATTCTAATTAGATAACTATCTATTCTACAATTTATCCTTAAATTAATATAAATATAATCTATCCTTTTTGAAGAAGAGAAAAATAAATTGTTTCCTGATCATTTCAAACATGGCATATTTTACCCCTCAATAAACCAATTACAAAAGATTTAATAAGCAATAATTTAAATTAAAGACATAAACTCGATAAATATTTAGTATCTAATACATTTAATACCTATGTATATATAAATTGAAAGTTTTTGGGTGGATTTATAAGTTTTCGGACAACCTAATAGATGTAAAAATCTGAACGAAAAAAGTAAGTTACTGAACTTATTAAAATTTATTCTCAAAACATCTGTTAAAGTATGTCAAAATATGCGAAAACGTGCAATTGTACAATGTTAAAATTCCAATCGTGTTTAGTCGAAATAAATCATAGTGCACTTGTGCAAGGTTGGAGCGTGCATGCAAGAAACTTCAGAAATGATAGAAGCTCATGGGTGGACATGATTTAAAAATGAATTCGATGACAGTGAATCGATCGTGGACAGACTCGCCAGCCAGCCCATCTTTATGCTCACATGCGAATGAAAAATTAAAGCATTCGTGTCAGATTTGACTAACGATCGTGGTTTATTATTCAAATTGGTGCTTGTCTTGACCACTGTCATTGCGAATGCTCTGTGATGAATTGCATCGAAGAGGTAAAATATGTACGTGTTTAAAAAGTTCAGGTGAGGTTATAGAAATCTTCTAAATTTAAAGATACCGGGACACTAATTAATTCTTATTGATAGTCAAACAGTTTATGCAATGATTATGTATCATACATTTTAAAAAACATTTTATTACATATTGTCGGTTTCTTAGAAAAATGAAATAACTAAAAAAAATATGTTGTGGAAGATATTGGTTTGAACTAAAGTTCGAAGTAGAAAATTATTAATTATTACTTATTTAACAAGGAACCTATTTTTCTTTCTATTTTAGTTTGAATGATACCTTTTAATTTTTAGAGGTTTCTAGTAAAATATTGTTTGTGTACGTGTAGTGCTTAATATTTAGAAAGACGTAAGACAACACTATTGTTATCGTAATATTATTTTTATTAAATAATGTAATTTTATTTGATAGTCCTATCCTAGTAAAATGGTTCATTCTTATAACTACGGTACATTTTTATAATCCGCTAGGTCTACAACCTACAAACTACATAAACAAATTTTGTTCGAAAACATTAAACTCGAAGTGTAAACTATTCGAATAGGAAGATATAATAAATAGTAATTAACATTTACATAAATACTCCTTTAGTCTCAGTCATCATAATCTTCATTACACGTCACAAACCAATAAAAAAAAAAAATAAATCTTAATCAACGATTTGGATATTTCTATTATCTAAGATATGTACAATTAACATTAATTAAATAAATTGAACCAAAGAAATCTCGTTCTTTTTCTCTACTTATTTGCGATTACCTATTAGAAAAGTTTTCTAGAAATAAACACTGGTTCTGCATCGTCTTATCATCCGTGCACAAAAGGCTTCTTCTTTTTTCATTTCATAGCGTAATATTTTATTCTGATTTCTATCATATATTAATTATGTGACAGCATATGTAATTACGTGACGTGAACAGTTTACTTTCTCTTTGGACAAGGTTAGAAAATAGACAATTTAAAAGACTATCATAATTTTTTATTGATTTAGCAAGCATATAAAATACTGGCTTTCTGCAAAATATATATGTGTGTATGTACTTCTGTGTTACCTGGAAGTTCCATATTTATGTTCTTATATTTTTTAATTGCTACTTTATTCTTTTTTCCATTACACTGTTATAGAACGTTATTGCACTATTGTTGTACAGTGCACACATGTACTTGATATATTTATATTAATTATTAATTTCTCAATTTCTGGATTGAAATAAGAAACCATAATTAATTAGATTCTTTTTTACGTTAAGAAATAAAATTTCAGTAATAAATAAAATTCACTTTTGTAAATCATAATATGCAACAGTAAATTTCCATTAGATTCGCCTATTTATATACTCAACACTGCACCCTTTCATTTCACCACAAAAATGAAAGATCGAAAGAATTTAGAACAATATAGCTTACCCAAAATTTGCCAATAACCAGTCTCGTAAGAACAAATACCAAGATACGAGGTTAATACCGCTGTCTTAGCAGTGCAGCGCATCGTTCCAGAATGGTTAATTTCTACGGTATGTAATTTTTTGGTGGTCATCGATTCGGGGTCGAGTACAGGCGCGAATACTTAAACGAGCAGTGGTTCGCACTTTTGTTGCGAAGAAACGAGAGGGACTTTCGAATTGGCTTATCGCATCATCCTGCGAAAGATAGTGGACATTCCACGACCAGGACAAGTAAGTATATGCTCTATAAATTGCGCGTTATACAGTCCATTCGGGAACGAGATAACCAGGTTCGGTTGTCCGTGGTGCGATTGGTCCTCTTCATCGCTTCGTTCCTTTCGCCTTGGCAACGGGGGTCGTTTCCGCGGACTTTATGCGGTTTTTGACGAAAGTACCGGGAGTCTGTGACCATCAGAATCGACGAGCAATTCTTCGATAGAGCACGTCCTTGAATGGCCTCTTGTCCCTTTCGTTCCGGATCGTTCCGTCGCTGCGAAAAGTATCCAGATATGCAACCAGGTTGTCCACCATAAAATTACGCCATTCGCCTAAACCGGTGCCGATATTAGAAAATCAGGCTTTCACCAACCGAGCACCCTGCTTCTTGCTTTTCGTTTTTCGAGATGGTCGCTTTTTGGCAATGTTTCGATCTTGAAATTTGTATGAACTTGTTATATCAAATAATACTAATAGAATACTAGTAGCTGAACTCGATCATAACTGTATTTCAAACGAAGTTAGAAAAACTTAATACAGGAAGATTTTGCATTACTTAACGCATCAATAACTTTTGATGGATTATTGACATTACTATAAGAATTGGCATTACTAGAACTACAATAATAAGGAGGCAAAACTATTTGAATTGAAGGAATCGAAGGGAATTTTTGCATGCTCGATGTTGTATATCATACACAATGAGTAAAATTGATTTCAACTGGTGCATTTGTTTTTTATACAAAACTATCCAAAAAAATATATTTTTATAATTAATAGAAACATAATTTTATCATAAGCCAAAAATTTCAGACGGGAAAGGATTAAAACGAAAGGGAAGTTGAAATTACTATTGTTGTCAATAACGCGATTTAACTCTACTTACTTTACATCCTATTAATCAATATCAAACTTATGAGTCTCGGCTATTGATTCGTGACTTGTTTCATTTCGTTGACGTGTGACTAACACGCATCATTTTTTTTAACACGTTTCTTTTAGATCTTAACTGATGTAACACAATATCTCCAAGGAGTAAGCACGTTTACATCTCCGTAGTGATAATTAACTGCTCTATAAATCGTTCGATCGCAGTGTGTCAAGCTTTTGTTTTTCAAATGACTCACGATTTTTACACCTATCTTGAGTTTTTATATCTTGGTATCTCATAGATCTTTATGACTGAACTCTTCCAACATTTCCTTCAGTGTTCAATCTTTAAACAATTAACCATTCCTGGAATCGATCATCTTGAATTATCTCGTCTAATGAAAAGGAACATTCAGATATATCGTGGCAAAAGTATAGATCGCTTTATTTCAGAAGTCCACAGTTTTTTGTCGTTATGTCTTCAACAGAATGGATACCATTAACGTTGAAAGTCTGGCCATCGATTTTACCAATAAAATCTAAGTTTCGTTTTGCCTCGATACTACGTAGTCTGGCGATTTCGTTCTTTTTACGAGTTGGTACACGTTATTCCATGCGCGTGTGTATGTGTGAGCGCAAGCGTTTCTATATTTCAATAACAGGAACAAAGTCTGGCAACCGTCATATCGCGACTGATTTTAACTACACTTCTCGTTCATTGTACTAATCAAAGAAAAAGTTTTCCCCGACAACCGTTGTCTTTTTATTTCCTTCTTTTGTTGCTGCGCCCGTTGCGTTTGTTCAATTCTCCTCCCATTTTCGATTCTCTTTTTTTGTTACGATATCTTTTGATGTGTACACTTGTTAAATATTATTTGATACAAAGACTGTAAAAATGAAAAATCTATATTGTAATGTACGTTACGTCTGAAATGTCAAAAGAAAGGTATATTATTCGATTACATTGAAAATATGTCCGACAATTCTGAAAATTCTACGTTACATTCAATTACATTAAATTACATAATTGTATATGAAGAATGATTTAATCGGAATTCTAATGTTATAAGAAAAAGTCTAATATTAATATTAATTCATGTATTCGTAATATTCATAACATTGACATTTTAATAATAATTGCCTACATATATGAACATGAACGAAAACAAGAAGTAGATACCCAGTGTACATACTGCAGACTGAAAATTTATAATTACTTTGTTTTCAGCTTTATCGATATTCAATTGCTTATGTTATTAATTCGAAATTAATGTGTCACAAAAAGAGAACTTCAAAAGTTTTCTCCTTTCTAAATGATACGATGTTACACAACTTTGTCATAATATATATAATTTCATCAACCTTCATCGTCATCGCTAATATCACATATTAAAAATCTTACATTCTTACGTATAATTCATTTAGTTTTAACTGAAAATTAAAGAAAGGATATAGCATTGATGCGAATAATATGTTCCGCAATAAAGGGGCGAGATGGTTTGCTGAAAAGTCGAAGAACAAATTCTTGCCGGTTCATTCGTCTCTTCTTGTCGCGTCCCCATCAGGACTCGAATGGTCGGGATCGATTTGAAAATCGGAATAGCGGCGCCAAAAATGTCTTCATCTTCCAAGTGTACCGCCGATAAAGGCAGGGAAATGATAGGGCTGTAAACTCTCGCTGTATAACCCGCGACTGGATGACTCGAATAGCTAGATCGCCATCGTAGAACCCTACGACGAGTCCGTCACCCAGTGAAAAGGTAAAAGGAATCAACGATGTGAATCGATCGTAAAAGCATCGACATTGGTACTCGCGAAGTGCAACCACCCTGTCGATAAATACTTTAGAGTTTAGCTTCTCCGATCCGCTGTTCTCCAATCTTTGTACGTATTCGATTGTGCCGACGGAACGATCGGTCAAGACTCAAGAGCAGTGACCGCAGTAAAGACAGGAAACGCTATGGTGTAATAAAAGTAATGAGCTACACTGTTTGCAGGTCTATTCACCGGTGAATCCATTTAAACGTCAAATCAGACTATCAAGATACGAGTACGATACGCGATACCGTTTTATTGCGACTAACTAAGAGTTAGTTAGCTCAGTTATTTAGGATCCATGAATTGAGAGTCTTGAGAACGTGTCTTGGAATAAAAAATTTTGGCGATGGGTAATTTTATGTAGAGTGAAATCGTTTCGTGATGCACGATCGTTGTGTTCGGAGTGAAAGTGTTTCATTTAGATTTTATGATTCTATTATGTTGCGATGTACGAAGGCCACATGGGAAAATATAATAGGGCCATTCCTGTTGATATTTTTACTTTTATGTTACAACGAAGTAGCGACTACAAAAAATATCTTCATACGAAATGGTTAAACAAGAGAATAACCCGATAAATTAATAAATTCGAAGATATTATCAGCAGTTTGAAAATTGGTGACAAATTCAGAATGTTTTCTAAGAAATTAATAACATTAGCATAGTTATTACGTTAGCATGATTTAATTAATATTAGTCAGGATAATTTATGTTGATAAATATTTTGTTCATGTCCAGGAAGATGACAAAAACAAATATTTAATTCCAAAATCAAATAAAAATAGGTCTGATATGGAATTGACAATGGAAATGAGTTGACAATGTATTGAGTTTTAAAATACTATTCGATAAAAGAAGAAAAGTTTATAATTTTCTCTTATGACCTTTATATGAGATGTCCGATTTCATAAAATGAAGAATTTGTTTGTTTTTCAGTAGAGTTTTCTTTTTATTAATAGAAATACAGTTTATTTAAAATTGATATATATTTTTTTATAGAGATACAATGTCTCTAGTACTGTTTTTGACAAATATTTTTCCATTAGATTTTGTAAAACACTGCAAGTTTAGTTGCATCCTCTTCAAAGATCAAAATCATTAACAATCATATTGTATAGTACCTATAATGTGTAGCTTTCGTCACAAGCTTGGTTTCAACGACCAAACTTATAATAGAAAATGTTTCGAATTTCGTGCTTATTGATTATATCGTTACAAAGAAAATCCTAAATAATTTTCAATACTATTTTAAACAAAATATATATACAATGAAAGAACATAGATCGATATCCAATTTTACGTGAATTACAATGCATGTAAACAATATATGTATGTATTTCGCGATCCAGTCTGGCTAGCGAATTTGTAACTCGACATTTCATATGGTAGATAGAATTTAATATAGATATTTAAGGAATTTTTATCTATATCTTGTTTAATTTATAGTTTGCTGCTTTTGTACGAAGAGAAGTTATATGAAAATAAAGTGTGAATATCAATGAATAAAATAAGTGAGCACGATAATATTTCATGAAGGAGAAGGCTAACGAAGAATGGTATCAAAGCTATCTCCTTTTTAGAGTATTGGTACTTTTTCGTGATACAAAATAGCTAATAATTTTTCTTAGAACGCGTATATATTTATATACCTTCCTTTCGTAATGGAGTCTATTACATTCTTAAATTATTATCTAATTTTAATATTCTTTATATATTTATTTCTCGTTGAATTAGCTTTTTTGTATGTGATAATATATTTGTTGTATACTATTGAGAATTTTTGCATATGGTTTATATCAGACTAAAATATTACATATAAAATACAAAATATCTACGCTATAAATTGGAATATACTATCTAAATTTTTTAGATACAATGTACATAAATTAGTAAGAATAAACGTATCCATTAAATAATTAATTGAATAATTAATCTTTAAATCCTTTAAATCTTCGAAAACGACATACAATTATTTTTTTCTTCAAATTTCATTTGCTTCAATAACACAGTAAAAATCACAAATTACAAAGAGATCTTAAACTTTTTTAACAATGAAACATTTATTCTAAATTCAGATCAAATTTATCTGTATATAATATTCGATCACAAAATCGAGAAGTTCGAATTGCGAATCACGAATCGTGCGGAATAAAATCTGCATTTCCAGCAGATACTACTCGCGGAACGATGGCACTGGGGGCAGATTCTTGTAATTTCGGAAAGTTCGTACGCGTCCGGAGAACGAAGAAGCATCAATTTTGCAAAAGTAATTTTTATTTGCCGCGGTATCGTGCCATCGGCTGCTTACGTAAAAGCTTTCTTCTCCGGGCTGCTTTGTGCATATACGCGCTCGCGTAGGAGATACTGCTATGGGACGAAGACGAAAGAAAATTGTTATCGCTTCTCAACGCTACTTTCATATTAGGGTAGAAGCTTTCCGAAATTTTTGGGAGGAAGAAGGGCTCGGGTGACTACGTCGATTCAATTTGCCTAATGAACAAGCCCGGCTTAAACCGTCTCTGTCTACGGAGCACAATAAAACGTGGCTCTCATGACTCACTCTTCGGAATCGATTTTGTACATGGTATAAAACTACTCTCTCTCCCTCTCTTTCTCTCTATCTGACAATGCGAACGCTTCGCGTGGAGTTCGCTCGGTCGCGTCGGTCATAGCATTACGCGTGCGAGAAAGTAAGACAGTAAAGGGAACTGGTATTGAGATATCGCGTGGGAGGGGCAGTGGGTACTGCTAGGTGATCGTAAATTTCAGCGAAATTGAAATTATAAAGTTGCTGTAAAAGCGGCGCGGAAAGATTTCGACGAATGATAAGTCCTTTAATTTTACCTCTTGGATTTATTACGTTCGAACATGAGTAAGAATTTTCGAGACGTTATGGTTAAGTATTCTATGGAAGAAAGATGATCCATATAAAATTTATTTGATACATTCTGTATTATATACGATTTAAGTGCTGTGTCACGATGTTCATACAGAAAAAGCTATAAATAATATATTTTATAAGACCGTTTAAATTTTTCATATTTTTATTCTTAATTTCGTATAGTATTGTTAGTTATTAATTGGTATATCTGGATATTAATTCCTTTCCTCCTAGATATAATCGTCAAATAAGATTATATTTACTTATAGGTAATATATACGTATAGAAAATGCTTATCATCATCAATCAAATAATATTTTTAACGAATTATTTAGGTATCGTGTAATTTATATTAGTACTGTTTAATTATCTCTTGAAAACAAGACGTTTAAATTATTCTGTTTCAAGTAATAGTTTCAAATTAAATCAATTTTGTATTTGAAATGAGAATTTTCCTAATTTATATATATGCGCATTAAATTCCTACTATCTAGAATTTACTCTAAAACTTGCACGTTTCTGTTTGTTTATAGAACTCCATAAGACACAATCTGTCATTACACAGCAGATTTATGCGAGTGCAGAACGAGGGTACTGGAAAGAGTTCCTGGTGGATGATCAATCGCGACGCGAAACCAGGCAAGTCGCGTAGAAGGTAAGTCGTTGTTCATTTTGTGAATGATTCGTCGTTGTCACGGTGCACACACAGACCACGAACTTCGTTGATGTGTCACAGGGCAATAACCATGGAGACTAGCAAATTTGAGAAACGACGTGGCAGGGTGAGGAAGAAGATCGAGGCGCTAAGAAACGGGGGGTTGCAAACTGACGCAACGCCTAGCCCCAGTAATAGCGTGAATGAGGGGTTGGATCTCTTCCCGGATAGTCCTCTTCAACCTGGCAGTGGATTTCAACTTTCACCTGATTTTCGGTATGTCTATATTTGAGTTTGATTTGCATTATTTTCATTACGTTCGGAATTTTATAGTAGCTCCGTGTTTGATCGTTTTCTTCTTTTATGCTTTAGTCTGAACTATTTGGCTAAGAATTATGATAAATTAGTTAGTTATTGTATTGAACTATTGTTTGATCTCTGAGAAACGATTGATTCTATTGTTAATGAATTTAAACAAGACCATTTATCTTTGATATTCTTTCTTTTAAAACAATCTTTCTTCTCTTAACCCTTAAATCTTATTGTGGCATTTTGTACTACCTAGAGGTCATAAATATTAGTCAAGTTATAAACTATTATAACTTGGTTTTAAATAGTACACGAATAGACTGCGGATATTTATACATTTATAGAAGTTATATATTATATATTTATAGAAGTATGTATAAACGTGCTCATTACGCTAAATATGCAAACATGGACAAAATATATTCAAATTATATTTAGTAGAAGTTTTAATTACTAAATTAAATATATTGGTTTGTTTATATATTTACAATTTTTCTAAACAACTGGGAAATAAAAATTTAGCACATTAACGAAATACTTAATACAAACAATAAGAATTTCTGCTTACGTTCTATTACTTTAATTATGTTCATAAAAATATGAATTTGCATAAACATTAACAATTTACGTATAATGACAGATATATATTTCGATAATCCACAACCTTAAATTGAATTCTATAATTATGACTTTAAAGTCAGATAAATTCATTATTGAGATATCTCAGAATCCTATCAGACAGTTAAGCATTCTCATCTCACTACTATAGTTAAAAGACAAATAAAATTCTATTTCCCTTTGATAGGAATGTATTTATTTGCATCATCATGATAGAATTGCTGTGAAGTATTTGTGTACAATAGTTTAATACTTAATTTTATTTTCACAGATTTTGTGAGATATGAAAAAATTAATACTTATGTATTATTATTATTTATCACTAATTACTTTATGTTTTATAAAAGCAGTTCAATATTATAACGGAAAAGTAATTATACTTTTTATCATGTGGTATGAATGAAAAATGAATAGAAAATATTTATCTTAGCCAATTGGTTGTTAACCTTTCAATTGAATTTTATAACGTGAATTTTTCGAAGAATAAGATTCATTTTATAATTTATTAATATAGATGTTGCCTGGATTTTAATATTTTTATGCAAGAAATTGTCAAACATTTTCATGGAACTTGTCTATATTCGATATCTAAAAATATTCTATGATTACAATAACAGATTATTGTCTTAACAATTTATCTACGCTTTACCCTATTAACAAATCAGCGATTCATAATTAAAGAGAGACTATAAGAATTTCATAAACATAATTAATTCAAATGTTCTTCCTTAAAATGAGGATTTGTCAATGTTATATTTTAAAATTATTTTTATAAGTGCTTGAAAATTTAATTAATGAAGTTTGAAATAAAATTTCTTATTCGAATTTAATGCGCTGTTCTGATGTTTTACTAAACGAATTTCCTATTACTCTCTTAAGTACATGCTTTATTTAAAGCCCAATTTTAGAACGTTTCTTCTTTCATTTATCTTGTTCATTGTTAATCGTATTTAATTAGTCGTGCCAATCATCTTCAGTTATTATAAAATATAAAATTATAAAATACTTCCATCGCTGCTTTAAAAAAAAATTGTTTCTGAAGTTACCACTTTGCCATTCATTCTTTTTTTCATTTACTTATATCGTTCAATTTAATTCAGTCCAAAATTTGACATAAATACATTTGATGCAAGTAGAAATACATGGTATTCTGAAATAATTCATCTCTGAAATATTATTTTACATACATTTTACATGAAATTTTGAAGCAATATGTCATTGACTATATTTATTTGTTGTTAACTCAAGTTAAATATTTTATACTTTTATCTTAGTACTTATTTAAAATGTTTAGTGTTAAATGAGCGCAATTTTCTGAATAATAAATACTAATAAATGAAGCCATTGCTATACAACTCACGCATATAATGATCTGTTTTTGCAGAGAAATAAAATTAACTTTCATAAATAAAAGTTTGACGAATATGGCATTATAAATTATGTACATATGCAAAAAATAATAATAAAATAAATTAATGATATAAATAAAAATTTCAATATAACTTTGAGAAATAAATACAAGAATATAAAATAAAATAACAATGTTGCAAATCAAACATTAAAAATAATCTTTTACACATTTTGACTTTACAACTTTTGATATAAAATTGCTGTTTAAATTTGATATAAAATTCCATGCAAAATTGAACACATCAATTGATTATTTGCTAATTATTATGTATTCTGAAATTGATATTTAACTATTAATGATATTACTTTTATTGAAATATTAATCAACATTAATCCAATTGAAAGGTTAATGCAACTTTATATCTCGTGTTTACTTCAAATGTTTTTATCATTAAAATATTTATACTTAAATTAGACACAATCGTAATGTATTATACAAAGTAAATATATTTTTTGTTTTTCATTCATTATGCTTACTTTTAAAAAATATCGCGTATTATTTACAAATTATTTGCATTACAAATTGCTCGATATTGAATACAATTCTTATATTTATTTTTGTATAACACATAGTTAAAAATATCAGCTGCAATGCGCGCTATTAGCAAGAAGTACAAAACCACTATTTTATATTACGCTTTTGTACTAATCGTAAACTACACATAATGCACCACTCTTGCTTTATAAATAGTTTTGCAAAGTATATCATAGAATATATGTACGTATCATTGGATTATGTAATAAGTTCGTATTTCCGTCCGTGTTTCTTCAAAAATACGTAAAAGTTTGTTAGTTTGTTATAAAATCTATTTGATCAACGATGTGTGTATGTATCTTCTTATTTTATTATCCTTTGTTTTCTATACGATCACTTCAAATCCTATCGTCTATCCTTTTATTAAAAAATTTCGATATGTGTACTTTTACATTCTTTAAAATATTTAATGATTGCTTGTATAAAAGTACTTCAAATACTAAAATAATTAACATAGTAATGAATAATGCACTAAATTTTCCAATAATTTTAAATACATACACACATATCGCAAAATCTAATATTTTTGCTATATCTTGAAAGAAATCTGTTTGTTGTAACAAATAATTCTTTTACTAAATATTCAGGACTTTTTCGTATTACTTACACAAACTTTGTTCGTATCTCTGATTCATGTAGCGTTTATGTAAGTTCTATAAGTTCTATAAAATATCGTAGTTCGTAGATTAACAAAGCAATATGTAAGATAATTTACGTTTATCAGTAACATCTATATATTTTTTCATTGATTCTTAATGGATTAAATAATTCAATTATGTTATAATGAATATAGCAAGAATAATAATAGGAAAAAATATAACAGAGATACTGATACTAAAACATAATTATGGAAATATATATAAATATTATTTGTCCTATGTTGTCCATTGCAATTGTCACAAATAACGTTGTTATTGAGTAATATTCCTCCAAACATGACATTGAAAAGGGAATAAACTTATTACATAATCTAATATTCGTGGCCTCTTTCACTATCTTGCGTATTAGTTTATACTTTGATATCTGCACATTTAAAATACATTTGAACTATTTTTTATTCGAGTCCTCGAGCTTCAAGCAATGCCTCATCCTGTGGTCGATTAAGTCCAATCCCGGCGATCCCTGGGAAACCGGAATGGACACCAACATACACACCCTCTTATAGCCCAGAACAATTAGGTACGCACTACAATTTCATATATGTTTCTCTTTTTCTTTCGCCAGCGTTTACCGTTTATCTTGTACCAGTATTATTTTTTTTCTTTTCTACTGCACTTTCAATACACGCCCAGCATGATTGAGATGTCGAAAGTTTGGTACGCGAAGCTTAGATAGCTCAGCGCTTTCTTACGCGTTAGACAGTAATTTTAGTCAATTTTGTATTTTGATTATAATCCCAGTATACTGTCCTTTTATGATTATGTGAAAGTGGAGGCTACAAGTTTTGGTTGTTCAAGGTTATTGAGTAATCGGTTTTATCACAATGTTTGACAGTTGTCTATCTTTTTATTACATATTTGCTTTATATAGATATATGAATACTGTAATATATCGTTAACTGCACAAATTACACTTAATTAGTAAGAATTGGTAAGAATGCCAATTGATTCATAGAGACATTTTTGTAAAGTCATATTAATAAACGATTTTAGATTTGAAACAAAATTTTCAGAGATATCAAAAAACACCGTGCAATAACATTTTTAAATAATTGAATAATTTGAGAATATAGTGACGTATAGAAAGTGATGTAAAAATTTTGTATACAGTGAAAATATCATATACAATATGGTTAATTATTATTCCATAGATACAGATGTCATACTTCACTTCACTTTCATCGTAAATATTAAGTAAATGTACGTTGCTATCGTTATATAATTCTTTATTACAATGACGAATATTTCCTTAATTTATATTGATTATAATTGTGTATATCTTAAATTAGAATTATTGAAGCAATGTCGATCAACTTTTGAAATCATGTAAATTATTGTAAGTATAAATTTACACAAATATATTCGCAGATATAAATAAAACGGAAGTGTGTATACGTTCCCTTATAAATACTAGAACATTATTAGAAGAAAATAAGGTGGATTTGACAAATCATCAGAAAATAACGAAATCGCGTTTGCAACCTTAAGCTGCAAAGTCATATGTTCGATATATCAAGAAAATTCTCAGCAATTATATAAATTCTTGCAAATGGTTCGCACAATATTTTCCACGTATTTTTGTACAAACCGTTATCTTGTGCAAATATAAAATTCTAACAGTTTAATTATTTCCCTAATAATCGGAAAGAATTATCACGTCTTGCATGAAACTGCCAGTGTCCCCTTGCACAATTGAGCTAATATCATTAGGAAAATTTTACATAATACAAATCGAACATTCTTGTATAACAACAACAATGTTAGTAATAATATATCAAATAGAAGTTTACAACTGAATTTTACAAATTGCAAATCATCTAATTATCATCATCGCCTGTTCGACGTAAACATAATATAACTTACAATGATTACGAGAAGTATTTGTCCATACATTTATTTTTTAACGAAGCGACTTTTTTTACTAATTTCTATGTACATATACTTCATTTCCACAATATCACATTTGTATTTATGTGAAAATATCGCTAAATTTATTATATTTGAATCTAATTAATTATTATGTGAGTATTACAATAAATACAGCGATGTATAAATACTCTTTGTAGATACTGTATAATTTAGACGTTGCTAAATTACTAATATTATATAATAAATTACTAATATTCGTTGATAAAATATTGTGCAAGAAAGCCTAAGTGTTTTAATATTTATGAACAGAAGTATAGATAATAGATGGTAATAGTAAAAAGAAAAAATATCTTATTAGAACCATAAATATTTACAATAGAAACTTAACAAATTCTCAATCATAAATCTATTAAACGACGAAGAATGAACTGTTGAGAAAGTAGGAGTTATATCGTTTTCAAGCCATGGAAAAACATTTTCAGATAGCCAAAAATTACCAAAACTCGAGACTTCTATTTTGATTGACATAACATTCCAATACCGCTTGGAACCAAAGCTCTGATGGTATAGCACAGCATGAAACGCACGTATAAAAGCATGTAATAGACATACAATTAACACATGTTCTTTTCATTGAACACGACCATAGCCGGTAGCCTCGCGGAAACGATGAAACTGGAATCCTACCAAATATACCAAACATCACCGTCCAGCCACCAGCAACAGACCGGACCGCCACCTTCCTACTACGAGACCCAATATCAGAGAAGTAATAGCCTGTCGACAGGATCGTCCTCTTTCGCTCTGCAGCCAACTCCTCAATCAGGAAATCAGCAAAGATGCCCGCTTCACGGTCTGCAACCGTGTGCCTGTCAAATGGTGAGTGAACAAAGAAGTCTGAAATGGCAAGCTGCAAATAACATTCAGCCACTGGGGAGGAACAAAGTGTAGCAAAGCCTTTAACCCGACTCCCGTAATCCGTGAAAGGAGGAAAGACTGAATAATGCTGATTTAAAGGTTTTTTCGTTGATTGTTTTGAGATGCATATCGTTCGTCGCAAATAGCATACCTAACAAAGGCAATAAACGTGGATTTTTCTCTACTTTTCGTAGTTTTTGTTTGATGACCAATTTGATATTTTCGAAGGTACTTGATTTATTTATCCAATGTTTAGAGTGGGAAATTTTAGTACATCATTTTCTAAATCTTTATATCTTTTATGTAAACTACACATTATTATTATATAATAGTTAATAATTATTACTATTTTTATGTATAATAATATTTAAGAATATATTAATATAGCGTTTGAATACTTTAACTCGTTGAACATGAAACTACAGAAAAAATTTAAAATTTCTTTTAATGAAAACTTAATATATTTTTGTTCCACTTAGATGACGGAAGATTTTTTCGTAAAGTTGATTTCAATCTGGAAGGATTTCCAATCTATTTCTGAGAAGTAATCTCATTACTTTAATTTTGATTTCCAATTCTACAACAAGAACGAGAACATTAATACATTGAATACATTAAATCTCCTAACTATTTAACACAATGTATTGTTTGCTTTGTAACAAAATGATAAAAATTGAATATCTACAATTAAAGAATATTAGAAATAAAGTTTTTAAGCGATATATAAATTAGTCTTATCTGTTACAATTCAATTTTATAAGCATGTATCAATGCTGATTTTACACTAATTATTCAATCCTTACCTTTAATTAAAATCAATTTTGCAATATTTACTCCTATACAGAAATAGATAATCTAATACATTGATGTAATTAAATGATTCAATAACGTAGCAAACAAAACATGGTTTCAAATGTAAGTTCCAGGCTTTTTCTACTCTCCGAAAGACATACCTTTATTAAGCAAGATCTAACTAGTAAATCTGTCTTCGCTCCCATTGTCGTCAGTAATAACTTCATAAGTGCAGTTAGTGTGACATTGAAACCCATATAAAAAAATTTAAGTAACAGATTATTCTAACCTATTGAAATTAGATTTTATAAACATACATCAATACTATTATTTTCAAATGTGTTATTCAGATACATTTGGTATCTTTCATCTAAAACTAATTTTACAAAGTTTGCCATTGTATAAAAACAAAGAACTTCACACTCTCTAGTTGTTAAATAATTCTATTTTCAACGAATATATTCTTTTTCCTCGAAAAATATCAGAACTTGAGTCCAGTGGCTGGAATGTCGCCGTCATATCAGCAGAGTGAACCAAGTCCCACGGCATTAGGAAGCAATCAGCAACAAACTCTTCAGTACATGATGCAGACGCAACAGTGCCAACAGCAACAACAGCAGCAACAACAACAGCAACAACAACAATCGCAAACAGGAGCAACGGGATCCAGTCCACCGCAAACACCCACACCATGTGGTTCAACTCCGAGCACAATGATGGGACAATTGATGGGAGCTCTCAATAATTCGACGCTCCTTGACGATTTGAACATTAATATCGAATCGTTACACGGTGGATTCGATTGTAATGTGGAAGAGGTGTGTTTTATTGTATATTCTGCTTATTATTAGATCGCGGATGTTTATGCGTTTATGAGAAATTTCAGAGATACACAGAATGCGTATAATCTGTAAAAATACATAAAATATTCAGAATATGACATTTATTATGTTTAGTAAGTATTATAAATCTCTGCTTAAGTTTCGTTTCTTTATTTAAATTCATAAAAATATAAATTTGCATAAACATCCGTAGTCTGTTCACTAGTATTAGAGGATGTATGTTCATATAAATTGATGATTTCATATAAAACATGAGCTATGTCAATTTTGTCTTTTTCCACGAAGGCAAAGAAATATTTTATTTTGACTACTGTATCTTTAACTCTGTTCAATAGATTTCAATATTATTTAAGAATATGCCCATGATATTATACAATTGCTGTGGGTATTGTTTGAAACTATACCGTACAAGAATTATAGATATGCAATTAAATCATAAAGTTGTGGACTTTATAATTAACATTGTTTCTGAGCTGAATATATCTAAATTGGGTTGCTATAGTGAATGATGCGCCCTTATTTCAATTGGATATTTTTCATTAAATAGATGAAAGAAGTAATCAATAGATACTTAAAGATATCAATCTTCTTGAAAATATCTTCTTCAATGCTGTTATCGTACGAAATCATGTCGGTATATGATTTATTGTTCGAAGAAACAATGATGATCCTATAATAAGTACTTTACTCTAAAGATTGCGAAAATAGCCTTACTCGCTTAACAAGGTATTCTTGATAAAGTTATTGTGATGAGAAATAGTTTTGACTAAGATTATTTTCGTAGAACCAAACTTTTCGATCAACAATGAAACAGAATATATATAGAGGGCGAGTCTCCTAACATGACGAAATATATAACTCCTAATTTATTCGTTGTACGAAAACATATTTCAAACAGAAGTTGTATAGTATCTAGGAGGTCATACACTGCCCTAATATATTTTTTGTTACCTTTCTTTTTTAACGAGATATTAGGGTCACCCTCAGTTTTTTAAATAGAATGTCTAATATTTTTTCTCAAATTCGGATAAATCGTCAAATTTTGCGTAAAAAATATTACACAAACTGGAACTTGAAGTTAATAATTACTGAAATATTTCCAAATTAATAATCTTCTATTAGGAAATTCGCTCAGCCAACGTTTTTTAACACAACTTTGTTTACAACAACAAGTCATATTTGTAAACGTGCTCCTTAGAGTGAGCACCTTAGAGCGATTGTCTCAAAAACAACGTCTTGCTAGGAACCTTAAAACGAGCCTCTTACAAATACGAGAATACATATTATTTTAATAAAAAACAAGTCAAAAAGTAATTGTTAATAACCCTGGCAATTTATACGATTTTAAGTGATAAAAGCAAGTACCATTAGTGATCAATGTAATATTTGTAAAATTATTCACAAGAAAATAGTTAAGTATTGGAAACTTTACAGTTTTATTAAAATATTTAAATTTTAAAGTATTTTTTCTTTGTATTTCTTTAATTGATACTTACATGATCTTCTATAATTTGTGAATGTTTAACTTTAATTCATTTTAAATTTTCCAATAATATTTACTTAATACTTAATAATCTTATTTGATTAACAAGAAAGCGTGATAGCTTCCAGAAAATAATATTATGCAAATAAATTTAAAATTAATTACGCAGACTAATGTAATTTCATATTTAGTCTCTGTTTTAATTTTTGAAGTATCTTATACACAGTTGTTGTGAAATAAGATAATTAATGTGACAAAGAATTTTATTTTCGTACATTTATTACTCTGTTAATTGTTGGTTGTATGTTTACTCTGTTGATTGTATTTTTTTATTACCAAGCAGCAATTTAATTATGAATTTTTAATTATATTTATATAAACATAACACATTTCACAGGATAATTAAAATAGTAATACGACCTATATTTTTAGAAAAATAATGTATATTGTGCCTATTCATTAATATATTGTAAATATATTTTCGAATTTAATTCTTACATCTTTATACTTTCATTAAAACGTCAAATCGTCTTCTCTTAGTACCTAATTGTCATGTTTTCAGCTATTGTGAACATTTCGTGCTGTATATTTAAGATTTCAATCGTGTTAAAACATAATCGCTTCTGCACGAAACAGTATATTTTCAACTCTATCTGATCAAGTTTTCCGCAAAATATCTTCATATCAGTTCATTATTCCATCTACTCGATGCGTCAAAGCTGACCAAATCAATGAATATTTCTTGTTACGGACAAATAAAAAGACATTCGTCATTTTAAAGAAATGTTTCAATTGATTACAATTATACTAAGGGGATAATGAAAAGTGAATTATACGAAACTTATAATTATCGGTTTATACTAATGTTGAACATTGAACGATTTCAGGTGATCAAACACGAATTGTCAATGGACGGGACGTTAGACTTTAACTTCCAGCAAGGTGTGATGGGCACGGCTGCGATTCAAGTGAGCGACAGTAACGTTGGTCAGAACGGTACCGTGTCCCAAAACAACGTGGTTGGCACGACGGCTGGAAACGCGCCCGCAGGAGTTTACGTGAGCACCAACGCGGCGACTCCTGCTGCTTCTCCCTCTTGGGTTCACTAGCAGTGGACCCCACTGCCCTCGACACCTCCGTCGTCCTTGTCATCGTCATTACTAGACGGACAAGAGAATTTCCACGGACAGCCCGAGGGACAGTTCATCGGTGAGTCAAGTATCATTTATTTCAAAGAATTATACAGATCAGTTCTGTGATACGTCGAACATGAGGAATGGTAAAAAATTACTAGGAATTTTCTATTAAAAACTTTTTAAAAAAGTAGATTTTTTAGAATATCTACCACAAATGACACTCGTACCGCGTATGAGATAAACACTAGCTATTTCTTTCATAATACTTTCATTTTTAACTTGTTAGTGGGATCTTAACGCCTCTACGTTTTTTGGATTATTTTCGAATCATACTTTTCTATCGTTAGAAAATGTAAGATTAAAGAAAATAAGGATTAACTATTAATATGCATTTCTCGTTTCAATTTTATGTTAAAAATTTTATTATCATGCCAAAAGTCCCGCTTTCTGTTAAAGTGAGATCTAGATTTAAATAAAATCTTTAGTCTTTAAAAGTGAATAAAGACAAATTTCAGTTGTGTATGTTAATTTAAATCCTTGCGAATTTCAATGCGATATAAATTATTTTCAGCAGGAATGAAAATTTGTAACCTCTTATTTTTAGCATGTAAAAAAATGGCGGACTTCGAAATAAAGGCATTATTATGTTTAAGACATTGTGCCCGGTTAATAGACTAATAAAGATATACATTTTTTTATTGTTATGGGCCTATCGCCACTTATTCTTATCAATAGTCATAAAATGACGTGACTACGCATCAAGAAATTATTTAGAGGCGTGAAGATGAAACGCAAATGAAATAACGCGTAAGTCCGAAATCTAAATCTAAGGGCTGTTTTAATGGTTAATAGTTTGAATAGTATTGTTAAAAATTAATTAAAAGTATTTTTTAAGAGAGAACACAATTCTTTCATAGTATTTTTTATCAATCTTCATATGCAAACAATATTTTGTTGGTCACATAGAGAAATTTAATGGAGTTATATGACTACTTTGCATAAATTTTTATGCATGAAAACGTATAAAAATAATTGGAAGATGAAGGGGAAAGGAAAAAACCAAGTATATCGTACAATAATGTAAATTACTTGAGATCATTAAAAATATGTACATGCTAAATAGTTTGATTAGTTACTGCGTTAATGACTTTTACTTTTGTCTTTTTCCCTATCCTTGCTCAATCTTGAAATCTGTTGTTTAGATAAGAAATGCAATTTTATAGGCTTATCAGTTAAATAGTGATTTAATAAAGAAACAAAATGCAGTAAAATAACAAAAATGTTCCCCAAGACATTTGAAAATGTAATTTTGTATATCAAATTAATTTCAAGTATCACATACTAAAGATTGTTTGATTAATTGAAAGATATATTATTAATTTGAATACCAATTGATACAAGTAAGCGTTTATTTATAAATACATATATTTTAATTATATTAACAAACTATACACCAGAAATATGTAAGAATTATAAAAATAGTAATGTGTACGCGTAAATTCAATTTTTGCGATGTTTGTCTTTGTTTTCAAAAAGTAAAATGCATGTGGGGATGTATGTTTGTTTGTAGTCTCGTTATAAATATTTACCACGTTTATACCTAATATTTGTAAAAATAATAACCTACCTGTGTATTGAATTCTTTGCAAACGATTAAAGCATATTTGATTTTAACGTTTAAAGCGCGAGAAATACAAACTAATTTTTGTAAAATATTGTCAAATTTTATTTTCTATAAATTAAAGGCATCTATAGAAATAAATTATTTTGTATTGATGATTATAGTTTGTAGAATAAATATTTCCTTCCTGTTTTCATCGTTTTTATAATGAATAATACTTGTTTAGTGTAACTGATACAATAAACATCGATTATAAAAATCTGTACTCAAAGTTATCTTATTGTCGATAATTCAAATTCATGAATTCATGTCAGACAGAAAAATCAATATTTAAGGATGAACAATCTCAATAAAAAGCAGAAAGGTCTCATTTGTGTACTATAACATATTTTTATGAATAATAACTGTAATATTTATTTCACTTATAATACTATATTTTACACTATAAATCATATTTGCTCTAACAAAAATGCAGTGGAGTTGAACATCGATTACATTATGTGACATACGTTATAAGGCAATAACTACAATTAAAATAATATGATAAATCATATAAATAATGATAAATCAGATCACAATATAATTTTATGACAACTTTATCATATGACAGGTTCAGAAAAAGGTCAGAGACAGAAGTTCCATTCATTACTAACTTTCAATCGAAATTTTAGCCTCAAGAGAACTATTGAAGACATGCTATTAGAAAATCATTATAGAATAATCAGTTTTAGCTTCCTGGAGAGGAACGAAGCTAGACAGTAACATGTAATCATTAAAAGACTATCAATGAAGAAATTATCTCTAATCAGTTTCTCTGTCCTATTTGTCTGAAAGGATATGTTATCTATTAGGTTAGTTAGGTGGAAAGCTTTGTGTGAGATTTTCGAAGAAAAAGAAACGATTCTTTTAATGAAAATTTATTAATTTTATAAGTTTATTAAATTTACTAATATTCAGTGTAATATCCTTTATCATTTGAGACTATATGTCGAAACATTGATTTAATCTGAGGCTATACAATTTTCCGTTTTTGTTTATTAAAATATTTTTCCATTACTTATATACTTAACTCTCAGAGCTAATATTGCGCTTTTTCCCTAAACTATTTTTTTTTACTTTTGTAATTTGATCAAATGATAATTGGGCAGTACAATATCAGGACTGTATGGAGGACAATTACTATTTTCCATTAATTTTTAAATGAAATGTTTAAAATCATTTTTGTATCACGCACGTGATACCGACGAAATTCTCAACAACAAATTTTCTTACAATAGATAGTATACTTTCTGTAACTTACATTTTAATTCTCCAAATTCTCTAATTAAGAGCGTAATTTTGCAGGTCAGTGATGCTAAGAAATTCTGTTGCATAACAGTAACAAGTTCATACTTATATCTAAGATAACATAACAAATAAATAAGAACGAATTTAATAAAGTATGCCTATTGTAGGCAAAATTGCAAAAATTGTTTGTGCAACAGAAACTCACAAGCTACAACTTCTCACTTGATTATCCGAGCTGTATGGAATAGAGCATCATTCGTTTTCATATGAGATACATATTTATATTCATTTATGTTAGATTATTTTCTAAATATCAATATTAAACGGGAACAGGAAATTTTTTGATAAAGATATAACAGTTTCTGTTTTTTTACTTCTTTTTTTCTTTTAATTTCTATTCTCGTTTTCCAAATATAAGAAACCATTACCAAATTCTCTATTAATGATCATTTTATTAATAAGTATCTTGATAATTGAAATTGCAATGTATCATCAATTAGTAAAGTACTATCCATAAACGCTCAGTTTATATATGTTTAGGAAAATTTGCATTTTAAACTGACTTTCTAATCAATCTCATTCACAAAACTTATTATAACACTTATAAAAACTTAAGGAAACTTGGAAAGTTATTGAGAAATCGTCATAACCTTTAATAATTCTTACATATCTCGTTCGAAGTAATAAGATGATACATTATAATAGTATTTTAATAAATTTTTTTGGTGTAATAAAATTAATTCTTTCGTTCTGTATATCTGTCATATTTTTCAATCATTGTTTTGATCAATTTTGATATTTATATTCTTATATTATAATATTTATTGTTATCACAAAAATGATTGCACAATGCAAATTCAAATGCCAAATAAATTTTTCTTATCTTAGTTTCTTATCTAATCTCGAATTTTTTTCAAATAATAATGGCTATAGTGGCCAACATATACATATTATTATAACTCTTACACATAGTTTTAACTAATTTTTACGATCTGCATATGTGTTCTGAATAACAACTGCACCCAAATTCTGATTCATTAATTTCTTCCTTGATAATCTGAATTAATTATCACATTTTGTATAAAACTAGTGGGTGTGCTAATACTTGTGAAAAAGTGTACATTACTGTACATACGTCCATGTGCTTAGATGTTCCTTCGTTTCCCGCAATTTCTTCGTACATAGAGATCTTTCAATAGGAAAATACTAAATTACCCAATCATATGTTTGCATGTTCATGTATTTCATCCCTTTTTTCTTTCTATCGACCGAAATCTTCGCTAATGTGTGTAGCTCGAAGTCGGTTCAATAACAACATGTAGCGAGCAACGGTTGATCGCCGTAGAGGTAAAATAATATTTGCACAACCGTGCCATAACAATGCTCACTGGTACAGTATTTAATAAATCGCTTCCTCGTACCTTGTCCTCTCTGCGGCCGACGCGCTCACCCTTTTTATACGATGTTTCGTACGTGCCACCACATTTATATAGCACCGCGTATCCACCTGTGTTTTGTCCAAAATCGGTATTGACTTGGGCTCGATAACAATTACATTTCGCTCGCCGTCGAATTATGTCCAAAAAATTTGTACACATGCATGGAAAAAATGTGTAAACAAACCGTTTAACTTTTTCTGTTAGACGATGCTTTGCTGTTCGCAAAAAAAAATTTCACGATACATTTTGAATCGAAGAAACTTTTTTACGTGATTGAAAAACATCAAGGAATATGTAGAAACAATTTTCTACGTGATTTTTATAGTTAGCAACACCTTCTACTGCTTCACAACCACGGACGAGATATTTCATGACACGATATTGTTCATACTATGCCGCGAACGAATCATCTCGCGACACAATATCGTTCGTACTACGTTACGGACGAGATATCTCGTGTGTTAGTTTATTAGGACGAGAGTTGTAATTACAGAAAGACAGAGTCACGGGATATCTCATCCGTGGCGTAGTACGAATGATATTGTGTCGCGGGATAACTCATCCGTGGCATCGTACATACAAACGATATTGTGTCGCGGAATAACTCGTCTGTGCCCTCGTACGTACGAACGATATTGTGTCGCGAGATATCTTGTCCATGGTTCTGAAGCAGTTAAGAGAGCTTTACCCCATACATTCAAATACATAAGTGCTTACTAATATAACAAAATGTAGTTCAGAAAGATGTTCACCTCTTTCATTATGTCACATTGAATATACATGGCGCATGAAAGTATTTGAATGCTTACCACAGAACTTTTTATAGATACATTATGCCCATTATGCGAAACTTTTTGAAATTTCGTTAGGACTGAAATGAGATACAATTATTGTCATTGTAGTAGTATTTGAAACCGATTCGAGAATGTACGTACAAGTTATAAGACATTTACTGCAAACATACATTTAATAAAAAGTTATTGTATATCCACTACGAATAGTAGCATTAAACATACAATAACTGATAAAAGCAGTCTCACTAAATAATGGCTTATTGATATAGTGAGTAATTGACTAGTTCAAATACATACTTTGATAGTCTTTGCCTCTGATTTTACCAATATAATCATCATAGTCGTGTCATTATACTACTAGTGAAATTTCAAAGTGTTTTGTATAATATATACATCAAAAGTTTCTAAAAGTGTACAAACACCTCCGTGACTTTGTATGATGTATGATGTAAAGATACTTGTAAGGCGTAATTCTTTTATATGGAGTTGTGTTAAAGCGTGTATTAGATGTAAAGGGAAGTCCTGTAACCCCATAGGAGAGACAATAAAGAGGAAAGTCCCTATTATTTGATTATAATGAACGTTTCTATTTTTTCAACAAATGTATCATTTATCTTCCTAAAAAATGATAATACATAATTTCTAGTATTCTTCTATAGACATATTATTAATTAGTTGCAAAAACGATTACTAAATAATGTAGATATCGGAATTTAAGAACTTTAATCTTAAAACTTTGTATAAATTCAACATTAGCTTTATTTAAGCTAGTAAATATCTAACTTACTTTTTCGTCTCGCTTAAATTTTACTAAATAATATGTTGTTCCAAATCAAAAACGCTGTGTAAGAGATATATGAATCATATGAAAATAAAATGTGTGTCTTCTCTTGTTAAATAAAAGAAATATAACTTATAAATTACTCATCTTCATAATATTAGACACATTGAGTTCATTCTTCATGTCTTCCTATCAAGCCAATTTAATTATCACTGGATACTCTGCTTTTAATAAGAAGCGAGAATGCTTTATAAAAGAACAGGATACTTTGAGAAATATCATGGAAGTTCCCAAAACTTAGGATTCATTCTATTCGTTCTATCCATACAATTCGCTCAATCGTTGGCGATTAATCAGTGATTCAAGATTAAGAGCGTGATATCTGAGGAAAGCTGGTTAAACACATGGGGTGCGAAAACTACGACTGATTTTCGCGAACGATTTGTACTCTGGGCTCCAGTCAGCTAGGTTCATCGAGAATGCCGAAATGAAAAAAAAGGTGAAAAAGAGACAACGAATTGTAATTCTGATTTGCGAATATCGAGCACTAATAAGTTGATTCGCGTTAATCGGGCTGGTTTTAAACGAGCGTTCGTATAATTCCGAAAATCATGACACATTGGGGGCTTATGTTACGATCGACTGTGCCGCTTTTTACTCGGAACACGTACGCTGATTGCGCTTCGGAATTTGTTGCGATTTTGTTTTTGTAACCCACCGTGATTTCGTCGCGCATAGAGGCTCGAAAACGCGCCAGTATTGTTCGTTGACACGTAAAATAGGAGGATTAAAAACTCATTTTTCTGCATAACCATCCTTTTCTCTTACTGATTAGAGAGAAGAAAGGTATAACATGATTTCTTGATGAAATCGTTTCTTGTTACTCGTCGCTATGCGTTAACACAATTTTTTATTCGGTCGATACATTTGCCGCCTTTTAATCTCCGACATGCACAAGTGTGCGGTGTAATTATAACATTCTGTGTCTGCTTGTCGCGTTAATGGATACGAAAGTAATGTTCTCGCCATCCTTTTGTTTAGGAACAATACTTTGCCGTGCAGACTTTGCCTGTGTTAAAGAAGCAGAACATGACCTGCCTTCTTTTTCTACTGGCTATCCTAAAAGATTACTTTTTCTCCTTATTCAAAGATTAACTTTGCATAAACAACATGGCTATTAGTGGCGGAAAGAAGTGCCATTACATATTTTTTAAAAGATTTTAAATTGTGAACTTTATCACTTATATCGTGTTGTATGTCATTTTTAATCCTTTTGATGTTCACTGAAAGGGGAGAGTCTAGAAAAAAATTTATATTAAAATGGGGAAGTATGGTAAAAAAGAATCTAATTTTTTTATTGGTATTATATATAAGTACTTTTATTATGGATAAGATGAAAATATTTATGTGAATATACTGTATACCTACTTTTAGTAGTTTTTTTTCTTATATAACCGAACGTTATTACATTACATCCTGAAAGAAGTATTCTCTGATTCGTGATCATTTAGTATCCGATTTAGAACAAATGAAGAACACGTTGAATTTATCCATAAAGTATAAAACTGAGTGAAGAATATAGAAACTATTTCCCCTGAATTTGTTGGAGGTAAGGACATCTCCTCGGCTATCTGCCTTAACGTATAAGTTTATCCGTTTTCGGGAGGATTCTTCTACTCTGTTCAGTGTTGTAGCTGATAGATTTTGATACGTATAAACAATCCTACGTCTCATATCTTCAAGTGTTGTTGGCTCAACCTGATAAATATGATTCTTTAAATAGCCCCATATAAAACAATCTACCAAATGAAAACGGATAAACTTGCGCACTAATGAGAATGTGATCGAGATGATCTCAATGGCCGAGAATTCAAATAACTATTACAATAGAAACCATATCAGTGGAGTGAAACACACACATACAAGCAAAATCTGCTCTCTTTAGAGCCAATATGATGTACAAGGTCCGAACGCGTAATCATTTTGCAATGTATATATTGTTGCCCTAATGCCGGCGGTATTTCAAATTTGTATTTAGGTAGAGTTTTAAAAATATACGACGTCAACCTTAAGATGATGTATTATACTTAAAAATATAGGTTTCAATTTAAAAATTCAAAGTTACTCTATGAAAGATTTTGGTGTCATCACAAGGTCACATACGTGACAGTACAATCTGTGCCGCTCAATATGCTACAACTATCGTTTGAAATGATTTATTATATTTCTCATATTTTTCGAGATATCTGCTTTGGAAGATTCAAATATGACATCCTGTCTATTGATATAGCGTTACTTGCACTCATATTTTGCCATTGTTTAAAACAGAATAACTTTTTTAAAAATTGGACCAAACGGTTCGAGCTTCCTTGAGAAGTTAAAAGGATTAGTTTACTAGGCCATGTGTAAGAATAATAGTGAAAAAACTATAATTAGTCGGAATCATAAAGAAAATAGTAAAGATAATAATAAAAATAATAGTAAAAAAATTACATTTTACAACTTTTTTATTGGAACCTGAAAATTTAAACAATACGTTGTGTAGACTAATATTAGTTGTATATGTACTGAAAATTTCATCGAAATCGGTTGATACAGAAACAAGCGACAGCTATCGAAATATGTAAGAATTTAAATTTATTTATTACAGTTATAAACCGAAAGTCGTGAAAAACTGCAATTTTCAGCATTTTTAATACTCTAGTTCATAACAACGTTAACCGATTTCGATGAGATTTTCATCATATAAGTATATAATTGACATAAATCCACAAAACGTATTGTTTGAATTTAATCGCAGACAGATACAAACTTTGTAAAAAGACAGTCTTTATTATTTTGTTTGCGATTCCGACCGATTGCAATTTTAATTTTCTCAACTCTTTTTTCATACATGATCCGGTAAACTAGTCTATCTAACTTCTTAAAAGAACTGAAGTCGTTTGGTCCAATCTTACAAAAGTTATAGTATTTTAAACAGTGGAAGAATATGAGTCTAAGCGACTTTATGTATGTATATATTCTGTACATGAAAGGTGCGGCTGAAAGTTATCTCAAGGGGACACTAAATGATTTCTTATAAAAAAAATATGTAAAAGATATAAACTCAAATTTTTTCGTTTCGAAGATTGATTTTTGTGAAAGTCAAGCTTAAAAGTCTATCAAGTACTTGAACATGGCTAATTGGGCGGACTGGATAGGACTAAGTAATCGACTGAAGGTTATTTTACGTGTGATGGCAAATGTAGAATAAAATGTTTTCATAAGATTTGTTTCCGACAAATAAATTTGACAATTTACCATACGCATGTAATAGGCTGATTCTTAACAAAACATATTCAAACTCTATTTTCATGAAAATGAAGCCTTAAACGGAAAAATTTTATTCTACATTTTTTATTTATTTCCTTATCTACAATAACATCTTATTAATTGTTTACTCATACCTAGCCGCTAGTTAGCCAAGTATAAGCATACTTAACAAATTTTCAAACTTGATTTTCTCAAAAACCAAATTTCAGAAGGAAAAATTTTGTTCTATATTTTTTTCTTAGTTTTTTTTTCATAAGAAATCATCTCGTGCCCGCTTCTGCATAACCTTCGGCCGTATCTTGTATGTCAGGAAGAACTGCCTGTTTCCATTGTTTCCCATATAATCGCTAGTTTATTTTTCGTCTTTCTTATCAGTTTATCCATAAATAAGTCACTATAGGTGGTAATTATTATGAAACTTCGGTAAGTTATAACAATGATTAAAATTAAGAAAATGTGTCTTTCGCAATTTGTAGACCGCGTGGACATGTTAAATTATGAATGTAGATGTGAAATAATATTACGAAGGATAATGATAGAAAACTGAAAAAGATGTAGTACTCATTCAAGTGTGAACACAAAATAATAACAAAGAATAATAAAGCATTAGCATTGATCCTGTACACTATATAAAATATACACTAAATAAAATGTACATTTAATAAAAATATTATAAGGTTAATTTTTAAATATTTTAATATCTATATTAAGTAAAGAAACTTGTTTCACAAAATTAAGAATTAATTATTTTGAGTATTAAATTATAATATCGATAGGTTATTTGACTATTTTGTATCCTAAAGTTAACATATTGGAAGTGAATTCGATTTATACCAAAACTAAGTTGTATCAATATACTTTTTTACCTAATAATACGTAATACTTTTACACACGAATTTTAAACGTCGCGTATAATATTACAAAAGTGCCATTATTCTAATTGAACGTGTTACAGCTTTCGCAGTATTCGCTCTCGTGATCCGTATTATACGCTCTCGTTTCGTATATTTCAAAAATTATTTGCGCAGTTAATTCTGAATATATTTATTCAGGTATAATATTGGAATAAAAAATCATTCGATTGAAGACAAATAACGAAAGAACTAAAATAAACAAATTATTTTTCCTGTCGCATACGTTTCAGTAGATTTTGATTAAAGAGAATAATTTAAGATGTGAGTTATCGTGCTGAAATGATTGCATTCAAAAAATGATTAAGCTTTGAATACAATACAGTTTAATTCACTGCATGAAAATAAATTGAAAATCTGGTATGATTTTATTTGTTGCTTTGTCTTCAAATAAAAGCAGATGCATCTTAGGATATCGTTCGTTATATTTGATTCGAACGAATACAGCTTTTCTATGATTTATCTACTATTTCATATCCAATGACATGTTACACATAACATAGCATTAGTATGAAAAAGTTAATACTTATAAAATTTCAGATCTTGAAGCTATTTCAATCTTATTCTACATATATTTGGATTGTTTATTTTGTCCTCATGAAAATGATTTTATTTAACTATTTTTCAAGCTAATTATGTTTTAAAGATAAAAGTAATTGCGAGTAAAGTGAATGATTATATGTAAAACCATTGAATACTTTTACTCATTTAATATAGTTCATAATTAAATTTTGTCAAGAAAATACATATATCGATATAAAGTGATATATAGTACAATAGAATTCAATTTATCTAAACAAAATTTTAGTTAATGGCCGATTTACAGAATTTTTGCTGGATGAATTCGTTTCTCTGAACCTGAACTCTTGTTATATGAACGAAAAATTGTAGGTAGTGGGGATAATTAGTGAGCTTCTATTATATGAATTCCAATTATATGAATTGTTTGGACAAATTCAAATAAATGGAGTTTTACTGTATAAGAAAGAGAAAGAAAGTGAAAGGAAAGAGTATTGTTTATTGTTAAATAAAATTTTACAACCGTTAGGTAATTGATTTACCGTGATTTAGAAACCAAAATTTCGTTTATCATATTACGATCCTTCTGAAGTAACAGAACAGGAAAAGCAATTTGCTAAAAGTTTCGTTTCAGTGATGAAAAGTCGTAGGCAGTTCTGAGTGTTCAGCTTTTTTAGGAATTCATTGAAACTTGGCCACAAGTGCTATTTGACTCAACGATATTAATGCATATTGCATTAATGTATTAGGCGTTCTTAAAATAACGCATTAACTTATGGTTTTAATTTAAAAGTTTAGCAATTTCTAGACGCAGTTTGTGCTTTCATAATGGAATGCAATTTCTTCGGTTATAGCAACAGATGCGAATTCATATTTGTTTAATGCATACATTATTTTAGTGGTCGAATTTGCAATGTCTTTAGGAAAGGAGAGTGATTCCTTGAACATTAATTTGCAATTCTAAAAATTAACCAAATAAATTAACATTGTATCTTTTAATATATAATTTCCAGTACCAGAAAATAAAATAGAAATACGTTGCAAAATAAAAAAATAATATAACAAAAAGCGAAATAAGAAAATAAAGTAAGAAGTTAGAAATATAATATTTATATTATGTATATTAATACTAAAAAAGTAGATGCGAATGTCAAATTATTATTAAATAATATTATATTAGTAAATGCATTATAATACACATTGAATACACATAGAATTCACAGCATAACTTATATATATGATCAGATTAATTCATTCGATATTTTTGTAAAACAGAAAAATATATTTCAAATGTTAATCCTGGTTAAAAATAAATCTCTTTCTTTATCTTGTAACCCAGATAAAAGGAAAGTTATTAACATTAACATTACATTAACAAATGTTATTAACATTACAGTTTAAAACACATTTATTCGTCTATTTCTCTTCACAATCATAATCGTCCTGCATACCCCATATTTGCAATTCACTTCTGTAATCATTGTACAATACATCAAAAAACACATTTGCAAATTCTAGACCAATGAAGATATCTAAAATCCATCTTAGAAATAAACATAGTTGCATACAAAAAGGTCAAGTACTGTATTATTGTTATACAAATACAAACGGTTTCTTTCTGTGAAATATTATAATATTCAAAAATTAAACTTATCAGAATCTTTCTCATAAAAACATTCTCATTTGACTTATCAAAGTAAGTATAACTTAAGTTGGCAATTTCTAGTAGTCCGTATAAATCACAGACACTAGCCCGCAAAAGTTTCTGAACATTTACCATAAAAAGCCTCCACCTCCATATTAGAGATGTTACATAAAACGTTTTGAAATTTCAATAGCGCTATAATGTGATACGACTGTCATGATGACATTGTCGGGTTAAACCAAACTGTGACAAAAGCAAACCTGAAATTATAAGATATTTAGTGCAAACATATATAGTCAATCCTTCTATAACAGGGTTAATTCATTCCGTGTTGTATCAAAACCGTGTTATAAAAATATCAAGTTAAAGGAGGACTGTATTGAGGAGTGTAAATAATAAGTGTAAATGTGGTTTCACTTGAAATTATGAATAATAATATTGGAAATTATTAATGTAATAAATAGTTGCCTGTTTAAATACTTTTGTGATCTTTGCGAAATGTATACCTGCACTAGATATCTTGAAATTCCTGTATAATTTCTCAGAATTATTTCAAACTTTACCAATCTAATTACGATAGCCAAACCCCGCAGCCGTGCTAATAAAATTTAAAAATGTTTCATATAGCACATGTAATATAGTATATTCATAAGAGGTGTATATAAGTGTTCGAGCTTATTTTCACACGCTTGTATACATTTCGTTGTATTTTTCTAAGTAAATGTGATTCGTCAAACGAAAGTTGCACTGTCTAAAGAAGGAAAAATAAAACAAAGAAGAAAAAAGGGAAATAGGAAGTTGAATAGCCGAAACTGCGTTATCATGCCGATTGTAACACATGTTTTATCACTGCCGTGTTCTGTCTGGAAAAATATGGTGATACATAGACGCATGCGGAATCGCGTTCATTTTTCTGAACTCTACGGCAGATTCGGCAAACCAGAAGAGGCTACTTTGTTGCCTCTACGAACGTGGATAGTATTTACACGGATGAATATCGGACCGGATAGATATTAGCTTTCAGCAAAATATTTTTCAGCAGTGGACGTGGCGAAAAAACACACTACCCCCCCTCTGTTACGCCCTGGCATATTAGCGCCTCCGGCATTCCTACAGTTTGTTCGGTGTATGAAACGCGAATGCCGTTTTCCGTTAGTTCCGGATCGATGTTCTTTTTGCATTGTTCGTTTTTGTTTTCCTGCGTTTGACTCAACTTCATAACTATTCGCAGCTTAGCTTGTCGTACCGACAAATTTATCCTCTCTCTGGTTACAGATTAAATTCGCGGGGCTCGCCTGACCCACTGGATCCCGTAATCTTTTCTTTTCTTCGGCAATCACAGGCAAATTAACTCTTAGAGTACAAACTGCGAAGTACACTGACAAAGCGGAACGGAAAGACCTTGTTGGCAAAAGGGCACAGTTTCATTTCTTGCGACCCTGGTTAATATCGTAAAAATTTTTCATACAGCACCATTTCATTTGTCGCTTCGTGTGTAGGATAAAATTTGAAGTTAGGAAAATCAATGTCTATACAATCGTTCTGATTATTTTCTGATACATGCTGGCGATTGTATTGAGAACATTTTAGACGGTGAGGAGTGAAATTATTTTGCTGGGTAAAATTGAGGAATGATTTAAATGATTTGTCATGTTTCACTTTTCTCAAAAATTAACACGAAATGTTTTAAGCTGTAGGATATATGATGTAGGATCGTGTGATTGCTTCATTGGACAGTGTCTGGGTTTGAGTCTGTTGCTAGCAATATTAAATTACTGTGTAATGGACAGGTCATTTGGATATTATGCTTTCCGTAGTCTAAATTTAATGTGTACAGGTTACTAGATAGGCTATTTAAATGATTTTCCAGTCGAGCTTTAAATTTGTTTACAAAGCATTCTATTTCTTCTTTGACTGTTTTAGTACCTAGGTCTTTTCCAAGGTCATCGTTACGAACATACTACGAGGCATTCATAGATGTACAAAGTATTATCGACTGCAGTGATTCTACTTTTTTAATGTGGCTATCAACTGTTGTTCGAAGTCCTCGATGGGTTTTATGACAACTTTGATATTAATAGTTTGTTTTTAGAATTTAGCTGCAAGTGTCTCTTAGCCAATACACGTGTTCTCCTGTTGTTTTCATTTGCTCTATCTTCTTTTGCATGTACTGTTTACATGTCAGTCTCTTGTGTAGGTATGTATATTCCGAGATATTTTACTACTTTCGATTATGGTATATTCTTATCGTTTAGCGTAGCCGAAGGGTATCTGCTTTTTCAATATGAATGTGATATGGTTAGGTTTTTCCTTCTTAACTTTTATCTTCCATTTTTTAAAATATTCTTGTATCTTATCCAGTGTGTCTTCAAGTATTTTTGATGCTGTTGTTGCGCTTTCGCAGAGTGCTAAGATGGACGTGTCGTCAGAAAATATTGAGAGACCAGTTTCATGGATAGTAGACATATCTGCGTATATAGTATATACATATGGTATATACAGAATTGGTCTTAGCACTCTGCCTTGAAAAATCCCTGCTACCACTTCCGTCTTGGATTTTTATTATAAAGGTTCTATTGGTTAAGTATGATTTGAGTAGGCAGTAATAGGACAATGGGAAGTTCGTTGCTATTTTGTATAGTAAATCTTGATGTCAGATCGTATAGAAGGTTTTTCGATATCAAGGAATACTGCTATACAGTACATTTTATTCTCCACACCTGCCAAGATATTATTAACTCCGAGCACTTGTTGAGTTGTAGCATGAGTAATAAATTTCTTTTCTGCTGCAATTGTTTTCAGTCTTTTGTGGATGATTTTTTCTAGAATTTTAGATATGATTGATAGGAGTCAAATTGGTGGAGGAGCGAATGTGTCTTTTTCACATTGTAGATCTTTTTCAGGCTTTTGTAGCATCAAAGATGGAAATATTATACACATTATACTATAAGGAAACAACAGTCTTTATTCAAACTAACAATAATAATAAGATACTTTTTTATCTATTGTACGAAAACACTGCTTTTTTCGTACTCTCAATCTTTAATTTTGCACAATTATATCTAAACTAAATCATTGTATTTATAGTGAATCCTAATTTCATATTTCAGGAATAAAGAAACTGGCATGCATATGTATAAGCATTAAATATTATCGAGCGTCCCTGTTATTAAAGGAGTTCACTATCCTCAGCTTATTAATTGTTTAGCTATTAAGATATATAAAAAAATACTACACTAATTTTTTTCTAAATATACGTTTGCAGTAAATATTTTATAATTCCTATATACATTTCCAGATTGGTTTCAAATTTTAGAAATATAATCGTGATCGTCGTGTCTCATTGTAGTGAAATTTCAAAGTGTTATATTTAACACGTACAATATGACCACAAAAATGTTCTATCATCAAATATTTTGATGAATTAGTGTATATTTTTTATTATTTCTAGTCGGTCGGTTTATTAGTTCTAGTCTAGTATTTAGTGTATTATTTCTAGTCGGTCCATGCTTCAAAGCAAATTTCATTCCTTACAATATTATCGGTGCACTAGTACAGTGCACAAACGTGAATTGAAGCAGTGTTGTTATGAATCGATAAAAATCGGTGATTCTTCACAGTGGATAGGTACAAGGGGAGGCGGGTCGAAGGTGTACAGACGTTCAAGTGGGGCAAAAGGGAACCACTTAGCCGAAACTGCAGGAGTCTGGAAGTCAGCAGCTATTCGGCAGACGTCACTGGCGCCAGCAGACTACCTTAAACCTCCCCTTTGTACCCCTACTCCTACGCCGACAATCTCATTCCCCAAAAGCGTCGCAAGAATTATAAAGTTGGTGGAGGAGAGCTCCGGGGGACTTCTTCCCTCACCACCTATCCTTGTTAGACAACCTCCTTCCTCTGCGTCTCTCTGCCCCGCGTCCTTTACCTACGCGCCACTTCGACCTAGCGACTCCATTTCTCTCCTGTTCTCTCTCCCTCTCTCTCTCTCCGTCCCCTCTCTCACTCTCTCTCTGTTTTCCCGTTCTTTCCACTGTGTCTCCGTCTCGTCTCCGCTCTCGATGTTTCTCTTTTTTCGATATCTATCTTTGTCTTTACATATCTCATTCCAACTGGCTCCACACTCCTGCTCTGTCCTTTCGTCTTGCTCTTTTTCACCGAGCATGCTCTTTTTGCTCCCACTTCGAACTTTCCAACGCGAGGAAAATTGGTCGACGCTTCGTTTCGGATTGTCGGTCGCGAGTCACGTCAGGATCCGAAATCTGTTAACCGTTAACGCGACGCCGCAGGAAGTCGTTCAATTAGACTCATGTACCGCGTGATTTCGAAATAACGCTACATCGTTCGATCGTTCACCGAAACTTTCAGCTTCTTCTAATGACCAATCACTGTGTGCAATTTTCTCTGCAGCTTCTCGATCGCTAAAAACCGATCGTTCTTTCCTTGTTCCAAGCTGTTGAACAACGATTACCTGCTACTCTTCGGATTCATGTCGATGAATCCTCATCTGACACTTTCTTTACATGCTTTTTCGTTTTGTGATGTTTTTAGTTCATCAAAGAATTCCAGTCTAAATTTTGGTTAATTATATATGCCCTATTGGAATTAATTGAATTCTCATTCGCACCCCGTGTTACGAGATCTTCCAGCGTATCGTTGCAACATTGCAACCTTTCATTCATGATTCTTCTTCCCTTTTTCTTTTCCTTCTCATTCATATTGGGTCTACATACGGGGAATTACTGGCCGTAAGAACAGTCATTAACAGTAACGAAAATTTCTTCTTCAACATAATGATGTTTCAAATATAAAAGAAAATATAAAGGCATAACGATAAAAACAAAACACAATATATTTTTGAATAGGCATTTCACATTATATTCATTTACACACTTACTATACTATCAAAAGCATGATTTATTGTAAATGATTTGTGAGGCAAAATTTGCCTATAATTTCTAATAATGAAATGAGGATTTGTATGAAACCGCTAAATGCCTTTACGATACAATAGATCTGATTGTGATTATTGATTTAATAGAACATCTAATGCATCTAATTTTGAACATTCGGCAAAAGTCTTTAAGTTAATTTAAATGTAATCGATTGATTCTACATATTCTTAGTTTCCATCGTACTGATTTCTTCCTTTATATAATCTGTACTTTTCTATTGCCTCGTTATATAAGCAAAGTATTCTGTTATTAACCTTAATCTTTCTGGTAGATGATCGAACTATATACTATAAAATTTCTGTGGAATGAAAACATCGAGAAATATATATAATTACATATTTTAGTTCAAACCATATTAAGCAATTTTTCATAATATAAATGAAACCGTTTATTAATTTTAATTTTTTATTAATTTGCTATTAGTTCACCATAGGCGTTGAATTTTAAGTAAATATTGTTAATTATTTCAGCCTTTAAAAATTATATATGCTATGACTGATTATTTAATCTTTACATTGCTGCGATATTTCAATAGAAAATAGTTAACTGATTATACAGGGTGGTTGGTAACTGGTGGTACAAGTGGAAAGGGGGTGATTCTACGCGAAAAAAGAAGTCGAAAGTATAGAATAAAAATTCTTTTTTTAATTTTTTTTTTAAATTTTTCCATCGAGACAACGATCTACAGTGAGATCCGTTATAACGTACCGCACGCGTACCGAGCGAAAATTCAAAGTCGATTTTCTCGAAAACAAAGCCTCAAACGAAAAACAATAACTCGATTTTTTCGAATAGTTACATGTTTCTCGATGTAGTTTTATCATTTACATTTCATCATTTCTGGTATTTTTCAATGAAATTTTGAATTTCTTATATAAGACGGAGGAATCAGGAAATATACGTATGTTAACATAGTTATTTTACTTCAAGAATTTTGAACAACTTTTTGATAATATAATTTAAGGTACAATAGTTTAAGAAAAAATAATGTTAGAAAATCTTACAGCTTCTTCTAAATAGTAGTTTTATCGTTTACAATTCATATTATTATCATCATATTTCAAAAGAACATTTAAATGCCATACCGGAATTACTCTTCCCTAAAAAATATGTACCTCCTTTAATAAAGTATCTTCCTGGTTGCAATTAGATCTTTGCAATTATCTATTTATCGTACGCGTTCTACGCCGTATAAAAACATTGTTTCCCGTCGAAGGAATCTTCGATCGGCTTCGATAAAAAACCCCTCAGTTGATATACCCCTTAAAGAATGCATGACAAGTGAACCACAACTTAACTCTATTGCATCCCTTAGGTAGAAAATTTCTTAAATGCATGATTTCTCATTTCAATTGTATTCTAAAGTTCTCTTAATGTATTACATACTAAACACATTCATGATTTATCTGAATCATAGTTTATCACATAATTCATAATACTCTATTAAGTAATATAAGTAAAGAATATTTACAATGAACTCGCTAAGTCTGAATTAAAAATGATATGTAATAATTTTATGTCATAATCTTGTTAATGAAATATACACATTGATGATTTTCTGCTTTTCAAATAAGTAATTCTGAGACAGCAGATACCAAATTAATCCTTACAGGCTATCACCAGAGGAAATCATGTTAATTATATCAGGAGAAAAATTCAATTCTACTAATTTCTTTTTATTTTAGAAAGCAGTAAAGTCAAATAAATGTAATTTTTATTATCATTATATTTAATATTAGGCTAAAAACAAAAAGATTAGCAACATTGGAATGGTATTATTACAGGACAATGATATTAAGGTAAAATTCGCATAACATGAAATTTCACCTGTGATAAAAATTAAGTTAGTATGCAATGCATTAAAACATTGAATGTCTTTTTCCCAGTTAAAACTAAAGTGATTTGGAATTTGTCATATTCGATGACTGAAAAATGGTTAACCCCTTATGTTGGAATACTAGTTATGAGGACACGATTTCCTCAACGCCACGTAAGTCTTCTAAATCCTTTGCATTCAGAAATTTTCTTTTTTTTTCAGAAATATTCTCACCTGATAAATTCCACAATAAATTACACATCAAATGTGAAAATTATGTGATAACAACAACTCAAGCAGTCAACCAACAGCTATCGTAATCATTTCAATTAGTTTATATCACATTTCACTATACAAGTTATCAATTTTTTTAGTTAAAGTCAAAAAGGATGAATTTCTCCTGTAACTACTCTTTCGCATCATCATCAAAATATTGAAATATATATGCGCCTCTAAAAAAGCAATATAAGTATCACTTACTTCCATAAGTTCATTTATTTCAAGATGATATAAATAATAGCAAATTCTAAGATAAATTAAAAAAAAAAGTATTTGCAACGTCATTATCTTTTTCTGTCTTTTAATTTATAGAATTAATTAGTGTGCTTTCTGAACAAATAATGTAATAATATATAACATAATATATAAAATAGTGCAATAATAATATAACAAACGGAAATTGTTTCATTCTTATATAATTCGGTTCTCAAACATTGAGCTGATGGCAGGAGGTATTAAGTGAAATGGATTAAAGGGTTGCAACCCATGAGGCAATGGCGATCCTGAAGAACCGGTGAATGTAACAGCAAGAGGACGATAACTCAAGCAAACCGGTAGTAACGATAGAACTACGTTACAGCCCCAGGGAGAAAAAACTTTTGATTTACTTCTGCGCAACGTTTGGTCATGTGCCCGTGTCCCATATATACGGTAAAGGACTGTTAACCCACTTCTGGACGAGCTACAACGCGATACAGTCTGTATCGATCAGTCGATCACGTTCCTCTTTTCGCGTCTAGATAACCGACCAGTACCTCTTTCGTCGCTAGAAATGTCCGCCAAGGTAGGCTCCCTCTCAATACTCGTTTCTCCGCACCTTCTAACACTACCTTCTGTACCTGTTCCCCTATGTCCCCTGTGGGAGTGGTACTCGAACCAGGCGACCTCGACGATTCCTCCGTAATGCCAATAAGGAATGCCGGCAAGCACGCATTCTTGTCGACAGAAAATGTCGTGATCCGCCTGACCTGGTGGAAAAAAGCCTCGATTAAATCGAGACGGAAGAGAGGCGCAGAGATTGTACAAACGACCGAGTATGTGCATTTATGTAACCTGTACGTTTCCGCGATTGGGGAAGAGGGGAACATGCAACAATCGCATTTCTTTTATAGGATGTTCACTGATTGAGAACGGGAAAATAGAAGTCTTGTTTACTTGTTTTTATTAATTTCCTTTTTTTTTTACAACGTCCGTCTTTGCTATCTGGGTCGCAGGTAACGTAATTATTTCGGCCGGATTCATGAACAATGCGATCCATTTATTACTCCCTTTTTTAATCCTTTACCATGTTGCCTTTTCTACTTCCCTTTTTCTTTTTCCTTTTTGGTTAGTTGGTATGACAGTACTAGGTAGGTATTCTTATAAGTTTTGGAGAGGGAATACAGAATGTAATAATCACTGTGATAATTTCGTAAATAATATTAATATTTTGATGCGTTAACTGATAACATTTCTAAAAAGATGATCTTCTTCTCCCTTTTACTGTTTTGTGCGATATTCGCAATTATTCGGAAAGTTTATAAGAAAATTTAAGAAAAATTTAAGTACAATGTATTTTAATAACAATCGTACACCTTTATGTCTTTTTTCAAATTCTTGAAATTTTCTGAAAATGAATTTCGTCAAGTAGTTTTTGAAGACCATTGAAGTTTCAAATTGTTTCATATTAAAAAGTTCTAGAATGATCAGAATAAATGATAGCGAGTTGCACAATATATGATAATAAGTTGCACAGTTAAAGAAGAACAGATTTTGCAAGCTTTTTGTCGATACATTAAATCTAGTATAATCACGTTTTTTATTATTTCGGGTGCTTTTGTTTAGTTTCTATACTTACTGTACAACTAGGCGTTGACACCGATTGAAAATAAGTACAATTTCCATTCCTCTCGAGAAATTTGTAATAATCTTCACTTAATCTCAAGAAATACACAACGAAATACTTATATCAGTCATTAAAAACATTGTGAACTATCTGAACAATTTAATACTTACATATCCATGCCGCCAGTCACAAACATTAGAGCATTTGTTGATAATTAGGATAAATTGGATGCTTTTTGCTGTTTACATTTCCAAATGTAATTTGGAAATTATTAATAAACATTGCGTATTTGTATATATTTGTATTTGAGTATATAAAATATTCAAAATATAATAGCGCTTCTTATAGTAGCTAGTAGGTAACACAATTTTCCACCTATTGTAGGTCTCCTTTTTTAATTGTATTCATAGAAATATGAATTTGCATAAATATCTGGATTCTATCTATTATCAATTTGTAATTTTCGTCACATTATATGTGTCTCATATTGTCGTAATATAATATATTGTAAGAAAAACTTATTATCGTTTCTTAACAAATGTAATGAGTAGAAGTAAACTTCATTTCTTTCTAAACATAGTAATCACAATCATCTAAAAAAATACTGGGTATATTGGTGCGTTCAGCATATTGCATATAACTTTTTAAAGAACTGCAACCAAAAAATTTCAAACTATCGATAATGCTTTTTGTCTATACAAATACTATAATCTATTGTAATTATGTGCTGTTTATCTATACAAATATTATAGAAACTTCTACAGTTAAAGCAAACCTCGCTTGATGTTTCAAATACTTAATAGAGGAAAAGTCTTAATACATATATTTACACGGTACAAATATTTTTGTATTTTATTCACGGTAAATATTCAAGGCAATGTTAAAGAGAGTAAAAAGAGCATAAGAAAGGAGGGCATAAAAAGGGAAATGGAAGATGTGAACGTAGTAGTATGAATAGTGATAAAAATCGGTGGATAAATAATAAAGGGGAAAGGAGAAAAAAATATGAATTAAGAAAGAAATAAAAGGTGAAAAAAGAATTGAAAGGAGAAATTGAGGCGATGAATATATTGACAAATGCATATTGTGTAGAACAGGCACTGATAGAAGTTCGTAAATACAAGAAAAAGGATATATGTACGTGTATTAAAATAAGAGGCAGACTAAAAAGGAAGAAAGGGGATGAAATATGATATATATAAAAAAAGAAACAACCAGGAAGAACATGGTATGGAAAAAATGGTAGAAAAACAGTACAAGAATAAATAAAAAAAAAAAAATCGTCAAGATAAAACTCTGCATGTAAAGAAACATTTTGTTTTTCTTTATTTTATCAAGATTTTGGTAAGAACATGGTAATTCTTTTTGATCAAATTCCTTGCTTTAGACGACGATCTTTTTCATTGATCTCCTTATTAAGACAAACTCAATGGTGATTGTAAATATAAATACACGAGAAACCTGTAATACAAAATAACCATTATGTTAGAGTAAGATATGAAGGATTCAGGATGATATGAATTAGTTCATTATAATATCGTGGATATGATTTCTTGAGAGTAAATTATAGAATTTCGTTATTCGATTAGTCGATCTAATTTGATGTATAACATAACTTTCTTATATTGTATTTGTGTAAACTCTGCATTCAATTGAAATTATTAAATGTTTTAATAATTTAAGTTGAAGTTTGAAAAACATTATATATTTAATGTACATAGATTGGTGGTGATATTCAACTTCCACTAACATTGTACACGTGAAGATAGCTGCAGGGATCTGTTTTCATTCTGTAACACGATTTCAACTTGCATCCCTTTGTATTTTGTAAATTAAAACTTTCTAATTTTTTTGCAAACTAAAAGGAATAAAGTTATAAAATGTATCTGTTTCAGCAATAACGATCGAGAGTTAATGTTTATATTTTGTACATGAAATTGAAAGTTTTCCAAGTGTTTGTATAATATCAGGATATTTTACTTTGTGTGTGGCTATTACTTTTATTTAATTTGAATCACACATTATTGAACCATATAATAATAAAAGACATTCTCAAATACTATATTATGTTGTCAAGAGAAAATAGAAAATTGAGTACAATTATTTATAAAAAAATTCAATCAAGTTTATATTACATATGAAAAATATATTACAATAATAAATACCTTATGGAAATCCATTATACGATTCAGAAGCACAAAAGTACTTTCCATGATTTAAAATAAAATTGTTTGTTATAGTGGCACAATTATCTATTACCTGGAACTTTAAAAAATTGTAGGACCTAAATGATTTAAGAAGTAGCAATGAAAAAATATTAGAGAAATCCTTGAAATTTTTTTTCATAATCAAGATATTAGAAAAAGAAATTTAACAATATAAATTGTCTGAAAAAAAGATAGTTACAAAACAGAATATTACTAATACAAATGTTTACTATTAGTAATAGGCAATATTTATCGTTAATCCTCTCAGGTCTGAATCTTATTTAGACTATAAGGAAAACTGCAGTTTTAAATAAATTTTCTTTTTTGCCCAAAAATTAAAGGCTGTCGTCGCGAGACTAAAGGTGAGATCTTCTGTGCGTGTCCAACGCGCCTGTCGCGTCAGACGCAACCTTATACCCGAATTACCCCACATGTGGCCAAAAGAACCGCATGATTCTCCATTGTGATGGTACAAAGTACAAATGCGGAGTAAGACTGCGTTTGACGTAGATTCACGCGTCGGACACACGTAGGAAATCAAGCCTTTAACGGTTCGTCTGCGTAAAGTATCTCAAGTATCGTCGCGACGTCTCCAACACGGAGGGAAATAATGGAGAATCGGAGGGCGACAACGCTCGTTCTTGCGAGGGGCAACCGGGCTTGTGGAGTTGCTTAATCGAGCGTGCGTTTTCAATGAATTATTCAAGATTGAGTGTCTAATAGTTGTCACGGCAGGCCGTGTTTAAGGAGGCGTTTATTCTCATTATCCAATCCGCGTTCACGCCTTTTCGTTTACGTCTAAACCTACACGTGTTCACACGTCCTATGTTTTTCTTCTTCTCTCTCCCTTCCTTTCTTTCTATCAGCGTCACCCTTCCTTTAATTCATGCGACTTCTATCATGCGACTAATACGATGTTGTCCTTCGGTTCGATATGGTTCTATTCACGGAGGGGACCATGATACTCGTTGAACGACTCAAAGTTTTATCATTAATGCGTGTATACAACTGAATTACCAATATAATCGATCTTCCTCACAGGAAATTGAAGTTTCACTCGGATTTGTGAAAGGTTTCGGTATTTTTTAGTAGTCCTTTAATATTGTAGTGCCTTATGTCTACTCGTATTTTGTACTGGATTTGTCTTATATAATTTCCTATATCGCACACTGCGAAAAAAGTTTTGGTAATAAATACGTGTGGTACATTATTTTCTTTCTTATCTTATATAAGTATCTTGATGATTTATTATCAGAATTCTTCTATAAAATACGTACATATGAGCAGTAAAATTGAACAATTTCTTATAGTTGAATCATGTATTTATGTCATTACTATGTCTCATATTAAATTATTAAATATTACTATCAACCATAAGTTTTTGTTCAAAATTAAAACAAAACTTAACATGTTATATGTTACAACCTAATGGTATTATGATAGTTCCCCAATGATATTATGATAGATTAATCTAATATTATTATCTGTTTTCGAATGTTCTTGGAAAAAGCGTCAAAATTTGACTAAAAATCTACGAGCATACACTTTCCCATGTTTCTTCAATTTAGGATATTTGAGTACATCTCACCCAAATCCTTAAACGATCATTACTCAAGTGTAATATTATAAAAAACAATCTATATGATGACTTATTGTTCAATGTAAATTAACGGGTTCTATAAAAATATTTATCATGAAGTCCACAACTTTACGAGTTAACTAAATGTAATTCTTCAGTAATACATATAACAATTATATGTAACGTATTGAATATATTGTTTAAATATTTCGTCCACTCTCATCAGTCTCTATATCTGTATAAAATGTTACTATGTGTGTTCTAAGACTTTCCAGTACAACTCCACTTTGACCATATTTCTCCCATTAAGATCGACAATAATTTCAGTAGCACCGATTCGATTCATATAAAATCACGAATAATCGACTAACAAGTAATCTCGATGTCGCGTCGTCGCGCGAAAGGAGGCCATTAAACTTTCATTAGTCACGTTGTTTACGATCAGTACTATTTAGCGGATCGCGGAGTAACATTAATCGGCTAGCGCCTAACTATATTTATGCTGGCTTTCGCTATACTTAGGCAGTCAGAATTTGTATTGTACGCACTGGTATACATGCGCTACGGACACCGACTGAGTTACATGAATAGCGTATTGCGAAAATAAAGCAAGCACAGTTATAATTGCAATAATCAGCAGCGAATAATATTATTAGCCGCGGTTGGAGACCGCTATACTCTGATGCACGATCGCCTCTTTAAAATATTGCCGCTGGAACGACCCCGCTAAACTTATTACCCCGAAACAAGCGGCAATTTTAACCGCGATTCCAGTAGAAATTGCACCCCCATATTGCGTCGATTGTTATTATTGAAAGAAACGCCAGCTATGCTTTATATTATATTACTCTTGTAATTAGATTGCTGTATGCGAATGCATTCTTCGAAATGAAACGGTGGTATATTAGTCGCATATTGATCATTAGGTAAGAAATTATCCTTCTTCCTACAGTGTTGACACTTTTCGACAACATATGAGTTTCGAAACTCATTTATATGTCCGTAAAATGATATATGTAGTAGGTACCATATAGACGAATACGTAGATAACAGCAATAACAGGACGCAAATCGTTTTATAATACAAACACGAGCAAAAACAGAAATTTCATATCTTGAAACTTGTAGTTAATACACGGTTACCTGACGGATTTTCAAACTTAATTTTTTCGAAAACGGAGCCTTAATTGAAAAAATGTTATTCGTCTTTTTCGACTTATGTTTCATGTAGAATCACCATTTGGCCGATTACACCATAATTTTGGAAACATTATATATAGCACAATAAATTTCTCACTATTATTAGACACAATGTTCAGCAATTAGTATAACAATATGCGTATGAATGATGTATATGGCTGACAGATAAATATATATAAGTGTATGTATATTAAGCTCAAAAATGCTAAATGCTGGAAGAAAACGACTTTTTAAATGGGGATATATGTGTATTGGTTTGGGTTAGATAAATTAGGGCCGTCGGAAGCCAGTTGAAAACACTGTCGCAAACACTACCTAATAGTACCGAAGGTCTATTATATATAGAGACCTTCGTATATGTATCTTCGGAACGCATGATTTCCCGAAACTAAAATTTTATATTTTATGTCTATTATCCCATTCAATGATATACACCAAATTTCGTCGTGATCAGCCACCGGCGTCATTAATAAGGAATAATAACCATATTTGTTAGGTTTCATACAAACTTGTTATTAAATTTTTCGGTACTGGTTGGTAAATCGCATAGGACAGTAAATAATATTGTTTAAACGTAATTAATAATTTGTGTACATTAAGTGATAGTAAGTATATACATTTCAAAGTTCAATAAGGTAAAAAGGATAATAATGTAATAGTATGCCATTCCGTAATTATTCAGTAATTTAGTATTATTTAATGACACGTGGTAATCAAATGACGAAGAAAATCCTGCGAGTTCAAATACTTTGACTTATACTTATTACCACATCAGTTAATGACGAGATTATCCCAGCTCTTATAACTTTATGTACCAAAATGTACTTTGTTTATATACTTAAGTTAATATCTTCATTTAAAGAAGATTCATTATCTTAATAGTAACATAGCAGAACACTTATTTGAAGAAAGAATATTACATATAAGCTTTTATTCGCTTCCTTAACGTGCTCTACCAAACCTTTTTATCAAGACATTCCAAATATTAAATCATTATAAGGATAACGTCTTGATAGTATAGCTGAAATACAAGTTTGCGCTCTGGTCTGATTTCACTTTAACTTTAATATAGTTTTTTTGATTAATTTCTATATTATAATAAAATTAAAAAATTATAATACTACAACAGAACATTATTCAATGTCATTAAACTTAAATGTATTCCACATATTTATATTTTTGAAAGCTTCTTTCACTTACCTGTTATCATACCGCGGTATTCTGCTAATCATTAAGGGGATGACAAATAATTTGTTTACAGTTACTATTTCATACTTTTCATATCAGAACAAGAAACTGTAATTAATTATAATCATTTTCATCACGAAACAAATCCTTTTGAAATACTGTAATTATAGAGAATTTTATCCTATATTCCAGATTAGAGAAATTCTAAATGAGAACCAAAAGCAGTTTCCTTTCTGACAAAAACACAATGTTATATATATAATAATACCTAATTCCACAGTATTTTCAGTTTTCATTATCGTCATTATTAACCATATACGTACGTGGAGTTGATGCGACGTGACGTTAAAACCTACCTAAAAAAGTTACAATTTTCCTTCTTAAACAGCAAAGAAAATTCTAACTATATAGGGTTAAGAACCTTGCAATAAAATCAATTTTTCTTGCCGAAAATTAACCGAGTTCCTCATTAAACTACCGACTGAAATATATAAATAGCTTTCAAAATACAGAGGAGCAGTTTCCGGAACAAGGAGGGAAAATGCGATATCCTTTCGTGGAAGGAACTGAGAACCAATTAATCCGTCCTTCGTGAAATCGACGGGACGGTTGCAATAAATTCGTGCCACGATCCCACGATTCGACCCCCGTCGAAGATAAAGTATGTCATCGTCGGCGATGCGAGTCGTACGCGCCGATAGTCGTCGGGAAAGTTCTCGTTTTCGTGCGGATACGACCGGTCACCGAATATATAGGAGTGACGTGGCGCCGAGATGCGTGTAAGAAGGGTGATACGAAATATCGTCGACCACGTTTCGTGCCTCTTGCCATGCTACCCGATACACATTGGCCTACTTTTCGAATCGAGGGAACCAAGACCGAGAACACATTCAGGGAACAGAAACGCATGCAAAAGTGAACTTCCATAGATGTTCGTCACGGTATTTAAATGCCTCGTCAAATCAGATTGGACGTTATTGAGATGATTGATCGACGAATCGAACTAATCGTCATTGCTTCTTGCAGATGATATTGAAATGTTGTGAGATTATGGAATAAAGGAAATAGTAATTTGAGTATTCAATGACATTCCATGTGTTTTTGTAAAAGAACTTTAAGCTTTATATCTTACTTTACTAGCTGACACAAAAGTGTTTGAACACTTAAAAAACGTTTCGTGTATGTTATAGAAAACGTTTCAAGATTTCATTAGCACGGTAATGAGACATGACTGTCATGTATGTTGGTGAAGTGTAAAACGAACTTAAAAACGTATATAGGAGATACAAGATATTTGTTGTAAACATATTGAAAAAATAAAAAACAAGTGTAGGTGCAGCATGAATAATCACTTTAAACATATAAATGCTAAATATGGTCTTACTGAATGTGGGAAATTATTAGTATAATAGTTATATAATTAGCTGCTTAAATACTTATATAATCTCTGCAAAATCTATATATATGTGTATAAAATATACATATTTTCTAAATATATTCGAATACATCATCAACTCTATTACAAATAATTTATCACTCTCTTCCGCTTTATGTAACCATCAGAGTAGAAATTAAGTTTACCTACGTAAATATTATGTAATTATGCCTAATACTTATTTTAAGATCACACATATAAGTTCTTTTACTTCCGAAGACTATTTACATCCGAAACTAAAATTACAACTACTATCAGAATATTAATAAAACTACTAATAAAATGTAGTACTATAGCGATATCGAAATAGATATGTGATATTGAAAATCTTCGTCACAATTACTTCCAAATTAAAAAAATCTTACTATCACAAAATTCGAACGTTAATGGTTATTGATCACTGTTATTAACAAAACATAACAATGTAGCTCAAAATCTTGATTACAATTACTGGTTTTACAACATTTACTGGTTCTCAATGATTACTCACAAATAAGTCGTATGCTAATACTCCATAGATTTGTCCTATACTTGGACTTGTTGTTTGAGTGAAGAACTGTTTTGGATGGCATTGATTGCTTGCAAACAACAATTCGTTATCTTATATTCAAATTATTACGCCCAATTCTGGCGTAGAAATATGATTTTTTACGTTGTAGGTATTATATATTTTTAGACTGTAAAGTGTACTTGAACGCCGAGGTCGAAAGATGACAGAGGAAGAGATTTTCAGTCTGTGGGACTCGGTATTTTTGTGAGTCTCTGAAGTCTGTATCGATATTAGAAAAACCGCGATTATTGCATGTCGAATTCCGGAATCCTATTCCGGACTATGAACTTCTGATAAAATTGTCGTAACTAAATTAGGAAACGTGAAAGTGAAAATTATGCAAACATGGCACGTTAAATAAGGTCGATATTGAATACATGTCGAAAATACTTCTGAAATGTTCTATTATAATATTCTTCGTCGTTTTAAAAATAAAAGTTATTTTTATTATCCACTCTTAAGATTACATAATGTTCCTAAATTTAATGAAAACTGTTTTGGTAAAACGAGTAACATCTTGTTGGGAAGCTTCTTGTCAACACGATAAGTGATGCTTCAGAATTAATTAAGTATTTCCTTATATATAAACCTATCGAATAATCTTATATTAAATGTAACGAATAATTTGAAGCATAATAATTATAACGAATAATTTGTCTTTAACGATATAAATTAAGTTGCTAAGTATTATGGTTATGAAGTAATTACGTAAGTTAATATCGTCTGCTCCCTCCCTATTACATTTATACAAAATAAATAAATATAATGTACCAAACTAAGGCGATAAGAAAATGACACAATCTTATTTTATAAGTTTAGTTATATAGTAATTGTATAAGTTATTGATACATTTTAATGAAGTAGTAAATATAAAATATCAAGCTGAGGTAGTACAAATGGTACCATCTCCTTTTTTCGCGTAAAAATGTAGAATTTTGTTTACTAGTAAAGTACTCTGTTCAATAATAGTAATACGAGCATTGATGATGTATCCCGCGTCTACTCGAATTTAATGCTACACTGAGCGAAGCTACAACACTGTATAATTAAAAAGAGGAAATACGAAACAGTTGTACTTTTAAATTTGACCCTCTAAATGTGAAACTTTAATTCGACACATATGTACAATGGCATCGCATTCGCTTCAATATTTTCACAATTGCAAATCGCAATATTGACTAACATACCTTGAAACCTGTATATATTTTAATGTACAAATATTATATTATACATATAAATATATGTATAAATGTGTATATCGATAAGTAATAAATAATGCAGGGAATTATTTAAATTTTATATTTAAAAAGTTACATTGCAAATTTTTTAAATAACCTTTTGAATATCTTTTAAATAATTCATTATAAGAACTACTACTAAAAATACGAAGCTATCTACACACGTAGGGCGTCCCACTTAAATTGAACATTTAAATTCTATTTCATTTATTATTGAAGATAAGGAAAGATAATTAAAAGAAATATTTCCAGGCAGATCTTATATATTCTTGTATGGAAATACGTTCAAGAATAATACCTGATGTGTTAATTTTTCAAATCTTGTGTAGTTCAACGTATAGGTATAAAAGGTCAGAAATGTGGTTCTATTAAAGAAATATACATCTACAGATGATTCAAGCATTTACTGCAAATGAATCTAGTTAATATTTTCCTTGTAAAAATACTAACCTTTTCAATGTACAATTACTTCACTACGATTGAGTATAGATATAGCTATGTGGTATATTTAGGTGGAAATGTTCGAGGTTGTTTTATTTCTACATGAACATTGCTTTCGGAGAATTCCATAGAATCCAGTTATAAGATATAAACGCACTCGTACATTTGATACGAAGAGAGAATAATAAAATTCATAAAAATAAACAAAGTTTTGAATCGGTAAATAATTAAATTAAGTTTCGAAAAAAATAGTAGCTTATGAAATCAGATTTCACTTATATTAAATTAAGTTCTCAAAATTGTGGGTACTCGTGAAAAGAAATTCTGTTAATGCTTTAATATCAAAAATCTAGGTAAAATTTATTTTTAATTTTCGGTATTAATTTTCGATATAATTATTATTAATCTTCGGTAATTTCGGGCGCATACTTCTAAAACCTTTATATCGATATCATATACTGTATAGAGATATTATAAGTAATAGTATAATCATTATAAAATAGAAAAAAGATGCTGTGCAAATAACAAATCATTCTTCAACTCATTCTGGAAATTGAGAATTACGTGAAAAATACATCAACGTTATCTACGTGTACCACTTCTAACAGAGAAACAAGCAATAAAAAGATTTTGATTTTTGATTAAATGATCGAATCGTTTATCATTGAACTTATCTCCGAATGATTTTGTCATTTAGTAGTAATAGTGATCGACTTCACTAAAAGTACATACTCACAAAATGATCATGTCTCATAACGATATTTTATACTTATGCCTCAGACCTTGATCATACAGAGAGCTGCGAGCGGCAGAGCTGTCACCGCATCACTGCGTTGCTGCTCAATTGCTGTATGGCTTATTTCATGTAATTCCATGAGTTTTATTTATTTTCTGCCGCTGTGTCGTCACTTGTTTGCCCGCTCTTGCCGTTCGTCGCTGTCTGTATGATCAAAGCCTTAAAAGCTCTGTGTACACTAGATTACAAGTATTGATGGGATATAATATTCCAAATCAGGTTGCAAGATATCTTCGAATCTCATAACTGTATTGACAAAATATATAAGTTAACTAGATTATAAATAATTTGAACATACGCATTTCAAGTTCTTTTAAATTGATTTTTAATATTAAATTTTTTATATTATCTATTGCAATATAGGGTAAGATTATTTTTGTACATATTAACGGCGAAACTTCCGTAATCGTCCGTGCTCTGATTCGGCTGAAATGCTGATCATAGAATCTTTGTAGATAAACGAAGGTTTAAAAGAAGGATTTTTGTCGATTCAGGAGTTAAGATACTTATTCCTTTTTCCTAAATTTAACCCAATCTTATTCTTGTATCGACATAAATCATCTCTTTCTTATATTTTACTCACCATTTTTCATTTGGAATTAATTGCATTTTTCTGCATTCTCTTGTATTCCATTCCACAATAATTCTGAAATGTTCTGTGATCTCTCAATATTCTGGAAAGAGATAATAAATATATATGATCCAACATTTTAGAAATACAAGTTGCGAAATACACGTTTGTACTCAGTACTCGTTATCGGCCAACTAACTCTAAATTACGAACTAAAAGTAACCACGAGCAATGTAAACAACACGTAATGTAAACATCATGTGCCGTGACATACATCAGAAAAAATATCATCACGTCGATATGTATAAGAAAAACAAAATGATATTAAAGAAATGTCTTTGTGGGACGCCAAAAATCTTTCTCCTACAGCGTTTTTGTTTAAAAGAAATATTTTTTCAAAATTTAACAGCCATATTAACCATAGTAACGAACACAAAACTGAAAAATAAAAATAGAAAAGTAAAAAATATTCTTTTTCTATGATACAGAAGGTATTATTTATATTCAGGTTTTAGTTGACTATTTACCAATACTTGTCATGATATTAATTGCTATTAACATTAATGTTCTAAATTTGATATTAATAATGCACCGGAATTCTCTCATACTAATATTATAAATACTAAATATTACATATAAGTATTTATTTACATAAATGTTCGTAAGTCTTTTCAAATCTAATTATACATATGAGCATAACTTTAGCGTCAGTCAAGTCTTACTATTATAAAAGGGCTTTAGAAATGATTCCAGATAGCAATAGGAGATATATATGGTATATGAGATAATAATGGTCGAGAAGATTCGTTTCGTATGTCGAAATATAAATTACATCGTAATACCTGTTCCATTTCTTGAGTGGACTTTGTACAGAAGGTAATAAAAACCCTGTTCTCCATCGTATGTATCTTGGAACATAATAATTTTCATGCTCCATTCGTTTGTTCAAGAAATATTGAATTATTTAATATTAGTAGCTCTATCATGTATTCTAATCATTTTACAAATACCGTTTTGTACAGAGTAATTTATATTATTTGCATATATGTACATAAAAAGTGAAATAACAGAAAAAGTAATTAATATCAGTTTTTAAAACAGTTGCACGAATATCGTATGAGAATTCTATCCAAAAAGGGTTTGCTAAATTTAAAATGAGATCTCAATAAATTCCAAATAACATAGTTTGAATAGCACTTATACAAACTATTTCGTTACAAAACATCAAAATACTAATCCTGAGATAACAATATAGCTTGAAATCAACATTAATACATCTCTCTCGTACTATTTTCGAACGTTTCGAATACGTCTCACTATTGCTTATAACGTGTTTTCAAGCACTGCTGAAACTCATGTATGCACAAAGCACGTTTAACACTTCCACTGTTTATCAAATTTCCATTATTTATGATACCTGTTAACAACTCATTTTCATCAAAAATCTATTTCCATATTATGTGCATTTATACATATACTTTGTTTATCTATTATTACAAAAACTTTTTCCAAATTTCGTGATTTTCAATTTAAGTAAGTATAAAAAACTGAGTCATAAACATAAATAAGTAAGGTAACATAAGTAAGTAAGTTAAATAAGTAATTTCGAAGTATTATCAGTACAGAATATAATCAAACATATCGTACAAAAATAAGTAAAAAATATGCAATAATATTTTTTCATTCAAGGTTCATTTCTAAGAAGATTGACTTTGAACGTTCACTACATAAGATAAGACTTGCTTGCTTGTATTTTTGTGAACCTGATCACGTACATTGCAATAATCGAAAAATGTATATAAAAACAATAATTATCATAGTGTTACTTGACAACCTGTATATTTTATAATAGCTACGTACGTAAATTAATTATGTACGCAGCGAGTAATCGAAATCGATCTTGCCTAAAACTATGCTTTAAGTAAACAAATTTCATTTTCTCTTTTTACACTACTAGTTTATGTAAAGAATCATATTTTGTCTTTTCTAAATGAATTATATAATATATAAATACATGCATATTCAAGTCAGTATAACTCAAACTTAAATTGACTCCCTCAAAAATTCTTCTATTTTAAGTCTTTTCTATAATTCTGATGTACTTTTGCATAAGGTTTCCTATCAACTTGTACAATATGTTTATTTCATACAGGAATCAATCAAACATTTTATATGCTGTAAAAGAAAAACGAAGTTTAATTATTATTCCAACCACGTTAGTTAAAATTATATATTTATTATGTTATTTATATATATTATATATACAATATATAATATCTATATTATTTATTACATATACTATATTATTTAAAATTTCATTATTATGATATCTAAGCCTCGAAAGTTTAATCACATAATTTAAATTTAACCATGAATTATTGGAAAAACTCTGTTTAAAACTTCACGAGTTCTATTTTTTACGTGTCACATATCTTAAGAGTAAATGCGACTTGACTCCAAGACGTATGTGAAAAACGTGTTAACGATCAATCTATCATCTCTAGTCAAATAGTTTGTACTCGCTTTAATACGTATGAAAATTGACTTACGCATCTGCGAAGTTCGCCTTGACTGACGAAGATGATAGAGTGGTCGTGTTACATAATCAAAGTGCGTAGACCAGGTCACTGTGCACGATATCTACTCAATGTCCTCCCGTGATCAGCCAATCGGGAGAAGATGTGTACCGCGAGATCAGATTTTTGTCTTATTGCTTTATCGAAGGATACGAATTTTATCGATACTGCCTATCTAATAATCTGCCCAGTTTTATCTAATTTATTGTGTGTTTTTGTAGCGCGACAATATCCCGCAAAAGTAAAACAGACTAGGACTCGAAAGTCATGTTCTTCATCTCTATGTCTGAGATTCTTCTTCTAGGAAGATATTTCTTGGCTATCTGTACATTATACGCGCGCATACTAACAAACAATTCAAAAATGGTGAGAACAGCGAAATTACTGGTATTATTTATGTCACACTATTTTTATTCGAAAGCGGTGATGCGAGGACTATATCTTTCTTTAAAAAAGGATTCTTCTAGCCATTTTATATAACATATTATTTTTTAACAACTTTGTTAGAACGGCTTTTCTATATTTAATAAAAAGTAATTTTTACAGTGGCTTACTATAGAGAGATTACGTGTTACAACACTCAAGTTTGAAGATGAATATTTCCATTTCGGTAAGGCTAAACTCTGAAAATTAAATCATTTATAGGTAATATGCTAAATAACGTATTATGGAAATTTCAAAGAAGTTGTAAGAAAGTCAATTTACGCTACAAATAACTTAAAGTATCGAAATTGCGAAAACGATCATCGAATCTTCGAGAATGTTGATTAATTATGTATACATTTCGCCGCATCCACCGAAACCGAATGAATTATTTGTAAATATGTATTTTTAGATCTCACTTCTTTGCTTATTTATTATTTCTGGACTTCGTTAATTTTTACAGCAGATTAATTTTAAATTCCAGTGTAATTTCAGTTAACAGACAGATTACTTATTATTCTCAATCTATCACTTCTCATTTTTCTGAATAAATCATAAGTTCAAATAACGTAACAGAACTATGATTCGATTTAAAGAATTATTGAAAATCACTTCCTAATAACACTAGCAAATACATCTATTTATAAATAAGTACAAGTAATAAATGAAGTTTTAAAAAATTATTAAATGGCAATTAGGGTATTAAATATGTTCTAAAATTATAATATACGTTATACATTCTAAAGTTTGTAATTATTCTAAAAAATAATAATGTAATATAGCTCAATTGATAAAAAATAAAACAATAAATAAAGGCAATGCATACATCATATTATATAAAATTAACAATATTATTTATTTAATTGATAAAAAGAATACAGAATAAGGGAGAACATGAGAAATTACTTTTACAGTGTATTATGTATATTGTAACAACGCACGCAGAATTAGTTTTGAAAGCTTGGTTGTGGCAGTTAAAGGGGTGAACAGCTGAGTATCGTTTTCGCGTTGTTGGGTAAATTAACGTCGCGACACGACGGAGGGAAACTTCTGAAATAAAATCTGTAAGGTAACGTGAAAAAGTAGTGGTCGTCCGTGGTGCGCGACGCTGAACTACCACGGTCTATTTAACACGGAAGGTACAGAAAAACGAATTACAGGAGTTTTCGAGGCGTTTTTCTTCCTTTTGCTTCTGCTACATCATGACCGTGATTATGTTTCATAAGATAAAACGTAAAAGATAAAACTCATCGATCCGGCATGTCGGAACCTCGAACAGACTACAAAATTAGAAACGCTATAAAGCAAGAAACAAGCATTTAATTTTAATGTACTTCAAATGTTTAGGAGTTAGAGCTATGAAGTTATAGAAAATACATAAAACTAAGAACAATAATGTGTATCTAAGTATGATCTAAAAATTTTTAACGCATGGTTTTGCAGAAATTTTGTCGCAACCTTACATATTCATCCAAAGGACGTTTCCATTATTCAAAATGAATCGACATTCTAGAAATTTTCACAGATCATGAACAAAAGGAAAAATCACGTTTAGCGTACAGTTTATACTTAGATCGTCGATGCAATTACGATCACGCGATGGAAAATTCGTTTATCGCAAGTGACTTATAATTAGTTGATAGTGAATTCGTATTTGTTAGATATATGCACGAGCGTTGTATTGGGAAATCGAGAATTTCGATACACCAACTAGTGGCAAAAAATTAAACTGCTGAGAGTAGATCGAGTATCCATATAATTACCAATCTTTAAATGGAAACGTAAAAAACCAGTGTTTTTAAATTTGTTTCAAATTTTAATGCTTTTAAATTAATCAGTATAATAAGAGTCATGTAATCATTTAAGCAGTTATAAAAATTTATGCAATGGAATTTTCTCTTAGAAAAAATAAAAGTAAGATATAGTAGCAGGTATTAATATATATTCAGACACCTTCTAGAACAGAATAACTTCTTTAACCCTTTCGCTTCGAGCGCCGCATATAGGCAGCGACCACGCGACGACTCCTGAATACGGCACCCCACATATCCGGCATCCAAATGATGCATATACAAGTGCTATCTCAATATAGTCAATAATAGTCAATAATATATCTTTTCGTTATTGGCAGAACATTTTCTGTTGATTTTGACATATTGGATTAATCACTTCTTCAAGTTACTCATTGTTGAAACAATATCAAACGTTTCACGCAGTGTATTTCAAACATCCAAACGGTCGTATACTGTTTCATGCTAAAAAATCTATTAAATCCATTGACAGTGAAACGGTATTTCATATACGGTTTTTACAAGAATTATTGTTATTTAAGACTTAGGAAAACGTATATACAGCAATCGCGCTCACTGTGCGTATTTCAGTGACAGTACTTCGGCGGACTGGACTGCCGAAGCGAAAGGGTTAAAGCTGGACCAAACCATTTGAGAATTTTTGAGAAATTAGGAGAATTGGCTTACTAAATGACACGTAAACATTTTTTGAAAAACTTGCAACTAATCGGAGTCGCAAAGAGAAAAGTAAAGGCCACTTTTTACAACTTTTTATCTGGGCTTGTAATGAAAATTTAAATAACATATTTTGAAGATTTATGACACGCTGAAAATTCTGTTGAAATTAGTTGATATAGAAACAAACGACAGCTATCGAAAGACGTAGATTTATTACAGTTATAGGCCGAATATCGCGGAAAACTTTTAACCGTTTGTAGCTCATAGTAAATGTTAACTGATTTTGTTGAAATCTTCGGCGTGAATATAACTGACATAAATTTATAAAACGTACTATTTAAATTTTCATTAGAGGATTAATCGATTATGATTAAAGAGTTGTAAACAGATTTTAACTATTTTCTTTACGATTCCGACTAGTTCCAAACTCCTCAAACAATTTTTTACATGTCATCCAGTAAACTAATTCGTCTAACTTCTTTAAAAAATTCAAGTCATTTAGTACAATTTTAAAAAAGTTATTTAGAACACAGCGATTGCATTACTCAATCTTCCAAGCTCTTCGATTAATATAGAACTTAGTAAATACATTAACAGCTGTTTAAGCCTCTCAACAACAGAAAGGACTGTTGTATAGAATAGCTCTGAAAGAACACTTCCTCAGTTTAAAAAATCTTAAAATAGCTTATTTAAAAGCTACTGAGTATTAGTAATTAAATAAATCAGCTGATTTGAATAAATGAACAAAAAGATCGAAGAACCTACTTTCAGTAGTTTGCCATCCTACCATCTGAGGACTAAAATCTAAGCCACGCATTTACTAAATTTGCCAATAGCATGATTAGAATTTCTAATCTCAGCGTAAAGTATGCGCAGAAACGTAGCTAATCTTGAACGTAGATAAATATATTTTTTTCTAAAGTATCTAAGAGTTCTTGGATTTCATTAACATCTTAGGTACGGTTGAATTTTGAGCGGGACTGTTTCTCTGTACGGCAGAGTTTGACACGACTTATGTATAAACGATACAGCACTGCAATAATGTTCTCTATGCAAGCACATTGGAATAAAGTTTTTGATAATTAAATTATAATTTTTCTTAAAGATATGATGCATATACTTTAACTTTAATAATTAATAACACAATTGAGTGTGACATATTTTAAAGCACAGTACGACACATAGACCCAGATCACAATTTTCACACTCATAGCGCAATAGTGTTTTCAAATTGCTCCTCGTTTTCTATTTTGAAGCGACATTTTGAGGTCGAAGGTTCTAAAAAATTATAAGGATACGGATTGGCATATTAAAAAGAGCATCTAATAATGGTATATTTATTTAAACGAAAAGCAACAATTGATACCTGACAATGGCGTACCAAAAATAAAGACTATATATTCTCTCTGTATAGTATTAACACTGTTATAAAACGTTGTGAGGGCAAAAAAGCGTGAAGCAAGACAAATGAATGAAGAATAAAAATGAATGATGAAGATGATTTAGCTCAAACGGTGAGCGAATGAGTCAGTAGAGTGAGCCACTATAGTGGCGAGTCGTAATATAAGATGGCATCCGCGAAAGCCATTACAGTGGCGAATCGTAATATAAGATGACATCCGCGAAAGCCACTATAGTGGTGCGTCGTAATATAAGATGACATCCGCGAAAGTCACTATAGTGACGTATCGTACCTAAGAGATTAATAATAATATTTAATTTTTAATATCTGAGCCACTATACACTATATAAGAAGAATAGCAAAATATGCTCGAATAATAACAGAAATAATAGCTAACTAAAAGCCAATGTCTTTATTGAACGCAATATACGCACTATAATGTACATGTTACGATAAATCATACAGCGGTCTGCGCGTGATACATATCTGTTTGTGAGCCGCGATTAGCGCGCATATCGCCAATGACACTTTCTAAACTCTAAATAATATAACGCGTACAGGATTCTTGGAGAAACTGTTCTGTTGACTTAAATTCAAATTTTCTTCCATAATGAAAATGTCTAAAATTTTTGACTGATAGTTATAGCTCCCCGTTTGATAATTGAAACAGGAAGTAATCATTGTTATAAATAGATTGGGTTGTATAATAAGCGGTATAATGATATAACGAAGACGTAAATTGGTATAGTCGTAAGCAATTTAAATGATATTGAATGATAAACTAAACTAAACTAAATCGTTTAACTAAATTGTAAAACGAGTCTTTCAGAGGCTCATACTGAGCAATTCAATTAAATTTTTATATGTTTCGCAATTTTGTTAAACATAGGTACAAAGTAACATTCAGCTCCAATCAGAAAATTATATTGCTTACAAACGAAAATCTTATGTTTTCATATTATTAAAATCCGCGATTAAGAATCTCTTTCTTTTAATTATATTGTTAAATTCTTACATTGCAGTCAACTTTAATTTTCAAATGGATGTGGAATGTTCCTCCAGTTTCCATATAAACTTTGTTCCATATAAACTTAACCCTATGATGTATGGGTAAAAATAGTGTAAAATTGTCATAAGTATAAGCAAAAAATTATAAAACTTTAATCCTATATTAAGGTAGAACAAAACAAAAATGATAAATAATTTTAATGCAAAATATACGTATTAAGTAAATATTTCCCTTGTGTAATAAATTCAATAGTATGTAGATCTGTGGTTTATGTTAACCGAGGTGAGAAACTACTTCAAAATGAAAATAAATACGTCACTAGAGAAGATTTTTACATTTTATATTTTTATTATAATTGTAATAAATATTACTATAATTATTATGATATATTTATTATTATATTATATTATATAATATTATAGGAAAATAAGAATAATGTGCCAGTAGTTTTAGCAACGGTATGATTTATTTCAGTATCATTCACAACACAAAATCAAGTATGATGCTTCGTCAGCCTATATGCACGCAGTCATCATTCGTCACTAACTTCTCTCGTCATAACAGCTCTCTTTCACGCCGACCACACTCCTTCACAACGCTGACGACACTCCTTGACAATGCTGACGACACTCTTCGACAACGCTGACAGCACTAAAGCGCCCGACAACGCCGGCAACACTCCCCGGCCACGCTGGCAACACTAAATAGCTCCACAATGCCGGCAACACTAAAGAACCCATCAATTCACTAACGTCTACCTTTTATACCCTATATCCCTGTATCCGATATACCTGGCTCGCACATGTCCCATAGTCAAGTAGACCCTCTTGCTTACACAGGGTTTTTCTCGATATTATACTATATACCCGGCACGCGTATGTCCCATGGTTAAACAGACCTTCTTAATTACTCAGGGTGTTCCCCCGATACTATAATATATCATTTGACTGTAATTATCTATTATAAATACAGTTTTATAACTGTACTATTATCATTGTATTATAATAGTAAATATATTAATTTTTTCAAAACAGATTTGATTAAACCATGAACGAAATAATATTATAGTTGAGATTATAATATATGTAGGAAAATCGTATAGTGTTAGTAGGTTTGTTAACGGTATAATTGTTACAATATCGTTTGATGCCCCGTTAATCTGTGTTTACGCAATCACTATTCGTCACTAACTAACTTCGTTACAACAGTTCTTTTTAAAATACGCTAACAACACTCCATGACAACGTTGACAACACACACTCGATATCTTCCAGACAATCCGTCCACGATACTACACTACATTCCTAGATATATTTAAGTTTGGAAAAATGTAGGCTAATCATAATTTCTAAATTGGTATATAATTCCACTTACGATAGAATTCTATTAACCAATAAATCTTTATGGGAGATAATTTATAACAATAGCAATTTTCCTAAAAGTTATTTTGGGGCGTACAGTATTATTAGTTATATGAGGGCTAATTTTAATAGAATATGCATAGATTTACATGATATTTCAATTTTCTTCTTACTCGTAAAACTGAAAAACTGTATGTGCTTGGAGGACACACTAAATAAATGTATAGTTTGGATTTTAGAAATTATGGCAGAATTTATACAAAGTTTATTTTACGTGTCAAAATTAACAATAGAAATTTGACTCTACTATATTATCTGTACCGCAAAATATTCGACTACAATGACACTTTCTAAAGATTTTTAAAATCACTGAAACCGAAAATTAGGGTCATTTTGACGAAAATAAACCCTAAAAAATTTCGATCAACCTGTTGATGTGCAACGTTCTCGTGGATTTTGACGACACCTTTTCTAAAATTTACTACTCTTAAACTGTATGGCTTACTTTGACTGAATTTGAGTCGGGAGTATTGGATTAGGTCTAGATTATCTTTTATTTTCCAGTTGCCCTACCGCCTCATCGCGAAGCGGACCGGCACAGCTGCCGATTTGGTGGTGGCTGTAGTCATGGTTATACAGCGAGCATATTTTTTCCAATATTCAGAATAAAATGTTTATCATTTAAGCATTCATCATTTATCAAAATACTAAAGTCGTTTGGATAAGTAATTCTCTGGTTATATTACATTATACACTATGCATCTTTCTCTCAACTTTTTAAATTATAGATATATTTTATACTCTACTGATATAAAATTATGTTTCATGTACATTTTCTTACAATTTTTGTTTAGCCAGTATTTAATGTCGCGCGAGAGCATGTATTATGTGCGAAATAAGACTATCGATATTATACTAATCTATCGATTAATCTGTTTTCCTTGATATACATTGTAAATCGCATATCTATTATATTGTCTAATTTGTGTATGAATAAATGCTGAACAATTAATTAGAATTCTATATTTTTTCAAAATCATATACGGTTTATATACAACATTTTTTACAATAAAATATATTATTAACTTGTAACAAAACTTGTCGTAGATGAAATTGAAACGGATAATAATGAATATATTTGTGTTACAAGAATCAAATCCAACTATCGGCTGTAATATTCGATTAACAATATGACATTGATCACGTAACGTGTATTAATAGCGTTATAGTAATGTCTCATTAATTTATACAACTTGTTATGAATTTAATGAAAATAAGTAAGTTTTGATATTTTCAGATGTAATTACAGTTGCCAAATTCATGTAGTAAATTAATTAGTTACGGACCTGTTGAGGACATGCTAACATGACAAGATAATTTGTTTCTCGCGTTTAATGTATTAATGTTACAACCACGATGACATTGATAGCGACAAATATTTAGTCATTCTCACAGCAAATTTTTAAACTGTCTAAGCATTCTATTAAGTATTAAAAATATTATTTGGAAAATGGGTAATAGAAAATTTATATTAAAAAATAGGTAATAGAGAAAATTTGTGCAAATTTATTTGTGTTTCAATTACATACAAATAAAATACAAGACGACTTTTTTCATTTGAATATTCATTTTTAAATAAATCAGTTGTATATAATTCAGTTTTAATTGCAGACCGCAATAATCCTAAGGAACTGTCATAAAACTAAGGATTTTTATTTTACTCTCAAGCCCCTTAATTGTTATAAAAGATTTTCAAATCGAGACGTTCCTTATGGTTATTGTTCAATCAGGTAAAAAATAGGAAGGTCAAGTTTTTCCCATGTTTAACAGTCATTTCCACCCGTTAGCGACCGGTAGTGCCCCCCCCCCCCCAATAATTTTCCTCTGCGACAGCGTCGTCGTTGAACTTCACTGGTTTATCATCCTTAGATCAGTCAAAAAAGTCTCTTACTGGTTTTTCATCCGTTGACCAGTTAATGTCTTGACTGGTTTTTCGTTCATTGATCAGTCATCAGTTTTAACTTACTATTCACACGTCTCTGCGAATACGTCTACACGCACCTACACGCACGCGTAACTATTTATATCTACAAAGCTGTTGAAATAAAGTATATATTACAACCTGTTACTTCAGTGTTATAATCAGTCAACTACCTCTATTATCCTAATCGAAGTAAGGGATCGACCAATTCGTAACATCGATGATCTAATCGTAACGAGAATTTACGACTCTCGTTGGCGCGATCTACCGCGAACTGTCGAACAATTTGCATACATTCGTATTTATATGAGCACAATTAAAAAAATCGAATCTGAACGGAGATTCGTTTCACCTACTAAATATTTTATATACAATATTTTTACGTATTATCGGGTGTCATGTGAGTGGTAGTAAAAGCCAGCAGAGGGTAATCCTGTGTGAAAAAATAAATCGGAAATATGCAATAAATTTGTTCACATGACACTTCGTTCCCGAGAAAACCCAATTTGAAAATTTGTCACGAATACTTAAACTTGTCTAAAATACTAAATCAGCAGGAAGTTATTCTACGTGCGAAAATAAGTAAAAAGTGTAAAATAAAATTTTTCTGCTTAGAGCTTCATCTTCAAAAAAACTAGGTTTGAACATATCTTTTCGGAAAGAAACATATATGAAAAAGTTTTATTCTATATTTTCGTTTTATTTTTTCATGTGGAATCAACTCCTACTCGATTATACCACTTATTATATGACATACTGTATGTGCATCATACACATTGTCGACCCTTTAAATATCTTATAAATGCATAAATGCTTGTAATATGGTTACAAGATGTACTATAACATGCTAATGGCCCTTTTGATTTTTCGCTCGGTATCAGTACGGACGAGAAAGTTGTACGTGATAGTTCGCGGATCGCTTACGGCGCGTGCACCTATGATGTCCAGCGAATTGTAATCGGTGTACGCGTTCCTCGGTGTATCGGATGGACGCTTGCGCGTGCATAGCCGAGATTGACTCAGTGTGGTTCTAAAATAAACCACGAATATAGGCCGCGTCGAGATACTCCATCTGCCTGGTGGAATTCCATGCTTCGCTGGCTGCCCGCGCCTTATCGCGATTTTTTCTTGCTTCCTCGAGGCTAGCGAATCAAATCATCGCCATCATCATCTCGAGGAGGAGCATTCTTTCCCCCATTTACCGGGTTAACTATCCGATAATGGCAAGTGACGGTCGTTCGGTAATCGTAATTGGTGCTCCGAGGAGCGGAGCCTTCGACGTCACGGCCCGTTGCTCCTCGAGAATCGTCGAAAATCTTGCGGAATGAGGAAAATGGGGTCTCTGGATGGGTTTCTGCACTTGTCACAGGTGCTTCTTGGTGATTGTTGTAAAACTCGACTACGACTCGAGATATTTGGTATTCTCTTTCTGGCATTCTTTATCTTTTTATTTTTGAAAAATTTAGTGATCAAATTAATCCTCTAACAATGTAATAAAATAAGAAAAAACTCAAGATGAATTTAGAAAATAATTATTTATTTATCCTTAAAATTTTTTGCATTCCTGGTATCAGATGCAAAAAATGTGCAGTTTCGACTTTTTATAGGCAGTAAATTACGCTATAATGACATTTCACGTATGAAATTTATAATACTATATTTGACAGCTTACTTGAATTTCTCTTACGTTGTATTGTCAAAGAGTTAATAACGTATAGATACTCATAATGTGCAGATAGAAAAAGCGATAGAACGAAATTTTGGGAATTGTTATAGTGTCCTACTAAAGTTCGCTTTCTAGTTTTCTTTGTAAGAACAGTAGGAGCTCGTTTTTCGATTGATCGAAATTGATTTCATACCGATCGCATAAAAATACGCCTTTTTCACTCTAATGTCGATTACGTAAAGTTGCTTTCTGTTGTACTGATACTGTGTACTGTTTTAATTAAAGCAATTAATTTAAATGTAATTTTGCACTGATATACAAAAATTTTATATAAAAACGACTTAACTTTACATAAATAGTAAAGTGTGAGACTATGTATACTATACACATAATACTACTAAACCATATAATTATACTATTATAACATATAATTTTTACATGATTAGTATTAAATATGTTAATACAAGGAATTAATCCTAATATTGTTTAAATTACAAATAAATATCTTATGATATTATACAATTACAATATTATATTGTACTGATACTATTTGAAATCATTTAAAAATTCTTAACTTTCTAAGTAACGATGGAATAAAAAATTTGAATGAAATCGTGAGGTATAACGAAAGTATTCAATTAAGAATAAACTAATGTTTTGAAGCACAAGAGTGTATGTATATATATTAGAGATATTTAATGCAAATAATTGATTCAGTATCATTATTATTTATTTTAAATCGATAAGTTCTTATTTAATAGAATATAATTTAAAAATAAATAATATTCTTGTATTAAAAATACATTGAAGATTTATTAACTGAAGTTATACACCTACATTAATGTTTGCAAATAAATGGAAAATGAAAGCACATAGCAAGTTATATATAGCAAATTAAAGTTACTAATACAGTTGTTATCATTATTCAGGAAAAAATTTGATCATTGTAAACCATGCCTTATTATACACCAAACTCTTTGTGATTATACCTCATGTAGGAACGAGACTGTATTTCATTTCACATTTCTTTCACACTTAATGGACAAAACATACGGTTTTTTAAAAATATTACTACTTGAAGATATTTAATCCAGTTATATCAGAATTTAATTAGAAAATGTAAAAGTATAGGTACATTATGAATACCTTCTTGAAGGAATGGAGTACGAAGGATGTGATGAACAGCAAGGGATTAATAATTTTGCGCAATACGACGCATGATGTTGCAACATTAAGCCAGGCATAGTTTCTGTACTATACAGAAATGTGTGTGGAATACAGATAAGACTTCATCTATTTACCTTATAAACATTGAAACATAAATATATAGAGTTTCATTTGCATATAAGTAGACTGCGAGTTTTTATGCATCAATATGAAAGTACAAAAATTCATACGGAAATATATATGAAACTTTCAAAGTATAATATTATTTATAATATTTAATAGATGAACAAAATCACGATCTAGAACTTACTCTATATGTATATATCACAAAATTATATATATTATATATACATTATGAATTTGTATAAATATCCGTAGTCTATTATGAAGTAATAATTATTATAAATAGATTGTTAAGTATCAATATAATAGTATAATATACGCTATAAATGCAGTGATGAATAGATAAAAGGAGAATTAAAAAATATAGATACATGAGTACTATATAGTATACGTACTATATATTGGGTTAGCAACTAAGTGATTGCGGATTTTGTCATTAGGTGGTAATAGAACAACCCAATAGAACTATATAGTATAAAGTGTGTCGGTATAGGTAGTACAACCGGGCATTGGTGGATTCTTTATGAAAAAATAAATCGGAAATATAGAATAGCAACTTCTTATTTGCGGCTTCGTTTCCGAGTAAATTAAGTTTGAACATTCTCCGTGCACGACTACACTTGCCACACTTTACCACTTTACTTTATTTTTCATCAGGAACTCATTCCCAGTTGTATGTACTACCTGTACCGAGGCATCCTGCATATGGCATACATATAATAATATATATTACATATTACATGTGTATATTATATATGTATTATATATGTATACGAACTTTCTAGTAACGTTCCATTACAGAAGGTTAAAGCAAAGATCATCGATAGCATCAAACTTGGTTGCAAAACAATTTCAAAATACATTCCTTTACATTATGACGAAACGGCGAAACGTAAGTCAAATCGTTAGGACATCTTGGTGACAAGCGAAAAGCAGATGATAATTGTCGGTGGTCTTTAATCGAATACAACTGGTCGAGGGGAGTTAGTTAACCGATGCGGCGTGATTCAGTTGCGCGTGGCCGAGTTCGCGCGGATCGCTAGTATTTTGAATAATACAATCGAGCGTATCCGGGCAGTAATCGGCGAAATCTCGTTTCCCCGCGCGACATTGACCACGCGGTGGGAAATTAGACGGGAGAAATTATTTAAATTATTCGTTTCCGATGGGTTGCGAGTTCCGGCTGCGTGGACCGGCTGTGCAAGAAGGACCACTTAATAAAGAGCCGCTGACAGCGTGACAGTAAAGTAACTTCGTTCGCTGGAATTTAAAATTAGATTCATAAAAATTATTCTAATAGATTCTCGTGCCGGCAGAGTCGCCGCTCAGGGCAAATGAGGCAAATTCGATTTGACACGCGGCCGTTCCCGCATTCTTCTCCCGTTCTTTCGACGACGTCTTTCCCTTTTCCCTCCTCTCTTCACCGGTTGCTTGTTCCCTCGACCTTTTCTACTGACTTCGTCTGGCTCAGCCTGCCGTCTTGCGCTCACGTCCTTGTCTCTTGGTTAGCATCCTCGAGACGCGGCGACAGAAGAGAAGACGCGAAAGGAACCTGACCCGCGACGCTGGGGTGAGTTATGCAAATGCGACAATAACCGAACGTCAATCAGGAAGAAAGTTAAGTTCCAGAGATACTCGGCTGACTGCCGGTTCTACCAGCCCAGACCAAGTCTTCCTTTCTGTGAAAGTTAAAGAAGGCAATGATGGCCGCGGGGGTTGAATGACGAGCTGCACGCTGCTCTCCTTCGAACGTAATTTAAACTTCCTCACGAGAGATTCTATCGTCAGAGATTAAAATGATTCGTTGCCTCTTGCCACCGATTTGTTCCCCCCGTTCAACGAAAGATTCACTAGTAACGCCGTTTAACCCATTAAGGATCGAGCAATAGAAATTAGATGAATGTTGCGTAAATACAGCGTTATTGAACGATGTAAATAAAGTAATATGTAGGTATATTATTTTATTAAGATCTAGAAAATGTATTAAAATACTATAGACTTTATAGAAGTTATATAAATTACAGACATTAGAAGATAAGAAGGTCGTCCACGATTTAAAACGAAAATAATTTATCACTGTGTTATAAATATCTCAAATTCTTTAAACTGAAAGAAATAGTGACAAATAAACGGAATTTCTTTCTATTTCTATTTGAATAATCATACTATTAAAAAACACAATTTATTAATTATGTAAACTGATTGAAAATATGTTGACCATTAATGAATCAATGATTAATTGACGGGTAGATAAAATGTTGGAGATATTGTAGAAGACTATTTTGTCTGGGATGTTTGTTAGCTTTCTTTCATATGAAGAATCAATGTAGTTTAATTATAGAGTTACGAATAAAAGGATCTACAATGATCATTGTTTATGATTTTTAAAATAGAATGTTATCAGTTGGTAAAATTGATTTTTAAACGCTAATATACAGACATGTAAAATTAATGTTTACCATTATTAAACTTTATAAAAATGCCTATTGTTTGAGAATCTTTTAATCTCTAAATTTATTAGTTCCTAAATTAGAAAGCAGATAAAGAAGATTCTTCTAAACACTTAGACAGATAAACATCATCGATTAACATAGCGATATTTATAAGCGATTATCATGTCGATAAATTATATCTATTAACATAGATATTGATAAGTGAATAGAAATCGTCTAAAATACTTTACTAACTTCACCAAATAACGGGAAATGTTTTTTTTCAAATGAGAGTGCGTAATTTTATCATCGTGGCGGGATAGCCAACGTCAAGACCAAACCAATGATTTATAATATGTACCATGACCTTCATGTGAGCTTGAGTACAAAAAATTTAGAGATTTTTTAGAGAATAAGAGCGAAACACATGTACTAAAATACTCGTACATAAACACGACGTTACTTTATGATTAAAGTGGTATAATCTTTTGCATATTGTTTATGAACATTGAAACGTTTCATATCCGCTATTACATAGTATTATAGTTGTAAAAGACATAATTCAGTATTATTACGAGATTTCAAGAACGCACTTGTAATCATGAACCATTACAGTAAGAAAGAATGAAAATACTCTTAATTTTCATCAAACATAATGGTACAACAATTACATGTACTTTCACTTTAAAAAAACATCGATAATCTTGAGAAAAATCTTTTATTCTTCGTAATATTGAATATCATAACATTCCGACCAAACATTTTTTCCTCCGATATTTTTTCCTATCATCAAAAACAATTGAAGTATTCAAGTGATCAAGTTACGTTGTTCATCTTGTATTCACAAGGTGACAATAAAATAGGTGGCTAAACTTTGGTATCTACCTAACGATGAAAAAGGATCATATAAACAGAGGTCCGAGAAATTCTTTTTTCTGCGATATAGACGCTTCGATTATAATGGAGTATTTGTAGAAATGTTTAGAACTTATTTAATTGCTGAAAATGATTTCCTTCCACAACAATGCATATTCCGCATCGAAGTTTCGAAGGCTGTCGAAAATGTTCAAAAATTTCTGATGTATTCCGAATTTCTTCACATGCAGCAATAATCCCGTTTTTGAGTATTTCCAGACTATCGATAGGGTTATGATCATAAACACTTTTAACTTTTAAGAAGTCACCACAAATAAAACTCCAAAGCTCCGTTCTGTATAAAACACATTTGACTGCGTATTGCACACAGCATGTCATCTAATACCGCAGAAAAATCATTTTACAGAAATTGTGTGTAATTTCTACCATTAAATATAAACAAAAGAAAAGATGCTGCAATAAAGAAGTCTTCAATAATCAGCCCATTACTTTACTTATTGCTCTCTAGATTGATGAATGACACGTGGATTTTTATTCATCCATAGATGTTTGTTATGAAAATTGACAATAGCGCCTTGCATAAATTTTGCCTCATCCGTGAAGACTATATACAAATATTTCGAAATATCCTAAACTAATGTACTATTACACGTAGCATTGACGAAAGATTATTCGTGATTGATACTCTAGTGGCAGAAATTCTTATACTTGCTGCATATTACACGGATCCAACAGATTTTCTCATAAAATTTGTCGTATATTTTCACGAGAAACGTTTTGCATATCCAATGTTATCTGTCTTGTGCTTAGTTTTGGATTTTTTCGACGCGTCCAAGTACCTGATTTTCAACTTCAGTTGTTCGAACACGTTTGTCTCATCCTCGGTTAATTGTAATAAGCAAGGAATGTCTAGATTTTCTAAGATTTTGAGCTTTTCTGGTATTCCGGTTAGCTCGCCCATACGTAAAGTGAATATCTGCTTACTCGAAATTAGGATATATCATTCTGATAGCACTGTTTTCACTACGAAACGTTCAGATACATACTGATATACTATGAAACACGCTGCCTTCAATGTTAACATATCTTGCTTAACATATTTACTTCTAGCAGAAGAAATGATGACAGTGTTTGAAATTGCACACCTGACAGCTATTCTAGCAAAGTTTCGATGTAAACAAAGTGTGTCTCTATATCGAGGAGGAAGAGTTTTTGGATCTATGTATATATGATCCTTTTCTAGCATTAGGAACAATGGAATACGGTATCAAAGTTTGGGCATTTATTTCTTGCTCATCTCGAATATTAACTTTTAAAAATAAATTCTTAAAAAAATAAAAAAAATTGTATTATAATAATCTGTACTACAGTTTTTATAAAATCGTTTAGAATCTACCTATCTGTAATCTTATAATTAAATTACATTTTAGCAAGTCAATGCCCATAAACATCTTAATAAAATATGATATTAAATGTAAATTATAGCGAAATAGAGACATGGACTAAAACGTCAAAATTACTTAAGGTTTAATTAAAGTGCGCATCAGACAACCATATTTGTCAATCGACTATCTAATCAATGCAAAATTTATTCTTCCATTATCCTTCGTTTCACCAATTATATTGTAAGATGTTTTCGGTTGTTTCAAAATACAATTAATACAATTTTGAAGAAAAGATTCAGAACTACATTCTAATATAGATTCATTTATCTGGCCATGGAGTTGCGAATAAAACTGCAATCTTGCCTCTGACAGAATTAATTCGCATTAATACCTTTTAAAATAGAAGGCAACGAACGACGAGAAACTGGTATCGGCATGAAAGTAATTCTATCAAAGATATTTGGTATTTCATGGGGCCGCGGATGAATCGTTCGAAAAGATACAGATCCAATTCTACAACGTTTAAAGCAGCTGCAAATAACCTTCGTAATCAGTGCAGAAATTAAGTCAATTAGTGTGAAGGTAGGACTGCCGCGGTCGAGGATCGGATGGACTAAAGGGGTAATTTAAACTTCGTTCAAACGAATTTCATTCCAGTTCTTAGCTTCGGGAATAAAAAGAAACTGTACCGCTTTTAGAACGACCGGCCAGGCTTCGCAATTTCAGTTTTTAATGGAAACGCGATAACTCAAACAGCTTTTACATAAGTACGAAATTGCCGTAATCGTAAATATTCCGAAAGTTTCACTCTTATCAAAAGAAACAGTTGAGCGGAACTTTAAGTCTCCGTAAATATTTAAACGATGTCCGTTTAGAAATCGATTCTTTGGATTATATGAATGATAAATCTCTTGTCCCTTCTACTATCTATTACGAGGCGTTCGCGCTGCGTTCATCTAATTATTGGTACTGTTCCGTTTCGAAACACATAAAGTAACACGTAAACTCTCTATTTAAAGTTGGCAAGGCTTATAATATGATCATGCAGATTGTAAAATGTTAGAGACGACTGCCATTAGTGAATTTCAGATGTTTATGCAAATTTTATAAAAACATCTGAGGAAATGAAACGCAAATAGCGATTTGTTTCGCCCAAGTAACATTATAACAAATACTATACTTTGGATATTTTGTATATTTTTGCATTTTATGTACATTGAATGCATTTTTACCTTTTAAATTCATCTCTCAAATATGGAATGCGTAAATATGTACGAGTATTATAAAAACCGAAATAAACATATCGGAGTATTATAAACTCCGTATTTCCAAAATGTAGTTTGAAACCGATTTGTAACGGTACTTGCCACTCTTTAGAGCGGGAATAGAATTAAACAATTATCTTTCATTTTTTTTTAATTCTGTTCGAACTTATGTTTCGTTTAAGAAAATATCTGTTTCTGTACGATTTTTATGGAAAGAAATGTTATCCTTAAGAACTTCTTTGAAAAGTGAAACAGATATTTCACAATCTGTGTAATAAAAGTTCCATGGAGACAAGTTATATTAGAATTCATGTATTAAGAAAGGTACCATAAGATAAATAGAAGTATCAAATTATTAAGTACTACTTTCACTTAAGGATATAATATCATACTATTCGTATGTTTATTGAATAAAAAACATGAGAATAGTAACATAAATAATTTTTCATAAGAACTATTGAACAGAAAAGAGAACGTCAAGAATAATACCTGGATATCATCTTTTTATAATTTAAATAAATTGAAATACATGGCAATTTCATAATACAATATATAGATAATATATACAATATATAAATATCACATATGTATTCAGTAACATCCTCATCATCCCAGCAGTTTATTTCAAAGAGAAACAAACAAGCTTTGGACTGTGAAATATCTATGTAAATATTGCAAGTAAATAACATATTCATAATATCAATTTAACTATAATAATTATTTAATATCGTAGTAGTACTATTCATTGAATAGTATTCATTATTTGTTACAATAATTGAGAATTCTTTTAATATTGATGAGTGAAATATTTATTTCAGTTGTAGAAAAATGTTTATTTTTATATTTTACGAGTTCTTTTCAAAACAAAAATTTTATTTTCAAGAACTTTTCTTTATCTGTTCTCATCGGAACTTATGATGTGAGCAGTTTTCTAAAAAGAGTTCTACGATCCATGTTTTAAATAGAACATATTAGAAAGTTCCATAACTCTTTTGATTCTTGCTTTGGAGCAGTTAACATATATTCCCTTATCAGTAAAGGAAGCTCTAAGAGTACGTAGAAAGGAGTTCGCAGCACTTAGATTGCCGTTAATTGGAAATTAACGTTTCTGATACTATCTAATCATCGTGCATCCTAAGTAAACCTAATAAAAAAAATTAGAAGACAAACTCTTTACAAGAGTCACAAATATCAGACTCATTTCAATAGTCAGCTCAACGGAATGAAATACTGCCATGAAATATTGCATTATTTAGAAAGTTTGTAGAAATTTTCGACAAATTCGTAATTAATATATGTTAAGACAATTATTGCTTTATATTGTTTATTAGTAAGTTTAACAAATTTCATAATTTTGTAAAATGTCCGGTACATTCTTGCTATGCATTAGTCTACCATCTAATATATACATAAATTAGTACTCATAGGTAAACTTGGTTGTATTCGGCTGAAAGTATTTTGTACAAAGTAAATATTCGTCGAATCATGCAAATATAATGAAACAGTATGTTCCAGCAGAGTTTCGATATTTTTCAATCTAAGATCGTTTTCTTAAAAGATGAAAATAAATGTTTTTATCGTAAATTTTTGGATGTTTCTCGTTAATTATATTACTTAATGTCCAATTAGAAGTATTACTTGACCGAATTTAGCATTTTATTATTTGACAAAGATTTATATTAAATAGCCTTCTTGCAGCTTCACCAAATATGCAATAAAATTTAATATTAATTGTTAGAAACGTTACATTATTCATTTTATTCGAGCATAAGTTCAACAATGTATTCTAGAAGTAATTAAACTTCAAGTTTCTTTATACTAAATCAATTCTCAAATTTTTCTCTCTAGAATTAAAATTATCGAGCCTGAGTGATCTTCGAAAATATGCAGATTTAAGAACGTTTTAATGAATATTTTAATATTTAGATACACGATAGTAGCTGAATCCACGGCAAAATTATAATACTGTGACTTGATAAAAATTAGCTGTTTGATCAAACTTATTATTCCTTCAGTAACAACTCGTTTTTATTTAATATTAAGAAATTGAGAAATTGAGAAAAAAAAAATTTCTTGCACCACTCTATTGGATAAAGCCTGAAAAGTAATAGAAACAATTATTGATTTATATTTGCTAATAACTTGTGTAATGTGTATGGAAACTAAAATATTTTTATTCATAATTGTCTATAAAAAGAAACTTTTCTTAGTAGTAAAATATAATTAAGTACTTTATAATGTTATATCCAAAATCGAATTATATCCAATTATATCAAATCATAAGTATAAATGACAGCAACATCTTTATCTGATATTTCTTCAAGACTACTAACATAAATTTTATCTCCAAATCCTCCATAAATTTTCTTAATCAATTTCCGCTGCAACAGTTTCTTGCTATTTGTCAACAAGATGAAAGCATAATAAAAAAGCAACGATGATATCAGAAGAATTACCCGTGCAGAATAGAATGCAAGTTCATATGTATCACAAGTTCCAAACTGTGGTGGATGCTTTCTTTCCGTATAAACGCCGTAGAAAGGGAAGTTCTGAATCGTCTTCTGTCCACTAGAATCTCGTATCTCTGCTCCGCAAAAGTACTCTGCTGGCATGGTCCAGTGTATAGTCGGTCCTTGCGTGTCCACTTGTCCGGTTAGCAGCCTTAAAACGCGGCTTTTTGCCAAGACCAGGAAGAGAATCCTTTCATGGCGATTCAACTGCATTTAACGGCATCTCTGCTCTGAACAGCGATCCGCGTTTAACAGCACGCAAGCTTGCGCGACGCGTTTTTGCGCTCCACCTCCCGTATACTGAGAAAACGAATAGAGGAAAAGGCTAAGACAAGATTAGTTTAATTGTGTATAATTAGTAACGGACGGTACCTTGTTGTTAGATTTATATACCGAACCACCTGTCACGAAACTGGATGATACGTACCATTATCTTTCGTTGGAATTATTGATCTTTTTTTTGCGGAATTTGTTTCCCTTTCTCGCAGAATAATAAAAATAAAAAATTAATTTTTCGTGAATTTCAAAGTTGATAATGAAACCCGACGTTATTGTAATAAAATATATTCTCGGAAAAATTAATAATAATTGGAAATAATACATTTTTAATAAGATCATCAGTATAAATACACGATAGATCTTTCCTTAATAGATATTTATGTTTAATAGTATATAATCATGCTTTTTAATAAGTTATTCCAAAAGATTTCAGTTTAGTACTGCTGCTTTTGATTATTCTGATCGAGTTTCAAAATTATTGTAAATTTACTTTAATAAAAGACATGAAAATATATTCTTTTTCGAAACCATACAATTTCATTAAATTTACAGGATTGTTAAAAATTGTCGCTTCTATTACTGCAATATCATGGGAAGATTAAGAAAAACCCGATGAAATACAGTGCAGATAAAAAGTGGAAGTGCTGACAGACCAGGGGGGTCGGGAAATTCCAATGGGCCATCTGGCCCATTAGTATGTCCGCGGACCTTCAGAAAAATAGTTACTTGGAAAAGGCGTACGTGACCATCATTGGTCATGGACGGCTGCGGAACACGTACGTGTGGTGGGAGTACGAAAACTGTGATAAAGAGTTTTGGCGGAGAAAGGCAATTGAGTTGCGAGAGAGTTGCGAGTTGTTAGTTGTCGAGTTGTTGTGAATTGTTAGTTGTGAGTTGTCACTCAGAATTTGAGTAGTTGTACAAATTTAGATTTGTAGTTGTACTACAATACTGCATTAAGAAATAGCATAGTTTCCTGTTTCAATCATTGTAGATAAATTCATCTATCAAATAAATAAAGTCACTATATTACGTAATAAGATATTTTTAACTTATTGCAGCATCACCTAATTCTGTAAATTTCTATTCTTCTATTTCACTATATCCGATGTCATTTATATATCGCACTTTTGTTTATAAAATATCATTTCCATAAATGAAAATTAAGTAAAACGATCATACTTAATTTAGAAAAAATGTCATACTATAAAAAATCTAGTTTGTGTTCAAAATTTTTTCAAGCATTTTCCAACTTTTATTTATAAAAAACATCCGATAATTGCCAAAAAAAGAAGTGCGGGGAGGGTTCCGTCAAATCAGCGGGGACGACGCATCGTTGAGGCGATTATGTAGGTACTGATACAAAAGTGAAACTTTTTTATTTTTGACCTTGTTTTAAATTAAACCTTTACTAACGTATTTGTAAGATCTTTTTGATTAAAATGAAACCAACCACGAAATACTTTGGATTATATTTACTTATTGATATTTATTATCACTTATTTAATTATGATTTATTAAGTAAACAAATATTCTTCAAATTATATCGTGCGTGGTCTTATTTTAATCAGAAAAATGTAACAAACACGTCGGAAAGATTTCACTGATTATAAATCAAAAATAAAAAATTTTGATCTTTTAGTTAGAGGTTTCAATTTATAGCTTTAATGTTTGCCCAACGCTTCGATTTTCAATCCTTCATGCTCTTTAATTTGCGTTGTCTTTTTCTACGTTCGGCACATCCAAGATCTTAATTTCGAAAAGTAGAAAATTTCCGTATATAGCATATGTTATACGAAAACATTTTCAAATTTCGTTAAAACTGTAATGAGACAAGTATCATGGTTATAATGATAAATTTTCAAATCAGTCTGAAAAAATATATAGAAGATAAGATATATAATATATACACTACAAACACATACATATATTTAGTAAAAGCGTAGTATGCAGTATAAATAACCATCTTAAACATATAAACAAGTATGGAAAATATGCTCTTATTAATTATCGATGTTTACTAATATAATGGATAATTGAATGTTTGTCTTTTTTTACCCCTAGTTACACAATATATACTTATACTAAATATCTTGTAATTTCCATATATTTTTTTCGAATTTGTATTAAACTTTATTAATATAATAATGATAGTCGTGTCTTATAGTAGTGTTAATAAAATTTTAAAATATTTCGTATAACATAAATGATGTATTCATAAAAGATTTCTACAAGTGTTCCAATATCTTCGTGAGCTATTATATTTCATATAAAATAACTTCTGCTATTACAATAGTAATTATCATTATCTCGTCTATATTTAACCTCGATTACCTCTATTATCTTCGGATCCGAAAATTTCTTATTATTCTAACTACTTTTCCGATCCGTCTTCTTTCCCCTATTCTATTGAGGGACCTCGGACCCATATAAAGTATCAACGCACGTTTATCTTGACGGTCAGGTGTGAGTGTGGGGCGGGACTGTATCCGTGTGGTGCAAACCGAGAGCTGCTGGGTACACCGGTGGGCACTTGTTGCTCCTCTGGCAACCCCCCTGAGTGTTTACGCGTTAAATAAGTGTATATACCGCCGGTGTCGACGAGCAGCTCACTTCACCTCGGTGTTTTCGATGCGCGAGCCTGTACCTACATACATTCCACCCTCTCAATTCCCGTGAACGCCAACACACAAAGCCTTGTCGCGGCCGGATGTTCCTGTTGCTCCTGCGGACTAGCAATATATAATCATGGTGTAATACTGGAAAGTACACATTTCGGTAGCATACAGAAAATATCACCTTCGTATAATTTGAGATGTAGTTTGGAGACGTGTTCGAATTATGTTATGTATCTTTTCATGATGGGTTAACTTTTAAAAAACACATTTTGGAATTTACGATTTACGTGTTAAAAGAATAATTTTAGGGATTATATCGTTCTTTTTGCATTTATTTATTTGTTTTTTTTTTTATTTTTTACTTTCTTTTATTCGCCAACAGAAACTTGTTGCTAAATGATTATGATATACATATGCATATGGAATATATGAAGACACAAATTAGTTATAGAAAATATGAGAAACTGATTAGAGCTTGTTATTTATGCGTATGGTATAATTTCTAAAGCTTTTTAACATAATAATATCTACCCAAAATATAAAGGAAAGTAATTTCTACGAATAACGCTGAAGCATTACACACTACAACATGCAAATATAATAAAATAAAAATAGTTAAATATAGTAAAATAAATATAGTAAAATATAGTAAAATAAAAAATGAATAGATATTACATCTATTCATTTATGCTGGTACTGCATTCTCATTATGTGTCAGCTATATTAAACAATATACATATATCCATATGCGTTGTTACATAATAATATATTAAAGGATGTTGAAAATGACAACGTGAGTTCGTGCTCGCTACCCATATGCAGATGCGTTAGATATACGAAATAGTAACTAGAGGATAATCCTAGTTACAATCGATAGGCTTAAGATGCCTTTTTGCTTTTTATCCCTAGTTTTTGTAAGCGCGTGCAATAAAGGTTTTTTTTAGCTCAGAACGGTGTGATAGATTTATCTATTCAATAAAATAACAATTATTGTGATCCTACCTCTGAGTATAGAAATAACAACAAAGGATTTAGGAAATGGAATGTGGTTACTTATAATCGAACAAGTTAAGGTGGTATGTATATTGTTTAAGTAAAATAATATATGTAAATTCAAAGGTGATAAAGTGCACTTTATTTTATTTATTTCCCTTCTTGCATGTTTTTTATTTATTAGATTATAGTATTTACGCAGCTACAAATAATTTAAATCTTTTCTTAATAAGTTTTGCGTCAAAAATATTCATGATTTGATGGTATTTAGTGCTGTATGTAGGTATTAATAATAAAATGTGAATGAATGTATAGTATACGTTATGTATATGTCATGTCATATCGTAGAAGTAATAAAAATGGCAAATTCAAAATTTTTCAAAATTGAAACAATGTTGATACTTCTGCTTATGTACGTTCGATTTATCACTAATTTGATTAAACCATTATAAGTCTATTACATTTTCAAACGAGTTTGTCGAACGACTACGATGATTCCTGCTATATTTTGTAATAGCTGTAAAATATAAAATTAACTCTTAGGTAATAGATGTAGAATATCTTGAGATACATATATAATCATTAAACAATCATTCATATCATTCTACATCTAGCAATAACTTATCACAATATTTATTTAGTATTAAATCTATTTAGTAATATCTATTTAGTACTAAACATTACTTAGTGTAATAGAGATTCGTTTTATAGCAGTAATAAAAAGAATCATTATAAATATATGATTCGTATTGTATGTTAAAATAATGAAATAATGATGATTTAAAAGATTCAGCTTAAGGTAGATATTCAATAAAAGTATATGTACCTATATACAGAGTGGCCCACAGATCACTTTCCCGTTTAACTTTGTATAACTTTTTTAATAATAATAATATTTGTTAATAATATTTTTTACTATAAAATACATGAAATGGAAATTTTTTTAATTCAGAAACGGATAATAATGCCGCATGAGTGACCCCCGTTTTCCGCTTCACAAGCGTGAGCTCTTTCCACTACGTTATACATCACAACTGTTAATATTTCCAGCTTCAAAGCTTCAATTTCTTCCTCGATATTGTTCTTTATCCGCTGTATTGTTCGGAGCTTATTAATATACATTTGATCCTTCAAATATCTCCACAGCAAAAAATCAATCGTAGACCAGGAAGACCAGTTGAAATTGGAAGCTCGTGAAATTAAGCGATTCAATTATTCAATTATTATTACTCGTTGCTCCGTTGTGAATTTATTCATTATAAATTTCCAAAAAGCAAATTTTAACAATTTAAAAACAAAATTTTTAAATATATAATAGAAAAAAATTATGGAATTTCTAAATGGGAAAGTGACTTATGGGTCACCCTGTAAGACATTTGTTTCATAGCGAAAATCAAATGCGTATACCTAATTTATTAAATAGAAACTGTTTAGAGCATTCATAACAATAAATAGTAAATAAAAGTATACTATAACTAACATAAAAGTATATATGATAAGTAAATATTTAATAATTTCAATCTTTCTTAATAAGTTTTATGTGTTATTTTAGAGAATAATTTTAGAAAAGACGTCATTTATAAAGACGTACATAATACATTTGATGCAGATTAAAGAAAAAATTCGAGAATAAAGAATTCTGTAAAATTATAGGTAATTTAGGCTACAATAAATCGTCACGAATATTATAATCTTTAAAAGATTCTTTGACACATTGTAAATATTTCATGGATCACTTTTCTCTATAGCAATCGTCGTTAATAATCGTGTAAATACAACTGATGCGACGTAAATAAATATGAACGGAAGAATAAAACGAACGAATATGAATATTCATACGAACATGTAAATAATAAATTCGCCGACAAATAAAACGTCAGAGAAAGGAAGAGATAATATTGGCACGCTTGTACGCGATACAGGCGAACCGCGGAGAGTAAATGTTTCCTCGTGTGTCGTGAATGAAAGATATAAACAAACGATGTGGTAGAATACGTGGGGTGAAATGCGTGTCCCCTGTGCGTTTGTACGTACAATGAGCATAAATGAGCGGACAGACGTAATAAGTGGGAAAAGCGTTCTCGTACATAGGTTAGTAACGAGTCCACCGGGGGTTTGTGGAAAACGGATGAAAAGCATGTTCCGTGTCGCGTGTGTGCGCATAATCAACGTGACGAATACCCGCGTGAGCGTAAACCTTGCGAATAAATGTGTAGGTGGTTAAAGAATGAGAATATTATTGCATTTGTATGTGCTCGTGTGTGCATGGGAGTTAGAAATCAGAAAAATTACGAGATAGAAGGATAAAGTGAGTGTTTGAAAAAAATAAAAAGATAAAATGGCATATAGTGGAAGATGTAGTGAGAAGGTCACAGGCGAGAAAAATAATTAATGGTGTAGAGAAAGATGGATTTTAGTAGTATATGTATACCTTGGATATAGAAAAAGAGGTGAAGAATATAAAAACTGGTAAGAGAAATAAAGAAGGAAATCATGAAAATATTAACTTCCTGATTTTGATACCATTTATTGCTTAAATTAAATTAAATTAAAATAAAAAGAATTTTAATATGCATATGTAAGAAAATGGAACAACTTTTTAAGTTCAAAAACATAAGACTTCTAAAATTCAGTAATAAGTGTCAAAATCTAAATCATATCTAATATTACAATAATCAACAGTCTTAAACTATTGAGTTTAGAGGAGTGACAGGAATAGATACTTAATCTTTACTTTACTACTTTAGATATTTAATCTAAAAATCAAACTAAAAGATAAGTTTAGTAATATGTGACTGATTAACAATATATTGAATTCTAAAATTGCTCTTTTGTAAAACATAATTTTTATTATGTAATTATTTAATTATACTTAAAGGAAACATAACGGAGTATTTTTCCTTGTGATCTTCGTCTGGGTAACAGAAAAAGAAAAAAAGGAAAGGAAAAGTAATTGAGATCTGGATCATCTTACACAAGTAAACTAATATTACTAGTAAAAATTTTATAAATCAACTGATTACAAGTTACCAGTATTAAAAAATAATTTTATAAAATACATAAAGTTTTAGTAATAAAGCGAATTTGAATGAAAAATGATAAGATAAAAAAAAGGAAATCACTATTCTATAACCTGTAATTTGCCCATTTACTAATAGTATAAATTATTAAATATATATATATGTAGGGTAGTGTGACATCAGGGAAGGACGTGGCGTGAGGGGTATTTGTTTATTAGCGTTGTCAAGATATGTTGACGTTGCCAAACAGTGTTGTAAGCGTTACCAAGGTATGTTTAGAAAAAAGTGAGCATGGAAAACATTGTAACGAGAGCTGAGAGAGTCAGAGTTGAATTTATCATTGTGGTGTGAAGATCGTTGTGTCGTTGTGTCGTAGAAGTAGTGAGTAACGAATACGAGAAACAGGGTTTTATATTCGATTACGTGTGAGTGCAAACGATATTGTATTAATCATACTGTTACCTACAAGCTAATAATATAACATTCCTACATATACAGGGTGGTTGGTAACTGGTGGTACAAGCGGAAAGGGCATGATTCTACGCGAAAAAAGAAGTCGAAAATATAGAATAACAATTTTTTTTTAATGTTTTTTTTACTTTTTCCATCGAGACAACGATCTACAGTGAGATCCGTTATAACGTACCGCACGCGTACCGAGCGAAAATTCAAAGTCGATTTTCTCGAAAACAAAGTCTCAAACGAAAAATTTTTATTCTATATTTTCGACTTCTTTTTTCACGTAGAATCATGCCCTTTCCGCTTGTACCACCAGTTACCAACCACCCTGTATATGTACATATGTATTTACATAGCTATAGAATTCAAACGCAATTAGAAAGAAAAGAAATGAGAAAGAGAACATGAGGAAATAATATAAGAAAAGAAAACTTGGATTATACAACAAAGCAAGTGAAAAGAAACAGTATCAGTAAAAGTAAGAGAATCGTCTAAGAGAGTAGGAATAGAGAATAAAAGAAAAGGAGTATATAACCTGACGTTGTGATGAGGTATCGCGGAATGAATGGAAACGCAACAAGCTATACACTGAATGTGCCAAATTGAGGAGGGTCATTTGTTTGATGCGACTGTCGCGGTGGTAACCCCTGACAGTTTCCATCCCCGTCCTCCCCCTTCTGTACGCGTGTATTGTGTATGTGCGTATGTATACATGCGTATTTTTTTTCGACGTCGTAATTTCACCGCTGACGACCGTGCTGCAGCCGGTTTCCGTGATTGGCACGCATCAATGACGGGAACCGTATCTTGCCATTCCTCACTCGACCGGGCCGCTAAAATGGTCCCCGGAACAGTCATCCCTGTGTAAAATCTCACGTTCGAGGACTTTGACGGGTCGTAGCAACAAAGGTTAATGGATGATCCTACCCGTAGTTCGGTCTCGATGGTTACAGATGGATTTACTGTTTCACCGGCGGGAGCGTTTTTATGTCCTCCGACATTTTTCCGTTTTTCGCTCTTTCTCCTTTCGTTTTCCTTTCTTTTTTTTTTTTTTTTTTTTGAAAATGTAACTCGTTCGATCGAATCTTTTTACAGGTTGTATAATAGTTTACGTCTGTGAGTTGATGCAAATATATCTTAGTGTTTGACGTAGCATTTTCCTGTTGTAATTTACAATGTTAAATGTGGCGTTTCATTTCAGGTTATCTATCTCGAAATAGGTATATATAGTTGTGTTTATTACGAAAGAGATAGGATTGATATTAAAATATCTAGAAGTGAGGAAATAGTACACAATTTTAATTATTATTTTTAACTAGTATTATATATATTGAATACCGGAATATTATTTATGGAAAATATACAATTGAAAAGTCTTCTGTAAACGGAATCCACAAGATAAAATAGCGAATTGAATAAATTGTTTATAATAAGTTTTAATTCCAATTTTTTAATATTAGATATATTTGATTTGATAATTATAATGGCTTTGAAAAAGTAGTAATTGTATTTGCAAGAGACATGGAAACTTCATAATAATCCAACTATTTAACTAACAAATGCACTCGGGACCTATATAAATATTTATTATAGATCCATACGCTCTTTTTCAAAAAGCTCCTCCATTGTACGTCTACAATGCAAGACGAAAATATCTCTCTCTTCATTACTAATTTTGGAATAGTTCACTAAAATATTTTCATTTGCTATATTAAATTATTATTGCATAAAATTGTATGTAATTGGAAAGTTCCATTATGTAATTTCCCTACTTACGCACACATAATTTCATAAAAACAATTTCTCCTAACAAAAATTCTATTATACGTGTTCAAAATAAAATATTAATCTTAAAGGTAAGATATGTCGCTGATAATTCTAGTACAATAATAAATTAAAAGCATGATATACATATATGTATAGATTGTATAAAGATATTATTAAAGCTATTCTTTAATTTCCTGAAATTATTATATGAGTAAAAAGTTACGGAGAATAAATTATCTTGATAATCGAAAGAAACGCTATATCGAAACATTAAACGATGACGACTGAAAAATAGGTCAGTCGTGTAATTATCTCTTAGCAAGACAGCGAGATAGAAATTTTGCCCTTTAATTACTGTCTCGCGGAAATTCAACCAAGCATACTAGGGTTTGTAATTTGTAACTACACGTAGACGTATTTAACGTATTTTAGAAGTTGATACTGTGCTCGACGATTTAGCGAAGTTATATATTACAATAATCGTTAAAAATAATAGTTAAGATTCTTTAAAATATTCATATTCTTCATACAATCACAATTAATGTAATAACATTTCATTATTATATTTCACGAAAATTGCAGTATTTGATAATATATATTTTTGTTTCGATAACATAGTAAAGCGCTTAAAAAATTAGTATTCTTTAATCTTACGATTTCAATTAGTATTTTATGCATATTTCAAACCCTTATTTATAATAATCAAAATTGAAAAACAGGAAGAAATTGTGATTCATACATATATTTGTACGTTAACAAAATCAAATCGTTAATGGCGAAGTAAGTTAAAATAACAGGTACATTCGCGTTCATAAATATTAGGATATCTTCTAATTTTATACAAAACATGATAATTGACTTAGATTAGTAAATTAGTAGTTTAGTAAAGGAACGATAAATCGATTGAAGTGATGTGCTCATACAAGACAATTGTCTACGATACACAATAAAAATTAAAGAAAATCATTTGCAAGAATTCCAGAAGAATAGTAAATTAAATAATTTTATTAAATATATATTAATAGTAGTTAATTAGTAATTAAATATATGTTGAAACATAAAGCTTATATTTTGGGAGGTTTTTAAATAAATTCTGTAGGTAAGAAATTTAGTGAAGTTTGCAAAAATTTGGGTGTGTTTCATGGAAACATTTATAAAATAAATAGGACCGAAGAACAACAAATTCAATGAAATATCTGATAATACAAACGACAAAATTAAGTGGAACAGAGTTCATGAAAAAAATATAGTTAAAAAATATTTTAATTATTTATGAGATCCCTATTATAACGTAGAATATACATATACATACATAGATTCCTTATAGCCCACGGTTTCAAATGATTTAATAATCATAAAGATTTTAATGAATCCGTAATATTTTCTTAGATTTATCTCATTTTCTATAAACAGTCTTATGTAATACGTATGGACGGAGGTGTACGTATATGGAAAGAAAAATATATTTGTTGTTTTCAAGATTTTATATAAAGCACTGATATATATAAACAAGCATATAAATATGCTTGAGTGATCCTCATGAGAAAGTGTTAAATAGTTATTTTGGCTGCATACAACGATCTGCAAAGAGAATAAAATTAGAAAGAAATATAACAGTATTATAGAGGGTTAAAACGCTCAAGACCAACCGTAGCGTAGCGTAATTTTCGTCCGATCTTTATCACGTCGTATCAGGTGCAGCGAAACGTAAAAGAGAGCGAGTAGAGCGAACAGGAAGCTCAGGCAGCTAAAGAAATTTATCTCTTCTGTCCTTATCGATAGCTTGTCGGTGCGGGTGATCCGTTAGGCGAGCTTATCAATCGATCGCGACGATCACGCGACCAGGCGATCTTCGGGTGGTTAATTCCTCGAAACCGGTGCGTGAAAGCGCACTTCCTCATTCCGACGCGAATCGCATTCTGTTGCCTCGTCTCGTGTCTCTGCTACTCTCTCCCCAGGCAAATCGGTATTACTCTGCCTCTCGACGATGCGCACCCTTGTCGCTACCAGTGCTTGCATGAACGATTATCGACGGGGAACGCGTACGAGGCGGTTCTATGTGTCTTCCTAGAAAGGATCGGAGATTAGTGACGCCTCAAGATCACTGGAGCAGTATGATCCGATGCGAGGGGTTTGCTCGATCGCGTATTCAGTGGCCTTGAAATAATTACATTGGCTTGGTAGCCACCTAAGCGACACTTCCTCTTGTCCCCTTAACGACGCCGTCTTGCGCGATGTTGTCGCCGTCGTCGTCGCTCTCTCGCCAGATTCCTGCGCAACTGCACGTAGACGGAACGATTCGTTAATAAGTGTGTTTTCTACTCAGAGACTAATTATTACTGCGATTGTTTCCAAACTGATTAGTCTGCTTCTCAAATTTGTCTGTACGCGATACATATATACATATTCAAAATAGACAGTAAATGATAAGAGTTGTTGCTTTTTAATCGCGAAAATAGGTAAATTAGAAAATTAGGTTAGTTGTGGGCATAAGTTGCTTCGGGAATTAGAATTTTCATTGTTAACTCTTTAACAGTGTAATAAAATAACAAAGAATTTAGAATGAAAATAATTATTACTTTATGTTCGAGGTTTTCCGCATTTTTGGTATTAAATCTAAGAAATACATACTTTAAACTTTTAATTATAAATAAATATTAGCAATTGTATTTCACATGCGAAATTTATAGCACTATCTCGAACGGCTTACTCGAGTCTCTTTCGGGCCGCACTGCTTAATTAAACTCTTTACATCTATGGGCAAGCTATTACTGGATAATATGCCCTGTTGATTTTAAAATGTAGTAGGTAGAGTGCGGATATTTATGCAAATTTAAATTTATGAATGTGATTACAGAAATGGAATTTAAACAGAAACTTGTTTCACCTATCAAATATTATACCGAGTACTATATTTTGAATACTGGATATATTTTTACGTATTACGCACATCCTAACATATATAAATTTCCCATATATACATAAAAATTCGCAGTTTGTTAATAAATGGAACTAAATTCTTCAGTTTGGTAAAAAATTCCCAGTATGTACAAAGGGCTATTGCTCCATTCTTATTAACCATGCAGTTATTTTGAAGTACAGCCCTCCAAATTAGAATAAAATTAATTAGTGAGATACTTATAAGTCAGACGTATATAATATTTCTTGCGTTATTTATGTTATTATTACTAGCGTTATTCATTATCTTAAAAAAATAGTAGGTATCTGCTGATAAGATATAGCACGCATAACATTTTGGACGAAATATTTCGTATATTTACTTCTTCACATTTGGTACTGAATGTTACTTCATATATATATGTATTTAGAAGAAAAGTAGAACAGAAGTATAACTTTTACGTTTCTATATTATTAACTATCTTGTATGCTTAACTTAACTTAACTTATTATATCCTATATTGTTAACTCTTTTGCTGTTGAGACGTTCGGGAAATTAATTTTGTACCAGAGTCTTTGAAAAAGATATCTCGTCTCATAATAAAAACAGAAGCGAGATATAGCGTCCAAAGCATTGCATAAACGATATCGCGCTGTGAGATACATATCTCGCCCATAGATGCGAAAAGGTTAAATATCGTGAGACAGATACTTTACTGTTTTGAAATTCGAATGAATGGTATTTGGATACCATATTCAAGGCTAGAGGTATAATTTTGTAATTCAAATGTATTTACGAACGATTCAAATTCCGTCTTAGGTATATGATTTAAGGTAAAGATTTGAAGAAAAAATTGGAGTTGACTTTTATGTCAGAGTCCGTAATAAATGAAAATTATCAGAACGTCATAGAAGCAAGAGTAATTTTTATATCATAATTTTTCCTTGTTTACTTTTTTATAATACTTATATTTGATTTAATTTTGATATGGATTTTTCCAGATAAAATACTAAAATAATCTTTAAGTAAGATAATTAGATTAATTATCATAATATTAAGGAAGTGAAAATTTCAAATTCGTTAAGATTGCACGTGGTTGCGTGTGACATAACTGTATCAGTAATGATAAAATGAATAAATTTGATAAAATTCAATTGAACTATCGTAATACCTAGACGACAATTCTTTGATGTGCATTTAATATCTGAAATCCGATAAGCAAAATATTCTATCATCTAATTTCCAATTTACGTCGAAATAGAAATAAATAATATCAAATAACGCAACTTTGGTACTTTAACTTGTTGTACTGTTGTTCTGATAAAATGATAGATAAGATGATAGATAGAATCTTGTGATAATCTTGTGATAATCATAAATCTTACTTAGGTGAACGTGCCTTCGAAATTTCAAAGTGTCCTTTGGTTTTTTAAATGGAACTATATATATTTTTATATATTATTTGTTAAGAAGTCGAACTAAAATCCGACTTGTCGTGCTCGAATAGCGTGGATCGTAGTCGCGGTTGCGTAGCGACTAGTTACGGCGCTGAGCGAATGTCGCGACATAGCCGCTGTTGATCATTGTGATTGTTAGACGAGCCTTCTGACGATCTTCTTTTGTTCTTCTCTCTTTTCTTTTTCTTCTCCTCTCGCAAGATGTCGAACGAGGAACACACGCTTATCGCCTTTGTCAATCGCTAATGATTTTATCGCTCCATCGCCTTCCAATTTTGACTATTGTACTATAGCTCTACCACCTGTCGCGATGATTATTGTGTCCGGAGTGTTAATAGAATGTCAAGAATTGTTAATAAAGGAACTTGTCTTAGTGTGATTCGTGATGCTGCACTTATGACCAGACAGCCATTGTATATCCTCGTCAGGATAGTTCCTGCTATTCAAGTTGAGCGTTTCGCACGCAACACTAATTGTGTGCACTTTTTAATTGTGTACATTCTATACAGAAAAGTATTAAGGTACTTGGGTTGAGAAACGATTTATTTTAACTTTAAATGTCGTAAAATTTCTCATATGAAAGTACTGCGTTGTCTTTCCTTGTCCTGCTTTGTCCTTTATACGATAAGTTTTACAACGTTAAAGTATAGTTACGTATATTTACGTTAAAGTATATTTACAACGGTAAAGTAATATTAAAGTTAAAGTATCTTCTAAACTAATTGTTTTTGACCCAAATACCATAGTACCTTTTTGTGGAGAATTAAAAAGTGCATCGAATGGTGTATAAAAAGACGTATGGTTTCGCTTAAAAAAACAAAGATTACCTTGAAATTTCTAAAGCACGTCCATTTAGATAAGTTTTGCGACCATCATGAGATATTCTCCTTGAAATAAGGTAAATTTGTATTGAAACATTTTTTTTATATTAACGAATAGTTTAGAAAATAATTTCGTGTATCACTTCAAATGGGTCACCATGTATATGAGCTGCAATGAAAGCAACGGAAAGAAACAAAAATTATTAACTTTGCTTGAAAAATACTTCAGATTGTAAGTGGTCGTAGTTTGATGGCTAGATACTGTATATAATAAAAAAAGAAAATAGATACATAAAAGTTTAAATTGTCAATAATCGAAAAATAATAATAAAACAATAATCAATCACTTCTTACAACAACAAAATTAGTTTCAGAAAACGTAAAAGACAAACATGTTACTCGCTTTCTCATATTTGATTAATTTTCATATCCGGAAATATTTAACCGAATAACGAACGCTGTTAGTCGATGATTTGTCTGTATAATTGCATGAACTAAAGAATACGACGGATTCCAGTGACGTAGCGCAAGTGGGAGAGTTTTGAAGAGAATACTGGAGAGATCGAGAAGAGAATGAAATGGGATAGGTCATGGGAGACGAAAGTATCAACGGATGTTCCGGCATTGAGCAACCTGCTCTCGTCCACGTTCTCAGAAGGGTAAACAAACGCCGGGGTTGTTTACCCACTCACTCACTTTTAAAGCTTTTCAAACGGTATTCAAGCTCATAGGTCCTTAAAGCGTAGTCAGTTACTCGTCAGATCGAGTAACTTTCACATTATTCTCCCTAAGAATATTCAACTATCTCTCAACATTTTGATATCGCTTGTAGTGCTATCTATTTCCCATTAAATTCGATTGAGATGGTTTAATCTTCATAAGGTGGATTTAGATATCATGAAGTACATAAATTGTAAGTTCATATTTGTGCAAAAAAGATTAGAAATTATAAAAAGATTTATGAATTCAAAGGTTATGTGGCTCGAAATAGTTTTTGATAGATTCTACATGATTTCTAATATACGTATAGTATAATTAATATCTATGTTCGTACATAAATGTATATGTAATATAAAATGTTTTTACAAATATCTGTTAACTTTTCGCTGACCTTACACGTTAGATATCCTTTGTAGACAATAACAGTTAACTCATAGTCAAACAAGTCATTCGTTAATTAAACAATAAATGTATTTGTTATTGCTAAATCTGATTTGTTAAATGTTAGTACATTATGTTTTTTTTCTATAAAAATATGTCTACTTATTCTTAATAATTGATCAAATGAAATGATAGAATAACATTTTTTCAATAGCTTAGAAAAAGTTGGTCCTGAAAAGCCTTTGGTTAGAAATTATTTCCGATATTAATAATTGTCTCATAGATAAGCGTATATCGTCTGGAAATAATAATTCAATTAAATTATTTAACAAATCGATGTGTGTAGAAAATGAATATTGCATAATCTAAATATCTAATATGTATAACCTTCCTACTGACTTTGTTATAAATCTATGATTTACAATATTCGAAGAAAAATTTCGATAGAATTACTACATTCTTTTCTAAATGTAAAATGCACTTGTAAGATTTCAGTCGTTCCAACAGAACAATGAACTACTGTCTCTTGGAGGTAATTAGAAAGAGAGAAAAAAAGCGAGAAAGAGAACTATCGCATTTCGGTGAATGCGTCAGGCTTCGTGAAGCTCGAAATTAGCAAGATCGTTGCGTAATTGTCGGAAATGAAAGGGCGAGGAATCTTTGGAATCAATAGCCACAGCAGCAACGATGTATTCGCTCTCCCTCGCCTGAAAAGACTGTCATGGCAACAACGATCTATCCCTGTTTGTTTGTGTCTCGACCTGGCACATTTTCTAGTTACATCATTTTCTCTTTTTTCTGCTCATGTCTTTTGCTTTCTTGTATCCGCCACGATTCATTTAAACCATTCCTGTTAGAGCATGGTATTTTTAACAAAACCAGTTAATGGCTGATTAAAGAAAATATATCCTAAATTGATATTATATTCCATGGGAATGCAAAGTAAAGATAGAAACGAATTAAAGATTCCCGATTTTCTCGAAGTAACCTTACGCCTTAGTTTTTTTACAAACGGTCGTTAAGGAATGATTCTTGATTCATGGTATTTGTGAATGATAAATGTTTCAGTTGGCTTGGCAGCGTGACAACCGCAGGGTTTCTTTTTCATGGTACTCATTTTTTTCAGATTTTCTTTCTTTGCTACGCTTTTAATCCTTATTCCTTCATCTTACGATGATTCCCCTATTATTTACAAACGATGTTTCACAAATGAATGAGGCGACATATGGAATATAAGGAATTTCTAAATATAAATATCACAAAATTTAGATATAGTGATGTAAAAGTTCCATTGAAGTGAATTATTTTTTAAATATGGAAACAAGAATTAAATACCTTTTACTTTAATAGTTTCCAATAAAGATGATGGATTATATCAAAATTTTAGTATTTATATGTATACAGGCTGGTTGGTAACTGGTGGTACAAGCGGAAAGGGAGTGATTCTACGCGAAAAAAGAAGTCGAAAATATAGAATAACAATTTTTTTTTAATGTTTTTTTTTACTTTTTCCATCGAGACAACGATCTACAGTGAGATCTGTTATAACGTACCGCACGCGTACCGAGCGAAAATTCAAAGTCGATTTTCTCGAAAACAAAGTCTCAAACGAAAAATTTTTATTCTATATTTTCGACTTCTTTTTTCGCGTAGAATCACCCCCTTTCCGCTTGTACTACCAGTTACCAACCACCCTGTATATGTAATAAGATTATCACTAACTTAAAATACAATCATTGCAATTATTGATGTTATACAATGAAAAATGATTATAATATTAGCAGCATTTTTAATTTTGTGCCGCCTTCGATATAGTTGCAATATATTTAATATGCTATTTAATAAGTGAATTAATGATCTTAACCGTTGTAGCATATTTGTCTAAATAAGATACACATAAAATAGAAGTTACTTCGGTATTATAAAAAGGTATAAATAGAAAGTATTTCGATGTCGGTAATATTTTTTTGGCAAGAAAATTTTCTATTTCACATTTTTTAGCAAAGCGATCAATACTACAGGATCAATATATAATGGTTTTCATTTTTATTAATAAGACGGTAATTTATTTCCATCTATTTATTCTTAATACTTATACTCGCAAACAAATCCACAGAACAATGTTTCCTACGGCGCAAACACGAGTTGAAGCCTGTTGCAATGTGAGAAATCGTTCACGCGAACTTTTACCCGACTGCCTCGAGTGCAATTTAATGGTATCAAGTCTCTTTAAATCTTAAGGACATTTCGGACAAAATCAGAATAGATACATATACTTGGTTAAAAAAATGCGCGTTTACTTGATGAAGTTCTACTACAGACTGATGATAGGAACAATGGTTGAAGTTAGGCAAATTGCTGAGGGTAGACATTCGAATTTCCTGATTTGGCATTTTCTTGAGTTGGAAACGGTGAAGAGAAAAAGTAATTCGTAGGTGCATGTTTCAAAAAAGGAGAAATCTCTACATATCGGTCACACTAGGATAACAACAGGTCATTGGATGACCGCATGCGACGTTCGAGTATTAATTACCGATTAACGGTTCGCAGGCAATAAAATAATAAAGCACTCACAGTTTAAGGAAAGGAAAAAAGTATGCGAATTCCACAATATTGCGCGTCGTTGGGTTATCCTTGGTTATAAACAGTTGTCGTTTTCTTAAACTATTTCTGAAGAGTCGAAGGCTTTATAATGTTACGCGTATTGCTATTATTTATTATTATTATTGCGGCTATATTATCAGACTGGAATTATCTCGATGTCAGTCCAACAATTGCAGAGCAATCACTGAATGCACGTAAATGAAATTGGTAAACCACAAATTTGCAATAACGATAGTTAACAATGATCAAATTGGAGGAATTTTACAAGCCGGGGCGATTGGCGGACTACTCTTATACGATGCAAAAGGTTTTATTCCGATATCTCAATCATATCCTAACTAATTGATGAGCAAATATAAAAATTGGATTTTTAAAAAAACAAAGCAGTTTACAAAAAGCAAAAGTAAAAAAGTTTTATATCTGGATCAGCGGAAGAGCATGGGCTACAAGATGCGAAAAAAATTATCTCGATTTTTTAAACTATTTCTATGAACACACTTAGTTGTCAACCCAATACATTTACAGTTCAGTTATCCTAACTGTAAAGCATTTGGAATATTTTCTCATTTCTTGTTCTATAAATTATTCTTTACATGTAATATATATATATAATATATTGTATATGTACAGCGTTGCTCACATAATTATTCGGACAACACAATTTTATACTTTATTCCACTCCTATTAAAAGGCTTTTTGCTATTGTTAACATATAAAATTATTTACAATCAACATTACTTTGGTTATATTATTAGTTCCAGGAATTATATATGTCTTAAATTTAAATTATTAAAGAGATATTTATTACCTATTAGTGTCGTTTAAGTAATTATAGGCGATGATATAGATACCTATAAGTATATATTTAATATTTTCGAAGATATTCTAGTATAATCTCAATAGCATCGATTACAACTCATACACAAAAGATTCCTCTTTTCGCGAACGATACATTCGAGGAATCCTCTTCTTTACCACAACATAGGAGCTGTGTAACTTTGTCGGAGAATGACTGATGAACGCGGAGTGACTAAGAGTAGATCTATGTGGAAGAAGAGAAGGAGGGATGATTCCACCAACCTACGAGGCTAGCTTGATTTGTAAACGGGTCATAAATATACATGCGAACGTTAGAAGCTTAATCACCGTGAAGGATTTCATATTTAGTTACGAATTAACAGAATCGAGGTAGAAAATTCCGATGCGATTATACAATAATGTAATTTATTGTTAATTGATACCGAACTTCATATGCAGTGTATGATAAATGTTATTTGGTACTATAATTAAACAGGTTTCATTTAACGTTGAATATATTCGCATGATTTTCGTTCATTTAATCATTCATCAAATCACATTCTTTGTACGAATGTAATATCACTGAAAATTATTCATAATGTACTTATGTTGCATACTCTCAGTTGGTATTGGTTCTCTTGTTATATTTATTATATGTAAGTACTTGTTGATACCAGTTTATATTTATTGTACATTTAAAATATTAAATACTGGCACTAAAACTACTCCAATAGTATCCATTATAACAATCGTCCATGTTATAACAGAGAAGTAATAATTTCGTTAGATTCCAATATTGTATCATGGGTAATTGCTTGAATGGGAATTTTCTGGTTACTTAAGTATATACTTAATGCTCGTTATTTCGAGTACATTATAGTATATAAGAAGATACCTTAGATTTTAGAAATTTATATTTTAAGATAAGAAATTAAGAAGAAATTTATGTTGAGAAAAGAAGTTTATGTCCGCATTTGTAATTTTAACTCTTTGATGCATAATGTTGCTTATACCCAACATTTTACTTTAATAAATTGTTAATTAACTAGACGTAAATATATTTATTTCCGGCAAACATGGTCTCAAATTTTAGTGTATTATGCCTTCGTTACAAAAGTATCTAAAAAATGTCTTTTTACTAACAATAATAAATACGAAATAATTTTTATTACAAGCTAGAAAAAATTCAGTTTTGAAAGAATTAAGTTTTTTTGGTTACAGCAAGTTATGATATTAGCTTGAATATTTTTCCAATTTCTTAAGTTCAAACTATTTAGTTCTCTTATCCTCTGGAGTGGCATATGGTGACATATTTGGAATTGTGAAATAGAACATATGTACGTATATTCTAATGAACTATAGATAAATTTTATTCCATTTCTATATTCCACATTTCTAACTACTACAATGTTTGTATTAATTTGTAATACATAGAAAAACTGTAAAAAAAATATTTGTTACATTTAAGTAATGTGGACATAGAAAGATTAAGCATTTGAATCAAAATTTGCGACATATCATAATACTTTACGCAAAATTCAACAATTGACATCTGCTATCAAACAATCACAAAACATATTTTTCCACATATTTTCCAAAGAATCCCAAAACAAGCCTATGCAGAGAAATTCCTGAACTATCATTCACCACTGTCGTATCAACTTAACTAAAATTTACAATCCCTGCTATATACCATAAAAATCCACATCCACGATTCGAAACAAGTAACCTTGTAGCAGAGTCGCAAGCGTGGCTTTCGATACATTAGAAAAGTGGGGGAAGTTGCTCACACTTAGGTGTACGTAGCCCAAGTGGCATTCGACCCTTGACTCCGTCGAAGAAAGGATAGCCGAAGGGGGTGCCGTTCGATACTCGGGATCGTTTCAAGAGAAGCGGCATACAGTAGCGGCAGGGGATTGCCAGTGTACGAGGGAGGCGAAAAGGGAAAGGGAGGAGAAGTCGAAGGAGTCTCTGGCAAGAAGGAAGCGAGAAGAAGAAAGGCCGTAGCTGCTCGTTCTTCTTGAAAGGACGATGGAAAATGCTGGGCGGAACAAAGTAGTTGGCGCCGATTAAACAAATCGCATTATAAGTTAGCCTCTGCTGGCTGCACCAAACTTACCAACTCGCTTTATATTAAGACGAACCGCCCTTCGCGTTTCTTACCCATCCGCCCCGGTTGATCCAGGAACGGCTATAAACTTCAGAAATGGCTTCTCTCGTGTTCCCTCCGACGTCTCGAAGACTCTCGGCTTGGCTCAAGAGGAACGTAGCTCTGGTGTCGTGCGAGCGCGCTCCTGGCAAAGGGAAAGCTGCGAGAAGAGGTATAATTATTTAATTGAATTTATCAGGGCGACGCTCGTAGATTTGTCAAGGCTGACAGTTTTAGTCCTCCAATGTCGTCGCGCCACTACCGGTTCACCGTAGCCAAATGGCGAGCCTATGCGCTCTTTCGAGACGTTACCTTCTCCTTCTTCCTCTTCATGAATGTTTGATCGTATCTCTTCTTTCATTTTCCAACAAATCCATGATCAGCCCCCTCTATTAGGAGACTGGCGATTTATTACTCATAATTAGCAACCTGCTTAACTAAATTGTGTCGACGTCTGTTTTGAAAGTTTAATATCCTAATTTTTAAATATACAGTGATTCAGGAAAGCGTTTGATCACTTATATAGGAAAATTTTATGCATACAGGATGTCCAACTTGGCTCTGTCACCCTTAATTACTCCTTTATTTGTCACGATACAACTATTTTGAGGGAAAGTTATTGCATTTCGAAGGAGAAATTAGGCTATGAGAGAGAAGACCATCTCGAGATCATATTTTATATATATATTTTAATAGTAACGTTCTCTTTAACCTTGAAAAACTTAGCTACAATGCTAACGAAACGTCGGAAAGGAATTCTTTTTAGTTTCGGCTCCTATCTCTATTCGAAATCCCCAAACAGTGCTGTGTGCAATAGTGTTAAGTACTACTATTATTAAAATCTCAGAAGATATGATCTTCTGATGATTTTTATTCTCATAATCTAGTTTTTCCCTTGAAATACAATAACTTTCTCTCAAAACATTTGTTTGTATGGTGACAAATAAGGCAGTAATTAAGAGTAGAAGAGTTACGTCGGCCACGCTATGCATTGTATGCGCTATATAAAACATGTTGAAATTTCATTATCACGACTATCATGATTATACCGATGAAGTTAGAAACCAAAATAAAACATATACATATACGATACAGAACAATTATTTTATTACTTTGTTTCTATTACAAAAACTACAAGAATGCATTAAATTAAATTGTAATTACTTTTTCTTATAAGCGATCGAAATTCCATTCTACAATAATAGTTATAGGAGGTTAAAGCAAAATCTTAGTACGACTTAGAAGTTTTTAAAAAGGTTTAATGAAAATTTTTGTAATTAATTTTGTGCCGTAAATGTATGTTTTTGGCACTATTTCTCCAAAATTATAGCTGTTTTAATCTTTAAGGGCTATTGTTACGCCGCGCGACTCTCTGCCTGGCCCAGGTCACACACCGCGGGCCAGACGGACACCAGAGGTCCGCTCTTCCGTACGGCGTACCCTCAATAGCCTTAAGCACCGTCCATAAATCATAGATTTACGAGAAAAGGTCCTTTAAACAAAACAAACAACTGGTCCCGAGGAGTTTCTAAACACTATTGTCTACCACGGCAGGACAAGGGAAGGTTGTTTTTTTGTCACGCACGCGGCAACTTTCCCCCCATTAATAACCTTCTCTCGAGGGCAGTTAAGACCCTTCGTTTGAGCAATTAAAAACGAAGGCTAATCCCTCGCTCTCCTAAATAACATCGGCACGAACAAATCCGATGGTCCCGTGCGCTAGACTGATCCTTAGCCTTCCTCCGAGACAGCATCGTCTCCCAAGACCACTGATTTCACATCCTTCGAACGGTCAACATCCTTCGAGCGGGTATACACACCCGCAGATCAGTCACTCACTCATCTCGTACATACGCACCAGTGTAACTATCCTCGTTATAAGTTGTGGAATAAACGGTGACCTAACTTACTACTGTGTAATATTCAATCAACCACCTCTGTTATCCTACCCGAAACAGGGGAACGACTACTTCGCGGCGTCGATTCACCGAATCGTAGCGAGAATTTACGCCTCTCGCTGACGCGTTTTCCTAGCGACCGCGTCTCTCCGCGATCGGTCGTAACAGCTATCACGGGTAGAATTTTAATGCATACACACAGTACATCATTGTTGAATAAAAAAAACATGAAGTTGAACAAATAGAACTAAATGTCCTATTATTTTTCAATATTAGATAAAGAATACAAAAATTATATTTGCAATGATTACAAACAATAACATTGCAACAGCATCATCGCAAGACAGTTATAGTATTAATGAAATTACAAAATGTTTCGTATAACATACACAATATATTCATAGAAGGTTTCTACAAGTGTCTGAATACTTTCATGGGTCACTATGGGGTTGGATACAGTAATGTTTTTGGCATTCTGCGTTATATATAGAACTGTGAATTTTAAATATATTCTCCGCGACATGGAGATTGTAAGTTTTGTGACGTATTTAATTTCTCATGTCAAAGAATGGTGCAATGGTACGTGATTAAAGTTTATCAATTCAAACGATAACGAATTATGTTATAATGACGTAATTTATTAATTACTCTACTTCAACATGAATAGAAACGTAAAAAGTGATACAAACTTTTTAGAATCTCATGAATACCGTTTTTCTTGATGTTCTACTACATTCTTCTTAAAATTGAAACCAAAAGCACAGGATGAAATAACTGTTAGACTGCAAAATAATTTTATCAGAGCTATTCAAATTAAATCATTATACAACATACATAAACGAAATAATTCAGATGGAATTTCTTTTGTACACACACATACACACACACATTATAGTTTTTTTCCTTATCCATATTACACTCATAACATATGCATATTATATAACAGTACTTATAATACTGCAATAGTACCACTGATGGTTATTAAGAATTCAAGATGTATAATTTAAATATAATTTCTCGTTGGAAAAAGGTATCAGACGTATGAATAATACCTATATTAAAAGAATCTCCAATTTGATAATTATTCTATTTTCGTACGAAAGAAGATATGGAAAACGAAATTTCTTGGAGTCACATAAATGCTTTTCTTTACATATTTATTATATTTGAGCAACATTTCTTTAATGTATTCTGTTTAATGTTAAAACTGATATAGAATGGGAGAAACATACTAAACTAGAACATTCTTTAGTCAAGGAAATTTCAAATAAAATCATTATACAATTTGTATGGACGAAGTAAATAAGATGGAGTTTCTCTTTTATATATCATACTATTAATTACTAAAGTATAATGTATATAATTTATATATGGTTTCATTTTAAAAAATGTATCAAACATGCGACGAATACATCAAAGGAATTGAAGAGATAAGAAGCTAAAATCTTCCATAATAATTTAATTAGTAGAAGGATGGTAAAGTACGTAGCATGACACTTTCTCATAAAGTCTCAATTATAGGAGTTAAGCAGAGAGAACCATGGAAAAGAATGATCGAAATAAAGCATTGGGCGTCCAGATTTCCAGAAAGCAGGATTCTCCGTCGAATTCGTTGTTTTTCACCGGAAACGCCTATTCCTCTCGCGGCTGTCCCATTCCCGCTCATCCTCACCAACCGGAAAAGGCCCTCATAGCTCTTCCATACTCCTCACTCCACTGTCCTCCGATCTCAGCACGAAGCTGCGCGGATTAATAGACACTTTGCCATTCTTTTTGGACAATTTGAGAATTAGCGTCGACCGGGCGTAACTCATTCATGGGTAGTTAACGATGGGCCGGCTTGGTGTGCTTAATACGCGACTCATAAGTTCTGAAGTTCTTACTGTAAGGCGCCCGAACCCGGCACGATAGGAGGGGAGAGAAGAAAAGAAGCAGAAGAAAGTGGAAGAGGAAAAAGAAGGTTGCCCGAGACGGTGGATGACGAAGACGGTGGGTGGTGTTCTTAGGAGGGTATGCTGCTGGCTCCACTGCTATTCCAGCTAGTGCTGGATGTAGAGAGGCTGCCGATGAAGAGGTGGAGGAGATGCGATGGTAGGAGGGAAACAGAGGTGGTGGTAGAAGAATATGCGGCTGCAAGAAAGAGCCGTCCAATATTTCAGCGTGGGACGATAGCGACTGAGCGACCACTTGAAATATCTTGTCGCCGGGCGAAAACTTTCAGATCCGGCAACTGAAACATGCTGACGTAACCATAAAGATGGCGGACCACGAAAACTCGTGGCTTCAGTCGACGTTCAGCCCGACCTACCACTTCGATGGCCACTCCACGACCTGCCCGATCCGTCGCCGGTTTCGTTCACTTCGAAACCGTACCGTCTTCCTTGTTAAGCCATACTGCATAGAACTTGGTTCCTCCGCATCCGCGGATGAATCGAATCGTTGTTATCCTCGAATCGAATCATTGTCATCTAGATAGTATATTTTGGAAGTGTATTTTTGTGAAGTAACGGATAATTATAGTGACCGATGCCCAGGTATTAAATGTGAAATGACAGTCAATTACAAAAGTCTACATACATTCTTTAAATTTAGAATATTATAACTAACTGTGGATGTTTATGGATATTTATGTTTTCATGAATGCAACTAAGGTTCATATAACTTTAATATAAAATTACTTAAAAAGAGAAATAATCTATTTGATTGAAAGTTTTGTAGCAATAGATGACAAACCCATGAAATTTTGGAAAAATTCTATGAAACGACATATATAATATCTAAAATATGATAGATAACCAATATGTTTAAAATCAATATTTTCAAGAGAGTTGAAACCAATATTTTTGACGTAAATATTTTTCAAAAGTACTTCACAACCAAGTTCAATAAAAAGACAATTTTGGTGATATGTGATTGACAAAGTTGACAAGATATTGAGTTTTAAAATTTCTCTTATATGAAAAACAACACACGTGACTCATGTCTGGCTCTTGATATACTACCTTGATTCCATCAATCCTAATCTCCCATTAACACCCAAAGAAATCATTCTCTCGGCCGAGCAAGTCTCATTGCGAAACATCTATCTCATCGTATCATCCAACTAGTTACGATACCAATACCGATTATACCATCCCTCAAAGAATCTTCCATAAAGTTTCGGAAGAAGAAAGAAAAGGAGAGAGAAGGAGAGAAAGAAATAGGCGAGTGTCACGATCTCTGGCGTTCGACGTAACGCCATCGTCCGTCGAATCGCTGACAGACGAGAAAGCGAATGTATCGCGGAATCCTGGTCACATAGGTCGAAGGTCGGGCTAGAGTAGTTAACACAACGACTATACTATCATCTTTGGTTGAAGAGCTGAGAATAGTGTTGTAAGTCATTCCACTGTTATTTTTCGCATAATTGTATTCCACGATTATTGTTATAAAAGGTTCGTTGCAATACACCTCCGTTTACATGAACTCCATTTATTTGGACGAAAGTTTATGTAGTGTACGATTACATGAACTTCTGATTGTTGAATTTGTTTATCTGAATGTAAACTTCTGCAATATGAATGAACAGTAATAGATGAGGAGGATGAATGGTTTCCTATTGAGTATATAAACTATTTGCCTTCGACAAGTTCATATAAACGGAGTTCTACTGTATATCTTTTCAAGACATGAAAACGTATCGCGGCAGAGAATAAAGTTATAAGTCAATTAATTATGAAAATATAGGGATGGTACTTTTAGGGGTTGAAATACGCGATTACATCCAAGTTCTTAAAATCATCACTTACACCACTATGATTTTCAACTTGCCAGTATACCTTGTTGCGGTGTTCGAATTTTTATATTCCAGTCCAATTTTTGATTTAACAAATAAAGACATTTATTATGTTTGAAGAAAATTTCGCACAGAACTAAAATAAAAAGATTTAAACAATCAATTGTCAATTATATTAATAAGACCCAATATTCAGTGGGACCACCTTTAACACTTATTATATGCTTAAAATGACTATTCATGTATATTTTATAATTAAGTCATTTTCAAATTGGTTTCAAATTTTACCAACGTATAGATTCATGCAGTTGCGCCTCATTCCAAGTGCGAATGAAATTTCAAGCTGTTTTACATAATACGCTCAATAACATAAAATTTATCTATGGTAACAGGTCAAATACTTTCATATCATAAGCCACTGTATGCTATTGTTGCAGCAAATAAGTGATATCTTGAAAAATGGTAGATAGAACATTTGTAGTAAGGAGGGCAATATGGAAGAAATAAGGTCGATACAATCGGCGCAAAACGCAGCCTAGTCTCGCAGCGAGGCCGAATCCTGGAGGCGAGAGAGCCGGCCGTCGTCTGGTTGGGCCGCTTGGGGGTTGAAGTGAAACTGAACTCACGGGGTGTGCGGGACGTCGGCGCCGGAACGGCGCGCCGCGGCGCCACGTGGCCAACCCCTCCCATAGATATCGTCCTACCTATTCACCCAGCAGCAGTACGCGCACATGTACACTTACATATTTCTATCCTGCATCCACATATCTGAGCTAGAGAGACCGACTAACCCTCCACGTCTTTCTTTTCCCTCTTCCCTTTCCTTGTCGGCGCGCACACACGTCCTTCTATCTTCAATTGTCGGGATATCGCACTCCTTCTTTCTTCTTCGGCGTTGACTGTCCTTGCACTTGCGGATAGTGCGATATGTAAGTTCAGAGGGTAGTCCCTGGGTAACAGTTACTTGAACAACCGATCCCGGTTTTTCGGCTCGCTTTCGCGTGACTCGTATGGCTGCGGGAATTAATCGATGTGTTTAAGAGGTACGTGGTGAAGGTGTATATGGTTGAAACGATCGGGACAGTGGCGTTTGGTGACGATGGTTGTTTCTTATCCTCCCTCTCTTTCTCTCTCTCCCGCGAGCGAGCGAGCGAGCGCTTTCCTTTTAATCCACTTTGGGTGGTGAGCAGTTTATGTTCTTATCGCTTGGTAATTGCATTACTGGTCGAGGATATCTAGGTGGAAAATTCTCCTCGCTTGTTCCTGGTAATGTCCAAGGGAAGAAGTTTAGTCAATGGAGTACTTGTTTAATTCACTGAAGGTCAATGTTGTGTTAATGCAATATTTAATTCGGAATTTTTTGTAAGCAATTTATCTTACTAAATTTTGTCTTTTAATATTGTGCTTCTGGAAAGAAATTTGTAAGACTTGTTCAATATTGTTTTTCGTTACTATTTTCTTACCTAGCTATTATAGCCTTGTAAAGGTTGTATAAATTGAAGAGTAATTTATAGCATTATGATAAACAATATTTTTTTAAGTCATAAATCATCACTGTTTTGTATCTGTGGTTTATGCAGTGAGCTCTCGTAAAACGTTTATTGTTCTATTAAGGTTTTTATAAACCGAGAAAACAATATTTGATAATACATAATTTACGTTTTTTCACTTTAGTTCTTAGTGGAATAAACTAAAAGAACTTTTTGTACATGTTTTCCAGTACACCCAAATATAATGCCTGCATTTTCAAATTCGTATAATCATTGATATCATAAATCGAAGCAAAAGATACTTGACCAATTTAATGGAATTAAGAGTCGAAGAAGAAGTAAAAGAAAAGAAATGTTTAGAAAGAAAAGATTAGAAACTATCTGTTACGCCGGGCCTCTCTGCCTGGCCCAGGTCACACACCGCGGGCCAGACGGACACCAGATGTCCGCTTTTCCGTACGGCGTACCCTCAATATCCTTAAGCACCCGTCATAAACCCGAGTCACTTGCCTGCTAAGGTCCTTCAAAACAAACAAACATCTGTGTCCGAATTTCTAAAGACTATTGTCTACCACGGCGGGACAAGGGAAAGTTAGTTTTCTCACGTGCGCTGCAACTTTCCTCCCACTAACCACTTTCTCTCGAGGGCGGTTAAGACCCTTCGGTTAACCAATTAACAGCGAAACCTGTTTCCCTCACTCTCTTAACTAACATCGGCACCAACAAATCCGATGGTCCCGTGCGCTAGACACACCCATCCTTAGCTTTCCTCCGACACAGCATCGTCACTCAACTTCACTTCTTCTACCTCGTTGGAAAAGTCAACTACTAAGTATACGCTAATGCCCAGCGGGGCAGTCTAAGCATAACGCGAGAGTCGGTCTCGGTATTGTCGAGCATACATTTCCTCTCCTAAATATCTCATAGTGCTACGTCCACTAATACATTGAATCCACTTATAAGAGCCCTGCTCTAACGCACATATCTATCTTAGCTTCGTGCGACAAGTTGTTAATTATTTATTTCTCTACGTCAGTGTAATCTAAGTGTTGGAAGCATATAATTTATAACTCTGTGAATCACAGGGTTATACAACCTCAATCACCCCTATTATCTCAACGGAAATCGGGGGATCGATCAATTCGTGGTGTCGATTGTTATAATCGTAACGGGGATTTACGACCCCCGTTGACGTCTCTCCTTGCGATTACGTCTCCCCGCGATTGGTCGAACAAACACTATCTTTATGATGTGGCAGATTATTTTAACTATTAAAATTTTCTACAAATGATGTAGGCTTATATACAGAACTATTCTTTGCCTAATGCATTCCTTCATCGCGTTACGCATGTCAATCACAATCAGAGCTATTCTCTCTCTAGAACCTCTAATCGTTTGTATATTTTTAAGAATAGACGTATCTAGTGTTGCCAAATTATTCTTTCTATTACTGGGGGTTAATAGGTTCCTACCGAGGATATTAATGTTCAATATGTGTTTTAATTGTTAGCAATTAATAATCTACAAATCTTTCAAGTCTGTTTCACACATAATGCATAATAATTATGGAAATAAAATACTCCTTCAATATGTATCTAACTCCGACAAGAATAAAAAAAGCAAAAATAATTAGATATGTATGAAATATGAAATTACAATGCTTTGTTAGATTTTGATAGAAATATAGATGCAAAATAAAAGATAACGAGAAAAATCTTGATTAATCTAAGCGTATATTTTTTCTCAAATATAAGATACGGAAGAATCAGCATAAGAATACGGACTAAAGAAAATTTTTCCCATAGATAAGCACGGAGATGATTGTATAATGAGATGGCAGTAGCATTTCTTAGCAGCTGGAGGCAAATTTTTGCTCTGTAGAAGATAACGTTTGGGAAAACGTCGAATTGTAGGACGAATTTTTTTCGCGAACATGTGATTTTAATAACTGTTGATCATTCAAATCATATTTTGATGCAAATTTGTTTTTCCTAATGTAATTTAATGAAATGGTACATCACAATATTATTATCGATGTAGTAAGAAAAAATGTCTAATATGAAGATATGGATATAACTTAATGATGTATAGTAAATTTTAACTGATTTTTCATAACATTATTATAGTAATAAAAAGATATCATTTCAGCATTAAACAAATCATCAATGAAATTTTTATAGCAAGAAGAATAATATGTATATAGACTTCAATATTATTAAACACTTATTAATAACATTAAAGTAACAAAAGTTTTATTATCAAAGACGTTTTTATTACCAAAGAACTTACTTATCGTTAGTTTACATATCGAATCATTAGTATTGTAGTTCAGGAGACATAATTTATATAATTTTCGCCCTACTATTTCCGCTATTTTCTGTTTCTCAGTCTTTTGTAGTGAAAAAGAATGTACAAGAAATAATGTATCCAAAAATATATTTGTATTAAGAAATTCTAAGTTATCTAGAAAGTTTCTGTCGATTTTTTATATATGTTTTATATATTGAAAAAAATTATCCTTTCATGCGTCCTAGATATTTTTTTATTACGATCTTTTGATTTTCTTAAATATTGAAAAATTGTATTATCTGTAAACTAACGATAGAATGCATTTTCTATATTAAACGCTTTTCTTTTCTCGAAAAGAATTAAATGATATGTGTGATTCTTATGAAAGAGATATTCCATCTGATAGAACTATTCATAAATGATGCATAAAATAATTAATGATTTCTTAATGGTTTTAATGATATCTTGATAATTATTCACATTCATCTTCTTTTTCATAAGTCGTAATATTTGTGAAAGCGTGTATATGTTTTCTTTATTTGTCTAAAAGTTTACAAGATCTGTGCGGGTTATTACACAGACAATTATGTTTTACTTCGAAAGTACATATACCAACTTATTATTAGATATGTCCTAATGAAGAATACATATATTAAAAGATATTATAGCATAATAAATTTGTTCTTATCTTTGCCAGGATTAAAGTTATATAGACGGTTACAATTAGAATGAATATATATATATATATATATATATATATATATATATATATATCCAAAAATATTTTACAGATATCTATTTCTTGTCTTACTGAAGCTACAATTACATATCAGTATTTTTGATGAAATGAAAATGCACGAGACGTACACGTTCACGAGCAGATATAGATCAGCGCGTGGCCGAGTTGCAACCATCGAAGATCCGCGTCGCGACGACCGCGCGTTCGCTCCGAAATTTCGAACATTTCCGCGGCTCGTTCGAGATTTATCACTTAAGAATGCATAACGATAAGTGTCAGCCATGATATTATAAAGCGTCGTTTCCACGGGCCGCATATTTTGCCGGAAAGCGGGGGCATCCGAAAATCGGGAACACCGCGTCGATGTTCGACAAAGAAAGAGAGAGAGAGAGATTATATGATCCGAACGATGGAAAAAGAGAATAAGAAAGAAAGAGAGAGACAGCAAGTGGTTCCCCGAGAGAACACGTGGGGCAAATAAATATGGTCGACGCGCACGTGCCAAAACGCGCGGGGCGTGGGTGGGATCGTAATTTCGAACGGCGACGATTTTTCAAAATCAAACGTAACCAAAAGGTCGTACTATAAATTTGCCGAGGCTTCTCTCTGCCCATAGGTACGTTGCGTAACGACACGTAACTCAATGTAATTCAATCGGCCTCGCATTTTTGCTCACGTTACCGCCATATATCAGTGGCCAGATCATACATCGACAGAATAGCTCTGATGCCCTTTCTCTCTCCCCCCTCTCCCACTATCTCTCTTTTTTTCGTTCATTTCAAAACAGGGATGAGGAGGGTATGTCAGTGACAGATAGAAACGACGTTCTCCGCTGGAAATTAAAAATATAAAAAACTGTGCGCTCTATGCGATGGTGCCACCGACAAACCTATTTTTTAAATTAAATTCTACCACTTTTCCAGTATTGGACATGGCCGCTGGTGCCAGCTTAATAACTCGATGCTGGAACCTCCAACGGAACACTGGACTACGCGCGATATTGTACGGAGACTGTGTATGAAACTCGTTGCGTCGCGTCGTGGCCAAATACTCTATTGTATTTTACTTACGGAGATTAAATGTTGCTTATCGAGAAATCAACCGGCTTATCACTATCGGAGGCATCATATCACGTTTTGCGAGCCGAAATTCGTAACATTACTCGGATGATGTGGAGGTTGGAAGGTTTTCGAGCTTATATCTAATATGTAATAATATATTATATTATTATATGAATTCAAGTAACTTCCAATATACATATATAGTATGTTATATGTCCAGATTGATTTCAAATTTTAACAATACAGTCACGATGTATCTCATCGTAATGCTAATGAAATTTCAAAATGTTTTATATAACACATAGAATATATAGAAAATTTCTACAATAAGTGCCCAAATGGTTATGTGAACTACTGTATATAAGTTTTTAAGACTCATTCACTATAATTTACAAACAGATTTACGTGACCATTCGTACTCGTATTCTCTATTCTATGCTTAATAAATATTTAATTTATCAAATATTTCAGTATTAAAGTTCAAAATCATAATACATATTTATGCTAAAAAAAGATGGCTTTTTTGAATGCGTATAAGAAATAACATTTCTTCAGATGTTGCTAAATGAATTGATTTTGTTCGATGCATACAATTGTTCATAGGAAATTAAGACAGAAAAGATAACGTATCAAATGAATTCATAAGCTCATAAATACTTTTTGTTACTGTGATAGAACAAAAAAAAGGTATAGCTTTTTGTTATTTTAATGGTAGATTTTTTAATTTCATCTGCGTAAAATGACTTTTTTTAATCACATGTTTTTAAAAAACACACAAAAGTGCAATTATGGATTGATGTAATATTTCTTTTATTGTTATAATTCTAGTTCTACATTTTTATTGTCATCATTTAAAAGTCCTTTAATTTTGAAGAAATGTTTGAATTCTATGCCTTTTAATCATTCGCAAAATTACTCGTTTCTCATTTACCTAATTTTATAAATATATTTTGCGAACGAGAATATCAGATGTTCCATCAAAACTACCATCGGAATTGAATGTTTCTTTTAACGCTGATTTTAAATAGTCTAATTACTGGCAATAACATAATTCAATAATACTTAGATTTGAAGGCATAGTAAATAACTCATATTAAATAATTTCTATAACTTCAATATCCTATCAAAGGAATAATAGCACTTTTTATCGATGTAATTCTTTTTTTTTCAGTTCTTAGAAAAATCGTATTACTTATAGAATGACCTAGTACTAATTCAGTGACGTGAATACTAAATAAATGTTTAAGATACGGAACTAGAGTTAGAAATTTAAGAAATAGATAAGACATATCTAATTGATATGGGTTAGTAGGTTAACGAAGATCGAATGACATGTGATTAGCTTTCTCAACAGTGTACATTGCATATTTTAATTTGTTTAGTTTTTCTAACCGCATGTTAGTAATATTTGATATAACTTGATATAAGTAAGATTGTTTGTATTGTAAGCGAAAATAGGTTATTTATTCATTAGGACATTCTCAGAAGTTTAATAATATTGATTCTTTGTAGTATTAGTATGGGAATAAAAGTAAATACATATATATAAATAATTAAAAACAGTTATAAAAAGAAGGAGCAAATAACTAGTTACATCATTTGATATAATTAAAAATGAAACGATATGGTAATAGTTAGAAATATTCAAAAGGGATGAAAATGGTTTCAAAGTTTGAAATTTTTAATTAAAGTTAATTAGTTGTAGCATTTGAAATTTTGCTATGGCTTTATGAAAAAGTAAGTAATAGAACCAGCAAAATTAATTTTGTTATAATAAGAAATTGTAAAATAAAACAAACTAGAAATATAAAATTGTAATTTAAATTACACATTGTGAAATACAAGAGTAAGTTAAATATTTGAGTCAACGCACACAGTAAATATTTAAATTTCATTCTTAATATTATGTATTTCTGAATCAACAGTAACGAAGATTATTTGCAATGTCCTGAATATTTATTTGTAATCATAATTATTAGGAACTTTATAAAGCTTTCTTATTTCTTTGAAAAAGGGATAATTTCCTAGTAATTTACTGAAACACTGATGCTATTATTACAAGTCTCTAATAATACGAACTTATTTGCAAATGATGCAAAACTCATTCCGAATTGATGTTGAATTGATATAAATTAAAGAAAAATTATAAGGTTTATTACGACCTGCCGCGGGAATCCGGACGATTAAAAAGCACTGTCGCGAAATATGATATGGCAACCCGAACTATATATACCTATAATTTGTTCATTGTAACTGCAAACTGTCAATTATAAAGCATGCCAGTTAAATGACAGTATTTAAGAAGATTAGTCGTAGAAAGCATCCGATAAATGTTCCAAAAAGAGGGTATCAATGACTAATTGCCACCTGGAAATTGCATTAGCAGCGGAGCCAAGGTATTAACGTAATAACGATACTTCCGTATCGTTTAACTACTAAATACAAAGACAGTTAATTGCTTTGAGATATTACAAGAAGGTTGTTGGATGGAATTGCCTTTCTTACTTAATCGAAAGAATGGATAAAAATATATTGTTCGAAGATGACCAATATTCTGCACGCGAATTACATCATAAAAGGAGTTAACAACTTAGATATTATCGGAATGACAGCTAGTTTATGGACGTATTTATGAAAATTTATTTGAAGTTACGATTGATTTTAAATTTATTTAAATCACGATTGACTTATTTTATGTTACATAAATATTTGTATTTTTTATTGTTTTAAAGTATCGTGTTTAATGATGATCTTAATGTTTAATGATTATTCGATTCTATTCTAATATTAATATTATAATACTATTCACTAAGCTAATAATTAGTCTTGGAAATTAATAGCAGAATAACAGAAGCTTTGTTTCCTAAATATCAAAATATTCAACAACGTGTTTTGTTACAAAATATTGTTATAAAATATTTCAAAAAAAGGATACAATCCTTATACTTAATAATGAAAAGGAAAGGATGGAAAAGTGTCTTGGGTTCAACGAAGGATCATTCAAATATTTATTATAGTTTCAATATCTCGTAATCTTAGTAAACTTAAAACTTTTAAATTAATGATTTGTTTCAACACTTCGTATTTTACTAATACTGTTCATTGATACTAATAACAAACAAATATTTTTTTACTTCCACTAATAAAAAATTTAAAAGATAATAAGGTTACTGTACATATATATGATTAAATAAAGAAAATTTTCAGTTTTAAATAACTTCACTGTAGAAATGTGTTAGGTCGCATCAGCAATTTTCAGAATGCAAAGAATTAAGCGTGTAAAAAATTGCATCAAATTTAGAATCCTATTTTTAAGAGAAAGCAGATTTATTAGAATCTTTATCTTTATTTAGAATCTTTTTTCACGCATAAAAATATATCAAGTTGAATCCGATGGGTTCATCGGATATCATACCATACTTTTTCATGGCATTCTTTTTAAAAGTGCAGTTAATACCAATTACACGAGGCATTATAAACAGTAAAATTACAATATTTTTATTTCCACTAAATTATCCAAATCGCTTCAAAAACAAGCGATACAGCTAAAAAGTAATCTCAGTACCGAACCAATTATTCGTCATCGATACCAAAATATTTCAAATGTGCTCTTTGACCAATTACAAAGTAACAATAATTTCTTTTAAATGATGTATCCTATACAAAAATGCACCTTCAATATCAAAGGGACTCTACAGAGATATTTTTGTATATTATAAATGATAAACGAAGGATAGTGTTAAATTTATTTCCGCGTTTCTTCTCTTTTTTCGTAGAACAGAACGACTAAAGGGGAAATATCGATTCCTTTTTCAAACGGACGCTTAATTGCTCGCAAATTTAATAGGGTCGAATACGTTCGGTTATAAAATACACAATAAGCGGGTTTTCTCGGTGCGGTGTAGCAAAGGTTGGAAGTTAAAGGGTTCGTAGAGGTCCTTCAATTATGTATATAGCTTTCCACGAGAACGCCAAGTATGCGCACCTGAACAAAGGCATGGAAAGTATATGAATTTAAGAGGAACCACGAAATAAAAAAGGAAGAAGATAAAAAAGGGAAAAAAGAAAAGAAGGTGAAATCAGAGTGCGGAATCCATTAGCAAGTCCAGGCAAGCACGTTTTACCATCGACGTCCGATCTTTCATTCCCCGAGCGAAGAGTGCCGCAAGCTTTTGTGTATGTATGTATGAATGACTAGCTGTGCGAAGTGCTAACAGAGTTACCACCCCCATTTTCTTCTTTTCTCTTTTGCTATCTAAATTCATCTGTATCGAATTTCTAAGCGTGAAATATATTTGTCCGTGCATCCTCTCGATACGTTCTGTTGAATCTTGTGTAGGTTCGTCGACTTTGAAGCTTCTGTTTTTAATCGAGATGAATAACTAGTTTAGATAGTTATTCTTTTTATTCGGATTTATAGGACTCTTTGATAGATAGTCGAAAATACATATTCAGCAATTGTCAATTGTAGATGAAACTGTTCAAACTATGATAAGAATAAAATATTTATTATGTTAAAAATGCAATCATTTGAAACTAGCAGAGTTGGCAGTAGTCTCTGGGGGGAGTAAATAATGCTTAATCAACATTGAACCATAAAAACAAAAATCAACTTTTTTAAAGTAAAATTCATATTGCATTTTCATGAGTAATCTAAATACATGTCGTAGCAAATGCAACATATTAAATGAAAACTACTTAAGTAAATCAAGTAAATTTAAGAGATAATATTATACCATAAGCAATTAACGAATTAATTATCACGAATATTTTATAAACGATATCACGTATACTTTATCTTCCTTCTATTCAATTACAACAATTTCAAGCATAAATTATAACTCCACGTGTATACATTTAATTGAATGTAAAATAGAAAGGACAGACCGAATGTCTGTATGTTTTATTTTACGAGCATGTTTTATAAGCTTAAAATCACTGTGATAATCCGAACAATATTCATGGTTTTTAGGAATAACTTCTAGGAATAACTTCAAGAGTAATTCGTTCAGTTAGTAATATATTGATCACACAAATTGATTACAAAAATGTAAAAAAATTAATGCACTATTTTTACATATAGTTTATATAGGTGAAATTGCGTGAGAAATGAAATTTACAATGACTTATTTTCGAAATGGATTGTAAAAAATGAAAAAATTAGAAACTCAAGATTTACGTAAATTGAAAATTGTAAGATTGGAAAGTTGTGTTTTGGAAAAACTAAGAATTGAATGATTGAATGATAGGAAAATTCAGAACGTAAAAATCGAATACTAATTGTAAAGTTAAGTGAGAAAAATTAGGATCTGAATTAAGGGAGAATTAGAAATTGAAAGATTGGACTATGAGAAAATTGGAATTTAGGAAATTGATATACTAACAAAATATAAAATTGAGAGTAATACATACTATAACCCCAACGTTAATACCATTGGAAGTAGAAAAATAATGTTCATGCACGTAAATTTAGTAATCTTAAATCCTAGCAATTCATTCATTACCGTTAAGACGCTCAATCTACATCCAACAATTGTCCCCGTCATTCTCTTTGATAGTTAAAGGTCATAATTATATTGTCGGCAAATGACTCAAATTCAACAAGCAGAAAAGTGGTTCGACACAAAATCTCAACGAAGTCGTGACCCATTCCTTTCACTTTCTGCTCTTTGTTTCTATTTGTCCTCTGGTTTTCTCCGTCGTTTCTCGTTTCTTCGCCCAAATACCCTGAATGACGCTACTCAAAGTCTGCGATGGGAATAAAACTGGCTTGCGCCTGGGGAAGGAACGCGAGCATAAAATTACGAAGTAGGACCAAGGGGATGTCGACGGCTTTGGAAGAGTTATACTAATGATAAATCCATGATATATGAAATTTATGTAGATGGGTTGTTGCTAGTTCGTACGATTTCTGCACGTGCTCCAAGATTTGGAACTTGAGTGTGATGATACAAGAATAACTTTTAACTGAGTTTTCACTCATTCAATGCAAATTACGAGACATATCTGTATTTAGTGAAATTAACGTTGTGAGATAGTAAAGGGACTGTATTTTCTGTTACTGTCTTTGTTATTTTTTAGCATTGTTGTAATTGTATATTAAAAAGCCGATATATTCAATGTAGTGCAGTATAATTAGTATATTATTGAAATACAAAAATACTATATGACATTGTGTGAAGTTTTATAAAAAGAATCGAATGAGATTTATTGAATAATATTGTTACCTGGAATAATAATTTTAATAGGTTAATTTAACGCGATTGTATACTGTATGGTTTAAAATTTTTTGAGTGTTTAAAAATTAATTGTATGCTTGTTTTTGAATGAATAATTTATAATATATACTATTTAATAAAATGGATTTTATCATTCAACAAATGAAAACTGGTCTTGCTCTTTGGTGAATCAAGTATGTAAAATAGAGTTTCTTAAAAATAATAAACATTTGAACATTTAACATTTAAAATAGAAAAGGAAGTTATGTGTACAAAACGTAATAAAAGCACGGATTTAAGCAATCTATAACAGAACTTAAGAATATGTAAATAATAAACAAAGTTGAAAATAAATTTAGCAAGTTATATTATACTATATGTAATACTTTACATACACCAAAAAGGATCCAACATAATTATAGTTATTACTTAACATAAATTACACACATTTAAGATCTTTTTATCACAGAAAAGCATTTAATAGATTGAAGCTTGCTGAACAAAGTAATACGCGAATGAAATAGTTCTCGACCGTTTTATGATACTAAAATTACGCAAATGTAAGTTACTACACAAAAATTGATTAACTAGTACCTTTTTGTGTAATTTTTCGTATATAAAAATTATTTTTTATTAATTATTAATAATAGAAACATATCTTTTCGGGTAGTTTTGTAAAGAAGGAATAATATATCAAAATTGAAAACCAATTTATCATATACAAATACATTTATCGTTTAAGACTTATTAACTAATAAATCGTCTAATTAATGACTTAGAAAAGTACAATATTGCATGTATGCAATATTGAATATGAAGAAGTAAAATATATCAATTCAATTTTTTGAATTCAAACTCAAACAAATACTACAATAAGCTTTTCTCGGGGAATAAATCATGTTAAATACAACATAAGTCATTCAACTAGACACGTTAATATCGACAATAAAAACCCGTTTACAACGCCCATACAATTTATTCCGTAAAAGAACGACAAGAGACGAATAACCAAAAGGCATCCGCGATTCAAACGAGCAATTTGCGCGAGCTTCCCATTAGACTCCCCGAAACAGCTGTTTAATAACGCATTATGCCGCATGCATGGGAGTTAACAGCAGAAACAGGAGTAATCGTTTGTAATGCTTCTCACCACGCAATCCAGTCCTTTACCTTTCACCTGCTGCGCAAGTTTCAAGACCACTCGGCGCGTATCTCGTCGTTTTCATCGTGTTGTGCTTCTTCATGAAAACTCACATGCTCTCGTTAGCCCAGTCACGAGAACGACCTACTATACCTGCACCTACAATAGGATACTTGTATAACGAGATAAAAAAATTCCTACTGCCCTTGTGTGGCACTATTTGAGAAATAACAGTGGGGATGAAATGCTTTTTAAGGAAATGAAGATTGCAGAGGAAAAAGACGATGAATTTATGTATGAAAAATTATATCACTTAAGTGGTGACCATTTTAGTGAATGCAACTTTATATTCGCTCCGGGAGGTTCGCTGCTACTTCCCCAACAGTTCTTCGTTTATCATCCCTAGTTGCTGGCGAATGGCGTCCTTCAGTTCTTCTAATGTTTGTGGCTTTCCTTCGTATACGCGTGACTTGAGGTAGTCTCACAGAAAAAAGTTACACACTGAAAAATCAGGTGACCGAGGAGACCAAGGAACCTGATTATGAGCGGTGGTCCCATCTTGTGAAACTACACATATTGTCTGTTAATCCTTCCTCTCCATAGTTCCGATTTCAAGAAATTGTTGATCATATTGATGTATCAAACTGAGTTTACAGTGATTCCATTTTCCTCAAAAAAGTACGGGCCAATGATATCAAATTTACCAATAGCACATCTAACCGCCACCTTCGGGTTATGCAACGGTGTTTCACAAGGATTTTGTGGAGCCCAGTATTGGAAGTTCTGTTTCTTTACTGAATGTGAAATGTGCTTCATCACTCATCATGATGGTTGCGTCCTCATGTTCTTCAATAATTTTTCGAGCATTAGCTCGGCGGTGACTGAACGTTGTCAAAATCCCCTTCGTTTAACTTCTAAACGACCATCGTTTTGTAAGGATGGAGTCCCATATCTTTGTGTAGCATTCGCCTTACTGTGCTTTCGCTCATTCCTAATTCAGCAGCATGTCGCCGAGCAGAACAAGTTGGACTCCGTATGATGGCTTCTCTCACTCTTCCCACGTTCTCCAGAGTTCTTGCAGTTTGCGACAAGTCCAGGTGGTTTCTTTTTCATTACTGTTCCTCTTGTTCGAAAAGATGTTACCCACCTTGAGATGATATTGTGACTTGAAATGTTCCCATGACGCCCAATATTGAAACGCCGACGAAAGAGTTTCAATAACCGACTTATCGCTTTTTACGAAACTACCGTATACAAACATTCATGCTCTAATGTCCACAGCGACATGATAACAAATGAAGTGATATTGCCTAACGCGTTAAATACCCTCCTACTCAAGCATCTACCCCCACTGTCTGCTTCGTAACGTTCATTTGAAAATCGTCTGTTTCCCATAACGCACCCTGTATTTTATAAAACATTTTGCAACTTCATTATCACTACGATGACACAACTATCATTGGTAAAATTTGAAACTAATTCGAAAATATATATAGAAATTACAAGATACTTATTGTAGACATATATTTAATAAAAAATTAGTATGTACCATGAATAGCCATTTTAAACATACAATAAATGTTAAATATGTTTATTAACGTAATGGATAATCGACTGTTCAAATACTTTTGTAACTTCTGGGCAATGTGTACTTGTACAACATATCTTGTAATTCCTATATAAATTTTCAAACCTTTTTAAAACTTTATCAATGCAATTATGATGGTCGTGTGCTAATGTGTTAATGTAATTTCAAAATGGTTTCACATAATGCACATGATACATTCATAAAAAGTGTCTAGAAGCGTTCAAATATTTTTATGAGATTGGGTACATCTCGCGTTATGGGGTTTTTATAGGGTCTTCCTGTACTCCTTCGTGTCTATTCGAATAAAATAAAAGAAAAAAAAAGAAACAAATACCAAAACGTTCGACGAAGAGACACCGTGAAGATGAAACTGTAAAGAATGGCGAAGATAAAAGGTGATGGAAAAGTAAAATTTCAAAAAGAAAGGAAGGAAGGTAAACGAAAGGAGGAAAAATCGTAAGTTAGGTTCCAACAACTGAAACACACACATGACGAGTTCTTCATTGGTAGCCTGCCAAAGCGGCGCGGCGATTGGTCGTGGTTCGAAAGCAAAGTGGATCAGCCGGCCGTATAAAACTCGTCCTGTTGGAAAAATCCTGAAACGCGGGTTTGGTGCTGTGTCGCTTGACCGGTAAATATTGCCCGGTGCGTCCGTGGACACTTTTTCTTCGCTGTCTCGCCACGTTCCCGTGCTCATAAACAACATAATGACGCGCCAACGCGAAACCCAATTCCTGGATTCAACGATTCGCGGAGGTGTCCAGAGAGCCTGCTTGCGTGTACGTACAACTGTTCGATGCACACATAGGAACGGAGCCGGCGACTAAAAGCTGGAAGAGCAGAGAGCTGGAGAGAACGGTAAAAGCCACCGCGACAACGGCCTCCGGGCTGCATGTAAATCACGGCTAGGACGTCGACGACGACGACGACAGCAACGCGAGCGGGGTCTCGTCTCCCTTTCCTGGCTTCTGCTTGCTGCTGCTACTGCTGCTCGTTCTTCCCACCCTGCTTCCATCGTCAGTCCATCAACTTCTCGCTAAACGAAGCTGCTCGTCGATCGTACACGCTGCATCTATTTCGACAACTTTTCCATCGTTCTTTTGTCGTCGGCTGTAACATGCAATACGCGAGCGAATCGGATGATCCATTAGATTTGGTAAGGAATAGGTAGAAGTAGACGTCTTTGACAGAGGGCTACATTGCGAAATGCTATAAGAGCTTTTGAGAAAATGAACATGTTTGAAGATCATGTGGAGTGTTTAAGGGATTTTAATTTTCTTTTAAGTACTAGGGGAGAATCGTGCAGTACCGAGCGCTGTAAGTTTTTCTGTTACGTCTTGGACTGGTCGGTGAATATCAAAATTTTAAAAATGAGTTTGTAGTACAAATGCAACTTAATTATGTGGAATTATGTAATTTAATTATTTAATTATGCAAATTAATGGCAATTAATTTTGTGAAATTAAATAATAAAGATTGACATTTTAATTTTAAGTAGTAGATTTTTCGACCTAAATGATTAATAATGTTAAAAAAGAAACATTTACAGCTTAGTATATACATCTTTATTCAAATTTTATTTTTACATATATCACAAGTAAAATAATTAATATTTTCTTAATCTATACATTCGAATGTGTGCCCAGCCATCACATTCATCGTTTTTGAAACATTGAAAGCCTCAACGGTTTGTTTCTGGATCATCTTATTTTCGAGAAGTAGCTTCAAAGCCGCATTCATGCCTTCTTCTGTCCATTTTCCTTCTTTCTGTTTTGGAATTTCGGAGATTTTTCTGTGGGAAAAGGTAGAAGATTAAATGAACATCTTTTAATTTAATTTCAGTTACCAATAGATTGAACTTACAGATAAAAAATATTTAGTCTATACTTGATGGCAGTTGGATGGTCGATACTGGCCGACAAACATTTGAAAACATTTTTAGATCATAATGTATATAATATACAAAGAAAATTGCAAACTGGAACTGATAATTATACTTAATAGATTAGAATCTTTTACTTACCTGTGAAACAAAATATCAGTTCTAGAAAATAACTTTTAAATAACTCGAAATATCAATCTATACATTTAACGTGTCAGAACAGCGAAAACAATGGAATAAACGATATGACTTCGAAACATGTTACACAGAATCGTCATATTCATTTGTTTATTCAAATAGAGGTGCTAATATTTAGTGAAAAAAGTCAGAAGTAACTGATCGGTACTGTATGCCATTCAGTCCTGCACGATTCTCTCGTATATGCATTGTTTGTTTGATTAGATCTACATATATACGTGCGGTGAATAGTTACTGTGTTTGTATTTTATGCACTAGTTGTTAAACAATTTCGGAGAATTTTTGCTTTATTCGTATAATCGGGTTCATAATTTGAAAAACTTTTGCTGATAATTGTATTTACTTAGAAAGTAATTTGTATAAATTTAGTTCAATGTAAAAGTATTTTATATAAAAAGACCATGTTCATTGGGTTATTAAAAATTATAAATTCATTTATAGAAGTATTTAAACAGTTCCTCTTTCTCCTACAATATGTACTTGCGTTTTAAAGTATTTCCCATTTTTAGCGAAACTTTAATATTCGATATAAATTATGAATTCTAAATGATGTATAAGTAAAATTTTTAATACATTACCATGTTATACATCAGCTACATACCTTGTCATATAAGATGTGAATTCTACAATTATTTAAATTTACTTAGATTTTGAAAAAGATATGATAAATGCCCAGAGTTTTATGCGATAGTGTATTTTCACGAAGATATATTTTAAAGAGCTTTATTAATTACATGTTATTTTTCTATTTATCTTACTAACAAGTTATTGAATCTAATCTATGAAACCAACTTCTACATGTGTATTTAAATGTATAATTCAAGTGTTCCCTATCAAGTTTTTATTTTTATTCGTATTAGAACAATTTTCTACCATTTCGATAGTATATAGTTTCCACTTCTCCTTCTGAATCAATTTGCGATACCATTTTTCGTGTCAGCACTACTTTGTGATTAAAAAAGATCGATATATCCAGAAAAGAAAGATTTTGCTCTTAGCAAAATGGATTTCAGCAAGAATGTCAGTTTCTGATGTCAAGAATAAGCAAGTTCAGAATACGAATTTTGTTGGAGCATACGTTGATCTGTAGCTTATTATTAACGACGGAACAAAACTTTTTCTTAGACTTTGGATTAATATCGACACTTACCTCATAGTCATAGAAATAAAATATTTTGAAATTTTTCCTCTCCATTTTTATTTCAACTTTTCTCAAATTGCATTTTTTGCAATTTTGAACAAATTTGAAAGTAACAACGAAGATATCGCTTAATACAACTTAACATACAGAAGTGTGAACAATTTTTCGGAATTTCCTTTTACGTAACAACAAGCAAAGAATCAAATAATTCGATGAATAAAATAATTGAGATATAATAGACAGCTTTTTCGTGATCCATTCTTTTAATTAGCAGAAACTAAATATGTCTTGTTATAATGAGTGCTCAATTTCTCAAAAATTTCAAGAAAGCATTTATTAAAGCATAAACCTCAACAAAATATGGAAAAGTCTCAGGAGCGACTAAACTCTATGTTGATAGCAATCTGAGTTTTCTCTGACTTGTGATACAGAATAGCTTCCTACACATTATTTACAGTAAAAAAATCATTCTACATGTTGTTAAGAAAATAGAAAATATATGTACAATTCTAAAGGAAAGGAAAAATACATATGTTAATAATTGCTTCTTCAGTTAATTTTCATGGAAGAAAAGGCAAATTATACATTCTGTCGTAAAAATATTTGAAAAAATCTATGTTCATATGGGATGTTTCCTTAAATATAAGGGATAGGTATGTGGCGGATCGGTATCAACAGGACGCTGACAGGTCGAGGCATCAACGCGGCGCAACACCTCCCGGGCGATCCGCTGGTACCAACCGCCAACACTAGAGGGCTACGACGACAACGAGTCTGTCTGCCGATTCTGAGGGGCGATCTCGCCGTTCGCCTCCCATTCTCTCTGTCTCGATAACGGCGACCCTCTGTCTTCTCAACGAGTGTGTCTCGTAAATTCGATCGGCTGCTCGCGTCAACTTTTCTACGTCCGTTTCGTCCACCGCGGCCAGGGCGGTGTCTATATATTCCGGGAGTCGCTCCCTCCAGAGTGTGAGGAGGAATTCGTCCGGCATAGAGGGACCGGCTAGTCTTCTCAGGTGTTGATGGAATTGGGACGGCTTTTGATCGCCCATCTCTTCGAAAGTCAGCAGTTTGCGTGACTTCGTGCTGGCTGTATCAGCCAACTCTCGAATGATCGTGTTTTTTAACTTATCGTATTGTTCGCCTCTGGTATCCTCCTCCTCACGTCCTCGATATGCGACATGTACCGACCGCCGAGGCACCTGGCGAGGGTCACGAACTTTCGCTTGTTGTCCGTAAGATCCATGTCCTCGAACTGTATTTCCAGAAGCGTAAACCACGCCGTGACCTCCGAGGGCTGCCAGCACAGGCATATTAATTATTTGGTAAACTCGTGCACTGTTCGCAATCCCGTCGGTATTTTCCATCGTACAGCAGTTTCGCGGCATTTAGAGAGTCTCAGTATCACTATCACAGTCACCTCTTTAACTTTCACTCACGTCGGGGTCACCAATGTGGCGGATGAAAAGAGAGAGAGAGTGCCTTTCGTCCCGGGACTACCGGTGGACTCGTCAGTAAGGCTATGCCCGGTAGTCCCTGCCTTACACGTAGAGGGAGTCTCGCTAGGTGCGGTATTTGTATCAATCGCTCGTATATTCGACCGCTAGCGAGTTAGACAGACAGACTCGTTGTCGTCGTAGCCCTCTAGTGTTGGCGGTTGGTACCAGCGGATCGCCCGGGAGGTGTTGCGCCGCGTTGATGCCTCGACCTGTCAGCGTCCTGTTGATACCGATCCGCCACAGGTATAACTGGGACGAATTTAGCGTACCGAAATAAGAAAAAGAGTTCATATAAATATATGGCCGATATAGCATTATTATCGAATAACAGCTTTTTATATTGTGATAATCGTAATTGCTTTCTTAAACATGTTAAATACCTCATTTATCATTGATAATACAAAAAAATGTCGAACAAGGAAATACGAGGATAAACGAGGAAAAACATTACTTGATTTTGAGGAGCATATATGTTGGCAATCATGAAATTATTCTCAAGGTCATATTTTTCGAGACTTCAAATTCGTCGATGTCTTAGTTGAGGTAAGAGGTAAGATTAATTCAGTGACCTATAATACCATGACATTCACGTGACCATAAATGCACAAAATTTAGAAATGTTTGATAACAGCTGCAAATAATAAAATAACTGTAATAGAGAGATCAGTAAAGAAAAATTTACTTCAACAAAGTTCAAAATGATGTTCAATAGAAGAAAAGTTTCCTCGACGTTAGATCGGCCTTTATACAACTCCGATAGCCTGCGTGTTTGTTTGATCTCACGCACCTACACTTCTCTCCGTGGAATATAATTGACGAAACAGTTTATCATGATATTTCCACAACATTAGAAGTGCGTGTGCTAATATTCGTCAGTAATTTATAGGAATGGCCAAAGATCGTATGTTAATCTTTCACAGAAATATATTGAATTAGATGGTCACCATTTTGCACACTTGTTGAAATGAGTTTTTTTTCATTAATTTCTCTATCATAATCATGGTATTATTCGCTGATACCTATTAGCTATTGTCGAACATCTCTGAATTTTTCGTGCTCATATGAATGCCATGATATTATAGGTTTTTGGATTGGTCCTAATCTCAGCTATGACGCCATGATAATAAAAATATATAGCCCCATTTAGAAAGACATTAATGACTTTGTAATCTGGAAAAATGTGATATTGAGAAAAATTTTATGATTAATATCATATTTGCCCTTCTAAATCAAATAATGCCTTCGTCTAACATTTTTTCTTATCATTAATAATAAGTGAAATATGTAAGGTACTCGAGTTAGGTGATGCACCCTGTATATTTTGCTGTTTATCTTACTTTGTACTCCCTAATCGATATCCTTGTATTGGTTGAAATAAACGACCAAGAAGTTTTCCATGAGATATGCTTGTTACCGTTTACAGTTGTAAATTGAGTTTATTTTAAAATGGAGTACCTATTTTTAACGTATTTATCATCATTGCAGCATTTATTTTTCTAAAATCGTCCGAGTTTAGATTTCTTTGATAATTTCGCGCCAAAAGTTGACAAACTATGTATATTTATTCAAGTGGTACTCTTAATCGATTTGAAGTTGTCTAATTATAGATCTACTTTAAATACGAGTATTTCGGCGATTTAAGAGAAGTAAAAATAAATTTGCTGACGAATAACTTTTTAAAGTTTATCATTAGCTAAACTTTCGATATCAAATGAAAGAAATAAGAGAAATAGGAAAATTATTACACTAGAAATAAGAAATCCATTATTTTCATAAAATAAAACATTTTAAAAGTATACACTTCAAGAGAAAATGACAAGAATTATGAATTTTTACTTTTATATAAAATTACCGTTAATATAAATTAATTTGATTTTTATCAATAATCATGATCATACTACAATTATATATACAAATTCATGATTTTTCAAATATAAGTAAAGGATCGTAATTTAAATAAGAGAATGTTTTATTTCCTAAATGTAATAATATGTCTCTTACTTTTGATATTTTATATACTTTTGCATTTGAGTACATGCGTGTACATTTTTACACATAAAACATTGTTCGGGATTTGGAGTAGCCGTCCGTTTATGACTCGGGCAACACCTCTGTTTTTTGGGAAACTCCGAATTGCCTGCCTTCCCGAGCGATTAACCTGATGACGCAGGGTTTAAAAAAAACCCTGGTAATACCGAAGGATATGCACCCCCGAGAGTACAGGTGAACCTGTAAAAAGTCAGGGACGGAAAGGACGATGTACGACGGAGACTCAGCGGTTGGGGGAAGTATCAATAACATGTTGGGACAAACATAATGAGAACAATTACATAACATAACATATTGAGAAAAATTACATCTTCTTCAGTCTCAACAAGATCTTACGACGATCGTGATCAAAACATCCAACTTTGCTTGTATACAACAAGTGCAAATAAAGTGCCAAACTACCCTAGCACTCTATATATTAAACCTCCTCCACCTTGAGCGTTAATTCATTCAAGGTTCGCGATATCAACAGATCGGTTGGACGTGACCGGTTGCTATTCAGTTGATAATTCGCAATAAACATGTTAGAAACATATTGCTTTCACACATATAAGGTTAGATTAGATACGAAAGAAACTGTCACGTACAAGTGTCAAAATATTTAGAAATAATTATAAACAGAATGTACCCACTGTTATTAAAGATTATTTAACTAATTTTATCGAATCACATTTTACCAATCCAAAATTCCCTTAGTATTTGTGAGACGGTCTCAATTAATTTAGTTACTTTGACTGATTCTAAAATAAATAACTGTACTATTGTAATAATTGTTGTTATTTAATGATACCAAAGTGAGTCATAACATTTTTTTTTCCTGCTTTGGCTCAATATTTATCTATCCTATATTTCACGTAATAAATTATTATCTTCGAAATCATTATTAGAATATGACTCCATTTAATTGAAACTATTGCGGAACTAGCAATTCATATAATAGTTATTGATTCTCTGTACTATTTTCATTTATATAATAGGAACTCACGTTCAAATAAATGGATGTAGTCGGCAGGAATTCATTTAATCAGATACTAACTAAAATTCCGTTTCAGTAAGTGGTGTTCTATAATAACTATTATATCGAATTCTCTAATCTTGTAGTCCATATTTATAATATTATATAACAATTACTGTAGAACCTCTATTATTTGAATACTCCTTATCTGAACGTCTTGTTATCTGTATATCATATTTACTGTGATAATACTGTAATGTATATTATAGATACATATTTATTTATTTTCCCCTCTATAATTGAGAACCTATTTATAATATGATTAAGTATAATTAGTACAATCATAAGCGGAAATTACACAAATGAAGTCATTCTAGATATTATTTCACAGAATACCAGGTCTCTTTCAATATGATTACTATAATAGACGATAAAAACTATAATGTTCACGTATTCATCAGATAAAATTATTTGAACATAGACACATTGGTTAGATAAAATTATTTTAGATAATAATTGTAAACCAAATATTTTACCTGCACTGAATATTGAGGATTATTAATGTAATGGATAATTGATTGCCTAAATACTTTTGTAACTCTATAAAATGCAAGTACAATAAATATCCTACGTTATGTATATCTTCAAATATGTTTCAAATTTTATCAATATAATCATAATAGTCTTACATATTTCAATAACTATGAAGTTTCGAAATATTTTGTATAATACGCGTAGTATATTCATAAACTGTTTCTATAAATGTTTAATTGCTTTAGTGCGCAACTGTACATAAGAATGTACATAATAAAAAAAAATTAACGCATCATCATTTTCTTTTGTTACAGAAATCCCATGTGTCGAGGACGAGCTGGAGGATCGACGAGTACTTGTGATAAGATGTAGAAATAATTATACCGGACCACAACCAAGATATGTACCATACCAACAAACGTACTTCAAAGATGCCGATTTACGCCTGTGCAACTGTGGTGCGAAAAGAACGCCGTAAATGCGATCAACATCGGGGAGCAGGCAATGTCGTTTCGTTGCCACTATTTCATGCAACGATTAGGTGGAAATGAAACATAGCAAGAAATTCGAGACTCCAAACATCAAATAGCATGAGATTTTGCCGATTCGCAATCCTAGATCCGAGATATTTCTTCGTTCTAGCGTTTGGATAACGATAAAATACTTTTAATCGTTCTTATGACCCTCTCATTAGAAAAATACGTAAGGTTTTCCTGTTTTCTGTTACATTTTCCGTGCGATAGTTAGAGTTTAATGTTTTGTGGTGATGAGAAACGTAATCATGACGTCATTGGAGGATGTAGCATAGGTGGAAAACGATTGTATTACATTTCAGTGAGGAAAATGTAACCGGAAGTTGAGTCGATGGAATTCTTCTTATGCTTGAAGATTGAATCAGCATAGATCTATGGTTTGAACCTTTAAATTCTATATTTGCGAGCACACTCTAATTTAGTCAAAAATTGATCATTGATTGAGACAAACTAAATCTAAAGAAACATTTTGCAATTAAAATTATTGCTAGCTGACAATTTCTAGAATTTAATCAATGCATCTGAATTCATTATTTTCTTTTTAACTTCTTTTGAAAATAGAATTGCTTCACTTGCTCAAAATCTCTTCGCCTCACAATGTTTTTGTATAATGTGAATGCTTCTGTATAATGTGACCTCAAAATTTGTTATTCAGGATAAACTTATATCAAATAAAATATTCCAGCACGAATTCCATGACACATATGTATACGTATCTTCTAAGAAAGAGAGAGAAAGATCATTTATATTCTGGAAGTCTATCTTTTTATTTCAAAAAGTATGCATCAAAATGAAGAGCTTGGCCTACGATAAATTCTTTCGCGCGAATCGGCACGATTTCCGGAATTTTTCACCATTCGAGCTATCGGTGAACAAGCAACATCCCGTCGACTTCTCTCGATCGCTGGAGTATTCCGATCAGCTTCTCCAGATCCTTCTTGTTTCCTTCCTCGTGACTTCCGCGCGAGTGCGTGTGCACGACCAGGAGAACCTGCGCCTGCAACCTGCAACTCATGTCACGTGGCACGAAGATCGTCGCGTGCTCCTCCATTCGACGCTACACACGCATGCTGCGAACTAGCGGCAACTCACAAAGGCGTTCGACTTCCGTCTCGGATCTCTCGATAGCCCGTAATACGCATAGACATTACACATAATCGTCCCACGGCAGACAAATCGGCGCAATGGACAAATCCACGAGATTTCGTTACTTTTCTTTTGTGTTCGTGTATATGTATAGTTCGTATATATATAATATATACGCGCCGTTGGATCGTGATTCCCGTTCGCCAGTTTATTTTTGCGAATCCGCGACGAACGGTAGAATCCGCGAACGGCGAATAATATGCCACGTTGGGCCAGTTTAACAGAGTAAACGAAAAATTCACTTGCACATTTTCTACTTTTTTGCGGTTTTTCTTTTATTTCTTGTTTATTTGTCTCATCACGATGACATGCAAAATTACTCGTAATTCGTTTGCGTGGCTCCAAATAAGTAAGAACCGAAAGGAAAAAAGGGAAAAATGACGGACAGCTAAGATAATAAAATGAGCGACGAATGGACAAGACGTCTTTGCCGACGTTTCGCCGTACGTACACGATCTCTTTCCCTATAGAAGTAACCTCATGTGCACGAAGGCGCATATTATACATATATAAATAAATATAGATATAAGTATATTATATAAAAATAAGTAAATATAAATATACAATGATACATGAATATGAGAAAACGAAGGACACACAATATTATTGTATATGTAACTAAAATATTTAAGAGAAACTGTGCGCGGATATCGCTACGAATTCTATGTTGCGATATATATGTATGATATTTATATATATAACAGTAATTATATATATAATGTTATATATATATATAGAACACATCATACATGTATATGATATTATACAAGGATAAAAATATATTGAACATATTCTATAGAATATTGTACGTTTGCTAATGTTATGTATAGTATACAAAAGGAAAAAATATATATAATTACGTGTATAATTATATATATATATATAACCTTTGCCTATATATATATAAATATATAGGCAAAGAGATAAGTACGTAGGTTATGTATAAGATATAGGTACAATTAACGTTAAGTAAAATGCTACAAGTAGATATGTCTAAAAGAAGGATAAAGTTTTTAGTCAGATGGTTAGGAATCGAAATTGACACGACGACGAAAGCTTATTCTGCGTGGCTTCTTTTAAATTTGTCGCGTCATCTTACAATAGAGGAACAGAATGGATAACACGTTGGTGCTTTTCGATAGGTGAACGTTTCCTTTTCGTTTCTTTCATCTTTTCTATTTCTTTTTTGTTTTGTATTTTCTTTTGTCTGCAAAACTGTAATCGTTAAATCGATGTGCTATTAAATAAACGGGACTGACAGTATCATACACCGGCGCTGTTCTTCACAGACGGGCATTTTATGCTTTTAGTAAAATATTAAACAAATTTTCCTAGAAATCAGTGTAAACGATACGAAGATGTACGAGTACTTCGAAAATCGAGCATATTTGATCGAATAACCTTAATCGTATAATTCGTAAGGGGATTCCTATCGATCGTATCAACGTTACTTGTTTAAGATACATTTCCATCACTGTCATCCGAAATGTATGCATTTTTTGACAGTATCAGCCCGACGAATTAAAGGGTCCTGTACGATGTTCCTCGAGGATTGCGATAATCTTGTAGGCTGGTTAAAAAGAAGTGCGTGAGTCGAGATCAGTGTCTTTTACTATTGAAGAGCTTAGGTGAATTTAGTAGACTTTAATCGTCCGACGATCAAACGATACAAGAGCAGATCTTCGAAACGTCGAAGATCGCTATTAAATAGCTTTCAAAGTCTGTAAAGTACATGGTGGCTACATGTTAAGGGTATCTCGAGTACTGTAGTGAAGAAGAAAGTCAATTTTATCAACAAATATGATTAAGTCTAGGGTAACCTTTGCGTGTATGTATAAAACCAATAGCAGACCCCGTTCGACTGAAAAACACGTTTGCTATGGGGCTGGGTGACAAACGAGGTAAACCACTAACGACGACTGATCAATAATTTTTGCTACTTTGAGTTTATGCTCGTAACCATGCTTATATCATTTTAAGTTCAGATTTATTCATTATAAAGCAATTGGATTGGATGTTATAGTTAAAAAGAATAAAATCCGTGTTTGTCTATTAATTATTTTTTATTTTTACTCAGAATTTCATTAACCAATTTTAAGCAATCAGGTAGTTCAAAAATGTTTTATTTTTTAGATGATTATGAGTTGGTTATAATATAGTAAACAATCGTCGTACATGGAATATTTATTATTTTTCAATAATTAGAAAATTTGATGTTCTTTAAGTTAGTAACTGAAATTAAATTATTTGTAACCATATATCTGGAATATAATGAATAAAAATTATAATATTAAATAGTTTGTTTCATACGAATAATTTTTGTTATATTGCGGCAAAAAAATACAAATTGATTTTAAACCATACATTAGCAACGAACATCAACCGATAAAAGTGTCTTCAGTTTACTTGAATTAATTATGATTGCATCATTAGTACAAAAACCAATCGATAAACTTTTTATTTTGTTGTACATATTGTTATAGAATGGATATTATATAACAATTTTACATTTTGAATATTGCAGGTTATTGAAGTCGAATGACTTTTCTTTCTTGTATTACCAATAACGTCTCACTTTTTTTCGATGTAAATACAGAACCTTACCGTAACTTCTACCTATTGATTGATATTGTTAGAAATTCGAATCTGAGATTATTTTCTACAAGATTTGTTTATGCAGACAAAAATATAAAAATCTAAAGGAACGGTCAACGAACATGAATTTCGTGATTGAAAATAAGCTATTTAATTATTACTTAAATTACGTGATTAACATCAATAGGCGACGTGTCCAAGGATTCTTCATTCGATTATATATTATGTGTAATATGTAATATATATAGAAACTGCCATTTACTAAGTGCAATACGTATGTACAAAATGGAAGAGTCAGTCGACGTTTCGGTGTTACTATACTCGAGAGTCACCGATGGCACCGGTTTCCTTCTTCTGAGGGAGAACAGCGAAAAACGAGCTTCACCTACTGGCGTAAATATGTACGAAGCTAATCGTAAGTGTTCATAAAATAATTACGGGAGGAGCTAATCTTATGGAGAAAACGATACGTGTGACTGAGAAACAGTTACTGTTTAATGGGAGGAACGCACGTTTCGGTTACAGTGGCGTATACAATGAGCCTCGTGAAAGAAATGGAGAACATCAGTGAAAGCAGTTTGACATTGGGATCCAGAATGTTCGTAAAGTTGTAATAAAGTTCATTATAACCTACCGCCAAATACCCCTAAATTATTTTTCTCATCTCGTCTAATAGCATTTCGTATATCACCTTACAAACAGTAAACTTGGTTTTATATTTTGAAATTGGAAATTAACACTTTCAGACTAATAATTTTCAAATATATTTTAGATTCTTTAAAACTATATACAAGAAAGTTGTATTTTTCAACTAAACATAAAATTTTGTTACGATTGTATTGTAGATGTTTTTTAAGAATTTTACCAAGAATATACTTGTAGGATTTTGAAATGTCCAATTTCAGTCGAATTTCTACTGTACTTTATATCAAAAATGAAGTTTTGATGTTCTGAAATTACAAACAACCGATTTCTATTGAATTTAAATTTTTTGATTAACATTTTTAAATATCAAATCTCATTATTGATAATTTCAAGTACACAACCGCATTATTGTAAAATAAAATGATGCTTCTGTATTAAGTTCATACACGTTAGGAATGTCCACAAGTAAGATATCGTACTGCGTAATAGCATTAAAGAATTGCTATAGCATTAAAGAAGAATGTCACGACCGATTTAAAAATAAAATTATTTATAGAAAATATTTCCACACTAGTTATGCATAGATAATGTGCAAGACATTCTAGATTCCAGTGTTAAGATGATTCTACCTGTACAGATTTCACAGGATAAACGTGTTCGTTCGTAGAATACCAATATCGCAAACGTTGCGCTTTATGCTCGGTCGAGAAGTTTTCTTCGGCGATGAAGTCTGAACTACAAACCATGAAAAAAGCGTTCCTATTGAAAGAAATGTTTCCGAACGCTGTAAACTCCGCACGCAAAAATTAGACGAAAACTACACGAAATTCTAGCTCGTATATCCGTCCACTGAATGTAGAATTTTGATTCGTTGGATTGAATATCGCGTCATTGCAATGCAGGACTATCAAACACAACATTAACATGTCGGCAATTCTAACAAAAATATTCTAATTTAATTTTGTCAAGATGTAATTCAAGCTTCGTTATAACTTCGCAATTGAAAAAAAATTTAGTGCTTAATTTCCGGTTAAATCTTTGTGGTATGTGTGTTGTAAATGTTCAATTTACAATGTTATTTACAGATATTTATGCAATTTGTTGCATGTGTTTTATCTGCGATATATATATCATTATCTTTTATTCCTTCCTTGTCTTTATAACTTCATTTCTTTTCATATTAATGTTACATCCTCCTTTAATATTTAACTGCCATATGTAAAAAGATATGTTGAATTATTATATTACATAACTAATAAATGGTTTGAAAGACTTACTGAAAATATCAAGAGTAAAAATATGTTCCTAAAAAGCACAACTTAATATTAGACTAAAGTCGTATAAAATAGCAGCAAAACATTTATGTAATTTCAAACATTCTTACACATTTATAAACATTTAGAGATATCTAAAATATTTATACTGATGGTTGTTCATTGAACTCTATCATTCACAATCTTTTATTATACGATTTTATTTTCAAGTAATAAATATCAGGGGTAAGTTTCCACAACTGTAATTATACTTGAATTATATGCTTTTCGTAGTTATATTACATCTTTATATAAATTATATAAATTCGAATATAGTATATTGAAAACAGTTTAAATTCACTGAGTGACTTAACAAACAAGTGAGAAATGAATTTAAAGATATCCATATCTTTATAAATATCCGTAATACGTATTTCATACCACAAAGGTTTAGATATTACTCTGCAATAAAGAAACGTTTGTTTCATCATTTGACTCCTGCTGATCAACTCTATGGATGAAATGCATAGAAAAATCCCGACTATAAACATTATTTTTAAAACATTACTTCGATATATGTTTCGCCAGATAAATATATTGATGAAAATAAAATATTTTTTATTTTTTAAGATATTGGATACTATGTAATTATTTATCTCTGCAATGAAGTTGTGAATTTCATAAAAAGTGAAGTTGTGGGAAAGTTGATCAGTTTGACATGCAAAAGGCTCATCTCTAGTAACATTTTTAAGCTTTCGAATATTGAGTTGAACTGATCGATCGTAGTCCTTACGCAAGATGCAATCGTTCCATGCGATTCGAGGCCGAGAATGACCATCGATGACGCAAACCGCGACGACGCTTGTGGAACGACCCTTAAAGAGACGAACCCAAGTATGTACTTTCCTCCACCGCGATTCGGCACACGTAAGCGAAGCGTTTGCTTAGTGAAATATCTTAGATAAATATGTTACTATCTAGAGGTATATTGAAATATTATATTATGTAGTCAATGTTAATAGCGCGATGGATAGCAGCGTATAGAAGAGAAAGAGAGAACCGAATGGGAGTGAGAGAAAACAAGAGAGAAAGTATAAGAGCAAAACCAAACGAAAAATATTTCGAAACGATAAAATAGATCCTACTGAAAAATAATTTACGCTTAAAATTGTCAACAAATTTTCTCTTGTTTCTAGCACACGATGTAATTTGCAACCCGAAATGTTCTTTCTTTTCTACACCACGAAAATACATAACGTGCATTTGTCCTCTTAACGCAATTTGATTAACCGATCGATTTCATCGTCGGGGTTAGCGAAGATAATCTTAGAAATGCGATCAGTACATTTAGTTAAAATGTTCTGTCTAGCATTTATTCGTCTTTTACTATATCGCACATGTATTACAAAGTATTGCAACTTAAAATAATTCAGTCTTGCTCTAGAAAACCATCAAAATCATGAACGAGAGATGTCGCGGACAAGGAGTGGAAAATTGCAGAAACAATATTTAACCATTGTCTGCTGTCCTTTTTGTCTTTTTGCATAATGTTTCCTTAAATATTATGTGTTTGGTTAATAATTTTTTTGTAAACTTCCAAACTTGTTCGAGTTGTGTCGATTTTGAAATGCATGTGCCATATGTTAAAATATTTGAAGATCAATATATTTTTTGCCTCTTTAGTAAAAATATATGTATATTCTGCAAACTGTCGCGGAATAATAACTAAGTATTTTAAATTGAATGAAAAAAAAAACAAAGGCGAAAAGAACAAAAAGATATAAAACTTTAGCTTTCTCAGGTGTATCGTAATGGTAGATAGACATTTTAACTAAGAAGGGCAGACTATGCGTCCTATGAAGAAAGAATAGGAAAATCCGATAATTCTCTTCATGAGCGACTTTTCGAAACATCCCGGTTCGTTTGACCTGCTGCAATTATGGATGTAGACGAATATCGTGCGTGTGATCACGATAAAGATCGCGAAAGCGACGTCAGTCGATTCTGCGCTTAACGTTACGTATATGTCAATCGAATCACGATAATTTCTGTTAATAAAACTCATTAGCGATGCACAAAGCGTGAGTGTGTAAAAAGAAGAGAGAACAAGAATATGTGTGAATGAGAATGAGAGAGATAATCGTTAGGAACGTGGCTTTCTCATAGCGACGGTGTCCATTTCCTTTCATTCACGCGAGAATGCCCCTTGTTTTACAAAGCAATGTTACCACAACAAGTCGTACGATCAGTGATTGTAATTCCTTGTAGCCCTATAGCATTATTATTTTTCTTTTCTTTTTTTTGTTTCTTTTCTATCTTCTTCGTCGTTTCCTTCCTTCTTCTTTTTTTGTTTGCAGATTATGCGCGAGTAAGCACAAACATTTGAAAGAAGCTATATAAGATATGTAGACACATACTTGAAACTTGAGTTATATATTTAACACGAATACTATTTAATATATGATTCAAGCTTATAATAAACGGGTTGTATAGAAATATCGTTATTGTTGTTGTTAATGTATCTTTTCACTCCCGATTCCTTTTGCCTCATTCTTGATATAATTTAAGACAAGGTTTTCTAACAGTAGAACTGCTGACCTGCAATACGTATAATTTCGTCTCCATATAATCAACACGCTCGAGACTGATCAGTTGTTCGTTACATTTTATAATGAGTCACATATACATTGTACATATATCTAAATATTCTACTATATACAGATAATTATAGTTAGAACGATACGATGAAAATAAATAGTTATATATAATTATGTTTTTACTTAACAAAAGTCAATATTAATTTCATCAAAAGCACTTGCATGTTTGCAGTAATCGTAAAAGAAAAGAATACGATTCGTTTGGTAGTTTTAATATTAACCTGTTTCTATAATAATATGATGCTCTGTTTGTCACATAGGCAGTATTCAAGAATTCATAGGACCTTGCAGAAAGATTCAGGAATTTATAAGTGATTAAAGGAATTTTTCTAAAGTATTATTGTGCATTAGAATTATTATTTAATCTGGAGAATAGTTGAGCTACATTAGTTAATTATTATTAATACGCAGAATATTTCATGGAGGGTGCGTTCCAAATTAAAAATTGCAGTAATTTAACAGATTCCATCTTACCATTTATGTGTAAACTTGAGATTGCTTCTTTAACAATTCTCAATAAAATTCGTTTTTTTCAACAATAACAATTAAAAAGGTAAGAATCTTCGAATTTTAAAAGATTTATAACATACAATTTATAAGATACAATAATTTATAAGATACAAAATTTATAAGATACAATAACTTAATACTGATATAATACCAGCTGATAATTGAGTTACTATTAATTAATTCTTTTAAATTAATATCTGTAACAATGAACGTGTTATAATCGATTTTAATAATGTTTTATAACAATTTTTCATTTTTATATAAATTCCTCGCCTTTGATATAGAATTACCGTTACCTGTATATTCGACCGCTAGCGAGTTAGACAGATAGACTCGTTGTCGTCGTAGCCCTCTAGTGTTGGCGGTTGGTACCCGCAAATCGCCCGGGAGGTGTTGCGCCGCGTTGATGCCTCGACCTGTCGGCGTCCTGTTGATACCGATCCGCCACACAGCCTCCCCCTAGCGCTATAGCGTGACCTCGAAGCCATATAGCGCGATACAAGATAGAGGGAATGGCCCGTCGTCGATGATGGAAGGCTGATCGTCATGGGGGCACGAGGCGGCTGGCTCCTTCTGACTCCTTCTCCAGAGGTGCGTGTTCGTCGTCGGTGGTCACCAATGAGGCGAATGAAAAGAGAAAGAGAGTGCGTTTCGTCCCGGGACTACCGGTGGACTCGTCAGTAAGGCTATGCCCGGTAGTCCCTGCCTTAGACGTAGAGGGAGTCTCGCTAGGTGCGGTATTTGTATCAATCGCTTGTATATTCGACCGCTAGCGAGTTAGACAGATAGACTCGTTGTCGTCGTAGCCCTCTAGTGTTGGCGGTTGGTACCCGCGGATCGCCCGGGAGGTGTTGCGCCGCGTTGATGCCTCGACCTGTCGGCGTCCTGTTGATACCGATCCGCCACAGTTTCAACAGAGGAATACGCTGGAAGATAAATTTCTTTTGTTAGGTCATCTTTTCTTAATTTTTTCCAGGTCATTGGTCTTTTTATCTAAGAAACGTGTATTTTTTTCTATTACATCTTATAGCGGAATAAATAATAAATAAATAAATACTTGAACAACTACCCGCGAATAATGAGGCAGGCAACCATTATAGTGGTATCACCCGTCCAGGGTACATATTCCTGTATTGAAACCATTCAAATTGTGCCATAAACATTTTTCATAGCATAAAAAATAAAGGAAACATTTAGGTGGCCTCCTTCAGTTCAGACACCCTGTATACTTGGTAATATTTATATCTTAAGTGTTGGAACGAAAGCAGCAAAAGAAAATTTAAATTCTATAAACAACATTCTTCAAATATTTTGTTAAAGCTTCATCGGAAATATATTATAATTGTACCATGTGAATATTCGATCATGTGAATTGGTTTTGAATAAAAAATATATTAATTATGATTATTGTTTTTAAAGATAGTTTTCATCTTTCTACTTAAATCTTGAACGCATAAAATACTCTAATGAAAATTGCAGTTCTAATTAGACTTATTACTAATTACTGTTATTGATTACTTATTGTATCGTTTTCTATCATAAGCTACAATTAATGCAGAAAATTGAAAAGGATAACTATTAACGTTAATGACATAAATACATTGCCGTAATACCTATTCATATTTCACTCGTAATAAATATATAACGATAAATCTTTGAACAAATTAAAATAAATTTTAGAATATAAAATAAAAAAAATACAAGATTTTTACAAAAGTTATGAAATTAAGATATCATCGAATATTTTAGGGTTTTCCCTAAAAAGCTTATTAAACTATATTGAACTAGATTAAGTATTAAATAATAAATATAAATAAATAATAAATATAAATATAAATTGTGCCACTCGTTATTCTATATTTAGAAAATAAAGAAACCAAAAGGGAAATCACGGGAGATAAGAGGAAAAATAAAAATGACACGTACGCTCGGTATCGAGTGTAGACAAGCATAAGATTTCTATTTCTTGGAAAGCAGGATACGCCGGAGTTATGTTCAAAACTTTGAAGATTTCTCGCGACTTTCAAAATCTTTAAAGATCTTTGCGTTTCTGGTAATATTCGGAACGATCTTAAAACTTTCCGAATCGCCGATTTGCTCGAAAACTTTATTCTCACTTCTCTCTTTATTGTGCCTGATTTCGACGATCGGGAACCAACTGGGTACTAAACAGACATCGTTTGGACTAGATTTAGCAGTGATAATTATCTATGACTTCCCCGATTTACTGATGATACAGTATTGCTGAATCATATAAGGTAGATACCTTAAATCATATAAGGTAGATAAAGTGTAGATATCTTAAAGCACATACAGAAGATGAAGATTTTTGTTGTTAATAATAAGAACTAAGAATATTAGAAATAAAAATTAAATGTCTAAAATTCTTTAACATCATTTCAATTTGAGAGTGGGCAACCAATACGAAAATTTTTTGGAAATATGTTCTTAGAAACGTCTCGAATATTCTTGTCACATCTGCTTGTACCATGCTTGTACAGATGAAAAATAAATATCTAAGGAGATAATGTTTAATTTCCAGATAATATGATTTGATTCGTTGCATTAACTTCTATTTATTCTTTATGTCAATTTAACATGTTTGGATAAATATAGAGCGGTATGAAAAATGAGATCAATCATATATTTAAATTTATAGGAAGTTCATTTTCATTTTTAATAAAGGACTGTTGGTTTTCCAGTATTGTATCCATTTGATACAAAAGGTATAGGATAAAGTAATAAAGCAACAAAGTGATATAAGTTGGGACAATGAGAAATGGACGAAGATTAATGAATATTAAAGAAAGCTAGATGCTAAAGTTTTCTAACCATACTAAGTGTTAACACTTAGCCAATCGCGTGCGCGTTTCCACTGCGCTCGGACAAGCCAACCTATACGCTGTCCACCGCGCATTTTTCCAAGTATCGAGGACTAATATACACTACTTAAAAAACAAAGAAGTCTAAAAATTATTCAAGTGGTCAATTATATTTTGCAGTAATGATTTTATTTAACGATTTCACATATTGTTTATACAAAACATCAAATTAAAAGTATATATTAAAAGTATAAAAAAATATAGGTAAAATTATAAACATTAAAAGCTAAGATAGTTAAAGATAAATAACACGACTTAAACGAGAAATTAAAAATTCTTAATGCATTTTAATATTTTTTTACAATGTGGTATCGCTCGATTATAACTTTATTTAGTCATAACTGATAGTATAACTTTTTAATTAACTTTAACACCACTAGATCAATGTATTTTATATACTGTACTTCATAAAAGCAGAAAAAGTGGCGCAATTAATTGGGAACAATTCCAGGTAAACTGCTCACATAACTGATAATATAAAAAAAAAGAAAAAAAAGAAAACGCGTTGCAAAAGTCAAAAAGGAAGATCTCCCCTTCGATCACGCAACGATGTACTTCACAGAGGGAAGATTGGCTAAGTGTTAAGTTTAAACTGGTCTTTCAACTTACGCTTTTATGAAGAATGTAGTTCAATAATAATACATGTAATTAAATTTTATTAAATAATTAAATATGTAATTAGTAATTAGTATGAAGCAGTAGCGATATGGTCGGCTGTAGATCTGAGAGCATACTTTGTAGCTCGGACGTTCGGTATCGGATCAGCAAAGGTGTTTGATGACTGATACCGCATTGCCACGTGCATTTCCATCGGCGTGCACGTGGATGTACCGACGAAGACACGGCAGCGAATCAGTTTGTACAATCATACGATAAAGTTGGAAAGTACAAATAATGTAAATAATATATTAATATTAATTAATAATTATCTTGAATGTCATCAGGTCAACTATTACAATTTTCGAGATCCTCACGAATGTGTGAATTTTGCTCAAAAAGATAGTGAGATGAAGCAGGAAATAGATAGCAGCAGTAGCTCCCTTCTACGCGCGTATATTTAGTTGGAAAATCGTTAATCATTGTCAAGGGGGAAAGAATAGTGCATTGTGGTATCAAACGAAAGGAAGGTAAGAGGTTTCGTAGGGTGGAGAGACAGGAAGGAAGACTTAAAATGGAACTCTTAAGTGCAAATGTACTTCTCTTTTTTCATTTCTCGCTACCATAAGAAAAATTCATCACAGATTCTTTTGCATAGTACTCTTTGATGGTAGTAACAATAAAATTATTACATACATATTATATTAATTGGTTTTATAAAACACGTATTGTCAAAAATTTGCAAGCATAATTTGCTTCAAATCGCTTTTCGAAATATTTTCAGTCAAGTTAGATTGATATATGTATGTACTAGATGTCCATACTACTGATTTTCAATTTTTTCCGTAAGTAGCAAATTTGTGAAAAAATAAAAAACAATAAGGTTCTTCTATTTTTTTACATAGTACGACCATCTGAATAAATTTCTTTTAATGTATTATAATTTTTGCATAATAATGAGAGTATGAATATTTTTGGTTTGATATATTGATTTTTCACGTTATACTATCTATTTTCTAAATGCATGATATGTACATATAATTGTATCAAAATACTTTAGAATTATGTATCTTTAAGTCGACGCTATTTTCGTCCAAAGAATATTTCACTGTTGTACATTCTCACAGTATGCTCGTGCACTGCAGACGTGGACATGGAAAATATGCTAATAAACGGATTTAACACATGTAACGCATACAAATTGAAAATTAATCACGACTTATGTTAATTAAATTCATGTTTCGTTTCCATGCACAAATGATTAATACAGCTAGATTTTTTTTTTTGCTTTCTTAACTAACCCATTTTATTTTAACCCAACAAATTTTATACTCATCATACTTTCTAAAGGTTAGTGCATACATATTGTGTGCCAATTTTAATTATATGCATTTGAAATTAAAATATTATATTTATTTCGAAATAAAAGAATGAGTATATAAATATATATACACTTTTTTATAGCATCAATACTTAATTAAATTTAAATCAGCAGAGTATGAATTGTTTGTAATTATGATGACTATACATCTTTCGTATATCACAGTATGAATTAACCTTTTGTATGAATCAGAAACAGTTCTAGTTTAATAGTAAAAAAATTGAATATCGATAAAACACAGTTTCCATATTTCATTCCTTTTTACGTAACTTACGATATTAAGTAACTTACGATCCGTTATTAAAATCTCTGCTTTCATTCTATATCTTATTGCACACTTTTAATTGAAAGTCTCTATTACTAGTTTAATACTTATCACTTGAATTTCGAAATTCGAAATATTAACGAAATTATCAGTTTCCAAATAAAATATTTGAAATCGTAAAGCATTGTACAGTACGATAACATTCTATAACGAGAAGAGTTTCTCTGAACGATGCCAAAAAATCGATAACATTCGTAAATTTTTTTAATAGAATGAAAAAAGATATTAATTCCTTCGCAGTCGCAGACATGACTTTTTGAGTTTTTATCTTCTCTGAGTGTTTCAAGGAAACATCACAATTCGAAGTCGTTTATTTGATGATTTGGATAAGATCTCTCGTTTGCTCTGCATTTAATCATTTAACAATACTGACAGGATATTACGCCTATACCTACATTAATAATGCACGGAAAAAGCAGTCTGTACTTCTAACAAAATCTTTTTATCTAATTTTTCTTTTACTTGAAATACTTCTAAAATTGTACTTTAAAAATGGTGCTACGTTACAATACCGACATAATTATTTCTTTATTTTTATAATACAAACTATAACACAATTCATAGTACAAATCTCATAATGTTTTGTTCGATGTTGTTTTGTAATCGTGAAAATCATTTCTACAGAAAAACATCGAAATCTTAAGCGAAATTATAATTTTTTACGAGATTTCTTTTCTAGATAATAAAAATTTTTCCGATGTAAAATGTCCCGTCAATAAACCAGGAACGATGTCTTCGCTTAATTCAAGAAAAATATTTCTCTTTTGGTGTAAACAAGTAACATATCGTAAAGAATCAAATACCTATGTATTATAGTATTAGTAAAATGCGTAGGATGTTGTTTTTATTGTATATTGTACTTGCTGAATGTTGATACGAGTAAAAATTTATCTAAGATTAGAAATAATCTACACTATTGGTGTATTTACTATAGTAAAATGTTTTATTAAGCTTCTTTATACGTATATTGCAACTTTACCTGAAGCAGGGAGTATATACAATAATGAAAATCAAAAGTAGCGACTTGATACCACAATATCTCATTCGAAATATGAAATAAATGTCAAACTTCGTTAAATAAACGACTTCTTGACGATATCTCATTCAAAGTATTAGATAGGTAAAAATCAATTTGCGACATATCTCGTTCCTTCTCGCTTTATCTTATCTTCGTCGATATAAAAAAATTACGACTCTCTGTTCTTTCAAAATGAATTTTTCTCTTTATAATGAATTTATTGGCATTTTTAGCATTAAATTTTATTACTGTCCCCTTTTCGATGATACGCACATGATGTTACTTTATTTTTATTAGCATTTCTGACCGCAAATCCTAATTTCTTTTCTTCAAAACCATCATATCATACATTTAAATATGTGCATATAGCTTAATTCTTAAATTCCAGTGCTAAATTTGTTTTAATATCGGCTTTCTTTACAGATACAAGTGTATTACTACACTACAGTGGCAAGCGTATAAATATGGAAACAGTTACTTGTGAATTGAATTAATTGTAGTATAAAAAGTTTTATTTCTATCTTTTTTCATAATATACACTAAAATTTATAACATAACACCTAAAAATACATTCCTTGTAGTTTGAATCACTATAAATATACAATAGAACAGCTTCCATATTTGTATTCCGTGTAATAATTGAAAAGTTTACTGGAAAAAGAAGCTATAAAACAAAATGATAACTTGAGTAAATTGCATCGGAAGCTCTAGTTTTAACTTCTCAATATTAGCTATGTTTGAAATGACAAGTACATATAATGGTTGTTAAGAAAGTTACCTTTTTACTTATGCAATAACTAAAAATGTCATAATAAATCAATTATTCCACTAAAATATTTGTCATAGACAATTTTTAAATGATTCTCAAATTCAACCTGATTAAATTGAATGTGTTATAAGCATTTTGCTATATGTTTGCCACTGTACATTTATAGAACGTAAATCGACATTTTTTTATCTAGAAAAAAAGGAGAGGTGCAAGGGATTAATAGAAACAATGTTACAATATTAGTTTCCATCTATTAAATTAATGATACTCTTGCTTTTCATTAACATAATTTAATTCTCTCTGCATTTATTTACATAATGTCTATTAACAACAAGAGTTTGACGAAATACAGACCACCTTATGATGTCATGAAACAAACACAATTAACGTGGCTTTACGACGAGAAAAAGTCTCTAATCCAAGAACTGCAAGATTTTCTTCGATTTAATTAGACGTGTAAAATAGTGTTATGATTCGCGGATTAATAGCGACGTGCGTGTGCCACGACAATATGCTTCTCTCGTCCATGGAGAGATTCTTAATTAAATTCTCGTTGCTTTCTCAACCAAGATACTGCAACTCCATCTGAGTTTTTTCATTCTCCGTGTCGGGTTCGGAGTATTCAGAAAGGTCTCCATCCCCGTGTTACCTCGGCCTCTGTCTTGTTCCACGCTTTACCAATCCCTTTTCAGCCCTTAGAAACCCTCCTTCGTTCCACCGAGCCGGACCAAGCAACTCGAGATTGCGTTTGGCCTTCTTGAGTATCGTTGTAGCGAGCTTTATTCTAATCTGCCATCCCCTTCAGTCGCAAAACAATTAAGGGCCACCGTCTCGCGGTTCGGTTTTTCTCGTTTTTCGCTGCTGCTCTGTTTCTCTTCGTCGTTCTTTCTATCGCAATTTCCGTTCCATGCCCCTGGCTACCTTGTTCAGGCTATTGAACGTGGAAACTGTATTAACCATTGATATCCGTGATAACTGGCGATACCGCGCACTGAACGATTCTCTTTGAGGAAGATTTAATTGTTATGTATCGTTTCCTCTTTTTGCAGCTTCCAATGGCTTGCTTTTTTAATCTGTTCAGTGACGTTTCGAGTACAGGGGACGTTTGTCGTTTTGTTGAATGTTAGATATTTTTGATAAATACTGCTGAGAGGTAAATTGAGCTTAACACGTTCGCTCTTGATCAGATTTTTAATTTACTATGCTAAACGTTAGTAAATAATCTTTGTACAAAATCTGTTCATTCAATTGAATCATAGGGCTTCGTGTATATACCTGTATACACCATTATAAATATCTCTTTTGTACAAAATTTTATAGTATTTAATTGCATTCTATATCGAAGTCGATATTATATGCACATAGCTCCCTGTTCATATGTATTAAAACATTTAAAAACAATATAGTTAATATAAAAAAATGAATTATGTAATTGATTTGTCTACATGAAATGTATCTCTTACTGATTGCTTCAAATAGTGTTGGTATTTATATTCTTCATTTTCCTATTAAATTAAATGATTTCGTAAGTTGGATTTAGATTGTAGTCAGATTTCTTGAAATTTTTGTTGTTATTTCATGTCTGTTGTTATATAGGATCACAATAGTTATTATTTTATTGAATGGATAAATCTATCACACCGTTCTGAGCAAAAAAAAACCTTTATTGCACGCGCTTACAAAAAACTAGGAATAAAAACAAAAAAGCATCTAAAGCCTATCGATTAAATCTATCGATTGTAACTAGGATTATCTTCCAATTATTATTTCTTACAACTAACGCATCTGCATATGGATGGCGAGCACGAACTCACGTTGTCATTTTCCACAATGTTTTATTTAATTCAGTCCGAATTTTTGAAATAAAGTTTAGATCAAGAAATTATATAAGCCAACACACTATTAACTCATCAATTTTCTATAATTTTTACGAATGAGTAAATTTTCATAAATATATACCTTTTTTATAATTTATTTCTATGTTTTAGATTATTATCTTACATAAATATAAAATTCCAATCACTTTAAATCGTTTCTCAAATAGTCTGCCTAAATTATTACGTTGTATACGAAAGCTTTTGGATACCCTAGCACCTAATACTTAGAAACGGGGGTGTATAACTGTTATAAAAGGATATGTCGACTTGGATTTCAGATGTATACTGTATATAAAACGTTTCAATCGAAATAAATATGTGCTTAAAAGTAGAAATAATAGTTTCCATGCAATAGAATTCTAGGATTGTTATAATAAGCAGATAATATTATGTCGGGTTTTATTAACGAAGATAAGATTTAATGTTTAAAGTGTTGAACTGTCTAAATTGACGAAGTATGAAATGCATCAATCAGTTAACTTCTCACATGATGAAAAATTTCACTGTAACAAACTACAAAGTTAAAAGCTGTCCCCTTTCTCAGAAATTATTTTAATTAGATTCATTATTTAAATCACAAATGTATTGTAAAATGGTAGATTACACATAGAGTATAGAGATTGAAAATTTATTTTTAACATTGCACTGTACGCATTAATTAGAATTTCGTACAATTTGAAAGAGAAAACGAATAAGCAAAATTTTAATGAATTCTCATTTTTAAAAAATGTAACGTTTAATAAAGGAAAATTTATAAAAGTCATAATAAACAAGCTATCGGTTACCTTTTTCTTTTAAACAGCAGAATGTTTTGCTTCGAAAATTTGAATCCTATATGTAGTCCATGTTTCATTTATATAGAGAGACTTTTAAAATTCTTCACTTAATTCTGAGCATGATTGATATTCTATAATGTAACATATTCAGAAAATTTAATTTTCAGTAATAAAGAACGGTTAATTCTATTTCATTTTCGTTTGTTTCAACTAAGTGATTTTAAAAATGTATGTTTTGAAGATGGTAACATTATTGATTAAATAGGAATAAAAAGCACAGGTGATTCACATTTAATTAGAAATTTAATTTCAAGGAAAATGTATTATATGTATATCTAAATATCAGTCTTCATGATTATCATACTTCATATGTAATTGGTCTTACATCTCATCTTTAAGAAGAAAATTTCATAGTCATCTGTAATCACTAGTATTTGAATCATTAATTTAGTAATAAATAAATTAATTTAAATATTTGATATCATTTATGCATAATAATCAAGATTTTAAACTTATAATTTAGACATAAAAGATAAAATTATACAGTGGTTATATTGAATAATTATAATTTATTATAATACTTTAGTAATACATTATATTGAAGCATAGTATATTATAATTAATTACTAACTATAGTTTTAAATAAATATACAACAACCAAAAAATCTTATTACCGTACTCAGCATAACTACTCTAAAGGCGATAGAAATGCATAATTTTTTATTCATAATTTATAAGGGAATAAAATAACAAAAAAACAAATGAAGGATGTGCAGGAATTAAATAATGACAAAAATAAATGAATTGCTAATTTTAATATTAAAATATGTTTTGGACATACATAAATTAACATGTCTACTGATCTTTAATCACGAATTAATCTTGTAGAATGGCCCCGTTATTATTTTATGCTCGTATATATGCGGTTATATACGTGATAGTATGTAGCTGGTAATTTTTAATTTTGCCCCTAAATTGTAGGTCGTTAAATTTGTTTTGACGTCAATTATAATGCTGTGAAGTCCAAATACATACAATGCCATTTAAGAAAGTCAAGACAACCTTGATTTTTTGTTTAAAAAAAAGTATTTTTTTTTTTTGCACGTTTCTAATATCCAAATATGACAACTAACATTTGTTCACAATATTTCTTTAAGAGGTTATACCAAAAATCGGAAATGCCAGGAAAATGGTGGTTAATTTTAGAAAATACACCCTGTATATCATATAAACTTCAAATTATTTATTTAAATCTTTAGCAATAGTATATTAAAATTAGATAAAATTGGAATTATAATTCGTCGGTATGTTATCTCTCCTAAATACGATCGCTGAAATCAATCACAATAATTTCTTTATCAATATAGACTGGAGAATACCAAGAACCTTTTCTAACTTATATAGAGTTTGACAACTAAACGAGCTGAGAATGATGCAATTCTTAAATAATAAAATTGTTTCACAACATTTGATTATTTCTATTCCACGTATTAACTTTGAGAAACAATTTTAACGATATATTATAGAATTTATAGAATGCAATCGTGTTGGTCTTTTTATTCATGAGATTGTAACAAAATTATATTCTAAAAGAATAAGCAAGCGTTCACAGACTCTTGAGCATAGTAGACACACCTATTAAAAGTTTATCACATTTGTATAATCCGCGATATGTGTTATTAACAGCTTGCAAATAAGCAATACTGGAATGGTTTAATTCAATTCAACATTTAAACAAGAAAAATCCTTCTAAAGATCATCAGGATACAAATTAGTCGTCTATTATCCATTTCTCATCGTCGACAGTAATTCAAACTTGGAAACAGCAGGCGAAACTCGCGAATGATTACGAAGGCGGAAGTCAGGTGAATGAAGTTAAAAAAATATTTTAAGCGTGGGAAGGAAATCAGAGATGTATTGAGACAAACATGTGAGCATTTTATTTTTGGACTGGTTCTAAACACCTGTAAAGTGCGTAATGATAGTAAACGAAGAGCTGGCACGCAAATATTATTTCGGAAGAAGACGTTTAACTAACTCAAAAAGCGTATCTAGCCTTGCCTTCTGCGGAGAAAGAATATCAATATGCATAAGGGTCTGAGGGGTATCTGGCGCCCGAAACTCTTTCCTAGCCGGATACTTCGTTCGTTCGCAAGCTATAACAAGCTATGAATTATGAATTGTACCAGGACGAGGGTTTCGTTTCTCTGTGTGTGCTCTCGTCTACTCCTCTTACGACTGTCCAATTTAACAGACGACCCGTACTCGTACGAAAATCAACAAATATTGTTCTTGCTACAGTTATAACTGGTGGCTCGTTATTACGTAAATATTTTGCACCGTGAAACTGTAATTAAAGATCTATTAAATCAGCTCACGCTGGACTAATTACATTGAAATTGCCGCCGCCACGCATCCCCACCCTTAAAATACCGTCGAATCACTGAATATAGAAAACTTCTCGTCAGTAGCTTGATCCTTCTTTTCATTTCTCTCTTCCTGTTTTCTTTTTTTTCCGTGCTCTCTTCTTCTCTTCTTCGTTTACTACTTTTTTTGTCGATTAGTTCACGCGGAAATCAGAAATTTTCCCGTTTTATGTATATGTATGTATTTATGTATACAAATATAATTCTTCGATTGAGAAACGGTTTTTATACCAAATTCGGAAAAGAAGAAAGGTATCTCAATTGGACACGTATTGTGTGTGTGTGTGTATGTTCACCGATTTCTTCGAAATAACTTGACTAATCGATATGATTCCTTTTGCATCTCGTAGAACATGTTCTCCCACTGGTTCTGTTACCATCACAAGTCCAATTTTTATGCTTTTTCATCGACTACTCAGGATTGGGTTGAGCTATCAGGATGAAACATTTTGCATCTTCTAGGAGTAGCCCACCAATCGGTCCCGTTCGCAAAATGTTTCTCGTTTCCTCATTCTTAACTGTTGTTATTGCAAATTCATCGATTTCATTTCATTATATCTGTGTCTTCTCTACAAATTCATCGCTGGTAGCGATGAAATTCGGCAGTTTCTTTACAAGATTGCTTCTGGAAGTCTACATGATTCGTTTTCATACGTAGGCTCGTCGCTCGAAGAACGTTTGACCCGTGTAGTTTTAAGCATATTTAGGTCGTTTCGTTACACATTGGTTGTAGACTTCAGCTGTTTCTTTGCGAAAGAAATCTTAATCTTTGCATTTCTGCAAGTTGTTTTCTCGTCATGCGGTTTATTGGAAACTTTATGCGGTTCTACATCAAATATAGCTAGGCCGTATAAATTTCTCACACACCTAAGAGCGACATAAATTTGTGCCTTTGCAAAATTTGTTCTTCTGCTAAGGTCAATTACAGCTCTATTTAGTATATGATGTATAGTGTATAGTGATGTATAGTGTTATAATTTATATACGGTTACTGCCCAGCTTACGATAATTAGCGACATTCTTCGTTCAATGTCTTCATAACCTTCAGTCGCTAAAAAAGGTTGCTATTGCTGAAGATATCGGAATGTACCCATCGATATTTTTGAACAGTTTCACTAAAAAATATGAAATAAAAGATCTTTTGCCAAAAAAATATTAACGACTTCGGAAAGCGCTAAAAAGTATCAAATAATTTCTATTTTATTCGTATTTTATTTAGACACATGCATATAGAACATCAATTAGATTACCATCTCGAAGGCGACAGAAAATTAAAAATACTACTAATATATAGTCTATTTTATTTGTAATTATATAACATCGGTAATAGTAGCGATTGTATCTTAAGTTAGTGCTGTATATAAATGTACATTGTATATTTAATTCCATTAATCTGTACACTATTAATACATTCAGCGTAATTTATATCTGCACGAATACAAGCGGCACTTTCAATTTGGCCACTATTAAAACATGTTTTTAGTGACTTCGTGTTACAATATATTGCAATTTAATGCAATTACATGTAAATTTGTTGAAAATTAAATAATATAAATATAAACAAGCTGATTCGAAACATTCGGTGTGCGTTTGACAATACAAACATTAGTGTGGTTTACATGTGACTGAAATAAAAGAAGATTATTTTGAATGAAATGTACAATTGAAACAAATGGGTACTGTTTCTAGACAGAAGGCAACAAAAAAAGTGTAATTTTTAATAAAAAAATTTTAGACAATATAGTCGTCGGACAATGTTACTTAAATAATTGAATCGGAGCAACATATGTGTGTGTCAGTAGTGATACGAAACTAAAATCTTGATCTTTATTGTAGAGCTAATAAATTATTATTTAAAGAATAATAAAAAATTTATTAATTCTTTGAATACTAAATATTCTGAACTTGAACGTTTCCGACAAACAATGTCCGATTTCATAGGATTCTTACACTCAATATAATACATATAATATATTTTGAATACATATAATACATATAATATATTGATGTTATATAAAATCATATATATATCACTGTTCAAAAGTATTCAGATACTTATTCCTGACAAAATATAGTTTAAAGCAAAAAATTACGGATAAATTAAACTGCTATATATATTTTACTTTTTATAATCGTTGCAGCAACATATAATAGAATATTACAACAAAAAATGTAAATCATTTTTGAAACCCGATGGCAATAATAAAATTGCAGCTTACAATTATAAAAATTTAAAAAAATACTTAGCTTTTTATTTACTAAATCTCCATATAAAATCTCCTTATAAAAAGTTATGTGACATTAAATTAACTTTTACATAAAGTTCTTACATTGTAAATTTATTATTTTCCGAAGTACATGAGATTCTTAATACTGATTTTAAGAAGTTTAATAAATCGGTACTTATATGCATATGTATCATATATATATGAGAATGTTTTTTGAAATTATACCAATTGTATGGAAATTAAACGAGGATGATTGCCAGACTAATATAATTTCGACGATGCTTTCCGAAGTTACTACAGTCACTTATAATTCCAACAGGTGAATGAGATGTAGGAAGTAGTAATGATCTGATGATAAATATTTAAAGTATCCATCGGTACAGAAGAAAACATTATTTATCATTCTCTGTCACATCGACTTCGGCTAAAATAGAAATCTGTCTGTCGATAATGCAGAATTCTATCTCGGCAACAATCGATACTATTGTATCTACTTTCATTTTTGCACAGATTCCACTGTGATTTGTCTTTCACACTTTCTCACATATCTACAATCGGTAAAACTGTAGTTTCTTAGAGCGAACGACTGGCGTCTCTGATCGAGAAATATTAAGCGCAGGAGCCAGGGGCACGATTGTCCTCACGGGTTGCTAGTCAGCAGGAGTTTAGTCGGTGCCGGTCCCGAAACGCGTTCACGTCTGGACATTCTACGGGACACAATATCTAAGATGGCAACAAATATGTACATTTGATAGGGCAGTCTATTCGAGGAGAAATCCGATTCTGTTCGATCAGAACAATACGGCATAATGAACGGCTGACTAGGTATAATACACGGCATGAACGGATAGTTGAGGGACCGGTGGTTGTCAGTTCATTCCTTAAAATTCCGAAACGAGTCCAGCTTCTCGGGCGTGTGATATCGCTTTCCGTTTAACCAACTTGCCATATACGGCTGTTACCTGCGCGAAATAGACGTGGTGTGTGGGAAGTTAAGCATTCCAATGGCACGCCCGTGACCAATGGTTCCACAGGATAGAGGTAAGCAATAAGTTGTTCACATCGACTCCTTCGTCCTTTTTCACGCCGCTTTTCTATACAGCACGCGCCAATCATTGTCACCGATTGGTGACAAATTTTGATTGAACTGTGTTTTTTCAAGAATCCACCGATTAATTGATAGTGCGGTAGAATTTGCCTTTATATCGAAACTTTTGTCATTATTTGTAAGATTTAACAATGGTCAACGAATCTATAAGAAGTATATAATTATTGAAAAACAAAGATAACATGCTTGTATTTTATTTAGAAATTAAATTTTGTAAGTTGAATTCGTTTATATCGAGATATTTTGGTGCTATTAGTAACATTCCAGGTTGATAAATGAATCTTGTGAAGGCTATAATTATTTTAAAGTGGAACAACATCTTTGTATTTTATTTAGAAAGTAAGCTTGATAGATCGAATTTTATAAAATGAAATTGCCTATTACGTTTATATCAAAATATTCGTTGCCTCATATCGATAAGACTTAACAGTAATGAACAGATCTATCAGAAGTTCGTAATTATTTACAAAATATGCTTGCATTCGATTTAGAACGCGAATTTTGTAAACCGAAGTTTGCGAAAATACCTGTGTTGAAATTGTTTATCGTTTTTGTATCAAAATGTTTACCCTGATGTGATTTAACAATGATGAATATATATGAATCTGTATCTATTAAAAAAGAAACAACATGCTTGTTTAGAAAATGGATTTCGTGAAAGAATTCTACGAAAATGATTTTATACAAATGGAGTTTATGGCCAAGTCTATTTTAGAAAACTTTTCTTCACGTTCTTACTCATATATATTGTACCATCAGTACTCTTTTCGAAATATTTAGATCCATGATTGAAATAATATTTGAAGATAATGTCGGAGAATGTATGTTATGGAAAATTTTATAGTGTTTATCGCATTTAATAAAAGGGATAGAATTTATTAAGGGAATCGAATCGATAGTAACTTTGATCCCTCTTTGACTTATTCTGTTCGTCATTAAATTCCTCGTGGACATTGATCCAAGAATTGCAGGTAATCTCATAGTAAGATGAAAATTGACTGAATTAGTTCTAGACTGTATAATGTAGAAATCCTGCAATTAAAATTACAAGTTCGATAACTGCTCTTATCCAGCTCATTTCAATTTATCAATTTAGCAAATTGGATTTTCAATTTCACCAGATAAAGATGAAATGATATTCCTAAAACTATATATATATATTTCAAATACTTTTTATTAATGTAACTTTTCGTAAATAATTTAAAAATTTTTATAAAAATTAATTTCTAGTATTTAAAATTAACATTATGAATAAATTTGAAAAATTTAGTTTATTAAATTTCGATATGGATATTAATTTTAGTGACGTTACTACATATGTATGTTTAATAAACATTCATCTTACAAAATATAATTCTTTGATATGACACGTTCATTAAGTGCGAAATCGGATCTTACTTTGAGGTAGACTACCTGTTTTCTGGTTAGACGGATACATCTATTTTCATCTTTGAATTACAGTTCTCTTTACTTAGTTTTTATAAGCGCTTAGTGTGTTAATTGTAGTAATGAATACTTTAAATAATTTTTCCTTGGATAAATTTTATAAAGTACTGGAATATTTTCCTTTAAAATATGAAAGGAAATATTAACTGATATGTTTAAATAAAATTTATGTAACCACGTACAATAAAAATGTCATTAACATAAATAAAGTTTGTAATTGTCAGAGAATCATTATTTTTACTCTTCTGTTTAAAAAATTAACAAGTTAGCACCGTTTATGAAATTATTTATTAATTAATTGGTAAAGTATTATAATACATATTCATTATGAAACTCAGAAAATTACAAATTATAATTAAAGTTATGATAATTATTAATAAAATAGTATAACATAAATTTAGTTATTTATATTAACTTTGGTGAAATAATTAGCTTTCTCCGAATGGGTGCTTCGTAGATTGTTGTTTTATAATTCTGGAACTATTTGCTTTATTTGAGTCTTTCCCTACTTGTGCACAGTGAGATTTCCATAACATTACTTTTAGAATGTTATATTATTATTTCAAACTGATTCATTTAATTATAGTTTTCCATGAAGTCATATTATTATTTCAAAATAATTTTAGTCAATTGATTGCGTTAAACAAATTTTAAAATGCAGTATACCCTATACTTGTAAAAATTTCATAAAAGCCGTCTAATCATCAACTTTCGTAGTACTATTACGTGTAAATTTATTTATAAATCACTATATACAGGGTGGTTGGTAACTGGTGGTACAAGCGGAAAGGGGGTGATTCTACGCGAAAAAAGAAATCGAAAATATAGAATAAAATTTTTTTTTTTAATTTTTCCATCGAGACAACGATCTACAGTGAGATCCGCTATAACGAGACGTGATAAAGTGCACGCGTATCGAGCGAAAATTCAAAGTCGATTTTCTCGAAAACAAAGCCTCAAACGAAAAATTTTTATTCTATATTTTCGACTTATTTTTTTTGCGTAGAATCACCCCCTTTCCGCTTGTACCACCAGTTACCAACCACCCTGTATATTATAACATTCATATTTTTACTGACTGATGTGATGAAAACAGTTCTCTATATTAATAAGTTATTTGGAGCATCTTAAAAATTTGCTTTTATATTTTTAGTCTCTTTTCATTTAGGAAAAATCCAAAATAAAGGAACCACCTCTGATTTCAGTAGTTCTTTAGTATGTTGTCAAAGTATATATGCTTTAATTTATTTTAACCGATCATAATTCATTCATTTTTAACACTTTGACTGCCACGTCGAAATCACGTTTCGCTCAGGACGCCACAGTGTTTTAACACAGTGCATCGTTAGATGCAAGATTTGTTCTGATTTTTTATTTATTAATGTTCTAATAAAAATGTTTAATTGTTCAATGGAACACTTCTTATTTCAAAATATATTCTATTTATCGGTTATATTCAAAATACCCCAACTGAATTTTCATTCAATTTTTACAATTGTAAGAAACTCAAACGCTCCGGTCATCAATGATCACGGTGGCGTCACAGGAGAAACCGTGGCCGGTCATATGTGACTAACGTAGCAGTTAAAGTGTTGAGCAATAACACTAAAATTTTTTTAATTATAGCACTATTTCTGAATATGAGAATTATCATATCAACCACAGGAATAACAGAAATCAAAATAAACATCAATGAAAGTAAAAAACAAATAATCAATAGTAACATAAATTGCTACGATCTCGTTAATCATAATGGCTTTACTACAAGTAGGAGAGTTATAAAAATAATAAAATTTATCATACAAAGATTAAGAAAAGACAACAACACCGAGAGACAACAACTAGCGAAGAAAGAAATTATTCGAATACTTCAATACTACCATAACTTGATATAATCTTGTCAATTATATTACCTTCATTCTTTACAAATTCTCACCAAAAACATTGGATAGTTCAGGAAGTTGCTAATGGCATTTAGAAGATATTTCATGAAATTTACTATATCCGTATGTATAGAACTAATATACCATTAAACAATGATTCCTTGAAGTAACTTTCAACTTAAAAGTATTCAATTTTTTATCGTGAAAATTGTATAAGAAAAATATTCTATAAGATCTTTCTTTCAAATATCATCAAATATATCATATATAAATATATTAAATAAAATCGTCTGATCGGAGACATTCTAAATATTCTGAACAGTCCATTACAAAGCTACACTGGCGCTCATAACCAGCCGGGTACCTTAGCCGACTTATAGCAACAACAAAAATGTATAAAGTAGTGAAAAAATGGCTAAAACTAATATTTATCATCTTGCTATATACTCGGCTAATAATCAATTTTAATTATTTGTTTAAGTATTAGTCAACAGTAAATTAAAATTGTGAATGCAGTTTTTATTCAAATTTCTTAAATATTACTGCTCGAACTAACGATAATCTTTTCATGGGCTTAGAAGGATTTTTTTTATCTGATCTATATTGTCTGGGAGAACAGATATGTATTAGTCGGTCAAAACGGTCATGCAGTTTTTCACATGTAAACAAAAAGCGATTTTTTTAATAAAAGGAAATATTTTTATTCGATATTGTATTGTCCATTTTGATTTATAATATTTTCGAATTTTTCGAGCAGTGTCAAAATCACATGTTTATAAAAATCCCCATCTTTCCCGCAAAATTGAATATTGCCACACGAACTTATTGGCCAACCTAATAATTTAGCGCTAAAGTACTCTCGGAGAATATTTTGTTACAAATCTCGTTGAAAAGTGTTGAAAATGACAACGTGAGTTCGTGCTCGCCATCCATATGCAGATGCGTTAGTTATAAGAAATAGTAACTGGAAGATAATCCTAGTTACAATCGATAGATTTAATCGATAGGCTTAAGATGCTTTTTTGTTTTTATCCCTAGTTTTTGTAAGCGCGTGCAATAAAGGCCTTTTTTGTCTCAGAATGGTGTGATAGATTTATCTATTCAATAAAATAATAACTATTCTGATCCTACCTCTGAGTATAGAAATAACAACAAAAAGTTATATTATAAGTTAATTTTTTGTGAATATTAATATTTTACTGGATATTTAATAATCTTTTAAATAATCTTTTACCATATCATAATAATAAAATAATGGTATAAACACATAATTTTCATCCGCAGTTCTGTAATTAGGTTATATCTTGTCAAAAATGAGTGTATAGATGTTCAGATACTTTTGATTGATAGTGTATCATCGAAAAAATGATTCCATTTCTACAAAAGCACCTTGCAGAATATCACCTGGGTATTGTTATCCCGAAAATCTTTGACTACCTATAGTACGGTTTTCACCGTTTTACTTCGAAACAGAAGTTCGACATTGTTTTTGCAAGGGCACTACATAGATTCATTTCAGACGGGACACGATTCACAAAGTTTCTTATGAGGATTTTTTAAAAATTCAAGACAGACCGTAGGTGGGACAAGAATACATATATGTATAGCGCAAATAACTACGTAACCAGACGCGATCTAGGAGAGCAGTGAATTTATGAATTCTCGTCCAACGTAATTTGCTTGAAACGTGAATAAAGACCGTAATTTACGGCAGGGAGATTGTTATCCTATTCTCTCTTGATATTATGCAGAAATTTTTGTAGCAAGGCGCTCTAAGGTTGCTATAGTTCGCGCGTTCTTGCCTGGTTTATTCGAGTTTGAACGAGACTTATACATTGTCGGAGATAAATCACTTTTTTCGGAGGAAAAATCCGGTGATATATGGGCAACAATAGGGCATTAATGCTTAGACTGTACACCGCGCAAGAATTGAAAGAAAAGCTTGAAATACGAGTATGACATTGGTTGTTTGGATTCTTGTAATTCAGTTGTTGGTGTAATTTATCGGCTATTTTTATGCATTTTGTATAACTTACTTCGGAGCAGTATTCGAAAATGCAAAATATTTATTGAAATTCCTATTCTAATTCTCGATATTTTACAGATCATTGCATAAATTTTGTGATCCAAGGAAAAAAATTTACTGTGTAAACCTCACAGATATTATATCAATTGTAGAAGATTTCTTGTCAAAAAAATATTATCGACTTCAAAATATATATATTTTCAGCAATTATTATAAGCAATAATTTCTATTTTATTTGTATTTTACGTAGACACATATGCAGTAAAGATTACATATTTACTTACTAAACAGCATATTAAATGTATCACAATCTTTTTGAAGGCGGCGCAAAATGTCTTAAAGTGCTTCTGGTATAACAATACTTGAGCACCACACTATAATATTTAAACTCGTTTATATTTATGTATATTATTCAAATTTCAACAAATTTATACCTAACTGCATTAAATTATAATGTATTGTAATACAGGCACCAAGAGCATTTCTTAGTAATGGCCAAATTGAAAACTCTTGCTTATATCCGTACTGATACAAATTGCGGTCAATGTAGTAATAGTGCACATGTTATCTTAATTATACAGGGTGGTTGGTAACTGGTGGTACAAGCGGAAAGGGAGTGATTCTACGCGAAAAAAGAAGTCGAAAATATAGAATAAAAATTTTTTTTTAATTTTTTTTTTTAATTTTTTCATCGAGACAACGATCTACAGTGAAGTACACTGGAAGTGGACTTATGCTTGAAAACGAATCTAAAGGACAATGTTTGCTGCGACGAATTGAAGCCTATATTGAGAAACAGCCGTCACAACAACAAACAACAGCAAACCGTCGAACAATTCGCTTATGTACAGCTAATTATTGAAGCAGTTTTGAATTAAGTACATAAAGAAGGAGTAATTGTGAAGGACTGTTGCATTCAATAACGTTAGCGGGGCGTTCACAATTTATTTATTTTTTTTTGTGCATTACTTATTTTATAATCGCATCAACTATGAGGTCATTAGTGGCTACTTAAGGTTATACACTATACCAGATATATCATTGTGGTACTAGCGTTACACGGGTTCTAGTACTCTAGGATAGCACCAAGACACTACTAATCTAATGTCCTAGTACATACTCCGAGAGTAAGCAACAATTACTTTTAGTACGATTGAAGGACATGTGTGACCTACAGTTTAAGGTACACTACGAACTACCAGAGACTTCGCTGTAATGAGGACATACAATTCCGAATAAATCAAGTTGCAGAGGTGCCGGTACCTTCAGGGTTCAAACCGGATACTTCTCAGTTGATCGCCAGTTATGTTGTAATGAAACATATTAATTTCTGATGGTTTGATAAATGATTCTATGGGAATCATAGAGAAATTTACACGGTCAGTACTTAAAAGGGATCAGCTGAAAGAGGGAAAATTGACGCACTCAGTACTTCTAAAATTTAATGATGAATCTATGGAATCAGATTCAAAGATATCGATAGCTACATTCCGAAATCTCCAGTAACAGCAATACTTCAAGTGTGGAGACATTGTGTAACACAGCAGGTAGTGGAGACGTTAAGCGAACAATGTTACAGCTCATCCTAAGCTGAAATATTATTAAGTAACTATATACATTAATTATAAGGGACTATACTAAATAGGGCCTTAATTGATCCTAGCGAAGATAATTTTGTAAAAGTTCAAATTTACCGTACAACCATATCCGACTTAGTACCAAACAAAATTCTCAATAAACTGCATGACGATACAACACTTGCAGTAATACAAAGACTTCTTTCGCGAAGAAACAACTGAGATCTACTTCCTACGACCAATGTGTAAAGACACAACCCAGGTATACTTGACACGAGGAGTTACTAATAAGAAAACACGAATCAAATCAGCTTTGAGCGACAATTCTATGTACGGGAACGGATGGACTACGCTTCCTATACGGAGGAATCGAAAAAATTTACTATTTCTACATGATGTTAAAGGTTTGATCCCGATAGCTTAATTCAATCGAGGGCAATCGACGACCATACATCAAAATTAGATTTTTGCAAAGAAAGATAGTGTGCAAAAAACAAATACAAAAAATGTTATAACTGTATATGCATGATAGATACAAAAAGAATGATGAGAGGAATGAGAAATAAAAAAGAAGAATATACGCATCAAATTGAGACACATTCCTCCTTTTTCGAAGTCGGTATAAGAATAATAGATCTCTGTCTCTAATAGTTCCACACCAAAGTAATGAAGGTGATGAATAAAAAGTTAAACATCTAAAAAGGAAACATTAGATAAGAGATCTTATAACATTAACAATACCAGTCACTATACATGTGTGATATATCAAACTAATTTTTTCTAAATTAGAAAGGTTCTATCTTTAAGAAATCAAATTCTTTAAATACATATGTAAACTATTATTTTTTGAATTATGCTATCAAATCATCAAAAAGACATTATGACTTTTAACATGCCAAAAATACACTTTACCATTTTTATTAATATTATGGTATTTACATACAGCTGATAATTATTGAATAATCCATGAAAACTTTTACAAATTACTTCCTATTTGTTTCGAAATTAACAAAATAGATATATTTGGGAGAAAGGACAGAAAATCAATTCAAATGACTGAAGATTAGTTATTAATTTTCATTAAAACGATAACAGCTACTTGTGATTTTTTGTTCCATGCCACAGTAACAGTGTATTAAATGAAAAATTGTGCAATTTTCCAAGCCATAATTCATGTCGTAAAATTTTTATCTATGAATTTCTGTAATGTAATAAGTGTTCGATATATAACGTATGCGGGACGCGATATTAGCTATTGAGAAAAATGAGAAGGCATTGAATATCGTGCTCCAGGGACAGCAAACTGGAAAGCCATTCTTCTTTTTTCGCTATTCGCTAGATTACCGGATATACTATGTCCTCATTTTTAGAAGTATGCATAAAAGACTATTATTATTTCTCTTTTCTGATAGAAAAGATCTGTTCGAGAACATATTCACCGTATTTGATTCCAGAGTTCTTTTTTATAAACAAACAATCTTTTATTTTCTATTGTTTGAAGTCATTTCTGCATTTATCATTTTACATGAATAAAGTAATCTGAGATTAATTTAATAAATCCAATTTAATGTAATATATACAAGTGGCATCTGTTATTTGCCTCTACAGGTCATCCTATTCCCAGCATTAATGCAGATCATAATATTAAAATTTATATGCATTCTCTTAGTACTTTGTTTTGTCTCCATAAATCTAGACCCAATCTAACCCCAAATACAAATATAGCAACTAAGTTTTGTATTCTCGAAATTAAGAGAAAATATAACGAATTTACGCAAAAATCCGCAAATAATGTACGATAGTTTAGGATTTTTCTGAATTCCATCACATGGGAATATCAAGCAACGAAAAAACCGATGTCCTGGTTAAAACAACAACTATAGAACAAATTGATAACTATATTTGTATTTCATTTACTGATTTTCGTGAATCATTTAAGTACGAATGTAATTTGTGTACGAAGAAGTGTATAAAAACTCAGGGGTATATAACAGGCAAAGAATAAATCCAAGATTATTTCGAAGACGATAATAAACCATGGTTCGCAAATAAACTCTCACGAGAGTTTGGCGTCACAATTAATTGACGTAAATCAGATCATTACAATCTTTTTGCGTTTCATTCGCACGTTCGAATTATAAGTGATATAAAATACAGTTGCAACTTCGGAAAGTAGGATTTAAACTATAATCTGGCAATATCTCTTGTTTAATTCCTATAGAGCTGATCCAATAAAGGATTAAAGAAAATATAAACTGTACTCGTTACCGAACATGAAGCTTTTACTTTATGAACCAGATATTAAAGCGCGTTCTCGTGTATACTTTTTTCTTAAAAAGTGTAATTTCTAAATGTAAATTTTCTGTACAGTTAATGTCTAAAATCTCATGTATCGGGGAATGGTAAACTGTAAGAACTGTATGTAAAACCTAATGTAACTGTATAAAAAGAGGTAAGAAGATAGAAAGATGCAGCACGATAATGTGCACACACAACGAAATCTATTACATGGTAAATTTATGAAGGAAATAAACATATAGAGTTATTCACATTAATATCCGGACACAGCACTATCTTCTGTATTTGCTATTTTATATGACAAGAGATGATTTAAATACCGCCTTGTTTATTCTACGAAAATATGGATTACATTTATTGTAGCTTGAAAATACATTTTACTCTCGTGTCACAATACTATTCTATCGATTCTTAAAAACAGTTCGAACTGTGAAATAGATTTACTTTGTATAATTAATGCCAGAAGAAATTAACAGAATGTAGAACAGATACATCAGATACAACACTTTCCCATCGACAAACAAGTTTTTGAATGTCTCTTTTATGAAGAGATAATCAGCAGATTTTAATTAGGAAAACAACAGTTCCATCTTCATATTAGTGACAAATAAATTGCAAATGTTTATGCAAATTCGTATTTTTATTAATATAACTAGAAAAAATAGAATCTAAATAAAAAATTTAACTCTCTAAATATTATAACGAGTATATCAAGTATTTTATATACTTTTTAATATTATGTGTAATCTGTTCGTTTTTGCATATTTTAATGTCCCATAAATGCATAAAAATCCGTAGTCTACCGATAAATATCTACTAACTTTTTTGATGAAAACTTTTATCTTAAAGTAATTTAATACATTTTACTATACAAAATTTCTAGAATCATTTCTTCAAAATTTGTTTGCGAAATGAGATTTTTATGATATTCTTTTCAACAAATATTCATATGTGTCCTTCTAAAACGTCTTCGATATTCTTCTGTTGGAAATAGTGTGTAAAATTTTTATTCGATCTTTTGAAAAACTCATAATTTATCTTTACGCTTCGCCATACGAAACGTAATACCGTTCCCCTTTTTATACGCGAAACTCTACAATTTACATTAATTTCCGAGTATTCCAAGAATAGAGCGCAGCTCTTGAAAAAACATGACTCTACTTTGAATTCATTCGATCGAGCTTCTAAGGGAATTAGTAACGTTGTTACTGATGAATGAAAATTACTTCAATAATAAAGGAGAAAAGAAAGCTTTGTATTTTGTTAAACGAAAAAATCTTGTTTTCTAGGAAAAGTTCAATTACTTCTGTACTACCGTTTCAAGATGCAAATGTAAACAATTGAATATTTTATGATTTGTTGTTGTTTCGCAAAATGAAATTTCTCAAAAAGGAACAAGTAACAACTATTAAGCACTATTTTCTGTACAACAATTTGGAAGAAGTATATAAAATATATTTATATACACGATGAGGCGATAACTTTAATCACCTTGAGTATTCGTTTTTTTTAGAGATATGGAAAATATTTGTCTACAGAAGTTGTATGATACAGAGGAGGCTATAATATTGCAGTAGTAATTTTTTTTATAGCTGGAGAACTTTAAGGAGCATTTCTGTAAATTGCATGCTGTACTTTGCTATTTCCGAGAGAGTAGAGAATGTTTAGACGATTTACAATTTACAGAACGACCCTAATAGAAAATCATTCGACAATAAATAAAAGATGTTCGACAACCTGCCTGCTTGCATTAATGCAATTCTCAAATTGTCGGATTGTCCAAATCTTGCACTTGTTATCATTTCCGCATTGATTATTTCTAATATTTATTATATGTTTAAAATGACTATTCATGGTGTATACTAATTCTCAAAAAAATATATGTTTGCAGTAAATATTTTGCAATTTCTATATAATGTACAGGATGTAAAGAAGGTAAGTGTAAAGAGGATTGTATGGATTCGACATCTTCAGATTGGTGGATATTTGTAAACAAAATTTTGTGCAAAACCAACCTTGACATTAAAATTCAAGGTTAAATCTGTTTATTGCAACGTATTTAACTCATCACGAAGAACGAAAATCTTAAAGAAACCAGGATGGTAAATAACCCTTCTCTCGGAAAAAGAATAATAAACTTTTAATAATTCTTAAACGAGCTTTATTTACAATATGTCTATATCTATATATTTATATTTATTTTTAATAAAAGAAATAACATATTTAATAAAATAAATAATTGATGAAATAGCAGGAACTTATAGATATATTAGAATACAGTAATAATAGAAGACTCTTAGGTGTATAAAACTGATTTTCAACTAAGTTAACAATTTGGTGATCAAGAATTAATACTGCGACATTTAAATCCATATCAAACATTAGACAAGGCTCAGCATTTCTAAAGAAAAACAGATTAATTGTCGTCCTTGCTCGTGCATGTTTCCTAATGAGCTTACATATTAGGTCGTCCGAAAAGTTTCTTTCTTTTAATGGATGCACAATATTTTTATACTATTTTATCGAATTACGTTGTTCTATCAAAATAAAGATCACAACGTTCGACAGATTAGGTTTCATGTTTGTGTAAAGATGCATTGTTGTAAAAGAAAAACACTTTTCGGACAACCTAATAGAATAGGTCGTCGATAGCGCAGCGAATACGAGAGGAAACTTATAACTTTCTAAAATTCGCCGCGTTCATGTACTCCAAATAGCTATATTGTCACTCCACGAAATTTTTGTTATTGGATACTATTTAATTTACAATTATGCTTTTCGGACCATATAATGAATGCAGTAACATACTCAACCAACAGAAATTGCAACCAAATGGCATGAACTATGTGCCTACATTGATTAAAGTTGGACATCCGTTGCATAAATAAAACATCGAATTGAATGGTTTTTATTGACTGAAGTAAGTTTAAATAGCGAGGAAAAAAGGAAAAAAATGCAATAAAGAAAGGGAGGAATGTAACACATAATGATAAGTTTATTAACCTGTATCAATAGAGCTACTTTTCTTGCACCTGACTATAAAATGTAAACACATTGTTAATGGAGCCAGTTTAAGAATTAGTAAAACTTTAACATTCTTTTTTTGGGAGGAGGAGTCAATTGCGATCCATAGTTCCTTTGAGACCTTTGCTCCTCGTGGTGAGTAGAATAAATTGCAATAAAAAATATGTTAGCCTTGAAAATCATGTTCAAGGTCGATTTTGCACGAACTTTTTTTTACAAATCTCTGCCAGCCCACAACTTTAAAAAATAAATTTAAAAAATTACAGAAAAGCAACTTTCTAAATTATTCTACATTACATACTATAAAAATCATTTTTTTTCAGAAAATTAATTTTTGCTACTTCCTTTAAATATTTCGAAAAATATCCATTATTGGAGTACATAAGAGTTACACTCTTGATTTTTTCACATAATTCCGTGAATTTATCATTTATTTCTAAAATCATTATATTAAGATACTCTTTTAGACGTCAAATAATAAAATGAATTAATTTTTTTACAAATAATAAATAACTATTATACAGATAAAATATTGGATTAAAATGAATTTAATCGGATAACAATTTTAGATAAATATTTGTTGGAAACAATTCTGTTTTCGATATCTTCAATTTATTCCGCAAGGAGCACTGCGTGTGTATGCGGATGTTCGAAAACTGAAAACCGACCAATTCCAACCATTAGATAATGGACGTCCACTGCTCATTAAGGCTTTTCCAGACACCGCGATGCGTCCGTCACACCGTGCCGTGAAAAAAGCTTTCCCAATCGGCTTCTTCGCTAGGGCTGCGTCAGCTAGGTAAAACCCGGGTGGAACGAGCGCAAAGGGCTCTTGGTATAGATCGCCTCGTTAAAGAGAGTTTGGAACACGAATGCAATCACGGGACTGACTGGGAAAAAATCCTTCTCGATCCAGCTAGAAATTTTCGTGTGTGTACGCGCGTGCCGCCCTATTGAGAAAGGCACATAAACGTGTGGAACGTGAGAATGCCGACCGTTGATCTGGTTAGGTCGTCACCATCGAGAATTTCACAATTTCCGAACGAATCCAATAATTTCCTCGTTTCAGAGGAGCGGGTTCGTTCACATACAGAGTATTGGTTACGTCGGAGAACTCGATAAAATGGATTTAAATTGTACCTCATTCGCATGCACGCAAGACGCGAGAATATGTTGTGCACCATGAAGGAAATGGCTGACGGAAAGAATATTTTCGATAATGCGTTTTGGGGTTGATTATGAGAAAATATTTGAAGAGATTTGATGGTTAGGTGTGGTGATGGAAAAAAAGAAAATGTGATTTGGAGTTTGTCCTTTCTCCTGATAAGTAATGTATGCATGTAAGTAAAGTTTTTTCGTTTGTATTTGTGTTTTGTTAAAGAATTCAAATTTTGTTCGAGATGTTCCGATTTATATTTATAGATTCATAACTAAGGTATAACCTTGATTTAATGAAATATAAATAAGAGTTAAATTAGTTTATTGATTTTAGAAATGTATTAAGTACTCAATTTAATAACTTATCATTTGAATTTAAAGCCAGTTTTTAATATGCTGTTAACACTCGATAATATTTAATAAATAATCTAATTAAAGTAATGGAATTATTTAATTAATGAAAGATACTGGAATTAATTAATAATATTACTTTAGCTAACTTTAATGTAAAACATTATTTAACAAAAAGTAATTAAAAACTAATGACAAAGTACTATGTAAAGCTAAATAATCAATAAGTGTATTACATAATATCAATAATATTATCATACACAGGACATTTCCTTCAATCTTGATATTTCATTTAACTTTCCAATTTTATAAAACTTACAACCAAAGATAAAAATAAAATTGCTTTAATATTTAGCATTTGTTTTAAATACTTCTATACTGTCGAGATCAGTGCTTTTGCAAAGTCGTTTTACGTTTCTTCATTATGCATTTTCTTATTATACGTACAAATTATCTGATAATAAATGACAGTAAATGTAATGATATAAAATGACAGAGCTTAGTCTTTTGGAGTGAATAACTTACCGGACTATTTTACGATAAAAATTATGTTACTGGTTTTCGTTGAAATTACGAATTCTCAGTAGTTTCAGGATAAATTTATTTTACTAGTCATGCGATAATATACTCAAAGCTTCTTATAGATAATTTCATAATTATGTTTCCTCCTGTAGATATTTTTTCTTCTATGTATATTTTATGTTTATTATATTTATGTATATTTGTGTATCTGTATGTGTAGTATGTGTATATTTATGTTATATGCGTATTATTAATAATAAATATGGAAGCATATAGTTACATTCTTTGCAAGTATTTATTTCTAATAATATCTAATAAGCACAAGATATAGTAAAATTAAACATATTATATTCTTTGTTTACCACGTATTACAGAAAAGGAATTACGAATGTTGAATTATACTAAAAAGTAAAATAATTCTATTTATAATTCCGAGTCATATAACAAAATATTTTACTTTAAATCGCTTATAATTAGATATTTACAATTGGATATTAATAATTTTAAATTATATATCCAACATGAGCGACGAAAAGAAATTAAAATAGTTCGAATGCATAAAACTAGTAAAATTTTAATTATTAATATTTTGAACAATTCTATTAAACACAAATAAATTTTATATGTATTCTTTATCATTAGTATTTATCTGCTATAAAGTAAAATAACACTCATTACTTGAAACTTCTGATTTTTGTTGCAAAAGAATTCTTTAATTTTAGGCTACTTTGCGTAATAGTTTAATCACTAAAAGAAAAATATTTAAATTAAAAAAGACAACTCTATCCGTGAAGAGGAAAATTAAATGTTCGACGTTACTCGTATCATCGCACCGCCAATCGATCAATTTTTGCCCACATGAAACTACGCACTTGCCCATCGAAAATTTCTGTGGAGAAAAAGCAACAAAAAGAAAAGTAAAAAGAAAACACCCAATAGCCATCCATCTAGCCGAAGAGGCGCCCGCGGCTCGTTTTCAACTGGCATCGACGACACAACAGGCACACAGAAGTGCAGGACGTATATTGAAACCCAGAATAACTGGTAAAAAAATCGTGTCAACGATCAGCGCGATGAAGCACCTGAATTAACCGCAGTTTAGTGTTTACTGAGCCCTCAACAATGTCTAGCGAGCAGGCAATCGATAGAGGAACGTGCGAAAAAAGCTTTCGGGCCGCTTTTATCGACGAGTTTGACGAGGTGTGCACATATCGTCGAACGATGATCGGTAAAAGCAACATAAAGGCTGCGGCATTTCATCTAAGCAGTGGATTGAATATTATAGTGATGTAACTCAGAATTTTAAAGATTTGAATCTAATTAAGTATTTCAACTTTTAAAAATATCATCCCTTTATTTTTTTATTGAAGGAATTGGAATCTCCACATGGAGATTACTATGCAATACAGTGTACATTACACAGTGTCAAACAAATTACGAGTACGGTTAGAATCTGTACATAATTTCTTATGCTATTAAGCTACAGTTTTTAAAAAACGAATAACTAAGATTGTACTGTCGTTATAGTATTGTAAGTAACATAATTATTTATAGTATACGTATAGTATAGTGAGGTTGCGCACTAAAATACTAAATAATGATGAGAAAAAGGTCAATCTCTGCAGTTGTTTAATTAATTTAGATTTCCTATTTATTTATTACAAATATTTATTACAGCCGTACAAGTGTCTACAATGCCTGATATGTAGATGAACTCACAAAAGTGTTCAAATACTTGTTACATAAAACTTTTATGAATATATTATGTGTGTCGTACAAAACTCTCTGAAATTTTGCGCTGTGAGGCGGCCGATCAACATTTGATTGCTTATGAATCGTCACTTTGTTGAATCCGAATAAGAATCGCAATACAGACAATTTCGTTGTCAATTGAAAAGGAACTGCTTACAACACTTTTAAGTGTTTATCACTTCCCTCTCCAGTCTCATGTGCATTTTTAACATTTTTTCTCATTTCCACATCTCTTCTTTCTGTTTTCAAGTTATTGAGATTTAACCAATATATTCAATTATCCTTTGCACCGACGCAGGAAGTTACAAATTAAGCTTAAGCGATATGAACGACGCTATGACCCTTCCCTTGAACCCGTATACTTACTTGACTGTTTTCACTTCAAATCATTTTTCCGGAACCGTTACTAATTGGTGCGTACCTAGCTTAGTTTAAAGATATAAAAGGAGCATAGAAATAGGCGTTTATTCATCGCAAATCTATACTAAGTACAAGCATCGACATGATGCTGTAAAATTCAAGAATAATTATACGAGAGTTCACCAAACTAACATACGCCTTACTTACTTTGGCTTCACCCTCTTCCGTTATTATCTCAAACCGAGAGAAGTTCATGGGACCTAACATTCTGTAAAGTGATGCAGCAGTCAAATGCTGGCTTTCTTCGATACTCCTATTTACGATAACGCCTGATTAACTAGATATAAGGGTCTTTTTGCATCAAGGTCAAGTGCTCTAAAACCGTTCTATGTGCAAGTGAATAAATGCCTCAAAGATTTAACGTCTAAATATCCGAATGTAATAAATCTGCAGAAGATCCGCTATACTTGCTGGATCTTCGTAATATGATCAAATTCTTCAACAATTGTACTAGATCGTCTACTGATCCACTATATTACAAATCAGTATTCTTAATAAATTCGATATATACTAACAGTTCCCGTTTTGACAAAGGCAATGGGTGTGCTGTTGTATATCAAGATAAAATTTTTAAATACAGTCTGGATGATACACGTTCAATTTTTTCTACGAGGTGTATGCAGTAAGATCCACTCACCAAATTATTAAAATTGAAATTGAAATTGCTGATGCGAACAAATATTAAACTTTAATATTAAACTTAAATTAAATATTATACTCGCAGACTCTAAAAGTGTAACTGAAAGCATGAAAGATCAAATAATTAGTGAATCAATAATATAAAAAATTCATAACAGATTTCCTCTGGAAAAATAACAAAAAAGTCACACTAAGTTGGATCCCATACCATATGAGCCTTATAGGTAACAAAACCGCAGATAAAATAGCTAAAAATGCTTCAACCATACCCTTTCAAAGTACCTTAACTTTATACAGAGACTTCAGAAGTTTTTTGATTAATAAAATAATTAGAAAGTGGAATGATTATTGGAAAGTTCATACATCTTGAAAGATTTTCACGGTAAGGAGCAACATTTATGAAAACGTTCTATCAGTTCAATTAAACAGACGAAATCAAACAGTCCTTACTCGCTTAAGAATTGGCTATTGGTGGCCATTTGATGTCGAAGAATAAGTGTAACGAATTTAACATGAATATCACAAGCAACCATGTTCTCCGAGACTGCTCACCTTTAAATTTCACACGAAGAAGCTCTCGAGGGCAAAAAAGATTCAATAGCAATAGTTTCATTCATCAACGATATACGTGTTACATATATCTGAGAAACTATATTAAAATAATAAACTCAACTATGTTTCAAAATAACTAACTAGCAAGTATATAGCTAATATATTAAGATGTCGATGCTACTTCAAATTTCCAAATAAAAAAAAGAGTATACTCAAGTGTAAATCACTGATTTTAATGATACATATTTCACTGAATCTTTGTTGTAGTTTCCAAAGAAGGAATTCATCTATAATATCTAAACAACTTCGAAAAAATATTATGTTGTTTACAAATATAATCTTAAAATTTTGTAGAGAGTATAAGAAGACGCATTAATTAATACATAAAAAATACAAAATTTTATTTTTAAAAATACCGATGACATTGAAATTTCACAACAAGACGATCTTGAGAAAAAGTTTATTCTACAGTTTTATATCCTAAGTTTAGTCTTAAAAATAATGTAACAATAAAATAATGTAACTTAAAGTAGTAAAACTTTGCCTTCAAGAGTTTTTTGTAAAGTTATAAAAAAATGGAGGTATTGAAGTGTTCTGATTTAGATGTTGCACTTTGTACAGTTGGCGCAGTTGAATTGGTTCTTTTTTTTTCTCTTTCATCATTCTCCGCCAGAAACGAACGTAATATGTGTAGGAAAAAGCCTCAACTTCTTGCCGGTTACTCGCTGACGCGATATTTTATTCGCGAAAATTTGATATTCTGAGTGTGGTCGGCGAGAAACACTTTCATACGTGCATGAAATTCGATGTAAGTCTGAATTTTTCAGGTGATAGTGAATGTCGCTAAATGAACCAAGAAAAGTTTATAATGTTCAAAAATTAGACAGCAGTATTCATCTATGGTTCGTTCATCTTTACGACCATCTAATTATTATATTCATTTCATGGTGATCATTGAGAATAAATGAATGCAGATCAGGTTTATGATATGGTTAAATACGATAAGTAATGTTTCGAACCGCGTCTTATCTAGCAGTTAAAGGACGCTGTTTTTAAATTGTTCCTTTAGTTTAGATGGAGCAAAAATGTGTTATATTATGCTTGCGAAAGTTATCTCAATAACTATTACATACGTATGGTTTCTTTAAGGTGAATAAAATTCCATTTAATTTTAAGTTGTGAAACAAATAAATATATTTAACTGGCAAGCTTGGTTTAAGAACGAGTTAACTATTATAAATAATATATTATTACTTTTTTAAGGTTGTACCAACCTGTAGAAATCATTAGTACTCAACCACTTTGTAATAAAAGTATATCGTATTATTAAGTATCTACAATAAAAGTACAAAAGAAGTACAAGAAATTTGGTCCGTAATGTACGTTTTGCTCAAATCTACTGTATGGTAGCGATATGTTAAAAGATGGACATAAAATTATAGGTTTATATATATTAGTGACAACGTATTTTCTTAATATTATGACAGGTTATTTAACCTGATCTGCCGTTATTTAATCTTACCATAATTTATAACTAAACTAAGGACTCTGTAAAGACCTTGGCAAGGTGCTTGAGTGAATGTTCAAAAGTCGATAGCCAGTGATTCGAACAGTCGAGCTATGAGGTATCAATGATATAACTATTTAAAAGATGCGTGACATAGTTTACTAGTAGATAATAAACGACCTGACATTGCATTGCAAAAAATAGAGACTTTGTCTGAAGAATCTGTATAAAGGATGGAGTATAGAAGGCACTGATACTCTTTTGGTAAGGAGGCTATAAGGGATCTCATGATATTAAGAAAACTCAAAAGAGTACAGTCGCTTTATAAGAAGATCTAATATACAAAATAAAATTGAAGACTCTTAAAACCACGTAGTATACAAAAAATTTTGATTGGGCTACTATAATAGAATAGTCTAAAGTAATCACGTTACATGGTCTATCCTGTGCAACAATTGAATATCGAACAAAGTTTCGAACACGATAATAACTAACTAGTTTCACGAACACTAAAAAAACAATATTTTATATGCATTGACTACATATACCTTTCATGAAACTTTTAATTAAAAGTGTGTTTTATAACTGGATTAAACTAAATAAACATGGTACAAATATGACTTTTTACAGTACTTTAATGATTGTCTGTATAATGTATCTAATAATTCTTCCAAGACTCCAAATGCAAATACATATGTATATACAACTAAATATTCTTTTAAGACTAACATTAATTTTTCAACTTATTATATTAATTTAAATGACTAAGACCAGTTGATTTGCAATTTCTTTGAACATCAAAATTACTAAAGATCCGAAAAAGAGGATACATTGGGAAATGTTGCACAAAAAGAGGCTATTATAAAAAATTTAAAAGAAGGTTATAAACAAACAAGTGTTTGGAATTCACTTGGAAATATTGTTTTTCGTGGTATCATATATAAGGACTTAACATACATGGAAATTAAATTAGTTAAGATTTTATACTTTCGAATTGCTTTAAATTGATACAAAATGGTAAATACTGAAAAGGCGAATGTACTATCAAAACAAAATGACATTATACATGTAAATTCGACCAATTGCGGGGAGACGTAATCGCGAGGAGAGACGTCAACGGGGGTCGTAAATCCCCGTTACGACTGTAGCAGTCGACACCACGAATTGATCGATCCCCTGATTTCCGTTGAGATAATAAGGGGTGATTGAGTTTGTATAACCCTGTGATTCACAGAGTTATAAATTATATATGTCCAACACTTAGACTACACTGATGCCGAAATAAATAGTTAACAACTTGTCGCACGACGGTGCGATAGATATGTGCGCTAGAGCAGGGCTCTTATACTGGAAATTAGTGTATTAATGGACTTAGCACTATGATGTATTTAGGAGAGAAGATGTATGTTCGACCACACCGAGAACCGACAAAGATTTGCGGGAAGTATGCGACTCTCGCGCTATGTGCAGACTGCCGCGTTAGGCGTTAGTTTTTAGACTGACTGTCGCTCTTTTTTTAATACGGAAGAAAAGTTCGGTGTGGGTGTGCCCCTGTGCCTAAAGAACACGGATTCGTTGTTCCCAATTTCGTTAGGAAAAGTGAGGGTAACGAACCGAGGTGTCGATTGGTCATGACCTGCATTACTGCTCGGAGGGATGAGTAGGGAGTCTCCTACCATCGTGGTGGATAGATGACTGTGTGCGTGAGAAAACCTAGCTTGTTTTATTACAGGGCTATTCGGATTTTCCTCATGGGTGCATACCCGCTTTCTCCGTGTTTTAAGTGCGACTAATAAACCCAAGGACCTCTCTAAAAAACCAGATGTGCGTCGAAAATACTTTTAGGCTTAAGAAATTCTTCAGGACAAACGGATTGACGACACATGGCGAAACAATACAGGAAAGTGAAAGTTATGGTGGGCCCTTAGGTTTATTGAGGGTCGAAGTGACGTTACGCAGGTCGGTTGTTGTCCGGTCGCGCGGGCTGGCGTGCAGATGTTTTAGGCGGCGTAACATCCTCCCCCCGTTGAGAGGGCACCGATCAAATTCTGGCTGTGGAGTCAGGTGTGTCGTTGGTGACCTCCTTCGATCCGTGTGGACGTTCGGCCTCGTCTGGATCTGGGTGGATGGGTAAGGGGACCAGTCTTTTGACACCGCGGTCCAGGATGCTTGTTGCCGTCTGCACGGTAGCGGTCCGGATGATTCCGTCGGCTCCTGGATGGACCTTGATTACGCGGCCCAAAGGCCACTGCATAGAGGGCACGTTATCCTCCCTGAGGATTACTACGGTGCCTTCACGAATGTTATGTTTGCCCTTGTCCCATCTGTTGCGGCGGGTTAGCTCATTTAGGTATTCTCGATACCATCTGCTCCAGAAGTGCTGCTTAATCTGGTGAATGCGCTGCCAACTGGATAGCCGGCCTGATGGAACTGTCCTGAAATCACGCTCCCGTAAACTGGTTAGTGTGTCACCGATCAGAAAATGTCCGGGAGTGAGGACAGGAGGATCTTTCGGATCGGATGAGATGGGAGTCAGTGGGCGTGAATTGAGAATGGCCTCAATTTCTATCACCAGGGTGTTGAGGTGCTCAAAGGTCAGGAGCTCCGTGCCGACCACGCGGATGAAATGGCGTTTGAACGCTTTAACCGCGGCTTCCCATAAGCCGCCAAAATGTGGTGAGTTCGGAGGATTAAAACGCCATTGTATTTGTCGGTCGGCGAGAAAATTCTGTACCCTATCCTGGTGGTCGTCGGACTGCAATAGGGTCCGCACGTAGACGCACGCCCCATATGCCCTTTCGCTAGCGTCACAGAATCCGTGTAGCTCAATTTTCGTTGCGGATTCTATGATGGTCTTCCGAGGGAACCTTGCCGCATTTAACAACGGCAATTGGGTGTGGTATTTGATCCATTCTGTGTGTACGTCTGTCGGAAGGGATTCGTCCCAATCTACCTTCAATGTCCAGACCTGTTGCACAATCATTTTTGCTCGAACGATTACCGGCGCGAGCAATCCTAGTGGATCATAGATTTGTGCGATGACGGAGCTGATTGATCGCTTTGTGACTCGGGAAGTGTCACTGTTCGTCTTGACCGAATATAGTATGGAATCGTCGGCTGAATCCCAAAAGACGCCGAGTGTTTTTAACGTGGATGACTCACCGAGATGTAGTTTCTGGTTGGTGTCTTCCTCAGGTAGCCCTCGTAGCAGATCCCGATCGTTTGATGCCCATTTGCGGATATTTAGACCGGCTAGCTTAAGTAATTTCGTGAGATCATTCCTGACTGATAAAGCTTCGTCCTTCGTATCGGCTCCGGTCAACGCATCGTCGACATAGAAGTCTCGCCGTAGGATCTGCGCTGCTTTCGGAAATCGAGGTCCCTCGTCTTCTGCCAACTGTTTGAGACATCGGATGGCCAGATACGGGGCTGCGGATAGACCGAACGTGACGGTGTTGAGTCGGTAAGTTTCGATCTCTCCGTTGTCGGCACGCCACAGAATCTTTTGATAAGGACGATCTTCTGGACGTAGGATGAATTGACGGTACATTTTCTCGATGTCGCCGGTAAGGACATATTGAAATGACCGGAATCTCAATAGGATGTTTCTCAGGTCTTCTTGTAATTTCGGGCCCGTATGAAGGGCGTCGTTTAGAGACACTCCCGTGGTACTTGATGAAGAGCCGTCGAACACAACCCGGAGCTTGGTGGTGTCGCTCGATTCCTTGATCACGCCGTGATGTGGTAAATAATATCCGTGATCGGTGGCGTGATCCGTGTTGATCTTCGTCATGTGACCCAAGTCTAAATATTCTTGGATCACAGCACTATACGCGGTTTCATATTGTTTGTCGCGTTGGAATCGACGATGAAGAGAGGCGAGCCTGCTCATTGCAGCGGCCTTCGATGACCCTAGTGAGGAAAGCTTTTCGTTGAATGGTAATGCAACGATGTATCTGCCTTCCTTGGTTCGTCGGACATGGCTTCGGAAATGTTCTTCACATAGTCGTTCAGATTCCGAAAGATGAGTAGTGGCCGGTCCCTCGTCGATCTCCCAAAACCGCGCAAGGTCCTCTTGCAGAGCCGTTGTGGTTGCGTGGAACGTATTTATCGCGGTTTGGGACGTTGGACTCCCCCCGATTACCCAACCGAACCGTGTTTTTTGTAGACGCAGTTCAGGTTCGCCTGGTTGCGCCAGATTGACCTGCCCGATGCACAGCGACGCAAATGTTGATCCGGTGCTAAGCAAGACATCGATCGGGGCTGGGCAATGGAATTGTGGATCGGCTAATTGGATATTTCTGGGTAATCCCAAACTCGAGGGGTCGATGGGCTCATTTGGTATGAAGGTCGATATGGCCGGGATAACAAGAAATCTCAATGTTTTCTTATACTTGCCGGTTGGGATTTGGACGAGGAGGTTGGGGCGGTGTTCTTGATCCGTGCTGAGCGTGACTCATACGAGGCATGCTCTTTCGTATCTCTTGGAGCCGAAGATGTATGTTTCCGTGAAGTATCGGATGTACGCCTCGACTTGTGGGACGACCGCGACTTCGATGATTCAGATGGTGATTGTCCAGCGGAGGCTCGCTTGTGTGATGAACGACTGCTCGGCGACCAACCGCTTGCCGACCGACCGCTCGACGATCGGCCGCTCGACGACCGTGAGTCTACCTGGGTTTGTTCGCGGTGTAGATAAGTATGGTGTCGGTGACCGCAGATACGACACGAACCCGATGTACACTGTGTCGGCGAATGTCCTCTGCCTAGGCAATTTATACACAACGATGCCTTCCTCACGATCTGAAAACGTTTTGTCGCTGATTTGGCCTTGAAGATTTTACAGTGCCTGAGCTCGTGAGGTCCGTTGCAGGTCGGACACACCAACGTCCTGCTGGTTGTAGCAAAGGTTCGTCCATGCGGTATGGTTGTTCGCTGACTGTGGTGTTTGTGGGTTGACCCTTTTGATTCCTTCGCTTTAGAGAGGAGTTGAGTCCCGTTCGCCCGTGTTTTGAGAAAGTCTATCAGATGCTGATAGGATGGCACCTGTTGGCGGGGCAGTGTGCGTTGCCATTTACGCAGGCTGGACGAGGGCAATTTCGACGCGAGCAATTCGATAATCGCTATATTTGATGTGACGGGCTGTTTTAGGTTTTCGAGCGCCTTTAGATTTACGCTGATGGTTTTCAACAAATCCTCTAGGGCTTCTGGAGTTTCCTTTTTGATTTCCGGATAGTTGCGCATCAAATTCCAATGGTGCATGCAGATTTGGAAGGGGCAATTGAACTTGTCCTTCAGTGTGTCAAGCGCGATGGAATAGTTGGCCTCTGTGAGTTCTAATGACTGGATACTCTGTGCGGCCCGTCCACTTATAGATGAGCGTAGATGCTGGAACTTTTGGACATTCGTCAAACTTTCGTTACGGTCCACTATGGATGAGAACGTGTCGTAGAAATAGGTCCAGTTCTCGAGGGCGCCGTCGAATTGGGGCACGCGGACCTCTGGAACGGTGGTCGGCTCTGGTTTCCGGCATGTCTCACCTATTTTTGTAGTCGACGGGGTTGTTGCTGATATTTGCTCAAAGAGACCTAGGAACCGCACGTCAAGCTCCCGATGCTCTTGTGATAACGAATCTACACGCGCATCTTCCCCCTCATCTAACACATCTAACTCGTATTGAACCTCGAGTATCCTCCTCCAAAGTTCATCGAACGAGCTGCGGCAAGATGTTAGGAAGAGTCTGTTTGCCTTCCCAGACGCTTCGTATTCATCGAGTTCACGCCTTATGGCTGCTAGTCGACGGGCTAGGGCGCCTCGTCTACGCCGTAACGTGCTGATTGGTTCAGCCTGGGCCATATTTGATTTTAATGATATGAACGATCTTACCTTGATCAAATGGACGTTGATCTGGGATTCGGTTGATAATCGTTACGATGCGGCGTGGGTTCGTGTAGATGCTGAGCGACGGAGGTGCTTCTCTCCGATTCCCTTGATCAGCTAACTAAGTGGTTGGAACTTGGATTTCACGCGACACTGTATAGTCACTGGTCAGTGCACTTTTTGGGCGACACGAAATCCGGCTCGAAGGACCATGTAAATTCGACCAATTGCGGGGAGACGTAATCGCGAGGAGAGACGTCAACGGGGGTCGTAAATCCCCGTTACGACTGTAGCAGTCGACACCACGAATTGATCGATCCCCTGATTTCCGTTGAGATAATAAGGGGTGATTGAGTTTGTATAACCCTGTGATTCACAGAGTTATAAATTATATATGTCCAACACTTAGACTACACTGATGCCGAAATAAATAGTTAACAACTTGTCGCACGACGGTGCGATAGATATGTGCGCTAGAGCAGGGCTCTTATACTGGAAATTAGTGTGTTAATGGACTTAGCACTATGATGTATTTAGGAGAGAAGATGTATGTTCGACCACACCGAGAACCGACAAAGATTTGCGGTAAGTATGCGACTCTCGCGCTATGTGCAGACTGCCGCGTTAGGCGTTAGTTTTTAGACTGACTGTCGCTCTTTTTTTAATACGGAAGAAAAGTTCGGTGTGGGTGTGCCCCTGTGCCTCAAGAACGCGGATTCGTTGTTCCCAATTTCGTTAGGAAAAGTGAGGGTAACGAACCGAGGTGTCGATTGGTCATGACCTGCATTACTGCTCGAAGGGATGAGTAGGGGGTCTCCTACCATCGTGGTGGATAGATGACTGTGTGCGCGAGAAAAACCTAGCTTGTTTTATTACAGGGCTATTCGGATTTTCCTCATGGGTGCATACCCGCTTTCTCCGTGTTTTAAGTGCGACTAATAAACCCAAGGACCTCTCTAAAAAACCAGATGTGCGTCGAAAATACTTTTAGGCTTAAGAAATTCTTTAGGACAAATGGATTGACGACACATGGCGAAACAATACAGGAAAGTGAAAGTTATGGTGGGCCCTTAGGTTTATTGAGGGTCGAAGTGACGTTACGCAGGTCGGTTGTTGTCCGGTCGCGCGGGCTGGCGTGCAGATGTTTTAGGCGGCGTAACATACATGTATAACAATTTTCAATTTCAGCAAGATTAGAATAGATTTCGGTCAACGTTTTACATCTGGGAGTGGTCAGGAAACAAACACGGACTGACGCGAATATTATGATGAGAAGTAACATATATTGTACCGTCTCTTTAACAACATTTCTTAAGCGTGGCCGAACGTGATATGAATAGTACTGAAGTTCGTCCTCGAAGAAAATACGTGTCGTGCGTGAAAAGTTTGCGCGAAGACGTACGAATCTCGCGAAATCTCGAGAAGCGATGAATTTCATTTTTCTCATATGTCCCCGCGGAGACGATGTGGCGCGACGTGCTGACGTGTACGCAAATTCGCAAGGGTTATATCTGAAGATGTTACTGAATATCTAGTAAGAATATCTGGATAAAGAGACTTCTGCTCACTTTAGATACCTCTTTACAAATGGGTGAAGTTTTAACATTCTTTTCAATTTAAAAAATCGTCCTTCACTTTCTTCATCTTTAGACAAATTTGAATGCTTGTAGAAATTTTTGATGAATATGTTATGTGTTTTATGCAAAGGGACATAGCAATTATAATTATATGGGTAAAGTTAGGAACAAATCTGTACATGCAGCTATATAGAAGTTAGAAGATATTTAGCATAAATATATGAAGGGTTCACGAGGGAAGGGAGAAATGTTAAGATTTGGCATTTCTCAGAAAACGGAAATTTATATCAAAATAAAACATAATTTTATTTTTCATTTTATTAGGCATCATCTTTAACTTTTACTTATAATTTTGAGTAATATATAACATGTTAAACTACAAAATGAAAATCATTTCCTTATTATACACCTCAATTTTCTATAGCTGCTGTAAGACTTTAATTTGCAATACGACATAACCAATGATAAAGGGCACATACAGGAGCATACCAGAAAATGCTGAACTCAAAATTCATTAAAATTGACATTCTCCTTTTTTTCCCGTGAATCCGTCATACTTATACTTATTGTAAGTATTTAAGCAACCAATAATCCATTAATTAATAATTAACTAATATTCAGTATGACCATCTTGAACACTTATATATATTATTATATATAAAAATTTCTATGTAAAATATAGTTATTTATATATATATTAACTTTTATTAAGTAATTAATTTTTTAATAAATATGTTTGCAATAAATGTCTTGTACCTTCTATATACATTTTCAGATCGATTGCAAATTTTACCAATATGCTCGCGATACACTGTCTCGTCACAATCGTGCCTCATTACAATGCTAATGAAATTTCGAAATGCTTTGTATAATATGCAGCAAATATTTTTGTGAGCCTCTGTATATAGATATTATACAATAGAAAGAATGAGTATAGATAGAGGAAAAGTAAGTAGAAAAAGTATACGTAATATTAAATGAACTTGTATTTATAATATTCTTAGGTAAATGGTGAGTTCATATAGTAAACGATATAAATGTCAAGAAAATTATATTTGTAAATTGAAAAAATATTTCATTAGTAATAAAGAAAAAAAATTATGAGTGATAGAATAATTTACTTTAATGTTAAAGGATATAAAAAAATAGAGCTATGATTGTAAGTGCCATGTAGATTGCAGCTATGAAAGATGAAAGTATAAACTGCAAATAAATAAATTTAACTAGTTTGATATATTTTTCATAGTTTGTTATTCCTCCTCTAAATCTATAAAAATGGCAGATATTTAAACACGATAACGCTTGAAAAATACATATATAATATTATTTGCTAAATTGATGGGTTATTTTATTTCTATTGAAAATAATTACTTTTGATATTTTGTTTACAATTTCGACTATCCAGTTATCTGTTGCTGAGTTCATTTAACTACAATTATAACAGGTTGATAAATTCTTTATTAGTATATGTTGTTAACAACCTGTATGGCCACAATTTTGATAAGAACTAGAAATCCTTTAGAAAATATCTGCTACTTATAGTTTACTAGACCAACTTCAACAGGATTATAAATTTTTTGTGAATATACAGTAACTCACGAAAGCATTTGAATATTTAATGTAAAAACCTTTTTTGATATACAAAATATTTTGAAATTTTATTGGCATTGTAATGGAACACGATAATTATGAATCCTTTCGCTACATCCTCCGTAAACAACGCCAGTACTCAGGAAGACAACATATCAAACGTGTACACATTTTATTTTATCGGTTTTATCGTGGTTATTTCGAATCACTTTGGGAAGAGAGAAGTCTATAAAGAAATATTAAAATAAGAAAACAATATACAAAATTGGAAAAAATAGTAGTCATACCTTCACCTTCATGTTTGGGTACAGCAAAATGACGACTGGTCCGAAGTCGTTATCGGAATGGAAAACCGGGCATATTTACAACTTTGCACGCCACTGTCTCTGCTGAGGTAGCGTTACCTGTCGGAGCGCTAGGGCATGGAGCTCGAACAGGGGAGACGCCCCAAATTTTTTTTTTTTTTTTTTTACGTGGAGGAAATCTTCATAGACACCTTACCACCCTTGTGCAGGCGGGCAGAAGGTAGTGCCGGATTCTTACCGGCTAAAACCTCCACGGACGGGACACGGTAGACCAAGTGCGCGAGTTGATCGTCGGCGAGCCCCTGTGTGCTTAACAACAAGCACCTTTAACCGAGCACTCCCAGAAAGTATACCCACAACATACGCAAGGGAGGGGCTGGCCGCTTGCCTGTAGTATATTACTTTTAAGAGAAATTTCGGTTTTTCCGTCCATTTTTGATACGCCACCATACCGAGGATTCGAACTCGCGACGCATCGTCTTCAATTTGGGGCTTTAACGAGTGTAGCTGGCTGTCCCGCCTTACCAGATTGTCCTAGTTTCTTCACATTTTCAATCCATACTGCTTTTTTTCTCATTATCACTATATGTTTTATTTTACTGATCACATAAAGAAGTATTTCTAACAAGTTCAGTAAGTTTTTCAGAATCCAACATTATTGTTCCTTTACTGTCACGATTCTGCCCAAACTGAATCGAAACATATACACAAAGTCAGCACCAATACGTTTCGACGCCAGTACCGATGCGTTCTATGTTCGAAAAAGTATTCTTCGCGAAAATGCATTAAAAAATATTTGTCTGATTGGTGCTGAACGGATAGGTTCCGAGTCTATACGAATAATATAAATCGATCTGTATCTGTATCATCCAGCGAATTCAGACGCTACTCGTGGCGAGAGACCGTAGTTGCCCGTAGTATGCGTACATATAAACGGTGTTTCATGACAGGCAACTACAGTCGCCCGTCGTGGTCTTGTCGTAGCGAAAGGATTAAGTTATACAGCATAATTCAAGTTTGATAATTATACATATATGTATGTATGAACTTGAATTTGTATGTATATATGAATTTAGTATATACATATATTAAATTATAAGACATTAGTTCAAGTCAATTATCCATTATATTAATAAATTTCAATATATTTTGCGTGTTATACATATGTGTTTAGCATTAATTACATGTTTAAAACAATTCTATTCACAAATGCTGTATCAAATACATTTGTGATTTTTATGAAATACACATGTTTTATGTCTCAGAATTTAAAATACTTTCATAGCAAAAGTCGAAGTTTTTTTGGTCACTCACTGTACGCTACTTTATTCGACTACATTATTAATAGTACTACAAATTCTTCGTAAATATCCGCTTCAATATCCATTTCAGATCATTCAATCACAATCTCAACAGGATATAAACTCTTCATGAAATTATGCGGCTAGTAATTTATTCATAAAATTATGATCTATTGAAATTCAATAGGATTACAAATATTTTATAAAGATGGTACTAATAGTATGAAATCAGATTTTTCAGTTTAGATACCTTTCGCTAATAATTAGGACCAATATTAACTTATTTTAAGTAAAATGCCATATCATAAGAGTTCAGTTCACATTTTGAGACTTTTAACAATGATTTTTCATTTCTTAAGTCTTGGAAACTCTTTGAGCGGAACCTAATTTTTCACTAGTCTGATTGAAATCTAACTGCTTGAAGTAAGAATAGATCATAAACATTTGACTGATAAAGATCTGAATGTTTTTCATGAGACTAATTTAAAATTTGTGGTTGGAGGCTGATTGCTTCCAAGAACTGATGTCTTACTTGATGAAAATCATGAGTTTAACTCGAAATAAATCTAATGTACAGAATAAAATTGCACAGTACACACTATTAACTATTCGAAGATTATTGTTTCAAAAATCGTTAGAGACTTAATGAAACGTTACATAAATCATATTTATTCAATATCTCATTTTATTAATAATTTTTTAATTCATTTATCGTACTACTAATATTGGAATATATATATTTTTTCAATGTTAGAAGAATTCTTTTAATGAGACATTATTAAATAATTTAAGGACTGCAAATATATCATACACACACATGTAAAAATCACAAAAGATTTGGAGTGGTAGGATGAATAAGTTACTTAATCTATTTTCACAGGATGATAGAACAAAAAAATACATATAGCAATGAATAACACGGTTTATCTATGATATAAAAATTAGCGACCTTCATTGGTTTCATCAGCTTCAAAATATGTGACTCATGTCATATCTTTTCATTTTTCACTACAATTTTTAAAGAAATAACTGCTATCAATAGTAAATGGGGAATTTTTAAATTTCCTTGAACTTTTTAATTTCCATATTTATGTTGCTCCCGTAGTATTAGAAAAACACAAGTTTCACCTTGCACTTCAAAATTCTGGAATTTGGATCATTCTAGTTTGCTACAGAAGTAACATGTACTATAGGAATAACTGATCTTCAAATAAGTTTTTGAAATATTGAGCTGGAAAACTCTAACTTTCCCTAATTAATAAACTAAAAATGCTTTGGTACTACAAGAATAATAAGATTAATAATGACACATTACGGCGATATAAATAAGTAATGTCAAGTTATATCATTATACACAATAATAAAATTAGATCACAAATTGAATAATTAAAAAGAATGGTGTTCTTAGGAACCCATCTTAAATTTTGACTTCGCAATTTAAAGCTTTGTAATATTATCAACTTTCTAAATATTTTATATTATGTAACTGAAATAATAATAACAAGAAAGTTTATGGAGATATAATATACCTGGTAAGCAAAAAATTAGTAATTTCTATCTCTAAATCTTTTTGTTGATATACAGGGTGGTTGGTAGCTGGTGGTACAAAAGGAAAGGGAGTGATTCTACGCGGAAAAAAAGTCGAAAATATACAATAAAAATTTTTCGTTTGAGGCTTTGTTTTCGAGAAAATCGACTTTGAATTTTCGCTCGGTACGCGTGCGGTACGTTATAACGGATCTCACTATAGATCGTTGTCTCGATGGAAAAATTAGAAAAAAAATGTTTATTCTATATTTTCGACTTCTTTTTTCGCGTAGAATTTTCCTCTTTCCGCTTGTACCACCAGTTACCAATCACCCTGTATTATTGTAGTATCATGAACAAGGAGCCTGGGGGTGTTGTGCGGATTATAAACAAGCGGTTGCTGAGCATGTAGGTAGTGAGGCTAAGAAAAAAGACAAGGAGTTGCTAGGGGACAATAACGAATTAACAGCAGTACGAATTGAGATGTCAGAGAGTGCGGATTGCGTTGATGCGATTAATTACTTGGTTGTGTTAATTATTATACGTTTGCTGCGATTAGTTCATGTTTAACAAACATTATTTTCTGTTCAACACCTGTTTAATCTACTTATCATTAATAAACTAATTATAGTAGTTACGATACTACATTATTAAACTGCAAGTACACGTAAACGTCGCTAAGTTAGGAAACTCACACGCGCTCGCGATAAAACGTTTTCGAACCTTAAAGAACTCGTTAAACAAAAATCCGAGTAAATAGCAACATTATATAACATTTATGCGCAAATACGAACAGCTAAAACAGATGAAGGTCGATCGCGACTCGCTGTTCAAAGGATATTATCTTCCGCATCACGTGGTGGGTAAAGTTAATAATTTAACCATGAAAATTCGACTAGTCTTTGACGCATCCTCCAAAAGAAACTCTGGAATATCTGTTAGGTAGATGATACATTTACACTGTACATGGGAGTGTGTGTGTAAGCGTCAGAGGACGTCCAGGTTTTAGTTGAGACAAAAGACTGTTGTTAGATGTTAGAAGCTTCTAGAATAGTCTGTTTGACAACAAACGTGCGTGTAAGAAGGTTATCGAGGTCTTCAGAGTGTAATATATATGTATCGATGTTGTGTGCTAATAAAGTTATTAATTTATTATACCTTAACAATATCGCTAAATGTTCATGGTTATTACCACGATTCAATCTCTTTGCGATAACCACACGTTTTCGCAAATATAACCTCGTTTTGATCGCCAAAATCGTGAAAATGTACCTGCAAATAAAACTTATGCATGAAGACCGAAAATACCACAAAATATTGTGGCGCGAGAGACCCAAAATTCAATTTCCACGTACTTTCTAAATACAGTCACGCACAGAACCGCGACCGCCATATACTTAGCTATTAAATCGGTTCATCAGCTCGATGACGCCGAAGAAACATGGTATCCTAAAACCGTGGCAGTATACAAATCAGATTTTTATGTAGACAACTTCAAAGAAGCTTGCGATTTACGCGACCAACTCACCGAACTCATCCAGAGAAGCGGTCTCGAATTGCGACAATGATTCATACGTAGTATCGTCGATTATCATTCCATGCGAAGACACACACATACCTATCACGTTAGACGGGGCAACAAAGATTCTTGGACTGTATTGGAATCGCTCGATTACGCGTCATATGTAACAAATCGTTCAAGCAATTAACGAAACGGATCATTTCAGCACGAATTGCGTAACTGTTTGATTCGCTGAGACTTCTAGATCCCTTCATAGCAAAGACCAAGCTCTTTATGCAACAACTCTGGCAATTGAAAATCGATTGGGCCGAATCAATTCCAATCGCATCATACACCGTATGGAAATTATTTGAATTGCAATTAATTGCCATTGAACCGATCTCCGTCCCACATCGCATCCTCGTGGACAGATCAACAAGAATTGAAATTCACCCCATATGGCGCGTGCTTGTATCTGCACGTCGTTAGTTCCGCAGGTAATCACGTAATACGTTTAATATGTTTCAAATCACGCGTCGCTCGTCTTAAGACTTAACCGTTTTCACACTTAGGACTGTGCGCTGCGGTGTTGCTAACGATGTTGCATCAGTTCCTCTTCGCGGCGGTCAAACTCGACATTGACGCGAGTACCTTTTGGACGAATTCAATGATGATGCTTCATTGAATAAACATTTTACCTCGTACTATAAAAACTTTTGTTGTTAGTGAAATTCAACGGTTAACTCGCAAAATCCCATGGCGCGACGTATTATCTTCTGATAATCCTTCACGCTGTCTATCGCTGTCTATCTATGAGGCACAGAACTGCATAGTTTAATTGTTAACCCGCTGTAGTATTGTGGTTCGTGATGATTATACGAGGGAAAAATGCATGACCAGTGCCGATATGATTGCCTGTCGAAGTCGAAGTACCCGAACATCTATTCGTATTGAGCTTTATCGCACAAATTACTGATACCGTCGAGTTTCTGAAGCGTTTCTTGTCTGTAAGTAGATTCGAAACACTATCGCATACTATCTCCCGTTTTGTCACAACGCAAGACCCAATGAGAAACGAACCGATCCACTAACACCTTAATAGCTCTTTACACGACAGAAGTAATCCTTCGATCGGTATAAAGAGTAACATTTGTCACTGAATTGCACAAACTTGCAGCAAAGATGATGTCCTATCAAGAGACACTAATCGCTCTCAACCTGTTCATCGACGAACTTTTACTGGGACTTTTACGGGTCGGCGATAGAGTAACAAACTTAACGGTCACTTACGATAACAAACATCCAATCTTGTTGTCTGCTAAACACCATCTCACAACACTAATCATTCGAGATTCAAGCAGGTATTCGGACAATCTTAAACGCCGTGCGACCACATTACTAGTCGATCAATGCAATACAAACGGTACAAATTTGTACCCACAGATGCGTTGTATGTCACCGTGCGAAACCAAATATATCAATGTATCAAATGAGCGACATTCCAAAATATCATGTGTAGTTGAATTACCTGTTTCTAGCGATTGACATCGACTATGGCAGTTCGTTATTTATTAAACAGCAAATCAAGCGCAACATAAAGCGTATAAAGGTTTTCGCAGTTATATTTGCATGCTGAACTTCAAAGACCACCAACTTAGTAAGCGCCTTAACAACCAAAGCCTTCTTAACAGTGTTAAAAAGATTTTTCGGGGCGTGACGAGGCCACTAACTTATATTCGAACAACGCAGAAACGTTCGTAGGAACCGACCGCCAAATTCGAGTCATAAATATTGCGATTACACGTTTCTCTGCGTACATGTCGATCATGCTCACATCACATTTCATTTGATTTTCAGCCTTTCTCGCGCATCGCATTTCTATGACTAATGGGGGGCAGCGGTGAAGTCCATGAAAAAACATTAAATACGTGTGATAGGAAAAACAGTATTATCATACGAATCCTGTATTATCAAGCGATACTCAACTCGCGACTCTTCACTGCGTTATCGTCTGATGCGACCAATCTGACTCACACCTCGACATTTTTTAATTGGTGACTTAATCGCTAGTATGCCTGAAGTAGTAGACGTTACAACACTTCTCATATCTCGTTCGTTAATATGGCAACACGCCCAGCAAATGCGTCAACATTTTTGGACTCGTTGGCACAAAAAATGCCTTAGTAGTTTTGCAATCCGTAAGAAATGGCACGTCAATACTCTCATCACAATTAAGTAGGGTTCATTGGTGATCCTCCGAGAAAACAATGTTTCACCTATACTCTGGCCGCTGGGACGAAGCGCCAACATACATCCAGGTACAGACAACATCTTACGAACACCGTCAAGATATCCAGCAGAGCGCACAAGCGAAGCATCAATACACAGCTATCTGCTACCGCTTGAATCAGATGTAACATAACCGCACTAATGTCAATATAATCCTGTACATAACGTTCAAACCATTGTACATATTGTAATTCTAAAAACCTTTTATACATAAAACAATTTCGTATAGCATCGATTTTATCGACATTGCATGTATTGACCACGTCTGGTCAAGTGAGCGAGATGTTGCAGCGCAACAATACGATTATAAAGCCATGGAATTGGAAATAGTTTACGATTTGACTACCTATAATCAAAGAAAATCCAATGATGCGGAAGTTTTTACAATCAGCATACACTTTTTTCCTTTCCTTAAACTCAGCGCGCTTTCTTATTTTATTGTCTGCGAACTGATCATCGGATACTCGAACACCGCACGCTGTCGCCTCAGGACCTCTCACTATCTGACGTGATCGATACGTAATAGAGGTTGGACTTTATTCTTCTTCGAAACGTACATTCACCAATTAAGTAATTGAGAGAATAAGTATTCTCTCTACAAAATGCCAAGTCAGGAAATTCGAATGCCCCCCCCCCCCGCCCCCCCTCAACTTGCCTAGCTTCAACCATTTCTTCTACCATCAGCCTGTAATAGAATTACGACAAATAAACATGCATTTCTTCTACAAATACGTGACTTATCCTAGTTTTTTTCTGAATGGTCCTTACGCTTCAAGGGGAGTTGATAGCATTAAGTTGCACGTTCGAAGATAGTTCAAGTGAACTGTCTTTCATAATGGAACAATTACTTAAAATGAATAATCAAAATTTGAAAATTTAAGAAAGACAATGTTTTCTTGAAGATGCCCTTTTTCCAATGAGGGAGAATTTGTAAAATATCAAGCTTAAAAAATATTAGTAAAAATAAAATTACCAAAAATACTAACGCTATTTGAATCTCCATAAAGAAATTATTTTTTCAATACATAGTATATTTATTATAAAACTTTATTATAAAAACATTTATATCTTATTTAACAATTATCTCAATAAGATGTCTAATTGATTTATGTTAAATTATACTGTACAATTCCTCTACTCCTATAAGGTATACATTTATTTTATAACAAATAAGTTTAATTTTTTACATAAAATTATAAACATAAGGCTACGAAATTAACTACTTACAATTTAAAAAGGTTAAATTTTATTTCTTACGTGAATATAATCGTGAAGGACTTACTAAATAGTACCTAATATTGGAAAACAATTACGATACAACTTAGAAATAATAAAGATTTTCTGCAAAGAAAATATTATCAACTTCGAAAGAATATAAAGTATAAATAAAAAGCACAAATAAGAAATAAATAAAAATATAATTTATACAGTCATAGAGAAGAATATTTCTATAACTTAATATTGTGTCATATACCATTTTGCAGTGGAAGTATACGTATACTCAAAAATGAATCCGCAGAACAATGTTTGCTGCGGTGGTAACATGAGTTGAAATGTATATTGAGAAACGTAACCGTCGAGTAATTTGCTTATGCACAGCAAATTATTAAAGCAGCACTCGCCTAGACAGCTGCTTTGAATGCAATACACGAAGAAAGAGTAATTGTGGAGGACTGTTGCATTCAATAACGTTAACTGATAAACGGCACAATGGCAATCGTAAAGAAATTTATATGGTTTTATTCTCAATAGTAGCAACATCTCAGGCAACGAAAGGTAATGGAAATATTGAGCGAAGATTGTTACCGGTTATCCTAAACTGGACAGCAACCATACGTGAAGTACAAGGGGCTACGTTAAATAGAACTGTAATTAATCTTGTCAAAGAGAATTTTTGCATAGTACGACGTTCTTAGTTGTGTGAAATGTATAGATAGCCTAGCTATATCTGATTCAGGACTAAACAAAATTGTTACTAAACAGCATGATGAAAGAGTACTTACAAAAATGCAAAGATTACGAAGACTTTTTTCGCAAGAAACAGCCGAGGTCTACTTCCTATGACTAATGTGTAAAGACACAGCGCAATTATATTTGAAACGAGGAATTACTAACAAAAGAAACAGACGAAGTACTCTACCAGTTACAATTTTGTAAAGAAATTGCCCAATCCCACCGCTTCCAGCGACCAGTTTGTGAAGAAAAAATCAGACACGGTGAAATGACCTTGTTATTGATCTATTAATTGACCAATGGAAGAATATACCCTACACGATGTAAAAAGAATTTACTCGATATCAGTACAACTTGTAGAACAGTCACTGAACACACGTAAATGAAATTGGTGAGCAACAAATTCTTTGTAATAGCAATAGTTAACAATGAATAAATTGGAAAAATTGTGGAAACGGAACTACTCGTTGAAATATCCCTAAAGATGGAAAAGATCTCATTCCGACAGCTTAATCCGATTCAGATTAATATGAATTATGAATATACATAAAAATTGGATTTTTGCAAAAAAGAAGGTTCATAGTGAACACAGCGAAAAAATTATTTAACAGGACCAGCGAGAGAACATATCCTACAAAATGCAAAAGGAATCATTCCGATTGATCAAGCCGTTACACAAAAATTGGTAAACATACGTTAGAAAAAGAAATATGTGTACATGGTACATATATGTGGGATGGTGTGACGTTAGCGAAAGACGTGGCTGATTGTTTATAAACGTTGTTAAGATATGTTAATGTTGTCAAGGAGTGCTGTGAGCGTTACCAAGGTTTGTTACAGTAATGGTAATGCTGTGAGAGTTGAATTAATCGTGATCGAGAGAAGTTCATCGTGTTGCTGTGACGTAGAAATAGTGTTAAGCGAATTCGTGAAGTGCGATATTATATTCAATTTTGTGAGAGTGTTACAATATTGTGTTTATCATACTGTCTTTTCTGTTAATTTATAATAAACATTCCTACATATATACTATATTCATCGAAATGGGATACTTCCCTCTTTTTCGAAGTCGCTAGAAAAATAGAATATCCAAAGCATTATCTATAGTTAGTGCAAACGATAGAGATATTATAACGATCAGTATCAAAGTGAACCAATACAAGTTCGTTTGTAGAGTACACTATTCAAAAAAATCGAGAGAACTTGAAAACGGTATTGGTCTCTGTCCTTTTACGGTTTATGTTTCCCTGAACATCCACTACTGAGTTTGAATTGATTTTAAACTAAAGTTATAGCTTGCAGTATTGTGTTTCGTTATCGTATTTGATTGCTTGATACATTAATAATTTCTTTAAACTCGTTGTTTTTAGAATAATGGAGGCATCGTAAATAAAAGTGAAACGTGCAAAACTAAACATTTTTTAAAAATACAATTATTATAAGATATTATGTACATTATTAATGTTAATGAAAATGAACTATTACATTTCGTTAATCAGACGTAGCTTGTAGTTACTGTTACCTAATTTTTACCGATCATTTGAAAAATTAGTCGTAGTATCGCCTTTTACATAAAATCAGTGGAGTGTGTTTACACTTTTGCTCGTCACTGTATGTTGCGTACTCCGTTCAGTCAATACCTTAACTTATTGGCTATCAGTCGACATCTTAACTATTATCTCTAAAACTTGTATTCTATGAGAAGAAGTTGTCGGAATAAAAGGTGTATTGTTAATTCAGTGTTATAATCAATTAATGACCCCTCTTGTCTTAATCGAAATAGGGGATCGACTGACTCGTGGCGTCGATTACCAAATCGTAACGGCAATTTACGACTCTTGTTGGCGCGATCTACTGCGAACGCGTCTCTCTGCAAACGATCGAACAAAATGTGAATAATTTTTAATAAGGGAATACGAAAACTCTTTAGCAGATGGACAAAGTGTATTGAAAAGTTGGGCGATTATAGAGCGCAATATGATGTTATGTCTCTTCTGAAAATTGCTCAAAATAAGCTCTAAAACAACGGTGTAGATAATTTCTATCTTACCTTCGTAATATAAAGTTCTATCCTGGAAAGAGAAAAATTAATTATACAGTAAAATAAGCAACAAGATTCTCCTCATTTAATCACATTTTAAAAGATAAATAACTTACTTGTTTGCTTTCCCTTCACTTTAGAACTGCTTTCAATTATTGGTGAAACGTAGAAACGCTGCCTACCCTCCTATTTCAATGATTTTTGGGTACCTTGTAAAAATCGATATTTTTAACAACTTCCTCCTATATAAAGATATTCGCAGAGAGCTACCGGTACCGTATTGTTACCTATAGTTGTGCGTTTGTAGTAGCATATGCGTCCGTATTAGTTGCCGGCCGTTTATCTTTTATTTATAAACGAGGGTCGGGCAAGTTTAAAGACACCCCGTGTATAACGTGCATATGCGAAATTGTAAGAGTCTGTTACAACTTATAATTCAATTAAATTAGAATATGATCAATGTATTGGATTCTGGGTTTGGAATGGTTCTTTCAATCCGATCGCCGTGAATTGGCCGGCAACGCTACCGTAAAATAAGAACAATTATTGTTTTCATAAAACAATATTAATTATTCATTCGTCTACCATTTTTATAGTTAATTTGTTATTATTTTACGCAAATGTCGAGAGCCGCCTTGTGATGTGCAAATGCGGCTTGCAAATTGAAAGACCTGCACGAGACTGTTCACTGAGCGGTCATTAACTAAAATGATATTTCACTCCACGAATGCTTGGAGTTTATAGTTCAAGATCTCGCACTGGATTGTCAGCTGATTATTACGATGGACCGATTCTTTCTCCATGAATGTTTGAAGATGTTGACGAGTCGGGAAATGCGGATGGGTCTATTCTGTCCGAATGCTGAGAGATTAAAACAGTTCTTTACTCCACATCTAGTAGAGAAGATATTTTTTTTTTATTTAATTTATACTTTACAATTTATCCAGCTGGACATTTGGTAAATTTTTCTAACTTAATAGTAAAGAAGATGTTAACGATTCAAAGGTACGGACGAGATTCAGCTAATTGAATTTTCGAATGATCGAACTCAATTCGAGTCTTCGAATGATTGAACGAGACTGATTCTATAATTGGTGTTCATGGTTGAACGTCTCAAATGACTATTGGGCGTCATATTGGAATCGGAAGCGCTTCCAACAAGATTCGAAATGGAAGTCCAGAAGTATGCACGCCAATTGGTTGTCACCGAACGCAAGATAAATGGTGAACCCGTGCGCTCGAACCGCGAGAGATCCTTGGCGGAAAGCGCCTAAGCGATACCTGAAGGAGCGTGAGGCTTCGATATTAATTACATAAGGATCGTGATAACTGCTTCCGTTGGCCCTCGCCCGATCGGACTATTACAAGCTGCTAAATTACCCTTCAGAAATAATTGCATTTGTGACGCACTCGATCATAAAACTACGATCAACATGGAAAAATAAAAATACTGTTACTAATGTTGAAAGGAATCATATAAACATAAAGCATTATGATCAAAATGATATGACGAAGATAAATAAATAATTGCGCAGACAAAAAATCTAAAATCTGTTATTTTTCAATTTCTTCTTTCATTCTTCTTCATTCTACATTCGCAGCGTAGCACTTCAAACAGTGATGACACGATTAGATCGATCAACATCTTTTGGTACTTTTGACTTTCCATCTTACGAGTCTGTAGTCGTTAACAATTTCCGGCGTCGATGACTGATAATGACATGCACGTAAGCGCTATGACGAATATTGATTTCCAATCGTAGCACTGATGAGTTCTTCGAGAAAATGTGCAAGCCTAGCCAATTTCCGCGCCAAATTCCACGTATCGTGCACAATTTTCCCGCGATTTCCGTCAATTTACGTTTCATATGAGCCCCATAAAGCCAATTAACTTGTTTGATACTTGATATTGTTTTATAAGAGCTGAAGAGTTTTTGTTAAAAGAGCTCACAAAATAAAACTTATGTTATAAATGTATTTTTTTTATTTGATATTAGAAATGCAAAAAATCTTCTTTTTATGAAGGCAAAGAAATTATTATTTTCTGAATAATTCATTCTAAATACATATTTGTTATATTACATTTTCAAAGTGTTACTCATGAATTCGAAATATAAATGAATTAAAGATAAAAATGGAAAGTAAGTCATGAACATACGAGAATATTTCGAAAGATAGGAGTATATAGCTAAATACAAACAAATATGAACAGCGTTGTATGTTCTCACGGTATTTTTAAGTGAGATTTGACCGCGTTTTTCTGGAAAACTTTCTTTTGGTTTCGTTCGGTAATATACATTCAAAAAATAAATTGTATACTGTATGCATAATCTCCACTCAGTTAAAACTTTTAAACGAGTCTTAAATTCTTAAATTTTATGCATGTTCTTTAAAGATTTAACACAAAAAATATTCTACGTGTTCAATTCCTGATCCAAAATTGAGCAAGAAGCATTAAAAAGTGTGTTTTATCGGCGCGACCCTGTGTCTCTAAAAATTATAAAACTAATAAAAATGCTCGACTGCTACATTTGTGTTTTCAAAAGTAGATATTTCATATATATTGTAAATGTAGGGTAGTCTACTTTTCTCAAAAGCTTGCACAAAACTTTTCATATCATAGTTTTAGTTTAAATGAATGAAATCCTAGAACATAAAATTAATTTTTTCTTCCACAACAATAAAATACTGTAATATCGGAATATATTAAAGGTGTAATTTTGTCCGATTAATTATAATTTATTAATAATGGATTGAAAATACAGATATTAGTTAGACAGAGAAACGATGTTTGATTAACAGGAAAACTAAATGCAACGCTCGTATTTACAACAAATAACTTGACAACTATTTGGTAACTCTCTCTCTCTCTCTCTCTCTCTCTCTCTCTCTCTCTCTAGCAACTCTAACACTCGCAACTCAATTCTAACGACTCTATGCTTCGACGTCTCGATCAACTCTGACCTTCGCCAATACACTCCTGCTCGGTCGTGCTCGCTCTTGCTCTCGTCCTCTCACACACACACACACACACACACACACGCACGCACGCACGCACGCACGCACGCACGCACGCACGCACGCACGCACGCACGCACGCACGCACGCACGCACGCACGCACGCACGCACGCACGCACGCGCATACGCGCGCACGCGCACACGCACACGCACACGCGCACACACACACACACACACACGCACACACACACACACACACACACACTTTTCGGCTCACATACTCTGGCCTCTCGATTGCCACTCCTTGAAATATGAAACCGTACTTCTGTTTTGACGCTGCTTATCTTTTCTCGCGTCACTGTTACTAGGCGCTCTTGGATGTAAACAAACCACAAAAGACGACGTACACGGTGTTTTCTAATTTCAGCCGACCTCCAATCAAAGCTATTCTACGATATTACAATACAATTAAATAACAAAATATATGCATGTATAATGATGGGTAGTAAAAAGTTAATAAACTATAATTAAATAATTATTTGTTTTTGCATGCAAGATAAATGAAAAATCATTTTAAGCAGAGATACATCTCCAAACAAAGTTCTTTTTTAGTCTTCCGGAACTAAAGAAGTTCTATCTCCATTCTTGACTTTTCGTTTACTTTATTGATGAAGTTTGCTGCACGCTCATTTTGCTGCGAGAATTACAGAATTGTTAAACTTTAATGAATCGTAAAAAATTAAAAAAAAAGGTGTCTAGAATATTTTCATAATTAGAAATTTTTAGAGATTCTATTCATAGAATTCATACAACATTCAGTTTGTGGACTCTATTTGAAAATATTATTTATGAAGACAACAAGGAAAAGCAATAAATTATATCTTTCGTGTTTTATAGCAGAATACTTTTAAAATTACTGTCAACCATTTGATAAAACATATTATTAAAATCATATTTTTCTTTCATTTAATTCAATATTTTGAGGTGAATGTGTAATAGGTATTGAAGGAACACTCGAATTTGCTTAACAATAAATATTTATTAACAACTATATTCGATGAGTATACTTGGCGTAAAACTCGCGGTTATTAATTTCGGTTCGCGATTACAAGTTCGAACTCAGATACGATTCGATATGCGCTATGGGTTCGGACGATCATTGCCTGAGATGTCGAGCGACTCGGATCAGTGATTGCTGCCAACTATGAACTATCAATTCGGACCGGCGTCTCGCGACTCTCTTTCCATCCGATGATGCTGCATAGGAACCAACTATCATGGGGTGTGTCTAAGGATACGTGGTCATTGGATTCGTTGAGGAAGGCGTTGGTTCGGAAAGTGAGGGAAATGGACGTCGCTGTTAATTGGCTAAATTTTGAGTCATTGGTAGGAAAAGGATGCTAACCACCCCTGAAAAAAAGTTGCTAGCAGGAAGCGTCGTACATGGGGAAAGCAGATTTCCAGTATCTTCCCGTAGTGGGTGGTAGGTATAGCTAAATAAATTCTAGGATTTATAGCGGGTCCTTAGGTTAGCTGAAAATATTTTGGAAGAATGCATCGACATCTGGCAATCATCTTGTCCGAAGGATAGAGTCTTTGTGTAGCGAGCCACGGGACAGAAACCGTTGGAAAGTTTGCTGTCGAGTGCCGTTACTATTTTTTGGCTGTCATAACACTAGCTATATAACTAATTTTTATTTTATAACTCCATGAATATATATATATATTTATCTATTTATATAAAAATTATATCCAGATATTACAGATTATTCCTACTTTTAACTATGCCGTACTAAAGTACTTCTTTTTAGCCATAGCATAACATAAAGATTGAAAGATTCTTCATAAATAAATCTTTATACATCTTCTCAATGCATAATTTTAATGTATTATTTAACGAATGATCGTTCTGTAAATCCTAAAATTTCTTTTACTGACTATACCTTTGTGGAGACCAATTCTCAACGCCCTCCCACACTCCGTTCTGGCATTCTGAGACAAATTGAACCAGGGCCAGTTTGTGCGAAAGTACATACACAAAATAAGGAAATGATGAAACATACGTATGTCACACTGCTTTGCTAAGGCTCTTGTGTGTCAAGAACACAGCGTGGCTTGTATCGTGTGGGTACAGGTAAAACACGTAGTAATCAAATGCACTCACTTTATAATTGAATTTCAGACGGGAGACGAAGAAAGCGGTTCTCACCTTAGGGGTTAGAGGGAGAAGAAAATATGGGTAAAGGAGACAAGAGGGGTATCGCGCAGCGTAGCGATGGTGAGTATTTGTTTAATGTTATTTAAGTGATAACGGAGTGCAATTTTCGTACTTTAATGATTGTGCCTGCCATTTCAATACCATATTTTTAATATCTAGCCTTATACAGAACCTCGATATCTATCACGATTATCTTTATCGTAATAAATTTTACGAAAACACTTTAGATATACAGGCGAATAAGTACCTTTTCACCGATTTCGATGCCCTTGAAATATATTATCAAGATCATCATTTTGGATAATTTTTTCCTGTATACAGGATGGTTGGTAACTGGTGGTACAAGCGGAAAGGGGGTGATTCTACGCGAAAAAAGAAGTCGAAAATATACAATAAAAATTTTTCGTTTGAGACTTTGTTTTCGAGAAAATCGACTTTGAATTTTCGCTCGGTACGCGTGTACTATATCGCGTCTCGTTATAACGGATCTCACTGTAGATCGTTGTCTCGATGGAAAAATTAAAAAAAAATTTTTATTCTATATTTTCGACTTCTTTTTTCGCGTAGAATCACCCCCTTTCCGCTTGTACCACCAGTTACCAACCATCCTGTATATAATGGATACTCAGTTTTGGTTTCCGAGTTATACGCAAAAGAATAATTAACTTTTGCAATCGTATTAATTTTATACAAAAGTGACATACTGATGGTAATATTAATTTTCATTGAACGAACAGTAATACGTGGAAATGGGTATAATGGGAGATTATAAATAATAAACAGAATTAATTATTTTTTAAACTTTAACTATACGTAACATTATAATATAGTTTTATTTTATATAAAAATTATATTTTATACAAAAATTATATTTTATACTGTTCCATCGTATACCTTTCATAATTTTGTCCAATGTGAAGTCATGATTTTTGAGAACATATATTGCAGAAATAATTAGTTTAGTGTCTTCCTCCCTTAATTTTTCGGTTGAAATGTACCAACAATCTTTGCTCTTAATATCTTTATAGTGGCGTAATATACAGTTTGCCATTAATCCTTCCCTCTTTATTTGAAAACGATTGTCTTCCTGGTTTTCATTATTTTCTTCTATTTCACGGTTACTCCAAAATTCTAATTGCGTCACTCATCTCTATATGAACTGTATCACTCAGAATCACTGCCAAAAGTATTTTCAAAACAAATCAACATAAAATTCATTGTCACTACTTTCAATTTCACGTTTTCCGCAAATTTTCTTTTTGTCATTTCAGAGTATTGTTTGTCAGATATTCTAAAAGACGAAAACTTTAATTACGCTTAATGAAACTTATATAGTCTTATTAAGAATCTATATATCTCTGAAGCGGTCGACTTGCTGTAATATGCAATCAAAATAATTGTTTGCTTTAGTGACTGAGAGCAAACATACGACCGCAAAGGGTTAAACTATTATCGTCTTTATCGTAATCTAAACTAAATTGAACTCATTTATACAAATTTCATTATTCTTTATTAATAGCATATTTTGATACATTTCTTTTATCCCTTGGATGGCCCTTGATGATCATTCATGATTAATAAAATCTGTTCGAACAACCACTACGTATTGGAGGCTAGAATTACCATGCTTTACTTTTGTGCTAAACTATGGAATCTAAAATATGACAGAGTAGCGACTAACTATGAGTGATGGTCGACTACTACCATTAATGACATTAATTGAAGAATGACTATGAGATTTATTCCTAAAGGCAACCAATCCTCAGTTACCTTTTTCAGTAATGCAATATGTCCTTAGCGCGGGAATTGTAAAAGTTGGTCACTGGTGAATGGAGATTTGACAATAGTGTGATAGATGCTATCAGATCAAACAATTGGCACTTTGAAGTACCGAGATCTTTCGAGGCATGATTTTATAATATTTGATAAACTTAAACGGAATAATAACTGATCTCTAATTTCACTAGAAGTACTAAATCACGAATGAACTAAAGATCTATGATGTTTGGCTGTATCATAAAGTCACCCCGTTGCGTTTCCTAGTAATATTTCACTGTAATTGTTAGAATAATTTTGATAGTTTACACGAACTGTAGTTCTATTTTAAGTAGAAATGAGAAACATAGATATACAGAGTAAAACTTTCATAAATTAATACATTGTACGAAAATACAGAATGACACAAATTAATATGTACGTTTTATCCTTATTTAGAATATATCTACGATTGAACTCAGTTTCCAGAATCAACCTCTTTAATAAATAACGTGTATTAAAACTTTCAAGTAAAGTAGTATTAACCAAATAATACTCGAAAGTGCATCATTAATGAAATATATGCACGAATATAAATAATTACACGAAATAGAGCGAAAAGTTATATAAATGCGAAATAAGTTTGACAGTGACAAATATCATTAACTTAAGGTTGTACTTACTGCGTGAAAATGAATCGACACCGAAATGCTTGAGACTGCTTCTATTAGTTCTCTTACATAAATAATAGATATATTGTTATACTAAAACATATAGTTTGACTTCTGTGTAATAATCTTTTGCGTCCTGTATAATGATTTAACCAGTACAAAATTTGATAGTATATTTTCAATGAAGGTGATACTTTAATTTTACTATTTTATAGTAGAATATTTAAGTGATTATAAATTGTAAATAATTATTTTTACATACATTCTTTTAATAGATAGATATAACAATAAAGTTCGTACAAAATATACACTAAGTAACATATTTACATTAGAAACGTATATGAAATACACAAAATGAGGATACAGATATTTCTAATATTGTACGTTATTTAACATAAGCCTTTTATGAATTATTCAAATGAATTAAACTTTACGATTTGTTACTTCAAAGTCATTCAAACTTTAAAATATTGTTCTATTTCTATTTCTATTGTAAGAGAACTACATATAAGAACATTAATCTCAAGAATTAATATTCTTTGGAATTTTAAATTACTTAAGATTTAAAACAGAATGATTTGTTGTGATAAAACTAGCCAGTCTTAAATTTTTCAGTGACAGTACACTGCAAGTAAGTAATCCATTTATTAAATTTAAATTTTACTGTATAAAGGTTTCGAAAGAAACACTATTTATTATATTTTATCTTTTTGCAAACATTGCTGATGTTTGCAAAATTTTGTTTCCAAATAAGATTTTTTCCTGCTAGATATGAGTAGTGTTCGAAGAATCTATTTTGATCTTTAAAGCGCTATAGTAAATATTCCGCATGTAGATACATAAGTTTATGGATAATATCAAGTATAGGAAAGAAATTCTTCTTCCACTTTTTCCAAAAGAAATAATTCTTCCACTTTGGGAACTGTTACTTTTATGAATGTTTTAGTAATAAAATTCAGAGAAATAAAATATTTTTTAATAGAAGGAGAATTATGGTTTAACGTTGAATACAAAAGTGCATAATAGTATTATTTTTAACTGGCTGTAGCCATTTCACTTATATTATTTTAACATAGCATGATCAAAATTATATTATTTTTCACTGTTTAATTATATATTTAACACAACACACACTGCACATTTAATAACTTTTCTTTTTATACGTGGGGAAATCCTCGTGGGACCCCCCTCCCCGCTCTTCTGAGAAGCAGTGGGGTAGTGTCGAACTTTACTGACTAAAACCCCACGGAAGACCGCCTGAGGCTCAGCTGGGATGCCTCGGGACCTCTTTCGAATTACTGCCACAGCACTCCTGCATCTTCTCCTGTCTGAGGGAGTCATTCCTAGGTTAGTTCGGGCATTGGGAAGGACCATCCCCCTCAACGCCATCCCCTGGGCCGTCGTGCGAGTCTGAGGAGATCCTTCTCGACGTGCCGGCCCCCATGACCACCTAGGCGCGGAACCCTGCAAATGGTGGAATGTTCTCACCCTCTCCCGCTCTGTTCGTTCCTTTACGAGCATTACGCCTTCGCGATATGAGCGAACTGCGAGGAACTCTTGTTACCCCCTCAGCATCGCTTTCACAACTGACGAGGGGTCTAATCTATCGCCAATCGCTAGCCGTAGAACACGACGTGAGGTCTCTCACGCCGGATAAAATTCCAACGTGTGCTGGGCCGTGTCTTCGCCCTCACCACAATGATGACAGGTGTTCGTCACCTCTCTTCCGATTTTCTGCAGGTATTCCCCAAATACTCCATGTCCTGCGAGCACCTGCGTCATCCGGAAGGACAGCGGAAGCTCTCCGCGGTCTTTCCAAGCCTCCCAGTTTGGCAAGACCGATCTAACGGCCTGATGGCCATGGACCTGGTTTTCCGCGAGTAGGTCGGAACGTCACCGCTCCCACACCTCTCGTCTAGCTTCCTCCAGAACGTCTCAGGCCGCCTGCTCGGCGGGGGGAAAGTCCCCGCCTGAGCTTAGGCCCCTCTGGTTGCACATTTAATAACTGCACATTTTTCGGTATTAGTGTCATTTCTTCTACAATTCCAATTTCTATGATGCGCATTTAAAATCACCTTTTAAAATTGTATAATTCTTTTTACCAATGTTATCGATCTCAATGTTTCATCTCCTTATGTGTAATTTAGAAAAGTGTTATTTCTAGTGCTCTGTAGCATATAATAAAATCAATCATATATTTTTGTATTTTCATATAATTTGTACTTCTTATTTTCAAAATCTAGAGTAGCGGTTTCTAACTTCATCTATTCATTTTTTAGAAACTATAACCTGACAATTTAAGAAAAGAATGAATGTACAATTCACTTTAACTGTGCTTTATAACTGAGGAAATACAATGTATCAAAATAATTTCTTAATAAATCATATGATATATTATACAATTCTATTTTATAATTATTATATAAAACTAAAAATAAATTTTATAATTATATTATATAATTATATAATTCTTCTGTAAATTACTTTTAAAAAATTGCATCTTTTGTTAAATATGGAACAGTTTAAATTAAATAGGATTATTCAATGGTAGACAAGTGTAGAAACAAATTCAATACGATGATAGAGGACAAAGCATTCGTTATTCATCGTATGTGCATTATAAATTGCACAATATGAGCTAGCAACAGATTTCAGTTCTAAAGAGAAGTAACTGGTAGTAAATAGAAGAGAAATCAGTACCACAGTTTGGAATCATTGCAAAAGTTTTACTTTCGATATGTCAGAAACATTTGTTGCAGTTCCAATGCGATGTTATCTCTACTAATGAATGCAAAGCGAGTTCGTGTAAATGTATAGGACCTACAAATGCACATGTTTGTACATGTACGTATTTATTTATACATTCTCATCGCGAATTGTCTTCCATAGGACATTGATGACCCATTTGAATTTCAAGCTGAAAAATGATTTATTTCTTACGTGTATTAGGTGACAGTTTCAAAAGATCGCTTTAGAGAGATGCCGTTTACGTGAAAAATGTACATGATTGGAAAATTGTACAGCATACATTTTACATTTTTAATGTTTTATGAAAGTTGGTTTAGCTGAATTATTTCTGAAAACTTTATCGGAATGGAGATATTTAATTGCAAACAAAAAAAAATTTTTAGGCACTTCTAGAAACCAGAAATTGAATGTCTTATTTTTGTTTATATTCACGCAGCATCGAGTAATTTCCCATTATGCAAATATGTATGTATTAAATTGCTTCTATTTTAATGTAAGTTGTTACTTAAACGATTATGCTCTAATAGGGTTGCTACTACTTTTACAAATATTATACTTATATATTATATAATGTACACGTGCGCGTGCATGCGTCCAATATCGATGACACTGCGTTATGCTTGTTACCCACTGAATTAACCTTGGGTAACTGATCCTTGAGAGGGAGTTGTGGTTGAATGCGCGATGAACAATCAACAACACCAAAGATTGTACTTATTCAAACGATGAGAAAGTTTTCGAATTGTCTCCGACTTGTGAGACGAGATTTATGAATAATTGTTACAAAGGAATATACGATACGATACGATTGCATTATTCTGCTGCAGCAAGAATAAATCCTCGCACCAGGAGAAACCGTTCAAAAAGTTGTAGACCTCGAAGGAAAGCCAACGCCAGTATGCTTTATTTATTTTATTTATTTTTTGTATGGTTAATACCTCACCACCGACTTATCTGGGATGTATGTATATACGTCGAGCAAATTGCATCGTCGAGGAACAGACGAAAGGGTCGCTTGCATATTTGCAGTCACTCCTCATATGTCGCGTCGTTTCCTGCCACTCGCCGTTCTGTTTCGTTTGTTTGCCTGTCTCTATTTACAGCAAGTGGTCCGATTTCTCGCGGCAGCCGCGTCGCGAGTAAAGCCGATCCTGCATTACGTGTACACAAGGATGAACAGGAGAGCGTCGTATAGGGCTCCCGGACTTTTCGAGCTCCGAAATCTGGATGTGCTTTTCAGATTCGATTTCGTTATGCGTCATAAGTTTCACGTGAGAACAAGGAGTTACCACCAGAAGTTGGCGGAAAGAAATAAAATTTTGAATTTAATTCTGGCATTAATATTATTATTTTTTAGCATTTCCACTATAAAAACATTTTCTAAACACAATTCTAATAAAATATATTTATATATTTTCTTTTTCTATTTTGTAATCTCAATCGGAAATTTTTAGATCTTAACTTGTTCGAACTTTATGAATTATGAAACAAAGAATGTTTCTTCTACTCGAGACTAATTAGATACAAAAATATCAATCATTTATCAACTAATTGTGAGAACGCTTTAAAAATTAGGCGGTATATTTGAAAGAAAGAAATATTTGATTTAATTGGAAGTCAAAACAATCTTTATATAGGGTAAAAGATAGTTAGAAATATTTGTAGAGGACTTGTGTAGGGTGGTTGATCGTGAGATTTATTAGACGAGATTGCTCGTCGTTGAAATCGTCAAGTATATTTAAAATGATAAATAAATTAGTACGGATAATGTTCGCAAATACGCTCGTACTAACAGATTCGCCAAGACAGTGTATAAGTCGCGAAATAAGATCGCTAATAACTCGTTGATAACTGATAGATACTCGTAGATACTGAAATCCTTACGATCGCGTCCGTCTATTTATATTGGTCGGGGGAGAGCCGAAAAATTTGAAATCGAGTTTGCTTGACGGTTGCACCTAACGGTGACATTGTTTTGCCCGGAGTTTATCTATTATTACATTATGTGTATCCTAACGATATTGATACTCCGAGACAAAACAACAACATGATTTGAATTGTCTTCTAGCTCATGTGCCGCTACATATTTAATCTGTAATTGAAGAGCAGTTTCTTAAATTCTAATTACTGTTTCCAAGAAATAACTTTATTTGTTCATTTATCTTAAGTACTATTATACCACTGTAAGTGATGCTAAAAGAAAATATTCTCTCTTAACTAACACGTCTTATTATTAGATTCGCTTTGGTTAATTCAATAAAAGTTTATCTCTATTTCTTCCTACACCTACAATGAAAGAAGATTAATTTGTTCAGTTTCTACCAAAACATACCTTTTCATTACATCTGTAGATAATTGCAATAAGTTCTAACTTATATGAATAGACAAAAAACTTAATTTATTACAAATTATGAACATTTTATGTAAATTGGAATAATACTATTAATTGAATTTCTTCTAGTTATAGTACATTTTAATTTTCCAGTTAGAACAATTATAAAAGCACATGACTACTTGCTAAAGTTGGAGATAATCATCAATTTTTTTTTAATTCGCGCATATTTGAAATACGTTATGCGAACACATATGAAATCATGTATTTCATATTATATTACATGAATATGTATACTCATATACATTCATAGGTATATAATAAGTTTTACTATTAATAATAGAAAGAGATGAAAAATATTTTAAAATCACATGTAGTCTAACAAAGCGATTAAATATTTATTCTTTATTCGATGTTATTTTTCAAATATGCTTTTATGTAGAAGAATACGTGTTGGACTAATCAGTAATGAAAGGAAGAAAAATGTGATAATTAGCACTTAAGAACCTTTTCTTTTGTTCGTGATTTTGTCGCGAATGTAAATGCCAGATACTTATCCTGGACTTATCCTTCAGCGTTTTAGAGCAAGACAAGAAAAAATCTTAATCCAACGAGGACACGGCTTACGCTCGATAGACATTCTATGAGTGTCGTTGGTCCATATAATAGCGAAGTACAGTTTTTGTAAATTTGTAGTTCGCTTATTTCTTGTTTTAATAATGAAATCTTTTCATATAGGAATATTTTGTTATATATATATATATGTCGGAGATGAAAGAACACCGGAGTCTGTAATTGAACAATTGTAGTTATTCAATCCGATTGTAATTGTTCGAGAGTTGTGATAATGAGCTTGGGCTCGAGGCGACAGTCAGTCGCCGAACGTAGCCGCGGTTACGGGATGAACGCTTTGTCTAACAAAGGTATGGAGTAATTCTATAGCTCTCCTTAAAAGAAATATTCGTGGCGACACGCGACAGTAAACATTCCAACGGTTTCTGTCCCGTGGCTCGCCACACGCAGACCCTATTCTTCGAGTAAGATGATTGCCAGATGTCGATGCGTCTCCGCAGTACATGTTCGGCTAGCCCGAGGGCCCGTTATAAATCTTAAGATTTAGTCAACTAAAGTCCTTCAAACAGACAAACGGTCTTTGTCCCAACTACAGGAAGATAGGGGAGACCTATTTTTCAACGAGCGGCGTCTCCCACTAGCAACTTTCCCTCGAGGGCGGCTAGCATCTTTTTCTAACCACCGATATGGAGATTGACCAATTAGCAGCAACGCCAATTTCCCTTACTTTCTGAACGAAGGCTTTTCTCGACGAATCCGATGATCTCGTGTCCTTAGACACACCCCATTATAGTTTTCCTCCGTGGCATCATCGGGACGGGAAAGACATTCTCGCTCGCGATCTCACTGATGAAAGGAGTAACCCTTTACGACCAGTGAATATTACGCATCCGACTTAGATTTTGTGAGTACGTTCATCTATCATCCCGTCTACCGCGGATTCGTTATTGAACCTAGGATCATTGTCATTAGTTTCTCGAGTACCTAACTACCACGGTTACTTGTCCGGTTCTATAATAATCGTATTTGCACTAGTCAATGTCTTCTCTATTGCATAACGACAACGTGTAACCCAAACGAAGATTCGTTTCACGCCCTAATTCTATTGTAAACCCGACATATATTTTATCTATAAGTTTTTGAGAAGTGCATGCAACATTTAATAAAGAATAAAAATAGCGAATTTTTAATCCTTGTGAATAATTTAATTTAATTATCAATAAAAAAGTTAATAATTTACAGTTTAGTGTCATAAACTTCATATAAGTTAATAAATTATAACTTATTTTACATAATTTTAAATAGAAAATTATATTCGGTTCATAAGAAAATTTGGTTTTAAGTTTTCAAACTTTGACCCTTGATACAACCTTGGTACGCTTGAAATAGCAATTCAGTTTGTTCTGTTTATCTGAATATTGTCATTTTATAATGCTGGTAAGTATTTTTTTGTTTTTACTGTTAATTTATCTTCGCTTTGTCAAGCCGAGTACTGTATTTTTTATTAAAAAATAATATACTATATTTTTAAATTTATATTTATGTTTTATTTATGTTTTATTTATATTTTAAAATATTATGTTTTTATTAAAAAATATTTATACTTTAATTGGAAGACTTTTGTATGTACCTATCATAAAAATTTAAGTTCTAAGATTCTTAAATAAGAGTATACTTATTGATATGTTACCAGATTTAATATAAAATATATGTATATAAAGCAACAATAATATTCTTGATAAAACATCGGTTTATGCGGAAACAAGCGACAAGCACCGAATGACGTAGATTTTGCGCCATTCCCAACTGTTTTTTTTTTATAACGTTTATTGATCAGTAGCTGAGTATTACATTTGTATGTTGCTCACAATAAACAATAGACTTCTATTGTGGGGTGGTTTAGGCAAAAGTACCGATACGTGACAATACGACATAGCCATACAGTGTTTTGTGTGTCGGAATTACATTTTTTAGTGTTATAAATATATAACTTAGATTTAAGTCGCTGTAGAGCGGTGCTTATATACGATATTGTTTTTTTCTTCCTATCTCTGTCCTGAAAACCTGGTCGCAAAAACAAGACAGTTCCCATTCCCAACTGTTTGTAACTGATAATGACATTGACCGATATCCATTAAATTTTCAGCACTTATTCTGTAATTGATGTAAATCTTCAAAATGTGTCGTTTAAGATTTCGTTAGAAGCATAGATGAAAAAGTTAAATAAAGCGACCTTTACTTTTTTCTTCATGGTTGCGAGCAATTGCAACTTAAAAAAAAATTTGTCTTACTCAAACTAACTAACTTTTCGCAGAAACCCAAATCATTTGGTTCAATTTTAAAAACATTTAATTCCAAAGCATGTTGCAACAGTTTTGGAAGTTACTGTAGGTATTTAGTCTCAAACTATCTTATTTTATAAGGAAAATTTTAGTATATAAACATTAAAAAATTTCTATGAGCATAGTTAATATTAAATTGCATGATATTTTTGTATTATCCGAAGAATATAACGACAATAATGTAAAATAAATTCATACTGAGTTATTTGTTTGAATAAATGTTGTGATCATGATTGTAAAACTCTTATTGTAGAACATATAGATATTTACATCTGTATTTTAAAATGTTATATGACATTAATATTCGAAGTAAAAAACCTTGTTAATTGTATATCAACCAATGCAATATTGTGTGATTTACTAGAGCTTTTTAGTGAATGTGAGACCAATAATGATAACGCTGGCTTATCCAATAAAAAGGTAGGATATGTTACGAAATATAAATAATATACATAACAAATATATATAACTTTTTCGCTTGAAAAAAAGGACAGACTACGAAATGGTCCCAATTCACACCGAAGAAATAATAAATGAATCCGAAACAATTATTAAGATGACGGTAGATGTAGCCTTTGGTGCTTTCAAAACCAAAAAGGATAGATAACGAGGCACGCTTTGATGTGATATAGAACACACAATCGTCTTACAAAAGCCACACGCATTTAACCGAGCAAAGAAAGATGCTACGTCACAAAATTTAATTGAGTTAGTAGGTTCAACTCGATAATCCTACTCATAAAAAGAACAAAGTACCAGACTTAGCAAAAACTATTCATAGGGGAAACTAAATAAAAATTCGTTAACATCACTATACGTGGACTCATACTAGACGGTAAACTTGCCTGCATTCAACATATGAGGTACGTGAAAGAATCCTGCGTGAAGAAATTGAATATTATTTAAATACAAACTAACAACAACTGAGACTAACCAGAAAATTTTTCTAAAAACATACAGAGCATTAATAAGATCAAACGTCGACTACAGCTCGACCATATACAATTCAACTAATCTACATATGATACAAATAATAGAGCTAATACAACACGGAACAAAGGATAGCCACAGATGCGTACTGCGCGTGCCCAGTAAGCGACATTTTGTGCGAAACTAATGCAACTGGTCTTAAAATCAAGAAGAAAGTTCTTAAGCGAAAATATGCTCTGAAAATCGTCTCTATCTCAAATAATACCACCATCAGTTATATTTTCTCAAATAGATAAATATAGAAAACTGTAAAACAGAAATTCGAATTACAATTCCCATTTCATATTAAACTTAACAATATTCCGCAACTACCCATAATGGGAACGCGCCCAACCATTGAACGAAATCAAACAAAAATAACTCCCCGTACTATTAACATCCCTGTACTACCAGACATCAACTTTGCTGATTTCCCAGAGGTCAAAAAACAGAACAAAATACAATATCAGATCCCTAGAATTAAATATTAACAATGCTCACTAAAACTAACTGTACACCAACGCGTTGAAATCAGATTCACGAGTAGAATATGCCGTTATCATAAATGATAAAGTAACAAATTCTCCCTAAATTGACACTGATATTCACCGCTGAAGCGTATATCATGTTGGAAGCACTGAAACTTGCACTCACTAGAAACCTACAAAATCGTGCCATCTACTTGAACTCCATGAGTATAATCAAAGCCTAAATAACCACAGGTAGCAAAAAGCATGAAATTACAACGTACATATAAAAGACCAATACAGAACTATCTCTCAACAACAACGTGGATATAAACATTATCTGAAATTCAGGCCGAACAAAAAGTCGATGCCGCAGCAAAAGAAGTTATTATCCCTCTCACAAACTGAATCAACGATCCCACTTGCATGTCAAGATTGTATGAATTATATAAAAATGATCATAAATGAAGAATGAAATAAAGCTTGGAACACAATCAAAAGAACAAAAATTTGCAATATGATTCAGCATTTCAATCAATACGTACCATGTAGGAATATGAATGGAAAAGAAAGGACTGTGATTTCCCAGTTGAAGACTGGGCACACTAAATTAACGTCCGACTACCTAATGAAAAAATTAGATCTCCTCCTTACAACATATGCCAAAACCAAACATTAACAACGGACCACATACTATATGTATGAATGTAAAGGAACAGAACAACAAAGACAGAAATATAACAAATAGGCGGATACAATTCTAACGTCACAGGGTCACGGACGGAATACAATAAGCTACCTTAAAAAAACAAATGCAGTTCCATGTAATACGAATTCCGCGTTATATGAATACAAGAGCGCAAAAAGCTGTAACTAAATAAATATGTAGTCTTTTTTTAATATAACAAAACAATATGCGTTTCACAATACACACTGTAAACAACCCCTCCTTATCGCACAAGAGTTAATGCAAAACTGTTCTTCGATTCAATACAAAGGTGCACATATTTTCATATCAGAAATGAGTCATTTCCAGCAACTTCTTAATCGCGTTATACGGGGGCAATGGCGCAATTTTTAGTTCATGTTATAGGACCAGCAGACCTCACAAAGGACACAACCTAACAAACACGTATCCCACTGGGGGTAGCCACCCACATGATAATCTAACAGCTAAAAAATTCTACCAAATGTCCAAACTGGACAAATTGTGAATGTAAAAAATTAAATAAAAAAAAAAATGTTATAGGAGTACCGCATTATAGAGGTTCAATTGTATATACTATAAAATATAACCTATCTAGACGTAACATCCTCGCTAATAACCTCGCAGTCAATGCGACGTAAAACGCAAAAGAAAAAAGAGGAGAAACATTGCTATATACCTAAACATAAATCTCGTTGTATTTATATAAAACTTTATATTAGAATGTATAATAAACAGCATTTCTTATTTTTATCTGAAAGAATATCTTCTTTGAATAAATTAATTTATTTGATTCACGCCACATACAAGTTTTATAAAATTCACTTAGTCTTTTGCGTATATGTCCTAAGTATATTTATTATTTCTTTGTTTTTACTTACTAAATCATTTGAAGAAATAAATAATTAAATTTGTTAAAATATGAAAGACTAATTTTGAGATATTAAGAAATGTGATATTCAGAGACATGAAAATGTTTTATGATTCCTTATAAAACATGAACTACTAATGAAGATATACATATATGTCGGAGATGAAAGGACATCGGAACTTCCCTTTTGGAATGTTGGGAAGAACCCCAATACCCTAGTCCAGACTTTTACTATAGCTACACTTAAGTAACAAAAATAAGAAATAGTTTTAATGTTGTAATCCGAATTTATGACGATGGGCTTAGGCTCGAAGTGACATAGCGGGTCACTAGACGTAGCCACGGCCACGGGAGAGGCGTGTACCTGACAGAAGTATGAAATGATTATATGGCTCTCCTTAAAAACAAACATTGACCCGAGAAGTGAAGACAGGAGTATATAAGGGCAGTTTCTTTTGGATTACGAGTTAGTTAATTTGTTAGTTAGTCGTTGGACGAATTGCTGATTGAGTTATCGAGAAGTTACCCGAATCGAGTATTACGTTGATACTTGTCCTCCCGTGGTCCGTGGATTCGTTAACGAATCTGAAGCCATTGTCACTAGCTTCGCGCGTGCCTAATCGCCGTGAGTAACCGCTCAGCCTGTAACGACCACATTATCGTAATAAACTACATCTGTGTTGTACCGCATCCATGGCTAATCCCCGCGAAGATTCATTCGACGCCCACAACCCTACTCGCAGTGCTATTCCGACATATGTATATCGAGGTAGACGAGGAAAGATAAATCTGGAGATCCTAAACAGATGATACGTCTAGACCCACCTATCTTTTGTCGATGCCTTATTGAGTTATTCGCAAAAACTTCGAGAGAACGTTACTACCCAACTACTGTTAATTGTATTAAATTCTCCAAGGGATGAATTTGATCACATCCTATCACGCCTATAATAAAAAGTCATATAGTAAAAAGTAATAATAAAAAGTCAAACTGGAATGTCTGATGGACTTTTACATAATTAAATTAACATGTATTTCTTTCACCCGATCTTCTTGCAATTTAATGCAATTTGACATAAATTTGTTGAGATTTGAATAATAAAACAATAAATGAGTTGAAATTTTTTACTATGTTAGAGGCATTTTACGGCATTTTGCGCGGCTTTCGAGAAGATTGTAATATGTAGTATTTAGTATGCTATTTAGCAAGTAAATGGGTAACCTAATTGTTGTTGCATATGTATCTAAATAAAATACAAATAAAATAGAAATTGTTTTATACTTCCTAGCGTTTTTCGAAATCGGTAATATTTCTTTGGCATAAAATGTTTTATTTCATTGTCATGTTTATATATATTTTCAAATCTACCAGGTTATTCCTATATTTAACTATACTGTAATAAAATATTTTCTTTTATTCAAGAGATATAAAAATCAGAAAATCAATACGAATGAACTTATCATTTTCTCCTTGTGGTCTTCATAATATTGTAGCTTTAATAATATTATATGCGATTGACATTGGTTGCAATCGATGTAATGTACCTACGAAGCAGCGCAACAGCTGGTTAATCAGGTCGGTGAGAGGTTCGTTTATCTTGGCTTGTTATAAATCCATATCTACTAAACAGTTAAACTAAATATAAATGCATCAGTCACGTTGCCTGTGACTGTATGGTATTATGCAATACTCGTATACACACGTTATTGTAAATTTTTGTTCAGTACCCAATATAATTGCGATTGGAATATATAGGAAATTAGATATCTTTGGTTTTACAACATATTGGCGAACTTGATTTTATCTTGGCATTCTTGTAATTAGTAATGATAAACAACTGGAACACTGATTCCTTATAATATTATATTGAATATCAATAAAGCAATTAAAAATAAACAGACAAAAGAGTTCCATTTATAGTATGATTAAAGTTATTGTATGAACGCAAATTACAATTTAATGCAATTATAAAACTAAATTTTTTATCTACATCTAGCTTTGATTGTTGGTTATTTAATTTTTCATTGTTATAAAATGTAAAAAATGTTTCAAGAAAATATGTATAAAAGCGGACAAAAGTTTAAAACGATGATTTGTAAACCGGATTACAAACATCTTATACGCATATTGTTCTTCTACTCGGTTTGTCTCTTTGGAATAACATAGCTGTATGTTTGACCTTCGTAACCTCAGACCGTAAGTTGTCAAATACAAACAATATAGGAGTTACAACAGTTAGTTACCGCTTAGCACTTGTAAACGGTGGACATTAGTTTAAGACGATCTGTGTAAAACGTGCGTATGAGTACAGTTTTTGAACATTTTGATTCTGGAATGTCAAAATCATTGTTTAGTGTACCTTTTATTGCTTAAAATTCATTTAGATAGGAACAGACTATGGGTAAATCAAAGAATTTACTTGAAAACGAAAGGGAACTAATCGTAAGGCTGTGAAAGCAAAGTAAAACCTTCACCGAAATAGCAAATATAGTGAACAGGTCAGAAACGACTTACAAGCAAGCTTGGTATAAATTTTTAGAGGCAGGCATGTATCGCGATCAACTGAAAAACGGAAGACCACGGAAAACAACACCGAAAATGAATCGCCGGATTCATCGATTGAGCGAAAAAGATCGTTTTCGTAGTGCAAATAATATTGCTGCCAAAGATAAACTACAAAAACGATACACAAATTAGTGCTAGAACTGTTAGAAGATTAGAAGACTAACTTAAGAGGGTGAAAACTCCAAAAGAAACCACTACTGATCTCTAGGAATCGAAAAAGACGACTTGCATTTGCTAAGCTTATACGCATTGGACAAGTGAAGATTGGCAAAAGGTATTGTTTTCGGACGAATCGAAATTCAATCGTGTTTCTTCTGACGGTATACGGCATGTAGACATCGAATTGGCGAAAGTTTGAAAACACAGTGCGTTTTAAACTCTTAAACATGGTGGTGGGAACGTTATGGTATGTGCGTGTTTCTCTCGAGGCAGTTCTGGTCCGATATGTCGTATCAACGGAATTATAAACTGTTTTCAATACATAGACATACTCAAGGACACAATGTTGCCTTTTGCACGCAACAACATGAGTGGTGATTTTATTTTTCAAACTGATAATGATCCGAAGCATACGAAGCATATTAAAAGTATATTCGTAATTTTGTATGCTACACTTTCATGAATTATAAGAGAATATTTCGGTATTATGAAGTTTAAATTATTTGTACAATTATTTTCGTATGTAAATATTTTTGAAAAGAAGTAAATGATGTAAACTTTGTAGTGGTACGATTACGAGTACGAAAGAATAACATTTAGATAAGTAGATATTTTTAATGCGAAATTCCAAAAATAGGTGATTTGTCGACCATTCGCGGAGGGACGCGATCTCAAGGAAACGCGTCAACGGGAGTCGTAAATTCTCGTTACGATTTTACAATCGATGCCACGAAACTGATCGATCTCCTATTTCCTTTAAGATAATAGAGGTAGTTGAATTACTTATAACGCTGAGGTAACAGGTTATATTGTGCTCTTTATTCCAACAACAATTGTAGATAAGATGCTTATGCTCGTTGCGTATATATATATGTTAATTATATGAGTTATCAAAAGTTAATGAATATATGTTGCCTGAGTTAAGGTAGTGAGCCCAGTGCAGAGATGTTGATTGATCTGTAGTCGTAGATCCAGTAAAGTTCGGTGACGATGCTGTTGCAGAGAAAAACTTTTGCTGGGTGTTGGTCATCCCACCATCGGTAGCTTACGGGTGAAAATGCCGGGAAACATGGGTAAACCCACATTTCCCCACTTTTTACCTGATGGAGCAATAAGCATAAGGAACATCTTGACTCGAAGGTGTTCTATATACCACTTAACGGTCAAATCGAAATGCTTAGTTTTCGACAATTTCTTATGATTATTACGGTCCAACTAATTATCTTGACGGAGCGAGTGGCCGCCTCGACCGAGGGGTAGATTCCGGGCTACGCAGAGTCACCGGACAAAACAGTAGGTGTATTTGAAAACAAAATATTACTGTAAATAAGATCTTATATTCATTATAGAACTTCGATTACTTTGAGGCTTTTTTCAGTCTCAAAATTTGTATTCAACCAATTTTTTATAAAGTATGCTCCTTCATGTAAATGAGATGGTTACGCTGATAGTTCTCCACAAAATTAAAACCAATTATTTAACATAATTCAAAACCTCAGACTTTAATCATTTTATCGAAGTTCATTTTAGTAAATTAAGTCATTAACTTAACCATTAACTAGACTGCGGATATTTATGCAAATTCGTATTTTTATGAATATAATAAATAAATGCGGTCTAAATAAAAAATTGTTCTATATACTAGCGATAGTATAGAGAGTATACTTAAAAAATATTTTATATATCTTTGTAGATAATGTGCATTCTGTATATTTGTTTATCTTCAAATTCTCCATAAATGCATACAATTTCATAGTTTCATCACTTCTAATATATTATTAGAGAATAAATAAATTAAGTAATGTTACTACAATAGTAAAACTGTTAATGTGTAAGACACATTGAGATAAATTTTAATCGTTAACACTAATAAAACGTTTCAGTTCTAAAAATACTGAAACTGCATGACATTATAATATAATTTATCGGCCGTCTATCACTAACAACAAATCACCGCATTTGACACAATTCAATCTTCTTTACAATTAAATATCACTGACGATAATACTCATCAAAACAATGAACCATTGATCACTGCATCTGATCTTTAACGAATTATTACATATAAAAATCAAATGACCTAACGAGTCCGATTACAGAAAACAAATCGTAAAAAATGGGCAGCTGAATCATCGCCGGGTTATTTTCTTTAATTGTCATCATAAAGAGAAAGTGATAGTGTAGAAAGCATTTTCGGTAGTAAGAACAATGTGGTTGATTGGACAGGAAACGCTCTCGAGTCCTTCGTCCATGAATGTCCTCGTTATCGACTGATGCCTTTACGGAGGAAGAAAGCGAGCAAAGGGACGTCAGAGAGATGCAAATACCGGAAGTTAGTCGGACGTGGCGATTTTAGTTACTGTTGCGAACGCTTGAGCCCTTTTTTTGTTTCCGAGCGTGAAGAAATGAGAATACGAAGAAACTTCTGTCATTTCACGGTGATTGATAAAACGCATTATACTTTGACAGGACATTTTTTCTTTCGTTCCAGACTGCCTGAAGTTGCATAAGTTTCCCGTGGTGAACCGATGAAGAACGCTTTTTTTAAATTGCGCCATAATTTTGCATAATGGTTTGCGGAAAGATATTTTGTAACCAAAATTAGACATATTTTTCTATCGACCTTTTTCCAATATAAATTTAGTTTCTTTGATATAATTCAACTACTGAACTTTATTAATAAAACACAATTATCGTTCATAAAAAAAAACAAACTGCATAGCTGAAATTTAAAGCATTTTTACATACTTTTAGACTTCAAACTTTCACGATGGTCAGATAGCATTATAGTAGTTTTTGGGAAAATTGTGTTTGCATTTTGCACTTGCACTTTGCGCGAACGTTTCGTAGACATTGCAGTCTACTTCCTCAGGGTAGACATCGAACTGAGGGTTTGAGACTAATTGCCCACTTATACTGAGCGATGTTACGATTGGCTGATCAAACTGATAGCTTAACTTGGACGTTTAAACTGCATGCTCAACCCGTAAGATCTAACGGGAAGTCGTTTAATTTGATTGGCCAATCGAAGTAAAAAGGCAGGAGGATAGGCTGCCAAATTGTTGATGTAATACCCACTGCTTTTGTTCAAATTACTCCAATGTCTCAAAATTTCGATTGCTTTGCGACCATTCGAATGATCATTGTTTTCTCGAAGTATATGGAGTGATCTATCTTGATATGGCGTTCTGCCAGGATAGATTGACTGAAATGTTTCAAGCGAATTTTGGTCTGACGTTCCTTCATTCTTTGACCATTCTTCCGATTCCTTCTATCTTTTAAATGTCTGGAGCGTGAAGAGGGAGTTTCTTGTTTTCGGGATTGCGCAGGATTTCACTTATTTTGGTGGTTCTAGTGTGTTGTTGTAAATGAGGAAATCAAGGAAACGTAGCTTTCCGTTTCGTTTGACTTTCATGGTGAGTTTTATATTTGTATGTTGTGTGTTTAGATGGTTTAACTTTTTAATTTGATTGCTCAACTGAATTAAACGACTTCCGGCTAGATCTTCCGAGTTAAGTCATTAATTTGATCAACCAACACGAAACATGATTCAGCATAAATGCAGACAATGAGATCTGTAACTTTCAGTTTCAGGTCTATCCTGAAAAAGTAAACTACAATGACTATGAAATGTTGGCGCAAAGTTTCCACTTTGCGAAGTGCAAACAGGATTGCTCTCGAGAAACAAATATGGGATTTTTACATATATTGATTTTTTTCAACATTTTTACGGATGAAGAACATCCGGACTCCATTCGTTAAATTCCTTGAAGAAAAACGCCTTTCATTTTAAAATATTCATATACATATATGTAGTAACGTATGGATTCTTAGAGTAAGGACATGTAATGATGGTAAATTTAAAGTTTAGTGTAGTTTAATAAGTGATATTCAATAACAAAAGGAATATAAATAGAATTTATTCTAGTTTAATAAGCGTGCGACTATAATATCGTCGCACGTCGATTCACACTCTGTGTCCGCTCAACTCACACTCTGCTTCTCAACTGACTCTCTGCCCGTTGTAGCATTCTTTTGTCTTTTGCTAGGCCCACCGCACACGTGTTCCGCGGACGCTCGTAGCCAGGGTCACGTAGGCCTTTTCGGCGAAACTATTTATTTGAAAGACCGATAACACATTGATGGAGCCGACAGCGCCTCGGCTCTCGCGAGATTGTCTATAGTTAACTCGATGTTTCTTAGGCCCTTTTCCCCGATACTACACATATTCTAAGTAATACGGCACAGTCGCGGTTGTGCTGGATACCGTGGTAAACTTCCGGAGTGTATTGTTCTCGGAAACCATGAAGTGTTACTTTCTCATACACACACAATAAACTGTTGATCCATAGACTTTCGAGATTTTCGCGATATATATATAATGGGCCAAAATATCATGCTATTCGGGCAGAAAGAACAGAATGTTACGGAAAGTGTCAGTGTGCTGCTTTGAATCGCGTTCGTTAAGAGCCAGTATAGTGAGGTAGGACTACAGTTTTCAATCGAGCAAACATCAACCCAGAATCCGCGAGTCGATGTAAATTCTATGCGGAAATTTTTTAAGTTACTTTAATCCTCGCATTGGCAGTGCATCAAAATCGAGCAATCAGACTTCAAGGAAACACACATTACATTCACTTATTCGAGACACATGTACACTTCTAACAATTTTTTAACTACTCACTTTAATCACTTACTAATATTCAAGCTCGCAATACTATACACCATACGACACGATACGACTTTATCGTTTGAGTCATATCGACTTTCATTAACCAAGTCACGATGTCTTTACTAACATTTCTTGCGATTCTCTGATTTTACATCGGGTTCGTTCGCACATCTTAATCCAAAGGAAATCTCTGCAGCGAGTCTTTGGTCTCGCGTCGTGTTCGTCCATGCAAACTAAACTCTTCCTGCGACTGCCTAATTTTGCATTAGGTTCGTTCACATTCCGCAGGTCCCTGATTTCGCAAAAGGTCCCGCCTGTATTTTCCCCAAGCTTCTAACAGCTACCCAACTATAGATCGGGTTCGTCTGTGCTGTTTTCAAACCTCCCAGCAGCTCCTCAACTTCATATTGAATTCGTCTATACCGTCTTTCCCAGTGACTCCTTAATTTTGCATCGTGTTCGTTTATGCGTTTCAACTTCCTGCGGTTCACTGATTTTGCACCATATTCATCCGCATACTGATCAACACACCGCAATCGTATTCCACAAAATTACCATCGCCGGGCTTTCGCGCTGCTCAAAGTCCTGGTTTATAACAACATAAATCGACATTATGCATGCATCAACATCTACTTTATAAAAGTTAATACCAACAATAAGTAAGATTCACACAATGAAAACATCTCACTCGCAGCAGTCTACCTCTAATTGAAAGTCGCTTTTGAAACTGTATAACCTACTATACTGTATAGGTTATGCAAACTATTTGTTAAAATTCATACAGAACGTTGCATTTGAAATATGCATGCTCGTGTTAACAATCCGTCTTTCACACAAAAGCAAATTTGAAATTCAATATGTTGTCAAATAAATTACATGTCACTCGTATTTGGTTGTGGAACTAAATATATATTTTTGTTACACTCTCTATCATTCAAAAAATGTTAAAAACATTAGTTATATATAAACAAGTATTAATTATGTATAATTAACATAATATTATTCGTCCTTCAAGAACTTTCGAAACCTACCATCACCTATTTTCAAAAAGCTCTAAAAGGTTTTTGTTTTTTTATTCTTTTTAACTATCAAATGATATCAAAATTAAAAATCAGCAAGCACAGAATTATTATATATTATCTTCGTAATATTTCATGGGATTATAGAATGATCTGAAAAGAGAAGTATATGAGGATTTTGAAACACAAAGCTTTGGAAATCAACAACATTTTTTTTCAAATATCAAAGTTGAAAAATTAAATTTTGACCATAAAATACATTTTAATAGACAACTGTGCGCTGTTGACCAAACTCCACAAACTTGACTAGTTTTGGTAATTTCATGAAAACGACACCGTCGCTCGATGTACCGTAGTTTCTGTGCAAATTCGGTAATTATGCCACGGAGGGATACATTTATGAACTGTGGGGTTATCGTCGCGGAGTATTGCTCCGCAATTAGTATGTCAGAAACGCAACGTGCTGAATGAAACGAGATACCCAACTGCAGACAATAGTTTATCAAGCGGATACGGCGAAGCTTAGGTAAAGAGATTGGATATTACTATATTGAGATACTTTGTCATATATAGAACGCTATAGTTTGGAATTTTTGCGGTATTTTCCATTTCCAAATCTTAAATATGTAAGTTTTTAACATATTCTTCAAATAGTTTTAGGCTTCAATTATTAGCAAAATTAATATTGTAGAAAGAAGATACTTCATTCTGATATGTTCTTTATATTAAGACTTAATTTTTTACCAGACTGAAAATTCCCGTTTTTTATTTTATGTTTGAGAAAAGTATAAAAGTACCATTGTTGATAAACGCGAGTTTTCACCTTAAGATTAGATATGCCAAAATTTTTCTTAAAACATTTATAACAAGAGTGAGTTTGGGACATGAAACCTCGAAGATCGCAGCGGAGTTAATGTGTAATGGCTATTCAAATGTAGGAATGTAATATAGTGTAATATCGTGGACGGGTTGCCTGGGAGATGTCGGGTTTGTGTTGTCAACGTTGTCATGGAGTGTTGTTAGTGTTGTCATGAAGTATTGTCAGCGTATTTAAAAAAGAACCGTTGTAACGAAATTAGTGAGTGACGAATAGTGACGAATAGAAACATAGGTTGGTGGAGCATCAAACGATATTGTAATCATCATACCGTTACTACTACCTACTAGCACTATACCATTTCTTACAAATTGGGGGCTTAGCCGGGATCAGATCGTGTTAGTATTAAATTTTCCGGTGCGCGGTGTGATAACAGACAATATTGTTGACCGTTGAAATTAGAGTAGTGTATCGTTTGAAGAATGGTGTTGAAAAAATGAAAATGGCAAATGTTGAAGACGGACAATTGTCTAGTGAAGAAAATCTGACGTTGGAAGAAGTAAGGAGTAAGCTCTGAAAGATGAATTTACCAATATCTGGTGCGAGGTCAGTGTTGATTCCCAGGCTGAATCGAGCGTGTAGTGTTGAACAATCGAATCCTAAGGGATCAACAAGCGGTGAAGGGTCGACGGACCAGCGAGGCTTAGAAACCGTGCAGAGAGCTAAGAGCGATCGAGTCAAAGACGAAAATCTCGAGAAGCTGAAGGCGCCTCGCTAGTTTGGGGCTAGAAACGACGGGGAAAAAACTGAACTACGTGCACGGCTGCAGGCGGCCATGGATGAAAACAATACGTCGTTGGAAGAAGAGAGTGAGGACGAAAGTGAGGTTGAAGACGTTGAAGAAGACGTAAGAGAACGCAGGAGAAGCACACGAGGTGTGCGCCAACATGTGCATGTGGTCAGAAGCACAAAAGGCAATGCGCGAAAACTGTTGAGAGGATCAACAAGGATACTTGCGAGTATCGAATGCAATGCTAGGACTTGGCATGAGTTGAAGCGAGGACCAATTAAAGAATTCTAAAAAAAAATTAATAGTTTGCAAGTACACAAGAGAATTGAGAAAACGAAAAGAAGAAGCGATGAAGCATGCTTGGCTTATATGCACCGCATGTTCGAAATAGCTAGTCATGTCAATATGGAAGTGGAAGCAAAGGTAGAAAAGGGATAAGATTAGTTATCTACTGTGCCGGATCGATATCAACAAGACGCCGACAGGTCGAGGCATCAACGCGGTCGTAACACCTCCCGGGCGATCCGCGGATACCAACCGTCAACACCAGAGGGCTACTACGACGACAACGAGTCTGCCTGTCTCGCTAGGGATCGAATATACGGGCGCACGATACAAATACCGCACCTAGCGATACTCCCTCTACGTCTAAGGCAGGGACTATCGGGCATAGCCTTACTGACGAGTCTACCGGTAGTCCCGGGACGAAACGCGAATTCTCTTTTCACCTAGCTCCAACTACACTTCCTACACTACGAAGAACAAAAGTGTCGCAAAACAAAGTCGACTGCGAAGCCGGTCAAAACCGAAAACAACAAGGAGCACAGTCAATCTGAAAATGTAGTGAAGGATGTTATAATTGCGCTGATAAAGAACATGTCAGTGCAGATTGTCCGAACAACTCGAAAGGCCCTAAGTGTTTTAAATGTAGGGGGTACGGACACATCGCAGGGAAGTGTAACAACCTGAGTGAGTCCCCTAAAGAGGTCTGTAGTGCGTGGCGATTGTTACAGACGAAGCGTGGTAAAGACGTTAAGATCGGAGATTTCGAATTGCCTGCGCTAATAGACACCGGTAGCGAATTAACTTTAATGTGAGTGCATCAGTATGTGAAAATTGGAGCGCTCAAATTAAATCAGAAAATTGTTAAATTTCGCAGTATCGGGTCCGAAAAAAATTGTACACTCGGAGAATTTTCGACGAATATTTTGATAGACGATGAGTCGTAGTTTCAGATACCTTGATGCAACATTAATTTATTATTAGCGCAGACTTCCTGAATACTGTCGAAGTAAACATAAAGGAAGGAAACGTTTCTATTCGTACAGTAGAGAACAAAGATTGTAATAGACTGTCGGATGGAGACGACACGGACGGTTGCGATGAGGTTTTCGTAGAATTTACAGAGTGTCATGCGAATTGTACAATCGAACAAACAAGACCTAGCACGAGTACGTCAGAAAAATGCGACGATGCAACGTCGAAAGGTTCCTTAATATCTTCGAGCGTGATTTCGAAGATGGATGTAAATGAAGTAGCAGCCAAATCGAAGCAGTTTCGAATCAACAAGATCATTCAAGTTTGTAGACGTAGACTGCGTGATGAAGAGCTAGGAAACGCGTGGGGCGATATTCTTGTGCGCAATCGAAGCGACTCAGAATTGTCGACGCTGAAACAAGGAAAAACGGTTGATTTCTGCGATTCCATAAATGTCGTGCAACAGCAAACCCCTTCCAAGTGGAAGATGGTTGATACCCTGATGAAGGATGACGAGAACAAGAGTTCTAAGGAGCGAGATCATAGAAGCAAAGAGAAGAATCGGGTAGATTCAGGCTGAAAATAGATGTGTGTTTAACAAGAGACGCAAGAAGGCGACAACATACAAGACGGGGGATCTAGTGGCGACCAAGAGGGCCAAAGCTTCACTCGAAATTCCTTGGGCCGTACCGCGTGGTGAAAGTTTTAGGGAATGACCGTTACATGGTGCAGCGAGAAGGCGAACACGAGGGGCCGCAAACGACCTCCACGGCGGCTGATCATATGAAGTGTAACAATGATAAATACGGAGTCAGTGGCAGATGGAACTGCTCTGTTACCATGCGACGCGGAACCGCATAGCCCCTGGAGACAAACTGCATCTAGTTATTTGGTACAAGGAGGAGGCAGACTCGTCGATATACAGATCGCTACCACGATCCCTAACATTCCAAGAAGCGTTGTTAATGCAGGAAGGCCGAAGCGGTTTGATCGATCGAGTGCGTAAGGACCAAGAATAGGATCAAGAGGATCCCGTGACGCGACTGTCACCCGAAGCAGCCATAGGAAGACTAGGGCGCGAGCGAAATCAGTGATGACGAGTACATCCGAGGTCAAATGCATTTGTCAAAATGGCCGAATGTAGGAATGTGGTATAGTGTAGTATCGTGGACGAATTGCCTGGGAGATATTGGGTGTGTATTGTCAACGTTATCATGGAGTGTTGTCAGCGTATTTAAAAAAGAACCGTTGTAACGAAATTAGTGAGTGACGAATAGTGACTGCGTAAACATAGGTTGACGGAGCATCAAACGATATTGTAACAATCATACCGTTACCAAAGCTACTAACACTATACCATTTCCTACAGAAATTATATAGTAGATGAAAGGCATATAAATAAATTCTATTTTACAAAACCAAATAGTTGCACTGATTCTTTAAATAAGGAGTAAATCAAAGCTAAAACATGTTATATGTAGTTTTGATATGTATTTTAGGACTTTACTATATTTAATCAATTTATTCAGTGAGTAAGTTTGATATCTCAACAATTAAAAATATATGAAATAACTGCCCAACAGTAAATATAAGCAAGAAATTGAGAAATTACATCTTCTGCATGTTACAAATGTTTTTAAGAATTACATTCCATTTATATAATTGACATTTAACTTACACAGTTAATTATAGTTTAGCAAGTGTTGCTTCCTTGTTTATATTTATAGTTATAAAGATAGGTTTATTCTAAAATATTCTCCATTCGTTTTATCTACATATGTGAATTAATGTAAAGGGTTTAAAGCGCTATTTTTATATAACTTATCATATGCTCTACATCGTACAGGTTCTTACAATTAAATTATTTTTTATGATTAAATAAATTAATAAATTAAATTAATAATAATAAAATACCCCGAGGAAAATTAATGTAATCATTAATAGTATATACTAATATTAATATTAATATGTACATGAGTTTTAAACTGAAATATTTTCCATGCTATTAATTACAGTGAGTAACTTTAATATTCAGACACATTTTTATTTTGTTGCACTATAATTTTGTTCATAATGAAAAAAACGTAAATGGTTCGGTATAATATTTAGGCACTGTGTCTGGTTATCAATAGTATACATTTTATTTACATAAAACCTGCATCTTCTGTGTTACGACCGTTCGCGGAGAGACGCGGTCGCGAGGAAAACGCGGCAGCGAGAGGTGTAAATTTTCCCTACGATTCTAATAATCGACGCCGCGAATTAGTCGTTCCCCTGTTTCGATTAAGATAACAGAGGTAGTTCAATGAGTTTAACACTGAATTAACAGGGCTAATATAAAACTTGTATATTTAACAATATTTAAGATTATATAATGAACACGTCACAATTTATGTACCGATGATACAATGGGTTTCTTATAATAATTCGACTCGACTTTATGATATCTCTTGATATATTCGTTAGACTAAGCGACTTTAATTTTAATCATCTGAACCTCTCGATGCATTCCGTTTGAATCCTCAAATGATACTGATTGCCCTTCGATTTTTTCTTCGTCTTCTCTGGGAAACGACCCCCACTACGCTCGGGTCACGTCACCGTTCGCGCCTATGACACGTATGCCAGCTTCTTTGTGTAGATGAAATAACGGACCGAAGGCGAATCGACGTTTCTAGAACTCGCTGCTTGATGAGAACTATACGCTTGTCGCTAGATCGTATATATTTCGCCGGTCATATAAGGCGATCTGTCTGCGACATTGTAGTACCACGAGCGACGGTTAGAGACACGGCCTCGTGGCGTAACAAGCAAACTCCGAAAATGTTTACTGTAGTAAAATGTGTATACTCATAATTATATTCATTAATTTGCATATAGAGAATTATTTGACCCGTTCTACCAATCCTTTTTAACGCTTTTTAATACCTTTTTTTAAATGTGTTTAAATGTCTAAAAATTCATCTACTATAAATTATTCAGATCAGAATAAATTCCTTTTATAAATATTCCTGAAATATAATCTAGTAATACTATCTAGTAATACTATCTAGTAATACTACTAGTAATACTAGTAATACTTATCGGATTCAGTGATTACAGTGGAAATTCAATAAGGCTAGTTTAATTCAATAACTGACAACTTTTCGTTTTATATACATATGTAGTTCAAATTCAAACTCCACACGATGATAATTGATAAGCAGAAGCATTTTCATGTTGGAACAACACAAAATTTTTTACCTCATTACTGAAGTTACGGAACTTCTATCTATCTTCAGAGCACTATAAATAAAAAGATTAATGTCGTATCTTAACAATGTATCTTAATAATAATTAATAATTTTATAGTAGGGTAATAAATGTCTACAATTGAGTACTTTATACTTAAGCAAGTTGTAATACTGAAAATAAGATCTTCAAAATCAATAATTTTTACATAAATAATTTAATATATCTTCATAGAAAATTATTAATTGCATTAATTAATACTCTTTCTAGTATTGTTTTGACACATGAGATATAGAATATAAAAAAAGTTCTGATAAAAAATTAAGTAACACAAAGCATCAAGAGTAGATTTAATTAACTTTAGACAACGAATAATATTTAAAGTTTTGTGAATCACCCGTTGTCCGGAAAGTTCGTGCCGATTTTCGGTAGGTGGCGTTAAAACAAGTCATATATTCTGAAATGTAATATGTATGTAAAATGTATGTAATGTAAATGTAAAGGTGTATATACTCTAAAAGGTAATATTTCAAACACCTTTAGAAAAAAGTTAGGATACATTAATTCTTGTTAGTTCTATCTGCTCTTAAATATGAAAGGAAACAAAGTGCACTATAGGCACTTGGTGCTTTTCTTTTGCTAGAAAGGCAGAAATACCATACAAGCAGCAAACAAGATATACGCGGTTTATGGTGACGATGGTATAGCTGAAAGAACTGTGCGGGTTTGCTACGTTTAAAGCTGGTAATTTCAATCTTGAAGGTCAACAACGCTCGGGTAAGCCCTTCACTACTGATGAAGATCGGAGTTGCGAATTCTTAACTAAGTGACAATCAGTCAGGTTGCAAGTAGTCGGTTGATATCGCAAACCATGAACGCTATTAACGCTCAAAGTGGAGGTACATTAAAGGTACAGAGTACTGTTATGTTTAGTTGATTTATTTGCACTGTTTAATATAACACGAAGAGTAAGACTGTCTGATAAGAGTAAGACTGGTTGAAGGCTGGTTGAAGAAGACTGGTCCCTTGAAGCGCCTGGTCCTTATATGCTAACTCTTAATGCAGGGGATGTCCTTCTCACCATGGTTTCTGTGTGGTGGGAATCTATTCCTTCCAATCTTGTAACTGTGTACCCTCGTGGGCGCATCTCCTCTGGTATTGCTGATTGATACTAGATACTCACTTTATAGCGGACCCATCAAGCACTTAGAATGTCAATTAGCCTCTTGATGAGTTCCGCATTGTAAAGTTCACAATTTGGGAGGTAGAAAATTCGGATTTTTCCAAAAAAGGCAGATGTGCTGTCCGAGTCATAAACTGACAACCACTCCAAATCCCGAACAATCGGATCAAGGTACTCATCGAGAATAACCCACGCTATACGGCACGTGAATTAGCAGAAATGAAATATGAAAATGCACCATCCACGAGCATTTTGTGAAGTTTGGCTATATAAACCGTTTTGATATATGCGTTCTCCACGATTTATCGGAATAAAATCTGATGGATCACGATTCCATTTGCGGTTCGCTCTATAAACGCAACGAGAAGACACCATTTTTTAAGCAAGTAGTGAGGGGGGGATGAAAAATAGATTATTTATAATAATGTTGAGCGGGGAAGATCTTGAGAAAAGCGGAACGAATCACCTTGAACCATCCCAAAAGCCGGTCTTCGTTCGCAGAAAGTCTTGCTTTGTGTTTGATGGGACTGAAAAGGATCTCTGTATTATGAACTTCTATCAGACAACCAGACGATAAATTCGGAAAAGTATTGCTTGTAATTAGTCGATTTTAAGACAGTAATTGAACAGAAACGTCCAGAACTAGCGAATCGGAAAACGTCGTGTTTCATCAGGACAATGCGCGGCCTCATATGTTTTTGACTACTCGACAAAAACTGTTGGAGCTTGGTTGGAATGTGCTACCGCATCCACGGTATTCATCAGACATGTAGCCCCATATTTTCACCTATTGAGATCATTACAAAATTCCCTTAATAGCAAAAGCTTTAACTCTTTGGTAGACATAAAAAATCATATCGAAAAGTTTTTTGCCGAAAAACTTGAGAGGTTTTGGAAGGATGGAATATGTAAGTTGCGTGAAAGATGAAGAAAGGTTGTTAAAACAAAATGGCACCTATATAATTCAATAAATGTGTATCGAAATTTGAGCATGCTGCGTTTGAATTTTCCTTAAAAATCGGAACGAACTTTCCTGACAAACCAATACTATCCCAGAATACCATTTGAGGGATGCATTAAAAAATATTTATATATATTTAAATACGAAATCCTGTAACATGAATCATCCTGTGAATTGGTGTAAGGCGTAAAAATAAGAAATTACATTAAATTGAGTTAGGCATTCATATTTATAAAGAATTATATTATAAAGTTAAATGTTAAATATGTTACAGCAGCTAAGAATCTCTATAATCTTCTCACCAGTTCAAGCACGTATTATTACGTAGAAAAATATCGATCTTATCGTTGCTAGCGCTCTAAAATATTAATCAGAACAAGAAATATTAATATTCGCTTAAACATCTACAGTTGCAATCAACTAAAGTTTCCTGACGCTATTGTCACGTAATACATTAGCAAAATCTATTATATTGTATTTCCTTTGGGCGAACAAGTGCATACTGTACATATACACACATATGAAGAGTGAGGAAAAAACAAGGAAAATTGTTGAGAATAATCGATTATTAATACAGTAGAACCTCGATTATTGGAACATTGATTAATGAAAAATTAGAAGATAGTTTCTTGTAAAAAAGAATAGAAAAAAAGGATAGGAAGTGAAGGAAATTATTACATTTTTATTCCAATGTTTTTATCTCGTCTGTGTTTGTCTGGTATTAATATGTATAAAATAGCTCAAAATAGATAATCTTTTCTCATATGAAAATAAAATGATCCTTTTTCTGTACTTTCACTTCGTAAGTGAAGGAACAAGAGGAACGATGAATTTAGCTATGCATATAAAATTTACCTACAATAGAAATAACAAAAATAAGTAAAAATAATCATTTTAAAATATTTAAATTTGTTCTTGTAGTTAAACACTGAAGAGTATTGGAACAAAATAAAAATGTTAATTTATACTGTTATTAAAATATGTTATTCGATACTATAGCCAGCAATTGCATTAATTTTTAAATACTTTATTTTCCGTTCACCCCTTACGCGTGAGATCTTTTGAACCTTTGAAGTTCACTACTGAGGAAATGTAGATAAAGTAAATATAAATAAAGCTAAAATTCATGCTTTAATCGAGGTACTGCATATGTTAGGAAAATATAGTTATGCATAAAATTTATAACAGAAACTTTTCAAAGAAAAAGAGAATATAAACAATTTTGCTCCTATTCGATTAATATAAACAAATAAACAAGACTAAACTTATAAAGATAATAATTCATTGTGTATCATGTTTTTCTTTTACCTTTGAAATAACAACAGTACGTCACTTCTTCAGTGCGACGTCTCACTTATAATTACTGGACACCGGATGTGTAACTAATAATATATAATAATATATGATAATCACTATTATATTGAGTTGCCAAAACAAATATCTGCTTAAATTTAATCTTTTTCATTGTTTTCATAAGAATTTGAATTTGCATAGATATTCATAGTCGAATAATGAATCTATATAATTCTCTAATCTCATTTGTCACAAAATGCATTATATGTATATTGGAAGACTATTAAACAAATAGTTTTCCAAACCTTATTATTCTCTTTACTCTTCATATACCTTTCAGTATTTCCATTAGTTTCGAAAGAGCTTTCGTTTTGATTCGCTATAATACTCGTGCATGTTCGGTTATATTATACAGATAAATATGTTACTATGCTATAGCAAATTAAGAGCCTATCTATTATATCACATGTGAGAAAGCTGCGATAATATAGCTCGACGACTACGTACAAGAGGAAAAAAGCAAAGGACTTAACAGTTAATAACTTTACATTCGTTAAACGAGAAGCGAACATGCTTAATTGCGCGTGCGTCTACTATGCGAACAGATGTCGCATTTTTCTTCCCTCTTTCCCTCTCTCTTTCCTCTCTCTTTTCTCTCTCTTTTTTCTCTCTCATTCATACATTCACTCTACCTCTCATACTTTCTTTATATCTATATTTTTACATGCTAACCGACTCGGCACTGAAATTGGCGATTGTCCAATTCGAAACGATCAGTTACTCTCTGTTGAATATTGGCTCCCTCTCGAAATTGTATCGCGTTCTGTAAAGCATAGCGATTCCTGTTTCGTTTGATCCTTCTGTGGCGAGTCTGGAAACGATTTAATGGTCCCAGTATTGTTTATTTCGCATAAAACGTTAATTCGCTGAACGAGGTATTTTCATTAACCCATTAAAGATCAATGTTGCATTACTGCAATGTTTTATTTGACATTCTCTTCAGTTTATGTTATCAAATTATCAAAATTATCAAAAGACATTGTAGCTCTGAAAGAAAATTCCAAGGATTCCCTTAATATATTTTTCATCACTATTTTAATAAATAAATAATCTTATAAAATGTAATTTTATAAAATGCAACAAGATTAATGTATTTATAGTATTATTATTAAGTTTTGTGAAAACCATGATAAATAATAATGAGAGTATATTATATTTATACAGATATAGATTATATAATTATAAAATATATCATATAATTCGTTTCAGCTTGGATTTATAAAGTTTAATATTGTCTTACTGAAAAAGGAAACCTGTTTTATTAACGAATTTTTTATGTTTGTCCCTAATTCTCTTTAGTATCTAACTAAGGGTAGTATTTTTTGGAATATTTTATTATTTGATAGAATTTCATAATAAAAACGCTGCAAATTTTTCGAACCGAATATTTCGCCTTCCATATAGATTCTACAATTTTATGAAAAGCGAAATGGATATATTTTGTATCACTATGATAAAGGAATATTTATCTCAATTATAAAAATCCTTTTTCTACCTCCGATTTGAGTAATGGGTTTCTGTAATATATTATATCTATTACTTTAATATATTCTTTGTGTAATTCTCTTGATAGCACAAAAATTTACTTTATATGCACATCTGGTTACTAGTAATGTTGTGTTGTAATATTATTTAATTTTTTGATCTTTAATGGGTTACGAAACGTTTCATAGCTTTCGTTAGACCTGGCAAGTATTCCTAGCAAATACTCCAACGCTATGTCCTATAATTAAAAATTGCTAAAGATTTTGTTTTTAATTTTTAATTGCGAGAAAAATTTCTAAGTGGCGTTTGAAACTCTATATAGATGCTTCAAGTTTTCTCCGCAAAACGAAGTAATGAGAAGAGAAAAATGTCATATAAACATAGATGTTCATGAAAGCTTCATTAAAAAACTATGAATGAAATATAAAATAACAATCGATTGACTGCTTGTTTGATAAAGGAGAGAAACAGATTAATGATATTCATTTACTTGATATTTTCACTTTTATTTCACTATTTCTAAATAAAAATGCAAAAACAAAATTTTTTACATTGACAATTTTTTCTAATTTTCTCTCAATTTCAGTCAATGCATTATGAATTCTATACATTAGTTTCTGAATTAATTCTACTAATTACTAATTCTTGCCATAGAAAATATGTTTTTAAATTCTATGTAAGTAGAATTATATATGTAATCAGATCTACTGATTTTAGGTTAGGTTGATAGCAAGAATAACGTTCGTTTAATTACCAGATTTAAACAATTAAAGAAAAATTGGTTATTACTTTGTATTTCAGTTATAACTTTTTAATAAATATTTATGAGCTATAGATTCTATAAAACTTTTTACTTAGTTTCCCTTATAGAATATATTATACAGATTTGTTTCGTTTAGAAACCTGGGACATCCTTATTTCTCTCTGTGCTTTTATATTTTACGTTTGGAGCTTTTGCAAAGAATCATTTGTACCTAATACAATATTACACTATTTTTTGTTATTAAACTTAACTTGGAACAATTGCAATACTCAGAAAATATATTTGAAGTGATTGCAATCATCGCAAAATTTCTGATTCATCGATTTCACAAGAACACAGTGCACGGTTTCGAAACTCTTGGCGCATTTGTTCGCTTTGTTATATTTAAAAAGGCTATCATGCATCGTTAACGACGATCTAAAGAAGCGAATAGAAAAATACCGAATCTATAATATAACTATAGGTAGGATTTACGATCTAAGAATACGAGAACAACGAAGAACAGGCTCTTCTTGCAATGTGCTACGAGTTATTTCATATTGAATAATTGAGTGGATCGAAAAAGTTGAATATTCCAATATAATTATAAACATAAATTTTGTATATATTCATATATTTGATAGAAGTGTATAGTAGTGTATATGTTAATACACATCAGTACATATATTAATGTACATTGAACACGTTAACATATTTGACAAACTTAAGAAATATGAAATTGCCAATTTGATCAAATGAAATAAAATAATTTGCTTTTTTATAAAGGTACCTTTGTAAAATTAAATTTTCATGTCAACAGATTTCGAGGAAGTTTTATATCATTCAAAATTTGAAAAACAGTTAGGTATAATCGACGATATTTTGTTTTACTATAATTATAATTGCAATTAATTATAATAGAATATTCTGTAGATTCAGTTCTAAAAATTCTCAAATTTTCTAACAGTAATAGTCATCTAAATATTCAACTCAAACTTATTTCCAAAAGATTTGTTCATCCACTATTTTCATTTGCAGGTATAACCGTAAATTTAAACTAGGAAGAACAAACTTTATTTTATAAAAAATATTCTATGTATTGAATTTATCATGAACTTCCTAAGCCAATGGCATTATAAAAGAACTAAAATGAAAGTAAATGTATCTATTATCAATTAAAGATAAAATATCTATAATTATCAATATACTTATTATTTACCAACTATTAAGATTTATTATGTATTCGAAATTCCCATCAATAGGATCTTTTTACATAATTAATCCTGCATATAAAGTTGTTATTAATTATTCGATCCACTCACAGTAATTCCCTTCAGTTTCTTAAAAAACTAGAGACAATTTCTTGTAATCGATGCTCAAAAGATATTTGGATGATCCATAAAACCTTGGAACTTGGCACATTCCATATTCCATGTGTTTCCATTAATAAAAATCCTCTTCCTCGAGCTGAGCGTAAAATTTCGCCACCTGCTCCTTAGCGGCTTGTATAATGGAACCTTTGCATGGGTTAGGGTCCCAGTTAATACCCGGACAACCCATGGATTCGAAACAGGTAACTAGACGATTGGTTTTCGATGGACAGCATTGAACGACCGCCCAAATACAGGGTGAAGGACTTTGTGCAGGTGGCTGTCGAGTTGGTGGCGCTGGAAAGTTTGGCACTTTCACTCCTTCTTGATACGGATTAAGTCGCTGTGAAGAAATAGAAATCTCAAGTAGATTTATATACTGAATATATTACTTATCAGACTGCGGATTTTTATACATTCATCAAAAATTTAAAGGGACAAAAATGCACAGAATGCATATAGTATATAAAAAATATATAAAATTTTCAAAATATAGTACTCATTATATTATCGTTATTGTAGGAAAAACAAATCTTTGTATAGATTATATTTATTTATCCGTATTCATAAAAGTGGAAATTTGAATGTAAATAAATTACGCTTTCGTAGCATGAAAAGATGTATAAAAAAATATGCACAAATATATTACGTACTTAGTCAAGTAGAGTACTCGTTATAATTTATAGTAGAAACTCTATTTAAGTCTTATTTTTTTAATTGTGTCCATAAAAATATAAATTTGCATAAAAATCCGTACTCTGACCATCAATAATGTTTTAATGTGAATTATATCGAATTTAAATCTTGAATTTTAATAAAAATCGAGGATGTTTGGTAGGAACAAAAAAGACTTTCGTTGTGGATAATAATTAGTGATAACCAAAAAACATTCACCACAGATAATGATTATCAGTAAAAGTAATTTCTGTCACCAACACTGTTTATCAATAAATAAAAAGAAGTTTCATTATCGATAATGATTATTCGCATCTAAAAATAATTTCTATCATCAATATAGGTTATTACAGGTAAGCAAAAAATAAATGACTATTTATAACGATTATTCATAGCCGAAATCATTTAAACTAAGATATGAATTCTTATATTATATTTTAATTTCTTATATTTTTTTAGTTTGAGTTGTAATAGCTACGCTGCTATACTGCTTTTGTCAGGTAGATTCATATATTTTCTTATTTTATAAGCCGAACTATTTCTATTGAAAAATGTTCCGCATTATCCTATTTAATATCGATGTAATCAAAATAGAATATATGGATAAAATTAGCTTTAAGGAGAATAGAACTATAGATTACGAAAGTAATATTTTGATTCATGATTACTCATTGATACTTACTCGTTGTTAAGACTTTGACGCGTTTATATCAGCGGATTGTTTCTTAATTTACTAATCGGTAATTAAAAATATAATTAAAATAGAAATATTATGCAATTAATAAAACGGAAGTACATATAAAGTTATATTTCGCATCCAGTAGTTAAACATATTGAAACAATAAATTTAGCTATATTTAGACATATATAGTATAAGAAGAGAAAACTGTATAAATTATAATCACTGTCCATTAATATATCTTGGTTTGTTCTTATATTTGAATAATTACTTATTCTTACCGATAACTCTGCATACTTTTGATATAATAATGTAATAAGTTACGTGAATGTGTTTATTTTCAACTATATAATTGACCATGGAAATTAATCTTCCAAAAATATTAATTAATCCATTAAATTTTTTATGGAAATGTGGTAGATAAAAATAATGTTTCTAACATATTGCTCTTATAAATTATTATAGTTTTATATAATTTTAACCCCATTGTACATTAAATGAAACAAGTAATTTTAAAGGATATAACGAGCAATTTTAATATAGGAATTAGAAATATAATATTGTATTTCTTCATCATCTATATCATCTATGTTAACCATTTCGACAAATATTTACATAAAACGGAGTTACTCACGATTTCGATACTTTCTTAATATGTTGTCAAAATCACCACCCTGAATTGTGTTGTGAAGGTTTTAACGCGGAGTATATATAGTATATGTATAGTACAGTATGTATAGTATAATCAAATACGTGGGCGTGGGACGGGTCTGTCCCTTATACATTAAATTTAGATTTGGGTTAGCTTAGATCTTTTTCTGGATGGGAATACAGAGAAAAGTCTTTTGTCCACGATTTTACTTCATAATAGACATCATTTTATAATAACGAAATTAAATACAACGTTCGAGTACAATGATCTTTCAATATTGACTATGAGTCAGCTTCTCTGTTCAAATGTCATAAGAAGTCAATTTTGTTGGGGTCATAGCACAGGTTTCAGTAAGAAAGATAGATAAGAACATTCGATTTACTATACACTTTACCAAATGCAAATGGTGCCCGAAAAATTATATACTAAAAAGTATATACTAAAAATTATATACTAAAAAGTATATAATTTTGTAATATAATAAAAGTATATACTAAATAGTATATAATTTTATAATATAATAAAAGTATATACTAAAAAGTATATAATAAACGTTTTTCGAAAATAACTTTTTCAATAAAAGGCAAACACCAATTAAAGTCTTTAGAACACTGCTCAGGGTGATGACCTTGACAAGATACTAAAAGATTATCGAGATCGGAGATGATTCCATTTTGAAAATACTACCATTTTTATTCACCAATCTAATAAACCATTTCTATTAAGAGAATTTATGTACTTAGAAAGAAAATGCCCATTCATCTTCGAGCGAAATCTTAATTATACATATATGTTATACATTACATACAATACATTATACAGGGTGGTTGGTAACTGATGGTACAAGCGGAAAGAAGGTGATTCTACGCGAAAAAGAAGTCGAAAATATAGAATAAAAATTTTTTTTTATTTTTTTTTTTAATTTTTCCATCGAGACAACCGCACGTGTACCGAACGAAAATTCAAAGTCGATTTTCTCGAAAAGAAAGCCTCAAACGAAAAATTTTTATTTTATATTTTCGACTTCTTTTTTCGCGTAGAATCATCCCCTTTCCGCTTGTACCACCAGTTACCAACCACCCTGTATACGTTACAAGCAAAACTTTATATCCGTGCAATGTAATATTCTTTTAATTCTTTATTGATAATGAATAGCTTTAGTGTTTAATTTATAATTAACACATAATTAATTGCTCCCGTTACAGTAATTGGGAGAATACAAATATTCTACTATAAATTAGTACTTGCATGGAGGCCATATTGGATGCGGAATTACTCCACGTTTAACGATATCAAGCTCCCATTACCAATCGATATCAACGATAATGATGCTCGTTTCGAAAGCCTACATATGTAGATATTAGATATGCAGATATTAGATATAACAGAAATGTACCGTTTCGGTTTCATTTCTCCGAAAACGACATGTTACAGAATTTTTGTGAAGTTATGAAAACTTAATTTTGAATTAAATTTTTATGGACATGATTATACCTGGAAATTATTTGCGCGTGAATTCGCAGAAATTCTCCTTTAAAAGCAATAGTTTATCATTTGATATATATTCGTTAATTCCATTAAAAATGAAGGTTACATGTGAAAAATATAATAATGATTTTCTAATTTCGTTATTTGATGAATTAAAAATATATGCAGTTTAATATGAAATAGTTAAACTTAATAGATGAAAATAAGTGATAAATACATGATGTTTTATAATTAATAAGTAGTTTTAGCTTAATAAATATCAGTCTGCATAATTAACTACTGTTAATGTTTTTTACATGTTCAATAGAATGATACGAACCAGATGTTAGTCCCAAAACCATAGAACAAGATGTTTTTGATATAAATCTGTTCTAATCGCCCACATCCTTCAAATATAACAGAACATTTCTATTGATATTCTCAAGTACTCATAAATATAATTTCTATAATTAAGAAATTTGATCTTTCACTCAATTTTATTAAATTAAAAATTATATTCATATGTAATGGATAAAATAAAACATTGCTAAGATTCCATTTCCATTACATTCTCATTTTATAATTGTGTAAGAAATTAATATCAATCTTGATTCAAATATAACATAATATATGAATAAATTTGTTAATACAACATTCAATGACATCATTCTTGTCAATGTTAAATTTATTCTTAGACAAAACATTCATGTATAGTTTACAATTTAGAAAATTACTCTACAAATTCATAATATTTAATTATAAAATTAACCTGTACAGGTTAACAAAATATGTAGAGGATATCTAGTGGGACGATTCTAGATATTGAATCGCTGAAAGAAGTTCATATATAGACATTTTGTCTGAGGCTTATTTTTCAAGGTTTTTACTAAAAACTAGTTAATAAAATACTAGTTAATAGAACAACTGACGAACCTCCCTCTATTTCACTAATATTTTATATATCTCACTATAAGATCCACGAACCAAAATAAATGACAATAGGATATCGGCTGCTTGTAACTTAAAAATTAGCCTTAAACAATATTTTTGTAAATTTTTTCATTATTTTGATGCTTAAAATAGACAAATGTTACGTCCCTCGTGTGTTTTATAACAGCCTACATAAATAAAATTTTGGACTTGAAATAAATCTTCAATCTGTCGCTTTAGTATTACCTAACAATACTTAAATATTTAAAATATATAAAGCTAGTGAGTTTCATGCATTAAAATTTATTTCCTAATATCTATTAGAAAAATTCGCATGAAACCCGTATTCTCATTAAATTAACACGACATTTGGCAACCGTTCCATATTTTACTAATTTTCAAAATATCGCTAATTGTCTACAGAGAAAATATTTTAATGTTTCCTAGTAAAATTAATTAGTTAGCAAAACAATATGTTATCTCCTTATTTGTTACTATTATTTCTTTAACTATCATTTTACCTGTTATAGTTCATCAAAAGTAGAAATCGGCTTTACTTTTTTCATTGGTTATTTCGGATAAAATGTACATGAAAATGAAATGGATCGTCCGCGATACACATCCAAAGCATGTAATGTCTAAATTCGTCTTTATGGACATATATCAAACATGTACGAGCGCGGCAGGATAATGCAGAACAATTATTGAAAGTCGAGGATCGGAACGGTTTAATTCGAAAGCTTGGAACAATCGCGCGCTGGAACGTTTGAATTGGAACACATTTGTAGAAAGAGAAGGCTCACCATGTCGATATCGAAACCCGTTCTCGATAACACGTTAGGTACCACGGGTTGGACTATTATGCTTGCGCTCACAGGCAACGCGTTCAGCCTGGCCTCTTCCTGCCGTCTCCGATGCTCTTTCATGACCCTGTCGCGTTCCTCCTTCTCCCTTGCTTCCTTTGCTCTGTGTAGGATAAAGAGACACGTTATATTATCAACATAGACCGAAAGAGGAAGCTCATTGTGCACGGTGCGACCGGCCTGTTTGTTTCATTAACGTCGTTCGACTTGCAGCGCGTTAACTCACAGCCTACTAGCATGTTTCGCACGGACGAAATTTTGAGACAGTATTCTCGTTGAATATTTATCTTGTCGGTAGTCGCAGCCACGACGACACGTAATGAATCTTACGAGACGCAATAACTGCCGCGAAATTGTGTCATCTTTTCAAGCCGCTATCTTTCAAAACCAATCTCGAAGCATATAAGTGATGCCACGTCGCGTTGTTGCAATTTTATTGCACATTTTACGTTTTCTTTATGTTTGCAGTAAAGAAGATATTCGTGTGTTTTATCGCTAGAAATATAAAGTTATTGAATTGTACAGTATCGTTCGTGCGAAATTGCAACGACGCACAGTGATTTAAACTGTTAACTGGGGAAGATAAAGTCATTCGAATTGCAAATCTCTTGGCCATATTAATTTTTTTATTTAGAGATTCCTTATCTCTATACAGGGTGGTTGGTAACTGGTGGTACAAGTGGAAAGGGGGTGATTCTAGGCGAAAAAAGAAGTCGAAAATATAGAATAAAAATTTTTTTAATTTTTTTTTTAATTTTTCCATCGAGACAACGATCTACAGTGAGATCCGTTATAACGAGACGTGATAATGTGCACGCGTACCGGGCGAAAATTCAAAGTCAATTTTCTCGAAAATAAAGCCTCAAACGAAAAATTTTTATTCTATATTTTCGACTTATTTTTTTGCGTAGAATCACTCCTTTCCGCTTGTACCACCAGTTACCAATCACCCTGTATATGCGGTTTAATTTCTATTGGAAATAAATTACATCATTCTTACATTCGTAAAGACTAAAACCACCAGCCAAATTAATTTGCCTTTATTACTTTTTAATTTCATAATTAAAGGAACAATATAACTCTGATTAAGGAACGATTCAGTTAATACATTTAAATGGTTATTTACGTCGAAAAAAGTCAGGATTTTATGCCAATTAACTTCGTTTGCTTCAGATTCAGATGTTTGATATGAGATGTTTGTTAAATAGATCATTATCTATCAAAATTACTTTTATTTCAATAATATATAAATCGTTACTTTTATTTAAATAATTTTTACAGATAAATAGAAACATTCTAATAAAGAATCCTTAATGATATAGAAATTTAAAGCAATAAGGAATGGAAGATGTAGCAGAAAATGATTAAAATTATGATCCTTTCGCAATTAAACAGCCATTTTAAAATTCCGTATGATGTGACGTCGCGTGTTCATCTGCCGTTAATTGTAAATTCTAAGTAGGGTGCAGACCGGGATCCGATCACTGTATTCTATTAGTTGACTGACTACCATCGAACTATATTTCAGTAACTAAGTTATGTTGTCAAGTTATTTTAAACTAATTACATTTAATATACAATGATTGCCTTTGCTATTAGTAAGACATTAATTTTATGTTTCAGACTTTTGCAATATTTATCAAGTGAAATATTTGTGGCTTCTCAAGTTTCGATCGTGTTTTGAAACTTTCATTCAGATCTGTCTTGAAAAAATGAACCGAGATGTTCAAGAAATGCCGGAACAAAGCGCAACGTACTATTAAAAACACAATCGAAATCCGATAAATTAACATATGTCGAGACATTAGTTCTTTCAGGAACGATGATACTAACGTTATAACATTATTACACAATTATTACAGTCCAGTGGATATATGTATTTTTATAGCGTTTATATGATTTATATGAATTAATTAGATCCGAGTATATTAAATTTCGTATCAATAATACTTTCGAATGATGATGTTATATGTACTATAAAAATGTAGAACATAATGGAAAAATGTTTCATTGGAAAATAAGGATATGTGCAAATGCTTTATATAGCCATTTATGTAAGCAATGTTACTGTATGCAAGTATATAAAAAAAGTGTTTGATTTAATTATTGAAATTAATAAAATATAATATTACTATAATTGATAATATCTAATATAATTAATAACATTAATATACTAATTAGTAAAATACAAGATAACAAGGAAAAACAGATGTAATGTTTTTACACTGGTAATGTTATAATATTTCTTAGTATCTATATACAAAGGAGTTAAATTGAAAAAAGGAGAATGTACACATTCTTTGCATTTCTTAATGTGCACAACTCAATTCAACCCATTTAATGACTAAAGAATTCAGAATTTGCATATACAATGTATTTTCCTGATCTGTTATGGACCACTTTACACACGCGAGATTGTTTGCAAGAGTTCTAAGCAAATAGCAAATACTACTGCGTGTCGTGTTAGGTCGTTACCATAATGGATAATAGGACGATTGTTGAGGTGTAGATATTATTGTGTTCTATTTTGCATTAGAAATTAGAAAATTGTTTTATCGTCCACACTGGTAATTTTGCAAATTGTTATTGAATATTTCATTTTCAACTATGATTAACTTATGAATGCAATGTAAATATATTAAATCGAGTAATAAGTTTTTTCGTGCGTATTTTAAAGGGCGTAGATATGCTACATCATAAATTATAACTGGAAAGAACATCGATTTAAAACATTTAGATTTTAAAAAGAATGGTAAATCGACTTGTAATTTAAATTACATTAAAATATTAATATAGCATAGTGTGTATATGAAAATGTTATTGATTAATTTTAAGAGGAATTGAGCTAAAGACGTAAAATGTCTGTATATTTTCTTACTATATTTATATTAGTAGTTTTGTCTAAAAATAAGTTTTATCTAGAATTTATTATGAATTAAATTTAGATAAATTAGGATCTCCGTAAAAGCTAGATTAGTTATTACGAAGGAAATATTTGCACCAAAAATTATTTGATATAAAAATTATGTATGTTGTAATTATAAATATAAAATGTATACATAGTAACAAAGACAATGACTGTTATATTAAAAATCGTACATGTGGACTTGGTTACATTGCTAAAGCTACAATAAAAGTGATAGAAAGACAACTATTTTAGCAGGAAGAATGATATATGACGGCGAAAACATTTTGAAACTTTAGTTTTAAAGGCTATAGGGTGGCCGTGGTGTCATAAATATTAGCAAGAGGACCAATGTGACGCAACCTGCGAGTTCTGTCTGGGGTATTTATCGCTTAAAAAAATCTATTGCGTCACAAAATATTCTTGATAGAGTTTAGTAGCTCAGAATGTGATGTTTATAAAGACAATAAATTAGGACATATCTTATTTTTCGCACTATGTGCGAATATCACGAAAGATTAAAGCTACAAAATAATTTATTTTAAATTTTTAAAAATTCTAAAAGAGATTTTATATATATGAACCCTTAACTCTACATATATAATATAAATTCTATATCTATAATAAAAATTCAAAAGAGAATTTTTAATTTTTGCGAATTTATCTATATCTAAATATGTTATTCCATATTTCTATTTTTTTCTGATGTTGTGTAATTTTGACATGAGTTTATTTCACATACTTATTAATTCTATTTATTGTCATATTTCTAGTATTAATATTTAAAATTGTTTCTCAAAGTTTTACTTGATTATCTTAGTTATTTCTCTGAACGGAATGATTATAACATAATAGTTAAAGATTTTAATCAAGATCAAAAACAAAAATCACAAAAGTTCACCGATATCAAAAATATTTCTAATAATATTATTGCATACTAAATTCACTAATGTGATCATACTTAATAAAATAATTCTTATGAAAGAGGTCGGATGTCCTAATAAATAAACCTGTTGAATTAATACAATTTACCAATTCGTCATATTATAATCTAATATCTAATCGTTAAATTTCTGACTATCTTTCCCTTCGTTCATTTCATTACTTGATATCCTCTTACCTTCGCCTTTCAGCTTCCAGTTGCCTTTTCTCTTGCTCCTGTCTTTGTCTTTCCATAGCTCTCCTGGAGTCATTCAAAAGTAAATTGGCTGGAATAAGACTCGCGTCGTGTCTACTTCTATGCCCGTCGAATCGCCTACGAGCCGCATGGCTTGGTCTCGTCCTTTCAGCTTGATTTCTTCTGACCTCCGCTTCCTGCAGCTCTTTCGTATTTCTCTCCGCTTCTAACATCGTTGCTTCTTTCCTCCTTCGTTCCTCCTCATATTTTCTCGATTGTATCCTCCTAACCTCTGCTTCTCGCCTCAAAGCTTCTCTCCTCAGCTGCTCTTGTTGCTGTCTCTGTCGCTCGCGGATTTCTTCCTCTTCGATCGTTTTTCTTCTCGCATCATCGTAAGCTCGTGGATCGATATTTGTCGGTGCTGATGGACCATGATTTCTTCTACCGGTCTCTGGACCTGGATATCTCGGCCGATTATATTGTCTAGCTTCTTCTAATTTCCTTCTGTACTCCATCCAGCTTTTATCAGATGATTCGCTCTCTTCCGGAATACGCACTGGTTGATTTCTTCGAATGTAATCCTGTAACTTACGTTCTTCTTCGAGTCTTCGTCGCTCCTTCTCCTGCTTCCATCTATCCGCTTCTTCTCTTTGTCGATCTATTGATTTGTTTAAGTTAATCGGTCGATTACGTTGAATATACCCATCTAATTTCTGCTGATGTTCTTTTTCCTGTTGTTCTCTCATTCGCCTTTCTGTTTCTGGATCGTATAGTTTATTTGCGTTTGGACTATTTCGCGGAGAGTACAACAAATTAGATGGTTCGTTTCTGCCTTGCTGATGTCTTCTTCTCTGTTCTTCTTCCTCTTGTTTGCGTTTCAACGTCCACTCTCTTCTCCTTTCTTCTAAGCTTTTTCTATCCTGTTCTTGCTGCTGTCTTCGCTTTATCTCTTCCACCCACCTATTCTGCTCTCTCCTACGTAATTCTTCTTCCTGTAACCTTCGTTGACGTTCTTCTTCTCTTAGACGATTTTCTTCTCGTCTTCTTATTTCTTCTGCTTGCCGTACTCTTTCCCTTTCCTCCTCGTAAGTAGGAGTCTGTGTCGGAGACTCGTCGTATCTTCTACGAGTTTCTAGTTCTTGCATTCGACGTTGCTCTTGCAATCGATTTCTTCTTGACTCTTCTTCCTGTAAACGTCGTCTTTGTTCTTCCTCCAGATGCCACCTGTTTGACTGCTGCAATCGCCACCTCCTTTCTTCTTCTTCTCTCTCTCTCTGCTCCAACACTTTCTCGTATTCGTTCCTGATATTTTCTATGTCAGTATTTGTTTGATTCTTGATATAATTTCGTTTCTGCGCTTCCTGCTGTCTTCTCCATTCCTCTGCTCTTCTTCTTCGTTCTTCTTCCTGTTTCCTCCTCTCCTCTTCTCTTCTTCTTCCCGCATAATTCATTTTTCGTCGCTGATTCACTGTCTGCAACTCATCGCTAGTCGCTACCCCTTCGTCCTCTCCGAAACCCCAAAGACGTTTAGTACGTTTCCCGTTTTTGTTATCCAACTGTTCAGCGTCAGAATCTTCGAACCACAATATCTTACGACGATGATTATTTCTCAATGTCTCGTCAATGACGGACCTCGTCACACGGTAGTCGTCTCGCTTTCCTTTATTAAACTGCGAAACCTCGGCAGTCACCTTCTTTTCTTCCGTCTTTCGATTTTTTTGGTCATCCGACAAGATGGTCGATTCATTGCTCACGCTAGACTTGCCCAAGTCTCCGCGAACAGGTAATTTCTCGGTGCGTCCTTTGTCCTTGTGAAAATCCGAATGAATAGTCGCGTCCATGTCGCCTCTACTCTGCTTGATCCTCTTCGTGGTAGTCTCCAATTTCTTTAGCTTCAGCAGCTCGTCCATCTCTTCATAATCTTCCTCGCCAGACAGCTCATAGTCCAGGTTCAAGGATATCGGAGTTACATCCGTCCATGGATCCACCTCCTTTGGATTCTTATCTTTACCGGGGGAGTCTATCGATCTTTTTTCTCTGCTGTGATCAGGTGCCTCCAATCCCTCACAACCCACCTGTAACTCTGGCACTCCTCCTATACTAAATGGGTCCGTATTTGCTGGAATCTCTGTACTAAAGTCATCGAACGAGTTGGACTGTTTGTGAAGTATATTCAAACTAGTAGCTTTGTATTCGGGCGTTTTAGACTTCCAATTCACGTAGCTAGTCTTTTTAGGTGCTTTGCTTTTCCCTTTCGATGGGAATCTCGTGACAGGCGTGGGGCTCAACAGAGGCTTCACCCGGAATACGTCCAATTTGTATATTTCTACGGAGCCTGGTCCTTGATCTTGGAACGTGTCGTCGGCTACAAAAGGGTCCTCCAATTCGGACGGAGGAGACAGCTCACGCGGCGCTGATTCGAGATCTTTTGAGTCTCTACTATCAACTTTTTCATCCGTGAACTCTTGACCGGCAAAATTACGCGGCTGCTTGTCTTCGACTAAAGGTGAAAAATTGTCACCGGAACTATTCTTTGATCGGCGGAGCAGCAAGTCATTTTTGAGATACTCGGTCCCGTGGGATTGTCTCTGGGAGCCTGGAATGTTGATGTATGAGTAAACGAGGGTTATTGTGAAATGAGGTTACGTTTAGTCGCGGATGGTCTGGCTTATGATCAGGTTAGTGGGGAAGTCTTGGCATCCTTAAATTTTGACATAACAGGTCTATTAAGCTACTTAATATAGCTTGCGTTTTGTAAATGTAAGAATCTCATTTTGTAAATTAAATGTAACCGTAAAAGAGAAAAGACAAGTAACGTGATATATGACAGCAACTTAAGACTTTTCAAGAAAAAATATATAAAGAAACAAATAGAAGTGTATTTAGAAAAATAAAGTCTCATATTCTTCTATAAGTATAAGCACAACTGGAACATTATAATAAATGAAGAGTATTGGAGTCCTACTATATTTTAGTAATAAAAAATTGTCTATAAATGTCAATGCTTAAGTATTTTATTTTTATACACAGTGATAAGACAAAGGGATCAAAAATTTGAGGTCAAATGATACTCTTCAGATTCAAAAGAATAAGTGTTACTCTATATTTTCTGTCTTAATTTGTCCGTGTTGATTAAAAAGTACGAGAAGACAATTAATTGAAAAACAAATTATTTATAGTTTTGAATATGTTAATTTTTAGATACATGTTTATTACGTCCTGTTTCTTCTATTTGGAAAATACTATCTACCTTTAAAGTTTTAAACCTTATTCTCATTACTTTGTACACTATACAAGATAGAGTGATAATAGTAGTACAATCCGATAAAATGTGATTATATATGAAAAAAATAAGTCAAAGCAAAAGAAAAAAATGCATCGTTCGAAATTCAGTTTTCTAGAAAATGGAGTTTGGAATTTTGACAAGTATACTTGAACTTGGCTAATTATCGATTGAATATGAAGCAATTGACGGGTTATTCTACATGCAAAAATAAGTAAAAATGTGGAATAAATTTGTTCCGTCCAAGGCTTCATTTTCGAGAAAATAGAGTTTGAACATGCCAGTTAAAAATTGGCATTTTGCGCGTATAATAAATTTTCAAATTTAATTTCCGCGAAGACAAAGTATCTTATGAAAAAATTATATTGTACATTGTTTACCTCCCTTTCCACGTAGAATAACATCCTGTTAATTATTTTATTTATTCCTGTTCAGTCCGAAATTAGTCATATTCAAATATACTCGACAAATTTGCAATATCGATTTTCTCGAAAATAAAGCTCTCTATAGTAAAATTCATCTTTTTGCCACTGCTATTTTCACTCACCCTCTATGCATATAATGTATATTAAGAAATATATAACAAATTTAAAAAATTAAAAGTCATTTGGTGTAAAATTCGTATTTAATATACAGTATGTTCATAATAATAGTAATTATAACTATATTTTAAGAAATTTTAAAATGCAATGCAAATAATAATTTTAAAATACAAAATATTTCATTAAATTTCCCCATTAATTAGGTGGAACATGTCAACCTTGCTTAAAATTTGAAAGTACATTTTAAGTTAAAGTCAATAATGAATTCAGATGAGTGTTTCAAATCATTTTAGATTAAGTCAAGTGACCTAATTAATCACAATAAGAATAGAAAGTAATATTCTAAAAAATATTTCAAGTCATGTAGATTAATGTTTTATAGTAGTTGTTTCAGGGATTAAATAACGTTAGATTGAAATTATAATGTACTAAATAACAACTTTGCATTATTATTTGTAAATGATGTGATAATTAGATTTCAAATCGAACGTGTAGTAAAGAGATACTCGGCTGTACACCTGCCTCGAAGTTAAATTACTCTGTGGAAAATCTAGGTGGTATGTCATTTCAAGATTTTACATTCACTGTCTTCACTGTTGGTTTAGAATAACTATGGATATTCACGTTTTAAACTGTTCTGATTAAAATTGATTTCAGAGTTAGTAAACGTACTTCCAAAATAAATGAAATTTGCGCGCACGTTTCAAGATTATTAATGAAATAAAAGTATTTTATGGTTAGTGAAGGCTTAACGCAAAGTTTACCATAAATATTTCATTGCAGATGTATTTTTAAAAATAATTGTTGATTGTTTTATTACAAGCCGTTAAATTTTATAATAGCGTAAAAATAACATTAGTAGTAGTAAAAATAAAAAAAGAACTCAGAAATAAAAAATTTGATTCAATAATAAATATTAATCGCTAGATTTAGTACAAGATTAACGGAAGTAAAAATTTATAATATTTTTAAAAATAAATTTTGGCTTAATATTGAAGTGTTAATAAGTGATTCTGTTCCATAAGAAATTACAAAACATTTTTTAAACTATTATCTTGAAAAATTTTGTTTAATCGTAAAGTACTACTGTATCGTAAAAATGTTACAATTCTCTCCAAATCAGTGACATTTATAAGAACGTTTTTCATTAAAATTCATATTTTTTACCTTATTAGAAATGGAAGAAAATTATAGAAAAGCTAGTTGTACGAGTCTTTTTCAGAAATTTCAGTCCAAATTTTAGTTTCATAAATAAAAGTCACCTAATTCATTACGCTATATAGCCTCCAATGCACGTTTAATAAAATAAATTAACGATTTACGTTCGAGAATTTTGGCCCGAGGACGTAAACTAGCTATTATATATTATATTATATATTATATTTGGCCCGATCATCGTACTACGGACTATGCCCGTAATGTTTACATTTGGTCCGATCATCTACTACGGGCCATGCCCGTAATATTTACGTTTGACCCGATCATCGTACTACGGGCTATACCCGTAGTTGTAGGTTAAGGGGTTAATTTTGTATATTATTATGAATTTAAAATACTAATGAAATTTGATGTTAGACTTATCCATGGAAATGTTCAGCGAATAACTGATTGAAATTGCTTCGTTTACATCGTTACATGCTTAATAATATAGTGACTTTTATTTATTTGATGTATTTGCAGTGATTGAAACAGGGAAACGATGATGTAGTAATGTAATACAATTAAACAACTAAAGTCACTATAATTTTGAGGCTTGTCTAGGATTTCCCATCCTTTCCGGCCCGTCAGCACTTTCACTTTTTTATCTGAACTGTAATTCATCGGGATTTTCCCAAATGGTTTACCACGATGTTACAATAATAACAAAACTGCAAAAAATATCAGGAATGAATTAAAACTGTAAACTTAATACTGAAGTCTTCATACATGACTTCGTTTCACCAGATCTAACAAAATTTTTGTGATCTTGAAGAACGAATAATTAATTTACAATAAATATTTTAAGAAAATTATATTTTTTTTCCAAATGAATGACGTTTATACGAAAGCTTTTTGTCGAAGTAAAGAAATGAATAGCTCGTCACTCGCCTCTTGTTATACAAATATCATACATAAAAATATCCAAACGCGCACATTTAAAAATTAAATCAAAATAATGACGCTGTAAATGTTTATGCATGTACAAGGAATTTCGAAGTACAAAAATGCATGCAATGCGCATAATTTATAAAAACGTAATAATGAAGATAAATCATTATTAGTCAGATTACTGGTGTTTATACAATTATGGGAAATTTAATATGTACAAAAATATATATAATGCAATAATATACAAAACTATAGAAAATATCTAAGATTGATTGCTGCTCATATTTAAAAGATGAAAACATACCTAAATATTTATAGGTTTCATTTCCTTAGGTGTATCCAAAAGATATGAATTTACATAGATATTTGTAGTGTAATTATAATGCTTAGTAATTATAATATTTTTTATTGTGAATACATTCTTAAAAATATAAAATTGCAAAACATTAAAGTCCTAAGGTAATTACTTGTTCAATCTACAGATATTCCCCAACTGTGGTAGTAAGAGAAAAAAAAAAAGAAATAAAAAGAAAACGACGTTTCTATAAAATCCATATCCACGAGACAACGATCTTAGTAATACCCAATTACAATCGAAATTATCGAAATAAATTAGACGACGCGCAACACAATGTTGCGGCAAAGAGGCTCGACTTTTATTCCAGCGTTGAACGGTGTCAAGTAATCGCGGTTCTGATTAACTTGCATCGCGCTTATCTGAATCATACCGTAAGAGAACTTCATTATGCGTCCCTGACGTTTGATTCTCAGGGGCCGTTATATCAGAAACGAGCATGTTAACCAGAACGACATATTCCCCTGGCGTCAAGGTCACTGCTCTGTTTCTGCCATGCAGGGAGCGAAGAGAGAGGGAAAAAGCCCAGACAGTGACAGAATTAAATTGCTGATGTAACGAATGCCAGACGTACCATTAGTGGTGTTTGCCGAGATCAACCTTCGCGGGCCGATCGAAAGGTCGAACGACTGATTCTCGCCAGGATTCTGATCCTTCCAGTTCGGTTGGCCCTCGACTCTTCGATGAACTTGGTGTTGCTGGTACTGCGGGGGCAAAGGGGTGTATTGATCGAGGGTAAGGCGGGAGGGATAGTGGCTAACTGTCCCCACCACATTCACGTACACCGCCAGCCAGACCGTGGCCAGAACCACCGTCACTCCTGGCTGCATCCTCCTACAATCAAACGAATATGTTCTTCGTTATATTTCTTTTTTTATTCAAATACTTGCAAAACGATCGACGTCCTCTTCCTCTATCTCTTTCTTTTTCACTCTTTCGTTCTTGTTCTCTTCAGGGAGAGTAGAGCAGACTTGTGTATTATACGTATTATTTCGATCAATTATTTACCTAAGATAATTATTTTTCGTAATAAAAACTTATCATTTGTAACAGACATTGTAACAACTATTTATCCACACAATTCACTATTGTTTATTCGAATAGTGATATACGAAGAATAACATATTTATAACATATTTGTTTTCTTTGTATTGCTGTTCGTTTTTACGAGTATCTGTATATGGATACATTCAGTACATAATAATCGGAGACAAAAATAAGTGGACACGTAATGAAAATAGGTATCAATGAAATTGTTGATGTTAATTATTTAGATACTAAATAACCTATATACTATAAAGATATATAATAAATAGAATTTAAGCGTACAATATTAGTACTAATTTTTTGATTGATACTTACTTCTACTACCTATGCACTTATCATTCCTTACCATTCATTAATCAGAGAGCAATAAACTTTCTATTTTAATATTTGAAAAGACAGAACGACGATTGAACAACAAAACTTGTGATATGGTATATTAAAATTTTTATTTGAATAAATTCTAATACGAATGTGTAAGTTATTCGAATATCTATTTAGATAAATTTGTCATATATGGTCTTTTATTCGATCAGATATTTATTCATTACTGCGAATAAAATTTCGTTCCTTATTTTTATTCGTTATCTGTTATCGAAATAAAATCTTACTCAGTTTTGCACTAGAGACACATGAGATAGTTCGATTCATATGGTTCGCTATCGCTCTAACAAACGCGGTGAACCGAATTGGAAACGAGGACATTCTCGTATTTTTACTACGATTTCCCGGTTCGCGAGAAGGGAACGGTTTAAACGTTTCTGTCTTCTGGAGACCGTATTACGCTCAGTTCTCTTCCGCTTCGAGAATTCTGTATCCGCGCGAACGAAACGTGTGAGCAGTTGAGCACTTTGCATCCGATGAAAATTTTTATTAGGTATTCGTGTCACATCAAAGGAGCATTTCGGCTATTTCTGAAGAACCTCAGGCTTGATCGGTTTAATGACTGCGGTATCATACGACAGCGTCACTGAATTTTGATCGGACGCAAAATGATATATATTTTCCACACATCTTTTTTCTTCTTTGTTTTCTATTGTTTCTTTTCTCTTTCTTTATTTAGATACGAGTTAGATTATGACATGAATGAAAGGATAATAAATTAGGTAATGGGTTTGTAGAAAGATTTATCTACAAGTATATTGATTTTTATGCTTGAAGAGATTGATTAACATGTTGGAGGTAGGTGAGTTTTATAAAGCTCGCAAAGGGATCGATTATCGCGTTTGCACGTCCTATAACACTCGATTGTAGTGGTAATTAAAAGTTAATTGGCTATTCTGTGGCCGTTGTGATTAGTTATTAAACGGGCGAACAACCTTCCGAGCGAAAATAGAGGATATTCATTGCAGTGCGAGAGACTGTTCTTTTAGGTATAAACGTTGTAAGTTACGATGTATAAACTTAAACCTAGATAATATTACATGCATATAAAATATACGTGCAGGCGTGCGCGTGTGTGTATAACTCACTAAAAGCAAAATTAATAATAATAAATTAAAATAAACTTATTTTGTGAATATTAGAATATTATGTTTAATCTAAGATAAATATATATTTTATTGAAATGTGATATAATTATTATGATTATTGAAATATTAGATTATTAAAGATTTTAGAAATATTGACATATTATTTACGATATATAGCGTAATGTTTATAATAAGTTTGGAGTTGTTGTTTCATCTACCTTTACTAATAAATATGTTTAAATTTCTTAACCAACAATATATAGTGAAAACATATATGTATAACATATAAAATGGGTAAACAGAGCGTATAAGTAATTATAAAAATTATGTTACTATTGTACATTCGTGGACATAAGATGTGATAAATAATGTTGATATTTATTCCATAATTTTATTATTTCATTTATCTAACATAAAAAAAATCTATTTAGATTTATAAAATTTATAAAATTATTTTAAATAATATCAGTTATTATTATGTGCAAAAAATTTAAAGCTTCTAATTGAGCATGATAAATTTTATTTTTAATCTAATATTAATAATTATTGTATAATTTAATTAATAATGTAATAATATTATATAATAATTACAATTATTATTTTAAAAATGAAATAAGACCGAATGAGTTTGGAAATTCATAAAAATTTAATAGAAACGTTTCGAAAATTGCAACAAGCTCTGCTCGTTTCTATCAGAATAAAAAATTTTGAATAAATGTATAATATACTGAATGTCTATTTTATCGGGAAATTTTAAAATTTTATCTATAATTAAAAAAATTATATATTTGCGTCCGAGACTTTCCCTGGGTTATTTATAATGAATGAATAATCATGAGCTGGTAATAGCTAAAATAAATTAGTTGAAAATAATATGAAACATTTTATTCATTACCGATTTATTCTGATATAACTTAGAATATCATTTATAAAGTGCTATTTAACACTTTTTATTATTAATTATATAAAATATCATTTATAGACTGCAAATGTTTGTACAAATTAATATTTTTAAAAGTACAATTACAAAATCGAGCTCAAGCAGAAATTTATTTTACTTACCAAATATTACAACGAGCACTTTACTTTAGATATTTTATATATTTTTATACATTATCTCATTATGTAAAATTTAGCATGTTCAAATTTTCCATAAATGTATAAATATCCGCACTCTAATCATTTACTATGACGCATTACTCGAACATATTAAACCATCAAACACATTACATGTATTTATACATTTTTTTCCATTAATCACTTCTCGAAATCAACGATTAGCAAAAATCCAAAAAGTTCTTCCCTCACAACATAAACAAACAAGAAACTTGTTTGTACCTCTCGTACCAAAGAATCTGTTTCACAGATTCAACCACCACTTAATTTCGGCAATTTCACGAACTTCATGCCAGGAATGACAATGACCGTGCGTATACCAGACACCATGACCTTTCTTATGACTTGTGTTTCGATCGGTTTCATACCGGGTAACGAGATCACATTCGTCGGTGCACACGAATGCCAGCTATCGATTTCGGAACACTCGATTGCCTCTCGAAGAAGCCGTGCGCTCCGCGGTACCTCTTCTCTTGGGTAGGGTTCTCCTCTTGTCGCTTCTATCCTCGGGTTGCTTTAGTTGAAATTCTCCGCTTTGTACGCTCGGGGGCTAAATCTCTCCTACTGGCCGGTGGAAAGAGAAGCAACAATTGGCTCTCGACGCGTTCGAGGTGAAGGCGCAGAGGGATCAAGTGATCTTGACATACTGTCGCTGCCAGGTCGAAGTGGCTAAACTTAACGCTGGCCCGACTGCCTGTTGGCTAGCGACGTGGCGACCCTCACACGAAATCGCGCGTATACAATGCTATACTTCCGGACAGTGACGTCAGATTCGCGAAGCCCGCTCTGGGGTCACTGGCAATTTCAAGTAATTGTGGAGACGTTTTGTCATCGACGACAGGAATGCCTTTTACGACGGTACGACGCAACTACTTTAAAACCGATGTCTGACTACGAAAATGTTATGCGATACTATGGAGACCAATATCGACTAGTACTTAACTATTCGAATTAGTATATCCTTTTTTATCCGTTACGAGATGCCTTGTATAGTTTATAGATGATTGAAGAGTGTGCATTGCAAACAACAATAAGGAGGCAGCTCCAATACTTAAATTGTATTTATTGAAAGAGGAAAAAAGGCATATATTTCATATTCAAAGGTACAAAAGTTTATTACTATATATATATAATAGAATAATTTTTGATTAAATGATAGCCGTAGGAGATCAACTGCTAGATAATTTCACTTATAAAAACAAAATGCAGTTAAAGATTGAGTGCATGAAATTATAAATGTTATCAAATGGTTTTAATCTTTTTATTACAAAACATACATCCTCCTTTATAAAATCTATTAACAATTAACTGTAAATACCATTTTAGATTTTAAACTTTCACGACGTTTATTAGATGACATATTTATAGTTCCGGTTTTGATCGTATTTTTAATAGTACGTTGTGTTCTGATTCGTAAACATTCCTATTGGAAACACGATTAAAACCCGAAGAATCACAGATAGGTCATGTATCGTCTTTTACATGAAGCGAAAACTCGACCGCTAAGTGATGTTCTTTAAAATAATAGAGATTACTAATTTTTATTTACATATAGTAAACAACATCCTAATTGAGAATTCTTAAAGATCGTTCTATTTCTTCTTATATACTATGGTATAGTATATGGTATAGTATATATACTATATACTTATATACTATTCATCCCAAAAAGCATAGTGATTAACTCTTAAGAATGCCATAGAATGCCTTCCTTAGTGCAATACATACTGCGTGGCAGGTCACAAAGATCGATTATTTTACTAAGGGGAATTTTGTTGGTAGAGTTTTCGCCAACCTGGTGGATGCCTAAGAATATACATATAGCCAATGGAAGAGATATGTATAGTCATAACATCGGTTAGACGATAAAGTTTATATTTTTGAGATGGTAATTTCAGAGATATGTGATGCCCAACAAACCAATTATTACAATACTGTTACTGCTTTCCTTCTTTGTTTTTATTTGTCTTGCACACTTTGTCTAAGGGTAATAAGTACGATTTTTAAACAGAATATTATACTTTACTGAAACTTTACATTAAATAAAAACGTAAAATGTTCCAAATTACTTAGAGATCTAAAAAAACATGTTTCACACTTTGTTCCGATTGCCGCTTCCCTTCATAGTTTGGCAGTGTAGGGATTTGATATTTTATTCAAGCGAATATCAATTCAATATTGTTTTTCCCTTTTTATATTTAATACGTTCATTACCATCATCACATATGTGTCATAAATGTGTTTTAAGATTAATTTATATTTAATTCCAAGCTGTAAAATGCATTAATATATGTACAACTAATATGCTTAGTTTTAAAAAAAGCTAACCTCAAATTTTTCTCAGACAGTTATCGTTTATAATAGAAATATATTGTAATATTAAATATATTATATAAAAATACAGTAGAAAAAAGTAGTAACAGTACAGTAGAGTAGGAAGAAGAACGTGTTTACAAAATTTTATATAAATTACAATTTTGAAAGCAAGTTCTCAAAATACACCCATCGAAGCCGCAGCTTAATGTCTAATTTTTAGCCTCACTATATCGTTTCCATCGACTATGTCTTATTGGAACATTTATATTTAGTCTTCTACACATGTTTGTATTTTTAAATCATCTCATTTTGTTCTATTAGTATACTGGGAATGTTTGTACAAATTCATATCTTTAGAGAATAATTCATGAAATCAAATCCTTACAGAAAATTATTTTATCCTCTAAATATTATAACAAGCATTTTATTTTGCATATATTGCACTAACACACATTTTCGCGCATATATATTTACATATTTAAATGTCCTATAAGTATGTAAACATCTGCAATCTATTTGTTAATACAGTATATTACTACGCCGAATAGGAAACAATCTATTTATAACGATTATCAATTCATAAATTTTATTCCACGTAATCAAACAAAATTCTGTTTACCAATGGATGGCTCTATGTATATATCTTGGAATAAATGAGACACGTGGAATTAGTTTATCGCAAACCACTGCGAGTTTTGTTTATTCAAGGTTATTAAAAGGGGAATCCCCAGAGTTTGTTCCCTGTGGCTTAGCTAAACAGTGATTGTATGTGTATATTCATTACACAGAGATAATACTGACGAGAGGAAAGTAAAAAAGAGAAGGAGAAAAGACTAGAATGCCAGAATACAAGAGCAAGAAAAGGACAAAGATCCCGTCTTGAAATCTAAAAACATTGATCCATTGTTCTGTCAAGGACAAAAATGATTGAACAATACACGGAGACGTTATTTAAACGTAGTTATGAATGCAGTTATTTAACACATCGTCAATCTCGCGGATTGGACCCGATTATATGCTATCCATTGCACATTTTTTGTAAGGAATGTGTAGTAACATTTTTAAATTTAAACATTCATATATCTTATACTTTATATTTTATTTCTATTTATATTACGCTTGATATATGACTTATATACAAGATACATGAAAGTAAAACTACATTACACAGTTCAGTATTTTGTTAAAGTATGATAACATGTATGCATATACATTTATAAAAAATTTGAAGATGCAAAATATATAAAATATTCAAAATATAGTACTTGTTATAGGTAATAGAAATATTTGTATACATATAAATAGAACAAATCTTTATACCAAGTCTACTTCTTTATTTGTGTTCATAAACACGTAAAGTATAAATATCCGCAGTCTAGTAATAATATTTTTCTTCTTCTTTTTTTTCTTTTTTGTTTTTTGTAACAGTCACCGATTTCCCTTTTAACGCTTTTTGTTTAAAAATAACAATTTTTACAATTGTATCTTTAGGTAATTATATATTTTCTTTAAATCAATGAAGCTAACTTTTTTCGGAATGAAAATTTAATTTAAAATATTAGACTTCAATTTAGACCCTAGATTTAAGCCCAAGACTTACATTTTGAAAGATTGTTTCTTAAATATAGGAAGTTTACTCTTGCAATAATATTTCAATCAAACTTTTAAAATGGCTTAGAGTTGGAGACATCTTTCTATTTTTTCTCTCATGGCGGGGAAACTGTTTGTTTACATGAAATTATGTATTTATAAGCATATTTTTTAATATACCTCCCTGTTAAAGCTCAACACTGCTATGACCTTGCAATCATTCTTCCAATAATCGTTGCTTATAACTTAAGCGTAATAAATTTAGGGAAGCAGATGTGTTGCTTTAAAAAACTTTTCGCCATAAATCTTACGGCCAGTTAACCAAGCAGTACTGTTTTGATGAGCGAAGCTGAAAACCAAGAGATTTAGAGCAGAAAGTATTTTGTAGCAGCAAAGGGATCTTGACGGCGACGTGAGATTGATTAGAAACAAAGTTCCTCGAGTGTAGAAGATAATTTTCCTTTGTGTTATTATTCATCAGAATTGTGTAAGATGATGATGAAATGGAACTGCGGTGAGAAATTCGACAGGAGGGCGGAAATGAGTCTTCCATGAAATATAGTCTAAATTTATACCGACTAAATTGATGGTGTGGTCTTAAACAAAGAGATGAAAAATGTTTGAACAATTAAACGAATTTAATACTTATTTTATACGAACTTTAAATGTATATTATTCTGAAAAAAAAATTTATCTAAAAGACTTTCATCTATAAATTTAGAAAAGTCTATTTATATGTATATATCCCGAAAAGTATGAATGATACGAAAAAATGTTCCAAACAAAAATTTTATATCAAGGGGAACATACCCATACTCTCGTCTATTTGACCCTGCGATAGTTTGGAGTCAGTGACAATCATGTTAAAATTTTTAAATGGCAACCTACAATTTTACAACATATATTTCTGTAACTAATGGTGAAGTATTTTTGAACACTATAGACTTGCATCTTTCGCACCATCTATTATGGAGATATGAACTTTTATGTTCGACATGCCGCATGCCGCGTTGTACTCTTCATAATGATTATCAATTACTATTTGCGAGGACATCGTTTAAGTTAATATTTAAACATCGTTTAGATTCTGTTATGTAATGAAAGAATAAATATTTGGTACATATTTCCGTTATTTTGTATCACGTCGATTTAATGTATTGCGAATATGTATAATATAATTACTATTTTGAGACATGGTAGTCAAGAATAAAAGTATTTCATTATTTACTTCACTCTATTTTGTTGTGTACTTTAAAGCTATGCTAGATAAGGTTTTATATACGAATCTATATAAAATTTTAATATTTAATTCTAATCTTTATAAGAAATTTGCAAATTTAATGCAAATGAAGAATTTTATCATAAACTTGTATTATAAAGATATGATTGCAATAACTAACATATAATGGTTGTTAAATGAGTTTTAGTGATATTTAAAAAATCATAAGAAGATCATTAAAAATCAGATCTAATCAAAATATAATTTCTCTTTTCTAATTATTTCAAATGATGCTAAATTTAACGTGTTTTATTATAGATTATATTTTTAATCGCATCACTTTCAATAAAAGCATGACTGGAATCTTTTTTAAATTTTTCAATCATGAGCTCATAATGTGCTACCTTATTAGACGCACTCTTCCGGATGTCTACTCAAGAGCAATTAATCACTGTCGGCAGAATTTTTGTAACTTGAAAAGAAAGTTTAGACAACATAATTCCTTCATTGGTCGCTTCTTGCAGGCTAGGATTACATTATCAACACGCACAATCGGAAATAAAGCATCCAAATTCCAGTAAAGCTCCAAGTCCCTTCACATTAACAGTTAATGAACCAAAAAATAAGACGCAAAAGATAAAATAAAATATTAACAAATATTTGGATTTAAAGATGTTTATTAAATAGATGATATGTATAAATATGAAATTTGGCAAAGGATAGGTATTGAGGCATAAACAAACATAATTTTATAATATTCTTGTCTTCTATAATGATATTGTAATACATTTTCCATAAAGAAAGTTACTAAACTAAAATTGAGTGGAAGATAAAGTAAAATTCGCTGTAATTTTATAATCTGCGTTATAATTAATATTTCATATTTGTATATTTGCTTATTTTTTATTATTTATTAGTTTTCATAAAAACGTTTTTGCAATTTTACAGATATAATGATTATAACAAATAACCGTTCGTAATTTCGTAAAATCTGAATATTCATGACTTAATTACGATTAAATTCGAAGTAATCATTTTAACAGCAAAAGATAATGTAACACAATGATAACAAGTAATACCAATAACAAATTTAAATAGTAGTATTTCAATAAAGTCTGGATATAAAGTTTAATAAAGATAGAAGTCAATAAATAAAGTGAATATGACACAAAATATTATAAATAGACACATAGGTAACTAATAGCGTAATTAAGAACATTCCACAAATTTTATGTACATAATTTGTTTCTTTGTATGTTCCATATCATACCAATAATTAGATAAAAAAAGTCTAAAATTCTCTAGAAAGTTTAAAATAAATAAAAAAGTTATAAATGAATAACATAAAATACTCATTCATCACAAATAATACGCACAGTTCGGTAGGAAAACAAGATGTTGTGAGTGATAAATGAGTTTACTATGACAATTTGTTATGCAACGTATGGACTTGTTCTTTGAAGATTTATTAATATATATTTTTAATAAAAGTAATGTAAATAATTTACATATCTTGGATAACCGCTACACCAAGTTGCGCGACATCTCGATTTTTCCTTTTCCTTTTGGTGTCCCACTCGTAATTATCTTCCACCTTAACGGTACAGAAGTTAAGAGGTTTTAATTTTTGCTGGGAGAAATGCAACATGGAATTGAAATACGCGGCTGACACGGCAAGATTATCAGCTGGAAGAGAGCCACTTGAAATATAAGCGTATAATTATATATAGAAAAGGAAGTTCCTTGCGAATGAGTGCCTAGAGCAACGGCAATATACACGTCGATGCATGTTTATACATAAGTTCAGAGAATTTTGAATTAATGTAATAGATGAAATTTCTTGATTGATATTGGTTAGATGTAAAGCAACTATTGGTGTATCCCATTTCATTTCTTTTATTGAAAATAACAGGAAATTGCCCCTAAAATCAAAACTTCTAAGATAATATTATTAAACATCTTAATAACATTATCCCAAATACTAATATTATTTTAATGGGTTAATACAATTACGTATATAGAAAATTAAGACTTTTAGATTTTTAAAACTATTCTTTACAAATTTTTACATTCGTAGGTAAGTTAACTAAACATTGCGCTTCTGAATCATCGCATAGATTCTACAGCAATTGAAACCAAAATTACTTTCCAAATATATTTCATTTCAACTAATTTTCCTTACGATGAGGAAATTGTATATTACAAAAGAAGATACCCTTTCTCCAAAAATTGAAGCGAAACACAATCTCGTTACAAATATTATACAGCACAACTATAACACTATTCGATACCAGTTCATTTTCGGCCACAAACGAACTATTGAGATTAGGATGATTGATGCAGAAAGAAAAGAGAGCAGCCACAACGCTTAGGGCGAAGATAATTAAAACAGGTGATCACCATAACTTCAAAGATTAAGAAATCTTTGTGAAGCTAATTGGTTGCCTCAGCATGTCGCAATGTTGTGTATAATTGAAAATACTAGTTGAGAGAAGTGAAAAGGAAGATGGCAGAGCAACTACGAACGCAAATTTAAATTGTACAAATTGTCGCGGTCGAAGAAATTAAAGTTGCTTTTAAACATAAAAGACGATTCGGTTTAATCATAGCCACCCAGAAGCTTTTTCTCTTTTCTTTCTATCTTTATTATTCGCTATCTCCGAAACCTTTTTCTCCCGTCGCTTTCTCCTCAATTGTGTTCCATCTTGCTTTTAGCGTGCCTCGTGGCAACGAGATAGAATATTACGATCGAGGATAAACGATAATGGGCGATCATATTATTACGAATACTTCGAAATTACTACTTATTTGAAGTCTAATTACAAATAAAATTCACGATACACTCTAAATGAGACCTCTTTTTATTATAAAACATATTATTACATTTTTAATAACATATGACAATTGTATTTAAAATCTTTACAATTTTCAAAGAATATACAGATCGCTCGATGCAACAAATGATTTCAAGAGTAATACATTTACAGAGTCATATCTTTTTTACAAGTCCAGTTTGTTTCAGAATTGCATTAATTCTTTTAATAGAGATGAATATTTCTGTGAATAGTAAAAAAGTATTGAGATGAAGTGGAGGAAAGTGATTAGTTTAAATGGCGTTTTATCTTTAATTTTGTAGAAGTTATCGTATGCAAAACGAGGAAAGGCAAAGGGTGATACTCTATAATGAAACTTCTTCTGAATATACCATGTGTGTTATATGTATCAGCAATTCTATATGATAAAGTATAGAATTGAATTGTAAAATCATATTCGACGTGCATGAAAACGTATGACAATGAGTGCACCAATGGGATGAGAAAAATGATGTTATTATAGCAAATTTTTAAGAATACTATTAAATTATCGAATATAATCAGATTTCAAACCGAATAATGACGTTTAAAGATCCTAATAATTATTTAGGTTTACTCGTTATTGATGTTATTACACTATTCAGGGTTCCTAATACTTATCGTCACTCTGATTCTTAACTGTTCTGACTTCATTTAAAAAAGAAAATATCTTATTGACATAAAAAATACAAATTCATGATAATATGAAAATTTTACGTAATAAGCAACAAATATTCAATTTTTTTAAAATCCTAACTCCACACAATAATATTAAATTTCATAAAGCTTAAACTCACTTTTCCAGTTTACAAACTAGTGAAAAGGAAACAGTTAAGAATAAAGCATCGTTATAAAGAAAGCGTATACAAAGTCTGATATATATACGTACGTACATTAAATACATGAAGAAGAATATATTTTGTACATCTCACTATTATCGAAATCATAATATTACTGAACAAAATATGTAATATCTTCATCCTTCGTGTTCATAATAATTTGTTTACTCACTGTATCTTTTCAGATCGAGACCCAAAGCAGAAAATTGATAAATTCGTGCTTGTTATAAGGTCGTGTTATAAAAATCGACTATGGATCGTGATTAATTCCAATACTGATTTATACGCATGTCCGTAAGCGACGATGGAAAGGGATCAGCGATTATTGAGCAAGTGTCAATTGGATGATTGAATTCTGTATTGGATGATTGAAACAAGTAACTAGCTTTGTATTTATTGAGTGAGATTTGCAGTTAATCAAATTATGTAAACGTAACACTTTTGCGTTTGAAATATGAAGGTATGTGATCAATTGAAAATCTTTTGTGATATAAAAATGTTGACTTTTGTGGAAGTCTCAAATTCTAAGAGTTCGTTGGTATAAGTATTGGAAAATATAGTAGAAGGTTAGTTATCTCTTTGGAACATAGTGAGATAAAAAGTAACTCGCCTTATTAGTATTTATATATGCACAGCGGCTTTTAATATATCCCACCGACTTCGTGTTGATTTATTATCTATATTAAATAAATTATCTATATTAAATAAAATTTCTGTACAATTAGTCTTTTTTGTTTTAAAATCCTATGCCCCAAGGAGTTATTGGAATTGATTATAATACACGCTGTTCGAAAAACAATTTTTTCCTTATAATCAAATAACTTTGTTTTCATATGAGGAAATATTATCTATTTCGTAATATTTTATAAATATTATCTAATATTAAGCAGGAGTAAAAGGTTTCGGATGAAAATATCTATCTTTCAGCTTCTATTCTCGTTTCCTAATTTTTGTTACAAGGCACTACATATCTCTAATTTTTCGAATAATCAGTGGTCCCTTAATCGATGTTTCGATAATCGAAATTTCACTATAATTAAAAGATATGTATATATAAAAAGTTTTCACATGCAAGCTGAACAAAGAATGGAAAATAAATATATTGGGAAATAGGCTGCACGTGAGAATAGAAAAAAGAATTTTTCATAATGACCTCATTGAATACTTAATTTATATAAAAATCGAAATTTTAGAATGATATCATACAAATATATGTTATTTTAGTATAATTCTTCGAATATATACAATATTCAATTCAATTCAATAGTCAATTCAAATCATGTTGTTTTGTCTCGGAGTATCAAGATCGTTAGGATACACGTAATGTAAGAATAAATAAACTCCGATCAAAAAAATGTCGCCGTTACGTGCAACCGTCGAACAAAGACGAATTTGAATTTTCCGACTCTCCTCCGAGCAGTATAAATAAGCGGACGCGATCTCAAGGAAATGAGTTACAGTCAGTTGTTGATCAGTTATCAACCATTTATCAACGAATTATCAGCGATCTAATTAACGAGTCAATAGCGATCCTATTTTATGACTTATACACTGTCTCAGTGAATCGGTTAGTACGAGCGTCTTTGCGAGCATTGTCTGTATATTAATTCATCATTTGAATATATTCGACGGTTTCAACAACGAGCAACCTCGTCCATTAACACGTTGACTGCCACGTCACCTGTATTCACCGGTATCAGCAAAGTTTCTGGTGAGGCCACGTAACCTATATTCGGGTGTCGCTTATTTGACTACTTGCGAAGGATCGTCGTAGGTATTTGAAAAGATATTCCACAATAATAAATTGTTAATTAATAATTAATTGTAATAATAGTTGAATTGTTATAAAATAAAAATACGAAAATGGTTTATTAAAAAAATTATTTAGAATGTAAAACTAAAGTATTCTATACACAGCTGAGGTTGGTCAGGACAATTTGGACAATAAGTTGTTGTTTTCTTCAAATTCTTTCGTGCCTTTGTTCGGTCCATTCGACGTCTTTTATTTGCATAACATAGTTTGCATGCGCGTCTAATGCTTCTTCCGGAATCGTTTTTCCGAACGGCGATATTATGCTGACTCCGTCGAAGACAAGGATTTTTTGTATTTTCAGACAACCTTAATAATTTTGCAACTAATAATTGTCTAAATATTCTAATATCTATATTTTTTCTTGTTGTAATTTTGTAAACCGTTAAAGCGTTTACAACAGAAGTTCCCAGAAAGAATCGAATGTCAAGTTTTCTGTACCATTTGATTCCTTTTCTAATTGTGGTGGCATAAGAAACCATTTGGTCGGAATAACCTATACCACACTTTCCTTCGTTATATTCAACAACAGCTAGTGGTTTTAATGTTGCGAACAAACGAAACGAAAGATCATTCCTGAGACCACCACTTGAGCGATTCGCATTACTAAAATATCGATAGGAGCATCTAGCAGAGAACGCTTGGTACTGCTGTACGCGTGGCCTGACGGAGATTTCTTTGAAAACACGCGTGGCAGTCAGCGTGTTAAACCTCACCGACCAACCGCCCTCTACACATAAACTTCTACAAATTGGTAACCCCGACGTGAGTTGAACATGACTAAACAATCTCTACATTGGTGACACTGTCGTGCGAAAAGTGAATATTCATAATGACGAGTAGTAACAAACAACTTCATACAGAATTCGCAGACTCAAACGGTTCAAGACTGCACTAGGAGTTCGAGAACGAAGAAATGGGCGATAGAACGCCGCCTCAATTCTATACGGATCTGAGGAAGCTTGCCGCCTCGTCAGCCTTCGACGACTTAGTGCTGGCAACCTGGAAGAAACACCTCCTAGCGAATACTCAACATGTACTAACTGCGCTGAGGATAACGGAAACGCCGATTAAGGTGGCCGACAACATCCACGGAAGGCACCCGGAAGCCGGAAACACCCGAATCGCAACAGCCCGGTCTCTGTTACTTCCACGCAACGTTCCAGGGCCGCGCGAAGAAGTGCCGTTCCTCAGGCACCTGGAATCAGTAAGGGGACCTACCACCACGACGAACACGAAACGGCGTTTCACGGTGGCGGACGTTAGCACGCCTTTCATCGGCGTGGACTTCTTAAGCCACAATGGGTTACTGGTCGATCCTCGAAATCGACGCCACAGCGACAAGACCAGCAACCTATCGACAACACGACACACGGACACGACAGAGGCTGTATCGAGCAAAGCAATCGCCAGTGAGTCGACGTATCACCGACTTCTCGTCGAATTTTCGGACGCGACTCGTCCACTCGTTCGGTAGCAACAAAATACGACAGTGCGGTACTTCATATCGAAAACTACTCCGTCTTCAACGAACCTCGACGCTTCGCCTCTGCTCGACGCGAGCAGTTAAAGGCGAGATTTGAGACGATGACCGAGCAAGGAGTGATGTGGCCAGTGAATAGTCCATGGGCATCACCTCTGCATGTCATACCAAAGAAGAACGGAGGCCTACGACACCGCGGCGACCGTGTGTTGAACGCCTGCATCATACCGACAGGTATCCACCGCCGCATATTGAAGATGTCGCGCAACATCTGGACGGGTTTGACAACGAGCGGCCGACGCTTTACCCCGCATCGAAACGACAAATCCGCAGATGTCGAACTTTCACAACCGCACACGAAAACGACGAGCGAAGTCGTACGACCGTATGTACAATGTCGCCGCTACGTGCAACCGTCGTACAAAGACAAATTTGAATTTTCCGACTCTCCCTTGAGCAGTACAAATAATATCCGCGATCTAATTAACGAGTTATTAGCGATTCTATTTTACGACTTATACACTGTCTTAGCGAATCGGTTAGTACGAGCGTCTTTGTGAACATTATCTGTATACTAATTTATCATTTTAAATATATTCGATGGTTTCAACAACGAGCAATCTCGTCCATTAAACCAACCATCTTCTACACATAAACCTCTACATTTCTTTAAAATTTAACTCGGTGAAAATATGGTAATAATTTTTAATGTCATATAATTCGAAATATTGTGCCAAACATTTTATATAAATTACGAAATTAGCTATTTAAGTATTTTCAATTAAATTTGTTATATAAAACAGTACATATCTTCATAAATATAACCTATATTTATACTAAAAAATTGTTTAACTTTGAATAAAGCTTTCAAGAGTTAATATTTATTAAGAAATGTTTCAATATTGTGTAAAATTGATCGTAACAATATAGAATCTACATATAAATATCAAAAAGGCATATTTTATACATCATCTACATCTACATACATCATCATTAGTAAACTATCGACCTATAAAATTAAATTCTCTTTACAGTAAGGTAGCAACAAATATCAAGAGTATTTGATAAAATATTACCTTATTTTCATATGATATGCTCTCAGGAGTCACGTTAGGTATAAAGCTCTCTGATTTTAACATTTCTTGAAATTCAGATCTTAAAATTCCGTAGTAAGTATGTGTATCTTTAGATTATCTACAGAATATATTATAATTTTTCCTTATTGCAAAGGTGACAAAAATATAGTTCTATGGCAATCTTAAAAAAATTGATACTCATCACCAATCATTTTCCGAATCTAGTCAATGTTCAAACATCTTAACAATTACTGCATTTTCCTCCTTTTTCAGATAAATAATAATATATGGCTATTGTTATATATATATATAGTTTATATATTATAATTGGACTGCCAATGTTTATATACTAATTGCAATATGCAAAAATATGTATATGTATAAAAATGTATTACAGAACAAAATGGAACAAGTCCATTTTTACGATTTTTCTGATTTTAACGTGATTCAGCAGCTAAAAAGGAGAATAATATGTCAAATTTAAGAAAGTAGGAAATTTAAGAATAGTTGCAAAATACACGATCTTTTGCAAAAGAATCAACCATATTTCTGATATTAAAACAATCGATACTTTTGGAATGTTTAGGAGGATAAAGAAAAGTTTTAAAAGTTTAATGTGCCCTGCTTATTTCTAAATTACTGTTTTAGTTTAAATGTGCAAATAAAATTGTTTATTTCAAAACGTGACTTATATATATTTCAAATTCTTCTCCTGTAGGCTTCATAGGATGTATACAGGTTACAGTAATCGTTATAGTATTTAGCAGTTGAAAGAAATCTCAATTTAGGTTCTATTTCCTTAGTTACGTTTACAAAAATATGCATTTACATAAAAATCCATAGTTTACTCTTAACTTTATTAATAACTTTCCCATTTCATATTTCACAATCCTGAATTTTTATAAAACATCTATTTACACTAAATAACTGACTAAACAATTAAAAAATTAGAAAATTATGGAAAATTAAAAAATTTCAGTTGTACAGAATGCACGTAATATGCACATTATAAATATATACAATATATGTGTATAATATATACAAATTATAATACGTAGGTCTTTATAATATTTAGTAAGCGACACAAATCACAGTTTAAGTTATATTTCTTTAATTATGCTCAGAAAAACATAAATTTACATAAAAATCCGCAGTCTTGTTTTATATTATTTTAATTTGTTCCAATCTCACTCTCATTAAATGTAATAACCAAAAACATTTTGAATACTTAAGGAAACTTCTAGCGTACATTTAGAATGAAAAACGACACATAACAAGGACTTTTTCATAGCTTTTCCAAAATAAAAAATTGTTAATAAAAAATTTAATAAACAATAATAAAACAAAAAAACGCAATGGGATCTAAACGATTTAAAAGATGTAGTGAGATTAATAACTTTAACTATTTCATATTTTACATTTCTAAATTTGTATGCCTTGTTCATTCATAATTGAACTATACAAAAACATCTCATACTAAGTCTGTATTAAAGTACCAGAAAAAACATATTCTACTTTATAATGTTTCTGTGTAGGTGGTTTGTCTTTAAAAACAAAGAAAAAAAAGAACAGGGCAGTATTTTACGTTTCCTAGAATGCGAAGAATTCAAAGTCCTCCCTGTGTATTTTCATAATATATGATCGAATTGGTTCGTGACTTACGGGATACGCATATAAATCTCATAGTCAACGAGCATTGGAATAATAATACTCACGGGTCTGATAATAAAAAACGGCACGATAAACTATATCGTTCTGTCATGCGCTCTTATCGATCGAATCCGTCTCTGCCTGACTTTTCAGAGATAACGTACTGAAATGTTGAAATGTCGTTTCGCACGAATCCTGTTGCCAGAATATACAAGATGGCACCAACGGGGAACGAGTTTTTCTTTCGTTTTATTTTATCACGAACACGACGTTTTTGTTACTGTTTATGACAAATAGTCGAGCTATCGAGAGTCATTCGAACACAGAAACATTTTTTCGACGCGGGGTGATTTTGATCTTGCATTGAATATTCGCAAACGATATCAGCTTCGGCTTCTGTGTGAAAGTATTTGATAATCAATGTACAAAAAAAAATATAAAATATCATGTGGCTAGAAGTTTATCGCTTTTCATTCTTTATCGATTGTTAATTCCTTGTAACTTTATGTACATGTGAATTTTGTTACATCCTATTTTAATACATTTATATTCTGTTATCTAATTTTTTTAGAAGAATTTAAACACATCTTTTCTTAGTTTGGCTCAGTAATATTTCAACTTCGTACAATTTTCCTTCTAGCCATAGTAAATCATTTTTGAAAGATTAATGATACATATCGCTGCTTGGCATTAATAGTGGCACAACTCAAAATATTTCAAATTTGCTTTTACCGAATGGAGGATCTATATTATGTTCCTAATTTTATCGTGTAAAACAGCATATTTATGATTCCATTCATTTTGTTTCAGAGGGCAATTATATTAATAGAGCCTGTACCTACTTAGTATTTTCAAAAATGTAAATTTATGATCGATGATTTATTTATGATTTATGAGCGATGTATGAATCCTATTTTTTATAACTTCTTATGAAATGTCGATAATTATTAGGAAGAGTGGCGATTTCGCCGATTTCAATAATCCTGAAATATGTTATCAATATCAGCATTCGAACAACTTCTTTCTATACATATAACCGTCGCTTGGTCTTTGCAAAATATTCGCAAAAAACTTCAATTAAATTCAAGTTACGATTACATTTCATTCTGGTGTAGACAGCCGCATTTTTATATATTCAAACCTAAACTTAACTCATTCACGAGAGAGATAACTATTTTTAATATTGCATAAATATAAGAAAAATCAATAGCTTATAGGTTGAGCCAGAGTAATAACAGGCCACCATTAAGCGCTTGGCAATGTTAGCCTGAAACAATTTTCGATGAATCGATTAATATACGAGATGTGGCATTTTATTCTAATTTTAAATTGCTCAAGAGTGTAACAATTATATCTATCGCCATTGATAACTTATTTATGGAAAAATATTTATAAAATAAAATGTTAAATAATATATATGGGTAACATTAAACATAAATTGCTTCATAATTTGAAAATTAAAGCCGAACGGCTATTATATATATAGGAAACAGGTGTACATAATATTGACGATATATTTCAAGGTCATTGAAATCGGTGAAATCGTCGCCATTCTCAATGTAATAGCCGAAATTTCATTTGCCAAATATTGTATTTAAAGTTTACAGAATTTCTTATTTACAGATATATTTTGCGCATACTCTAATGATTTTGATTATGTTTTACAAGACTTTTATGTATGGTTAATTATGCTTCGTATAATTCCCTTTCACAATAAAATAAATTTAATTTTTTACAGTGAAAAACTTGAAAATAAATTATTTTCTTGTCTCTTTCTTTGTAGATTAAAATGTATTGTAATTTTTGTAATTTCCGTATATACTTTGAGACATATTGTCACAATGAAATTTATCAACCCCTTGGCCTATAACTACGAGCGAGACTCGTGGTAAGGGATTTGTGCCATAAGCGAAAACCACGAGTCAGACTCGTGGTAATTTACAAATTGCTAGTGATTCATTATCCACTTTGAAATGATAAATTTTATACGACATTTCATAAGAGGTTATAAAAAATAGGATTCATATATCGCTGTTTGGCATTGATAATGACACAACGTAAAAATGTAAATTTTATAGGAAAGGCTCAGTAAAATTTATATTTTTGAAAATACTAAGTAGGTACAGGCCATGTTAATATAACTGCCCTCTGAAACAAAACGAATGGAATCATAAATATGCTGTTTTACACGATAAAATTAGGAACATAATATAGATCCTCTATTCGGTAAAAGCAATGATGATTGTTTTTCTTAACTGATCAATTGATCATGATTACGCTCTAGACGTTTTGAAAATACTATTTGTCCTCAAACGTTGTTTATTATTTCACAATTCTTTTTGTAGTCCCTAAATATACAAATCACAAGAAGTATATATTTTGCGCCAGTTCGGGCACGCGACTGAACAGATGAATGGCACGACGCGCGACTGAACTTCTTGCTTACTATGACTCGCGCGATCGGCAGATAGCGTGTAGGCCAAGGGGTTAAGAATCAGTATATCTTAATTGAACAATTTTTACACAAAAGAATTTATGTATGTGGACTTGGACTGTGGAAAATAGGAGAGTAGCTTGAACAGGTAAATTGATGGCGATATGCTGTCTGTTCGATAATTCGTATATAACAACTTATACATACATATATTCTACGTTCAAGAATTTCTGATCACATGGTTGGATAATCGGGAGTCAGCGGCTGAACGCGACACGGCGTCCTAATCGGTATCTGGATAATCAACGTTCCACTGTAATTACACGTTAATTGAACGAAGAGATATCGTCGTACGATCATATGAGAAGATGACATATTAATTGATGTACTACTGTTCGTTTGAAATCACATATTACTTCCGCAAATTATCGAAGTTAACTATTTCCTCTCATAATGATTCACATTCGTTAGTTTTTTGTATTGCCTTTGTAACAGGTGTTAGGATTCGTTTTAGTTTCTTGCCAAAGGTAAATTATATTTTAAGTCATTATTCAAGTTCGTTCAAGTAACGTTCTTGTGTTTCGTGTTTTATAGAATTAAAAGTGATCTGATATACATGTAGCTGTATTATTATACTGTTCAACAAATTTTTATTTTTTCCCAATTTTGCAATCTTCATTAGGTGATTCTTGTAGACTTTTGTGAGCTAAACATGAATCTGCAAACCGTTTTTTCTTAGACCTCACAGTTTCCGAAAAAAAATCAATTTTGCGAAAAAGCGAAAAGGTTTGGCAAAACACGTGGCGGCGGCAATAGTTAACGTCTAGTTAATGGCTGCTCGTGTGTGGCGGTTTCGTTATATCCAATGGCAGACGAGGCATCCACCAACATTGAGTACTGACAAAAGTTAACAAGAATCGCCTATTGAAGATTGCAAAATTAAGTATTAATGTTGAACAATATTATTAAACTAGAAACAGTATCTTTTAATTCTTTTAATTGAGGATGAAAAACTAGTAATGAAGTAGTCTAGAAATTAAAATTAAAGTTTTAAATTTAAAATCAAAGTTAAAATTCAATGTTGTCCGTTGAAGTAAGTTCCAGTGAAGATATGTAGTATTTAATTTTGCGATAACATGATGTTTAACAATATAAATACTAAAGTTTGAAAAGTGAACGTTAAATCTGAAGATCATAAACATGTCCAAAAAAGATACTACGTAAATATTTTTTAGATAAATATCATTATTAGATAAATGATCACTTTTTAAACATTTACAAATACCCCACGCTATTTGAATAAGTAATAAGTAATTATTAACAATAAAAGAATTGTATAGGAAGACTTGTAGTATTTTATATAATTACAAATTTCACGAGAAAAAGAGAAACGTGTATGAAGCATTAGCCCGAATTCGAAGCATAAGATGACCGTATGTGTGAATCTGCTCATGATATCCCGATTCATAATCGAGTTAGAACCTTCCGAAAATGCGAATCGTTTCCTAATCGGTGGAATATGATTATATGTAGGCAGTGTTTTCCACAACGACCTAATTCGATTACTCATAACTACTTACAAGAAGATTTACAGAATTAAGTTTAATTATTATTGTAGTGAAGGAGCAACGATTGAGGTAACGATTATACTTTCGTAATAAATCGATTTTTATTTGATCACGTACATAAGTATATTGTGATGTTCATAGACATATGACTTTAATATTAGTTTCTTCTCCATAAAAGATAACTCGAAGAAGAACTTTTATTGAAATATTAGAAATACTAAAATTTTTAAAACAAACCAATCTTTCCCAAAATTTAGAACACACACACTATGACTTCAATTGAAAGTGAAAGATAGTACGTGAAGTTGAAGTTTTACTTGAGAAATGACAACATAATATAGTACTATAAAATCAAATTCGTTTGCATGAAATAAATAATTAAAAAGAAATAACGCTATCGAAGGTTACTGGTTTGGATTGGCACTATAGTCAAGCAGGATGTACTTGCTAACGGGGCGATTAGTGTTGAAACTAATTGAAGGTTGACGACGGTCGAGGGCGAGCTAAAAAGTGTCACCTAATTAACGTGAACGGTAGCAACGTCGCTAATCGGTAGACTAGTTTGTAGCCGAACTAAGAGAGATTACTTATTAATGACGGATGATCTGCATAAGCTAATTCACCATATAGTAAGGAGGTACTTCATACGGAGAGTAATGGTTTCATTCATTTGATAACGTAATTGTCGGCGAGCTTCGTAACGAGCAAATAAAGGATTTTATTGTTGGACGTCCCTTTTTACGAATTCACTGATGGAATAGACAAACAAACCAACGCCAAGAAAATTAACTCAATCGTACGTCATTTCTCCATTAAACTGCCGCGGTGTGGTAAAAAAGATTTAATCAGAAATATTAAGATAAATTGTTAGTGAATGTGATAGTTCCAAAGTTTATCCAAATTGATCATTTACAGTAACATCAACTACTTTAATGGAGACTACAAATTTTTATGTATTTATGTGAATTTTAAACGTCAGAAATGTACGGAATGGACATAATATGCAATATATGAAAATATATATCAAATATAAAAAATATATATATAAAATATCCAACGTGAACCATTCATTATAACATTTAATGGAATTTAGTCGATGAAACAAATCCCTATGATTCTTTAGCCGTATTTATAAAAACTTTACTGTGTACAAATTTAAACCCGCTATCTAGAATCACAATCGCGTATAAAAGCTCATTATCAGTTAGAATTATAATTTACTTTTATGATGTTTAGGACAAATTAGTTTGATCTCAAAATTTTTTATACGTATAGTGCTCGAATAAATTTTTTACAGTATCTTTTGTATAAGAGAAATTAATATTAAGGCATAACCTAATAGTAACATATTTGTGATAGTGTATCTTACAATATTAAGATAGTCTGAGTTACTTCTTGCTAAGCACTTAGTTTAATAAGATTATGAATATTTTAAGATTTTCACAAGAATGTCTTATGAATTAAAATAGATTTCATCATTATCATTTTACTTATAAAAGTGTACAAGTGGAGAAATATAAAGACATTAAATATAAAAATATTAAAATTAATCAAAATTATTCATCTGAATTTTTATTTTCATAAAAAATTATAGCATAATGTTGTTTAATTTCACTTTATATGATATAGCATCATACAACTGTTTGCATTAATATGAACTCAACCAATCCGAAACGTTAAGTAGCTATTCGTAAATATACAGACAGGCGTATATTAATATATTAAGTTTTGTAGTAAAGATAAGTGTCAAAGATATTTAAATATTAAAAATATATTGTGGACACCTGTGTCTTCATAGAAAACTTAAATATACAAAAATGTACAAAATATCCAAACAAAGTACTCATTGTAATACTTTTAGAGTGAAATTTAGAGGGAAATTTCCTATTTGGATTGTACTTCTTTAGTTATATTCATAAAACTGTAAATTTGCATAAACATATGCGGAATTTAATTATACTTGTACATATAAAAATGTATATTCTATATATAAAAATACACTGAAAATATATATTGTGAAAATAATGAAGTCAAAATATTGAATATATTAAATATAAAATTGTCAATAATCATCAATCTAACGAAATATATAAATAGTATATGATTAAATAATACTAAACAAGTTCATCAACTCTAGAAATAGGCAATGGAAAATTTCGAATGAAGCTAAATTTTATCTCGAAATACGATGTATGCATTATTATTTCATTATAGTGTGAGGCTTTCGTGAAAATGGACCCTTAAATTTAGATAAAATATCAGCAGTGAAAGTAGCGAGATTGTAATACACGAAGGGACATATAAACGGATTTTAAAAGTATCTAATGAAATTTGATTGGATCTTCATGAAACATTATTCGGAGCATTCTATTAATTTTCTGTTATCTGGTAAATGGTACACGATATAGGGAGAGCAAAATGTTATATCAGGAAACTAAAAAATTACACTGCTGCCAGCCGCCTAGGAAGGCAAAAGAAATTTTCTTTGTTTGAAGAAAAGAAAGTAAGGGAAGTAAACTGCACTGGGACAGCAACTTAGTACGTATTAAATTTTTATTATACAAATATACATAGTTTTAATAAGAATGAAATATTTGTCGAGATCAGAGTGTTGTGAAGGGAAGCAATGAATTTTTTTTTTTTAGAACCTTATACTTTAGATTGAAAAATATAAGAATACGTTTTTAGATGTTATTAAAACTTAAAATAAGCAAATAAATTGAGAAGTTTAATTATGAATATTGAATTATATTGAAAATTAGCAAGTATATTTAAAAGTACTTGTGTGTGATAATAGTGGTGCTGTAATTTTTTATAATTTAAATTTGGTGATGATTTTATTTTAGTTCATAAAATTACAAACAGTTTTATTTTTTTCCTTTTGTACAATGTTTGTGAAATACAAAAGCAGTAAACTGCATAATGTATTAATTAAAAACTTATTATCGTTTAGTAGATGATGAAAAATATAATATAAAGAAGCAAATATTGCCGTAAGTTATATCGGATGTACTGCACCACGGGTTTTCAGGTACAAATTCCAATATAAGAAAATTTCAAAAACTTGTGTTTTCAATAAGAACTCAAGATCGCCTTGACTTTTTTAAACGACACTACGTATTTTATTTTCATATTGTTGTAGTTGATGTTAAGAAGAGTTTAACGACTTACTATTCTGACCCTGAATTTAGCCTGAATCTTGAAATGTCGGTTTAATCGAGGAAACTCTTGCTGTTAAAAATTATTTCATTTCGATCAAATCACAGATTTCAAAATGGTCAGCCTTAATAAGAAAAATGCTAATTATACCCACATTACAAAAGGAGCATAAATAGCGTACAGAAATAAATATGCCTTGTGTTGTGCTGTTTCTTATATCTTCAACCACCCGGAGACACCTTTCGAGGACAGTAAATTAAACTCTCCCTTTTCTTCACAAAACATTGCCCGTTAAAACAACACCGCAGAGTACCTAACGCAATAATGCGAACAGGCGTTGACCGAAAGCCCGCAACCAGTATAGGTGGAAGAGTTGACGTGCGACGAAACCGCGCCTAATGCAATCTCACATCCTCTCTCTCACATCCGAGGATTTCGATTTCAAAGTACATACACATATATACATATACACCCTCTCCTTTGTAAGTATTAAAACACGTACAGAAAGTGAAGTTATCCCCAAGAATAATTAGAAAATTATTTAAGAATTGTTATCTAGTTTGAAACTTATATAAAAATACTATAAATCTTAAGATAACTTAAGATTAATTATTAATTACTAGTATTAAGATCACTATAAAATCTTAAAATAAATGATTCATACATTACAATATAATAAAAATGTGTATTAAGTAATATTTATAATAAAACCCTGACCCGTATATACAGGGTAGACCACTTAAATAATGCCACCTAAATATCTCTTCGAATGGTGATGATGCAGAAAATACCTTAAACGTAATGTGAACGGTATCAAAGGACCAATATTCGGCAAGAATATCTTTTTCTAAGGTTACTTTCTTCCGAAATTCTCAAAGTCATTGGTTTTTTTGCGCACGATTATATATATTTCTTATTGCATCGAGTAACTGATTATAAAATACGTTCAAATATAAACAATAATATGACCTTGAAATTATTTTGAACTTTGAAAATTTAAGTTTTACGTGAAATTTATATCTATCGAGATTGCAGGTTTTGGCCAGAAAGCGATAAGGGGGAACCTGTCAATATCAATAAATATGTTTACTATCACAATCCTAATGATCCTTAAGAGCCTAAAATCCTGATCATTTTCAATTTGTTAATGTGCCGATGTAACATTCATAATGAATTAGTCATTACCCTCATTCTGCAATCTCGGTAGATATAAATTTCACGTAAAACTTTAATTGTCAGAATCTAAGATCATTTCAAGGTCATATTACTATACATATTTGAACGTGTTTTATGTTTCCCACAAAAGGGTATTAAGGTACTCGGTCTAAAAGTGATTAGTTTAAAAGATATTTTAGCTTTAATATCGTAAAACTTATCGTATGAAAGACAAGGGAAACAAAAACAGAAAAATACTACGCTATCTTTCCTTGTCATATACACAAGTACATATATTTACATTAAATCTATTTTGTGATTTCTATATATGTACATTTTTCGATTCGTTTCAAACTTGACGAATATCATCGTGATAGTCGAGTCTCATAACAATGTTAATAAAATTCCAAAATGTTTTGTATTATACACATAATATATACATAAAAGATATGTAACCAAAGGGTGCCATAATACTTATGAACGAAAGTGTACATAACATTGCTGCGATGAGGACAGTGTTATGCGATTCAAGGTGGAAATTGAAATGCACGGAGATCAGTAGCGCGCTTAGAATGGAGGTCACGCGTGGCTAGGACGATGCAGCCGCAAATTATAGGATGATTATAAATTAATGCATTAGTATCAGGACGTGGCAGGCGTCAGAGGTGCGAGTGTCTGGCGACGTTATCACGTTAGTCGCGAGTGAGCGAGCAAAATAATTAGAACGAGCCGGTTTGTGTGTATATACTACATAGATGTAAGAGGGCTGAGAAAAGCCTATTTCCGACTAAACGGATAACCCCTGGGGTATTAATCGCTGGCGAGTAGGTAAACGATGCTGCTTAAGGTGACGGGATGATGCGACGTTGAATCCGAGAGATGATTCGCAATTTCTTTAAAATTGACCTTAATCCGCGTCCGTCTCCGCGCTGACCTCTTCTGCGCGCGTGTTAATTAAATTTGCGCGAATAGTCGATCTACTGAACGACTGGTAGTCCGAGGATAGGATGGAGTGGTTTCAATTATTGAATTGTGTCATTTTTATTTTCTGGGATACATAACCGTGATTTCTTAAACATAAGTTGTCAGCAAACATTGCTCGAACAATTCTTAATCGATCGATGATAATTTAAATAATTCTTAATCCATATTCATTGTGGAAATAGATATAATTTTCATACATTTATAGATATTTAAACAAGGATTTTTTGGCTCTAAAAAAATAACGTTTGAATAGAAAAGTGTTAGCAAGCCTGAATTCAGAATTATGAAACTTTATACATTTATTGTTTTAAGATATTCAAATTTTTATTTATTTAAATTTAAGAGTTACAAGACTTTTTAAATAGTTAGTTCTGCTAAGGTATTTAAAAACTTTATACGTTAATCTGAAAAAAATTTATATTCAATCATTACATTCTTTAATCTTCCTCGATTTCTATTAGGAAAGTAGTTTCTTGACGTAAAATCCCAAACACGCTGGTATTAAATTATTTAATGTTTACAATGTAACTTTTGAAAACATTGATTTTTGGAAAATTTCAATTTCAATGTTATATACATATAGTTCGTTCTTTTATGCACATTGTAATATTACATTGGTGAAATGTTTTTTGAAAATTCAAATATACATAAGAACACATGGGTAGGTAAGCTTTAAATTTCGTTTAAAAGATAGTAGAAGTTAATTTTACATCGAAAGTATTGTTTTAGAATTTATGTTGATTAGACATTTTTTGCTTTCTTCGGTGAGTGCTACAAGTCCTTTAAGTATCAGACTCTCTTTTTATTACCCTGTACAGATTTAGCATATCAATGTAATTAATTTAGTACAAAATGTATTTGACAAATTTTAAACATTGTAATTCAATATTGATTTATTTAATTCAAGACTAATTTTTTGTGGAAAATAAACCAAGAGGAAAGTTGAAAAAAATTACCGGAAATAAAATTTTAAGATAGATTCGATGATATTTGTGATTTGGCATATACAAAAGGAATAAAGAAAATAGACATATGAGTTCTGCATGATAACCATTATGCATAAATATAAAATATTAGAATTAAGTAATTGTTCAAAAAAATATATCAAATTATTATTTTAAAATTACTTTAGTAAGGTATATAATATTTTAACTCTTAAAGACTATTATGAGTAAAAGTTTGTTTCTATATGTAGAGTCATCTCTTATCAATTATTTAGTTCTATCCAATCTGGAATTAGCCATGTTGAAATATAATTAGCCATGTTGACAAATTTTCAAATTCGATTTTCTCAAAAACTAATCGCCAGTTGACAAAATTTTATTGCATACTTCCTTCGTATTTTTTGACAGGAAATCCTCTTCTATGCGCTTGACATGTTATTCGGCCGCATTTTGTAAATACATATGGCTAAAAATGTACATAAGAAAAAGAGTTATAGTCGCATTCTGTTGCTTTTCTTGATTAATTATCAACACAAATATAATAATATATTTAACGATAGTATTTTATAGTTTGTAATTCTCTAAGGTATGATATCTCTCGAAGCATAAAATAATGGTAGTGAAGCCCTCGAATTTGAAGGCTTTTAAATGCCTTCGTAGTGGAGTCCCCTAGTGTAAATGATTAAATAAAAAAATTATTGAAGCTAAACAAACGCAATTCAATGTTTTATTATTATTCTATGAATAGATGCGCAAAAATTATTGCTTGTCAATAACATTACGATAGTATTATTATCGGACGATAATATTAAAACAAAATTCACATGGGATGAAATTTCACCCATAAAAATCTTATTTAAGAAAAAAACGATATTTCATATGCGCAGATCCAATATTTTTCTAAAAATAATAAAAAATTTCATATCCAAATTTCCGAATCCTTCAAAATCATTCCCTAAAATCAGAGAATCCATCAAAGGATTCACATATAACAGACTTCCTCCTTAATTTCACAAAGCTTATACATCTCAAACATGTCGAACCAGCCTCTTTCCGAATCAAGCATCCCTCCCACAAGTAACAGTAAGCGAAGCCAGATTTACAAAAATTCGATCGCACGCTGTGAATTTCTTCCGAGCAGCTAAAACAAGAAATACTGGCGACGAAGTGTAACGGAAATTGCGCGACGATCGTTTAATATTCGATGGACTTTCTGCGATCTTTCTGTGGAAAATGACGACTCATTCGAAGGAGAGAAGAGGCAGAGAGAAAATCTCGTTACAGTGATGGGGCACGTTTTACGACTCAACGGAGTTGAACTGCTCCCGGAGTTTTGCACTCAAAAGCAGCGAAATCGTTTTATTACCTCGGTCGAAAGCTCCTTGCCGCAATGTTTACGAGGACGAAAAGCACGCTGCACTTGCAAAGATCTTTGCAATGGCGGTAGAAGTTCCGTTTAGCTTCGAAACAATCGTCACGAGACTGTTCTTACTCTACGTGCTCCTTTAGCAGGGCTTGCTCGAATGACCACATTGCTATTTATGGGGTCACACGATCGTTTTTTGAATGACAGTTTGCGCATTGTCATGCTGGAATTTATTGCAAATCGTCAAAAGAGAATCGATATAGAAAAAGATATATACAGATATCGAAAAAGATTTATGTGAACATTTGGAGGTTTATTGTAGCGGTAACAAGTTTTAGTAGAAATTTAGTAAAGAGAATTTCAATTGAATTTGATTTTTGTTCTGCAATGGAAGCAAAAAGGGAAATCAGACTGAAATTGTCTATAGAATGTTGTAGGAATATTGGGAAGAATACCGATTGTAAATGCATGATATAAAATTAATTCAAACATAATTATAAGTTTTAGGGAAGCGAGCAAGTATAATAAATATCGTTTTGAAATAGATGATGCAAATTAGGATGAAAATTTTTAATTAAAGAAAAGATTATCTGAATCAATAAATTTTTTATAACTATTGTATTGCGTTATTGATAATGAATATAATAAATAATAATATGAATAAATATAATAATATGAATAAATTTCGTAATAAACGTATGAATAAGTACGATATTTTTTAAAACGAATATTTTTAATCAAAGAAGAAATTGTCTGAATCAATTTATTTTTATATAATAATTGTAGTAGATTGCTGTGATTTTCAAAAAAATGTTTAGTCAAGGGGAAATCATTTAAACTTTAACACATTTTTTAAAATTGTATAATTTTGTTGATTTTAATTTTGTAAAAATGAGATATCCTTTGCATTTCATGGAAGTTTGGCCATTTTCTTATTTATAAAGAAAAATAGCCAGGTATATGTAATTGTATGTTACTGTAATAAATAATAAACCACTAACGGTTCTTAACGCTTAAGACAGTAACGAACTTACTGAACTTGTTAAACTTTAATTTCTAATTATCGATTATCTAATTCTAATTATCATATCGTTAATCACAGTTACCTATTTTCTTTCAGTCGGTAGTATTTCATATCTTGTAACAGATACAATATTCTTTTTCTTAGACAGCGGATCCCATCAGCTATCCTTTCTTTCGATATGCATATTAATATTTATGAATACCTCTAGGGTCGCAAGAAATCTTGTCAGGAATTTCATTTTCATCAATGAAATAAAGACAGTTGTAGTATATTATACATTTTAGCTCTTGATTTTAAAAACATTATCGCTGTATACTTTCTATGAAAAATTTTACTAATTTTAATTCCTAATTTTTAATGTTTACAAATGTGATAAAACATTTCTTAATTATCTCCTACATCGAAAACGCTAAGATCCTTAATAGATGCACCTTGGTATGTTACCAACGAAACAATACATCGCGACCTCAAGATACCCACAGTCAAAGAGGAAATAGCAAAATATAGCGACAGATATAGCGAAAGAGTCAACAAACACCGAAACCCCCTAATCACTGGACTACTTGATACCACGGACCAGATTCGCAGGCTGAAGAGGCACTATCCGCTAGACCTAAACGCTAGATTCAATTAGTTATCTAAATTAAGTAATATTCACTTATTTATAATACTTACTTATAAATTATACTTATCTATAATAAGTATTAACTTATTATAAATAATCAGCCATTTCACTGCGCCACGCCAGAAAAATTACTGAAAATTCTCAACGCGAGAATTGATTGTAATTTTAATAAATAATTAAAAAAAAAATTATCTCCTACAATTAAAAAAAAGAAACAGATATTATAAATACACATCCCATACGGTATGCATGTAAAAATAGATTCCTTCTTCTTGTATGAGAAATGAGAAGAAAAATCTTTCCTTTTTTTCATCACTTTCCTATTTTGTGTTATTTGTAAAGTCCTACGATGCAGAAGCCCTACGATTCATTTTTACCGAATTTTATAGTATACTTGATGTCAATTCCCATAACTTAGAATTGTCTCTGTCAATACAAATAACATTTATGCTATCGTTATTACCTCCTCATATATTTTTAACAGAGCATAATGTGATCTTGGTATTTTTTGCGCATTAGAATTATCTATTTCATGAAATGACAAAATTTATTACTTAGATTCAAATTTTTTAAAATGTCTTGTTGAAAAAGAAATAAATAAATTCTTTTGTAAGATTATGGTTAAAATAACCAGTAAAGTTTTCAGCATAGGTTCTCACCATACTAATGAAACAATATTTATAGGGGAGATCCATGCAGTACTGTCCGCTCTAAGTATTTTTGTTATATCTTAGACAAGAATAACTAAAAATCAAAATTTAAAAAGTCGGTTTATAGTACAAATGGAACTTAATAAAAGAAAGAGAAGTTCATTTTGTGAAATTCAATAACAAGAATCGATCATTTGCAAGACCAGAAACGTTGTAATTTGTAGGAAGCCAAAAATTGTCGTCCGGTATTGACCAATTATTTAATTAGTAGGTTTTTCAGTCTAAATGATTAATAATATTAAAAAACACATTTAGATACTGGATACACATTTCTATTTAAATTTTATTTTTACATATACCACAAGTAAAATAATTGATATCTCGTGTCCAGTTTTCACATTCGACATTTTTGTAACATTGAAAGCTTCAGTGGATTGTCTCTGGATTATTTTGTTTTCGAGGAGTAGCTTCGAAGTTGCATTCATGTTATTCTCTGTCTCTTGCTTTTTTCTACTTTGAAATTTCAGTCGTTTTTCTACGGGGAAGGTAGACGGAAGATTAAATAAAAATATTTTAATTTAATTGTAGTTGCCAACAGATTGAATTTACAGATAAAAAAGATGTCGTCTGTACTGATCGGCAGCGGATTGATCGTTATTGTTGACAGTTGAATATTTTAAATTGTTACGTACATAATATACAAAGAAAATCACAAAGCTAGGGCTGGTCACTACACTTAATAGATAATATATAATATAGTATATTATATATAGTATATATAGCAGAAAAAAAATCATTTACTTATTTGAGAAACAAAATATCAGCTCTAGAAAGTAATTTTTAACACTCGGGATGTCAAGGTACACGTGTCATAACAGAACAGAACAGCGAAAACAATGGAATAAGCAATATGATTCCGAAATATGTTATACAGAATCATTATATTCATTTGTTTATTCAAATCAAAATACTAAAAAAGCCAGAACTAACTTTGGTCGGTGTTGTAATAAAAATTTCTCATTTGTTCGCTAAGTACATTACCATTCTGTTAGCAGTAATGCTTCAAATTCAAAGAAACCACAAAATCAAATGGTCCGACTTTATTTATGTATTGCAATATTAATAGAACCAATTTAATTTGTAATAATATTCAGTTAAAGATAACTGACATTACTATACTATTATACTTAATAAAATAAACATATCCAATAGTTAAATAGTCTTAACTAATTTTAGTCTTGCATAATTTTCCAATAAAAAGAGGTCTTTACTTTATGTATCAAATATTGAAGCGTTGTCGCACGTATCGTGTTTCTAAAAGATGTAATTTTTTGATATGAATTTGTACAATTGACACTTAAGACCTCATGTATGTATATCGAGAAATAGTAAACCTACAATGTTTACATAATACAATATTTTACATAATTTACAATATTTACAATATTTTACATAAGAGTTAACGTTAAACGATATAATTCTTTATGAGATTTTTTCTTGTGAACTTAATAAAAAAATCCAAGTACAATTTCTTTAATAAGTTTAAAATAATTAAGAAACAAAAAATTTCTCATTTCTCCTAACACAATAATTCTTCATCATATTTATCAGGATATTTACTGTTTTTGGGAAATAGAAATCAATTTATTCTAAGAAATTTAAAATCATAGTAGGGAAACTATCTTAGTAGAGGAAACACATAATTCACGTTTTAACTTATAGACATATATGGGAAAATTGCACGAACGTCACAGGCGTTCGTAAATGTGATTCGTCAGCCTCGTTCGTGCGTGTGAATGAAAGTAAAAGAAAACGACCGGCAGGATATTCGAGACACGAGTAGACAGCAGATCTAGATTCGAGAGGTATTTCTCATGATAATGGTAGATAAGGCGTTCGATTCGCGCGACGTTCCTTCTAATGGGAATTCCAGGAACGTCGTATGGAAATTCGTAAATCGGAATTTCCATCCGAACAGCTAATACGACAGTGTAGTATTAACGCATTTTATTTTCCTGTTGTAATGTATTGCCGTTTTCTCGATGAGTTAATTTCTAAAACTACAGTTAATAATCAAGCAATTGATTATACGAAACTATTAGATATGTGAAAGATCTGTAAAAGATGAATTTAAATTGAATTTTTCACAGCATTTTATAAAATTAAGATAGCAGAGATGGTATCAATTATATTATATTTAATTTTTTTTATTTAACGTCGCATCGACTAGTGGGTTTATTGGTGGCTAGAAACAATCTCTAGTACTCTAGTGTTTTAGTACTTAGAATAAATAACAATGAATTTTTGTGAATGGTTAAATATAAGAGACGTGCAGTTTGAGGTGGATTCTGAACCATCAGAATCTCGCTGGATCAAGCGCAGTACAACTATGAACGAATCAAGTGGCAGAAGTCAAGTGGCAAAAATCAACCGGGAATCAGGATTTGAACTATGGGGATCCTTTGGTCACGAATTCGAGTCCCTGCCAACTGAGACACTGCGGTTCCATCTGGATTGTGTTATAATTAGTGCATATATTTATAACCAATAAATCAAGGAATATTTGCAAAAGATATTCGATATTGGACAAATTTTCCAGACGTTACATAAAAGTTCAAATCGAGTGTATTATAGTATTTTTCAATTACTCGATATACGTTAAATGTCAATTTCAAAAGTTGACATCAATTTTGATGTGAAAAAATGACATCTTGTGCGGACGATAAAAAAAAGATCTTAGCTAAAGTAATTGACTTTATTCACGGGAAACATTTTTAGAAAATTCTATTTAGGGCGATCATCATTAATAATATCATCGATTTCTTTTTTTTTTTTTTGTGTGTGTGTTCGCCAAATTCAAAGTAGAGACAAACAATAGTAACGAAAAAGAATAACTGCTTCTATATATTTGCAATTACACCACGTCCGTCATGCTCATTGGGGGTCGACCTTAAATAAAAAGCGGTTGGCTCGACAATTTCCCGCAAATTTTATTTTGCCTCCCTGCATCTAAATACAAATTCGAGTGATTAATTATTTGTTACTAGTGGTGTTCACTATTCATTGTGACCTGTCGACGACCGGTAATCCACTGTAGATTCTCTTTGTTTCCACGGAACTTCTCGAATTAAGCGTCATTGTAATTTTATGAAATCACTGACAACGCTTTCTATCTTCATGATAGAACGAGCTCCTCGAGGATCTGGCGTTGTTCATCAAAACTTCAACGACTGTTTGAGAAAGGCGTTCTTACCTTCACTCTTCTCACAGTCCAATGATTAGTGGAATTGGTCAATTTACATGACCGCTCAGAAGTATTCAGACATTTACTTATTTTGTACAAAATATATTTTAATTACAACGTTGCAAATAAATCAAATTGCAATAATTTTGTTCTTTATGATCATCATAGTTGTATATAATTGCAATATATTTACTATAAACATTACGGCATGGACAACCATCTTAAGCATATGATAAGTGTCAAAAGTGATCCTACTGAATATTGCGGCTTATTATTTTAATGAATAATTGACTATTTAAATACTTTCATAACCTTTGCAAAATAATACCTACTTGTTTTAAATATCTTGTAGCTTCTATATACATTTTCAGGTTCGTTTCAAACTTTAATGATGTAATCATAGTCGATTGTCATTAGAATAATGCTAACAAAATTTTTGAATGTTTCATCAATACATGTTTGTAAAAAGTTTCTATAAGTGTTCAATATTTTCTTGGCCTACTATACTATGATATGAAATACGAAAATTAATAGTATAAATAAATATAAATTAATGTAAATCCAAAAATCAGCTAACACAATGATCGAGAAACGCGGCGAAAATAGAAAATATTTCCATAATTTTATATTATATAGAAACTTTAATAACGATTTTCTTACTTTTATTATACAACGATTTTTTTATTAGATAATTTTTAATTTACAACTAACCTATAGATCATTTAATAAATTTGATACGTCAGGACAACGTGCAAGAAGGTACTACCTATTAATAGTCCTTCAGGAATAGACTTATTGTAATCAATTAATTATTTTATATTGAATCTGTGGACTTTTGTGCAAGCGGGGCAAGGGAGGGGAATGATAAGGTTGAACAGAATGTTAAAAAAAAAGATTCGTGGACTTTGTTTTTTTCAGCCGCCTGTATTCTGGTGGGTGGTTGGCTAATATGTATGTCTACAACATACTGTAATGTACTAATATGTTAACATTATACACAATTGGTGAAATATTATGTAACATTTTACATTATTTAATCTACAATTTCAAATAAGATTTCATATCATTTTCCACAAGTGTCTTAATATTTATTAGTATGGATATATATTCATAATCTCCAATATAATCTAATGTAGTTTTATAGGGAGTTATAAGAGTTAGACTGTATTTAAACGACTTCATAGAGCTTGATCAATTAGAATGAATTAGACAAGGAACTAGTATCCGAATAAGTTCATGGTCACTGTATAACCTTATCTGAGATCAAGTACGTTTGAACGTCGCTCATTGCAATTTGTAAAGATTTATGTTTATAACTGAGTAGTTTATTACGTGATGAATGAATTTATTTACGAATTGTTCAGCCGGTATCGTCATTATTGACGTGATTATCCACCAAATGAAAATTAATTGGGAATCGCAGATAATATATTAGTATTTCACGAGGGCATTACCATTGGATTTTTAGACCGTGTGAAAGTGATGGACACATAGGCAATAAATTCTTGTTGAATTTGAATATCGTAAATCACTTGTATAATCTTGTTAATGCATCTTCTTTTATCTATGTACCTGCTTAGAATTAAGTATATTTCTATATTATTAGTTTATTATAATATCCAATACATTTAGTATAAGTTCGCATTCAGAAAAAGATATAATTTGTTCAAAACAAAAAGTAGATTGCTAAAATCATGAAAAATTCATAAAAGTGATAAAAGTCATTTTTGAATGACCTCAAAATGTTTATTGATCACATGCAACTTTGACCAACTTCAATACCGCTATAGAAGAAAATTCTTATCCATTCTTGAAAGTCGTCGGTAGTACAAAATAATTTTGCTCTTGTAAAGAGGTTTTTTTTACTGGTGGGGAGTTTATTTACAAGTATATACGAGTAGTACAAGATGAGATTACGCGAGTTTTAACTGGCGAGTGTGGAACGTGTGTGATTTTATTCGCATCGAAGCAAAGAGCTCTAGTGTTTTTTATTCGGGTAGCTGACCACATAAGGAAGCGATTGGCCAGAGTAAAAAATACTTTAAGAGTAGGGTTAAGTTATGGAGAGAAGATTCCTCAAAGTCGATTACCTTTTGGTTAATTTGTATGCTTACTTATACGAATTTGACAAGGCACCTCCGTAGCAACCAGCGGACCGTATGGACAAAGCTAAAGGTTTTATGACCTTGACCTTTCGTCGTGATCGGCACGTTCGAGCAACTGCCGCCTCTAGGAAATTCCTTCTTGGTGTGGGCTAATTGATAAGTATGACGGAGCGTAAGGGTATTGGAATCTGCGATTATTCGTCAGGAACCACGCACTTGATTGCAGCTTACGTTATTATCAATAGTATAGTATTGTATCAATAGTATAGTATAGTATAGGATTTTCGCTATATTCGATTATTTACAGAAACGCAACGTGTTACACTCTTGTATTTCGTGGACATAGTCGTGTATATGCTCGTATATTGGTAACGTACTATATTTTAAACCAATCATCGATAATTCGTTATAATTCATTATGAATTAATTGATATACGTCAAATATATTTCAATATTATACTTTGTCTTTCATAAAAATTTTTATCTATGTACATTTTACATATCATTAATTATTAATTCATGAAATATAGATATATTTTATATATATAGGACCGATTATCCAAAATACAGATATACATATGTTCAATATACATTATTCAATGTACGTTATAATTCTCTTTCAATACAGTAAAAATTATAATAGTAGAGAATAAAAAACAATAACAATGAAAATTAGATAAATATATATATAATGAATTATATAATTCAATATTTATACAATATTTTAATATTAACATTAAGTTATTTAACTGTTTCTACTAAATCTCTACTTATGATTTCTATCTCTATAAATCATTTCTAAAAAATTGCAGTTTCTGCATCTTTACTATAAACTTTACTCAGTTAGCTAAAATGAAATAATTTTTTGATTTGAAATTTTATTTAACTTTTTTAAGGTTGTATACTGTATTAATTTGAATTATTAAAGATTAACTAGCACGCTATTGATAATAAGGCATTGATCATCACTTCCATGTGTGAAAATAATGGCTTTTACGCTTATAAAGCAAAATAAGTGAATCTAAATCTATAAAATGGCAATAACTCTGCAAATGATGTCAAGTAGTGGATTACATGAACATTTATCTTATCTAACATCCACGACCATAACAGACACTAATAATTATAATTATATTAGTTAAGTATATTTAAGTATATATTATTATTTAATTATATTATTTAATTATATTATATAATATTTCACGATGTAGTTGTTTTTCGCATGGCCTCAGTACTTTATTTGAACATTCGGAGTAGAATGAGTGTAGGAACGAGTCAGTTGCATTCTAATTTACTGCACCGAGTTGTCGAGAGCAGGAAGCCATATCGTGCATTAAAATAATTAGCAGTTAAAGTAATTAGCCGTTGATAAGTTAGTGAATGGAACGACACACCTTATTTTTTTGTAGGAGGGCGTAATCTTTTGTTCATGATCAGCGAAGTATCACTCGAGAACGGTCTGCTAATATTTTAAGAAACTGCATCCCTTAGATTTCGATTAAACCGAAGCTAATCGAATAACTATTGACACAAACATTGAAGCATTTACTGGATAGAAAATCAAAATGATTACAAATTACGCAGATAGTACTTATGGAATAAGTTTACGTGAAAAAATATATAAAATTCATTATATATCTTACATGACTTATTATAGAAACTTATTAAAAAAATTCATGATTTTTAATTTATGTTTCATACCTAACTTGATATACGCTAATTATACACGTAGCGAATGTATTAGAAACTACATTGACGTAAATACGAATTTCGCGAGTTTCTTTTATCAAAAGAACATTTAACTAATATGACCTCTTTCAACGTAGGAACACAATTTTGTACTTGCGAAAAGATATGAAACCCACATCAATCTTGAGACATTTTCAACAAAAATTATCGAACTAATTTCAACGCGGTTCTAACGAGCTCCGTTAATAACAACGCCAGAGACGCTGTATTCTTTCAGCCTTAAATGTCTTAAATAACGACGTAGAAAACTTTAAATAAGTTTACGATGAGACACCGCACGACTTCTGAAATTAGCTCCCTAACAGTAATTAGCTTTAAACAAAAAGAGTTTCTATGCCAAGTAACCGTGCGAGCTCGAAGTAAAGAAAAACACAAAGTACATACAACATGGTATAATAAAACTTCATTTTAATATATTTTCTTATTTTTAAATGTTGATTCAGTTAGCAATTCTTTATAAAAAATAGGTTATTCGATTAAGTTATACGATTAGTTTTCAATATTAAAATTATATTGCAATTGGAATCAATTTTATATTAATTTCCAAATAAATTTTATAATATTTATTGAGTTTGTAGTTATCTGTAAACGGTCCATAAATCAATTAATATTTTCAATATTAAGATTATACAAAATATTATGTTGAATTACTTTGTTTCCAGTTAATGAATTTATTACTATCAAAATTTTTAGGAAATACATTGAATATTGTAAATTTATCTTGGGTATATTTGTACGTATCTACTTTTTATAGATAAATGAGCTTTTAATTATTTATAAAACATCAATTAATTCATTAATTTTGCAGAACTAAATTTATTCTGAATATTCTATTGAAATCTCTTGTTGTTAATTGTGTAATATATAATAAATGAGAGCTAAATATGTGTTTGGGTGTATCTTGTTTAATAAAATATTTTTATTGCTTTCTAAAATATGAATTGTGCATTATGTTTCATATTTTACATAGAATTGTACAACGTATTTGCTTTGATTTATATGCTACTGTACGCATATTATATATCAATAAATTCATGTATGCAGTTGTAACGATAATAATAGCATCAAAATTACGTATAATACAATTCACATGCATAATATCACTGGAGGAAAAATGTAGAAGCTTAACGGTGAATAGTACGAAGTTAAAAAATATTAACGTTCTATTAATTATTATGTGGTTTTGGTTACAAAAACTCATAAAAAAAAATAAATGGAATTTCGTTCGTATTCATTATACAATTGTAAAGAGATATTATATATCTTGATACAAAATGTCTGAACCGTCTGAACAGAGATTTCATCCGTTATGATCTAACATTTTCACTAAGCCCATTCAAGAAATCATAGTTCAAAAACTTATCCCCTCTATGTAGAAAAAAAGGAAAATGCAAGAAAACATAAACAATGAAAAAATATAAAGAGTAAAGAGAGGGTAATTGTACGAAATAGACGGTGGAAACTGACATCACGAAACAACAGTGAACTTGTTTGTTTCCTATTATTCGAAGGCAACACTCGTCTGTCTATGAACCTCTATAACGTTAGAATAACGGGGTATAGAGTAGCCATAAATGTAAATAGGTTCCGAAGTCACTGTCAACAATTACTAGCCGATCTCATTTTGCTGTGTCACGCACGGTACACGAACCGGCTGCGTGTATGCATATTGGGATGGTTATGTACCATCCAGGAACAGAAATCCATAGTTCAAGCTATTGGCTTATTGCGAACTTCCTCTATATCCGATGGAATTGATACTAACGGAATGGTTTTATTATTCATTTGTTTTCTTTACATAATTCATTCTTCGATTAAATAAAAATTGTGCGAATAATTTTGTGATTCGCTATACATACGCAACTATAATTGTAATTCATTTGCTTTTTATACCTATAATTAAATTTTCATAATTGCTAATATTATATTGAATCCTTATATAAAACGCACTGAAAGTATAAAATAATTGTTTATTTACAATAAAACATAAAGATATTTCCTTCATTATTAGTTTTGTAATAGTTTAATAAATATAATATATTTGCTATATTAAATTGTTATTTCACATCAATATTTTACATAATTGAAATGATATAGATTTAAATATTTAAATAAAATACTTAAAATATAATTATTTATTTATTTCTTTGTTGAACATTTGAAACCTCAAGAGGTTTATAGAAAATGATAACTGTTTATGTTCCATGTTATGCCTTTAACTCGTAGCTATTTTAGCATAATTGAATACGATACGCAACTTTAGCAATGTAACTTACTATTAAGTGCAATATTATAAAATATTCAATTTTTTTATTTCATATCTGACCTCGTCTGACTTTGGTGGTCATACTGTACATGTTTAAATTCGTCTGGACAGCTGCTTTCATAACATACAAGAAGTATTCTATTTAGAAAACATGAATGTCGTCTTCATATCTCAAGAAACATTGTAAAAATAAAAAATTTGCGTACGCTGTCATGTTCCCCATAAAAAACATTGAAAATTTCCCCTTTTTCACTTTTATCGAATGCTTGCCATTTTTCAAGAAAAATTCTGGTACAGTATACTACGAGCAGTTTGTATAATAACAACTTTAACTTGGGACTAATATTTATTATCTAACAGCGAACAAGTTTACATTTCATCAAATTATTTAAAAATTACAAACATCTGTTATTATAATGACAAGTATAAATGTGCAATACGAATATTTTAACACTGAAAATCGCTCATATGTAGGTATAGAAAATTTGTGAAATAAGACTTCTCTGAATTTCTATGATCAACATTTGACAAAAGTTACATTCCATTTCATAATTCTAAATATAACATACAACTACCATGGACAGTAATAGCTTTAATGATCATGAATAGTAATCATTTTAAATTATATATTGTAAGTAATGATAAATTCAACTCATTCAGATCGCTCATCAATTCGTATCATTAATAACGTAATTAATGATTTAATAAGTAATGTTATAGTATAATACACTACTAAAATCAGTTATAATATTGATATTATGAACGGCCCAATTGTACTAATTAACTGAACAAAAGCGACGAGATCCTATAAGGCTTAGTAGATTAAATAAAGATACATTTGTAACCTTTACGACAATTAAAAAAAGAATACAAGCACAAAAAGTGGGTATAAAACCAAAATGACATGAGAAGTGTCTCTCTGACTATTTTTGGCAATATAATAATAAGTATATAAGCAATGAAGGAAAGAAAGTTAAATGAATATAATTTATTATAGAGAGTAAAATAAAGTGACTCCATGCAACTGATTCTTTTTTTTTATTATTTAATTCTTTACATTCACAATTTGTCCAATTTGGATATTTGGTAGAATTTTTTAGCTGTTTAATTATCATGTGAATGGCTACCCCCAGCGGGATACCATTTTCGTGTTTGTTAGGTTGTGTCCTTTGTGATCAACTGATTCTTGTTCATACTTTTTCTTTTTCAACCTTGACCTTCATACAACTTTACTTCATCTTTTATTCTAATGCATATATGTATGCTTCCTTTTCGTCTTAATTACTGGTGCAATTATCTCTGTTGTTTGAGCATTGCAGTAAAGGAAAAACTGCTGAATAAATCACATAAATTGTACATTTATTGCCTTTATGAATGATGAATATTCTGACCTTTTTATAACACTACGTGACACTAGACCAGGCTTTGTATAGTAGTTTAACTAGAAATATCGCTTGTTTAATGTTCAGTGAAAAATGTTTACAACTGAAAATACACCAAGGACACTTGCTTTCAATACATCCATTGATTTTAACAACAGAATAATTTGAATTATGTTCCAGTGTTTATGTCACAATGTTCGATTTATAATATTACAATCAACTTGTTATTTCTATTCTTAGATATTTCAAATGTTACAACATGCAAGTTGTACTAAAAACTTTTTTTCGATAATTTGTTGATCTATTATTAAATTTAAATTTAAAAAAATATGAAGTATTACAAAATTCTATTATTGGTGCACAATTACATTTTTTCTATTCATAGTATTAATTACAATATTGTAAAATGTGCAAATAAACGTATTATTAAAAATTATTCTTGTCACTAGCAAAGCGAGTTTTCCACATTACTATTTTTTTATCTTTGTGCGTCGACATGCGCAATAGCAGGTTTTCTTATCAGATTAATACCATTCGCTCAGCAACTGCCACGCTTGTTTATCATAGTAAAAAGACGTTGAGATATGTTGGTTTAATGTGAGTAGTAGCTGGAACTCGCGACATCGTCATCGTAACACGGGAGAACTCACATGAATTTAGCTTCACGATGCTAAAATCACTCATTCACAACCACTCACAATCATTTGCAATAGAAATCAATAGCATTTGTACTGTAGTAGTAACCGTGCATGGATTGGAAATCAAGTTGTGTTAATTCGAATTAGGTCGCATTTATTCTCATTGTTCAATTTCTTGAGGTCCTCAAGTTGAAGAGTAACCGTAGTAAAATATAACCTGCATCCATCTGAAGGAAATGTATTTTATAACGGTGAAAGAATTATCCAAATTGGTTGAATAGTTTCTGAGATTACCTTGAACACACATATATCTACATACGCACGGATCTCCCCTATCTACAATATTAGTAGTGGAAGACGAGAGAAACACGAACATTGAAAATAAAATTTAAATAAAAACTAAATTACAGGTAATGATCACTTTTTAGTGTTTAAATATTTCTCTTTGGATCTTCTACAAACAAGGTAAAATAACAAATTATAGAAATTATCATAAAAACATAGAACTTTTACATGATAACAGAGACGTTACTGTCCATAATCGTCGAAAGCCTTTCGAATAATTGCAGTCGGTTATTTGGGTAATTACGGACAATACGAAGTAATTAAAAATGAGGTTCACTTATTATCATAAATATCACTAATATTTGTAGAACTGGCGCCAGTGCAGTCTTTATATGTCTATTTTAAATATGTGATGCATATTATTCAATCCTCCCTTGGAGGGGAAATATATTTCATTCATTGCAAAATATGCAGAAATATTCCTCTTTTTTCATTGTTTTTCTCTATATCCTTCAAATTTTTCACAACCTTCTTTCTGTTAGTCTTTGGTTTCTACCCTATTGGTTTATTTTCTCTCTTTTTAGCTTGATTTATTACATATTTCTTTTTCTTCCTTCTCTTTTATAATTTTTATTGGATGGATTTTGTTCGCATTAAAATTTCTAAGTGCTTCTTCCTTCTAAATACTTTTTTGGTTTCTATTACAGGAGTATCCATTATATCTTTCAACGCATACTCTTGCCTCGTTTATTTTGATCGAAACAGAATTATTTTAACTACTATCATTGCAATGTCTACTATCAGCTGACTATCGAATTTATTTAAGATATAAGTGACTGCTGAAATAAAATCTGACATTATTTCTTTAAATTTAGAATTCGTTGTGTCGGAAACCAGCTCCCTAGATTTGTCACCGCCAAATGAATAATTTATATAAATTTCCGCATAAATAATGGGGCAAAACCAAATATCAGTTATTATATGCAATATGCAAATTGACATAACTTAAAAAAGAACGATTGGCTCAAAAAATATTCTTGAAAACATAAAAAAGGTACATATAACATTATTTTAAATCAAATAATAACGTATTGAAACTAAATTTGGCACGATATTTTTGCTTACAAAGTTATAATACGAAAATACAATAACAAAAGTATTTTTTAAAAATTGTCGAATATATATTTTGTGACTTACCTTGAAATCTACACATAACCTATCACCGAGAATATTTTTCTAGTACTGAATGAATTGGGTTAGTTCGCGAGCTGCAACGGCGAAGAGAGATCGCGAATATCATTTAGGGGACGCCCTGATTTATTCGACGTCTTTTATCATTTGTAACTTGTCATAGAAATATGTCCACAAAAGTTTAGTCACGAACTAGACGAGCTAATTTCGTAATTTATGTGCTGAATATATTATAAAATTAATAATAACATAAGTGTGCGTAATACACATATTCTAATAGATATGAAATAATGCGTTACTTTAGATACGATTGAATCTTTAAATAGTTAATACTTTCGTTTAATTCATATAAATACAAATAATTTTATTTTTAATGTATTGTACAATTATAACAATCACATATTCAGTTAAGATGTAACATCCTTATACGTATTACAATAATTAACAATTACTTCGTTGTACGAAATAATTAGTATTTGTTTTTAGTGTATTCGTTCAATAAATGAAATTTCCGCCTCAATTTCTTAATTTTATATTTTTATGACAATTGAATGCAAGATTTCACGTGAAATTTTTCAGACCTCTTGACGAAGTTTAATGTTACTAATATTGTAATCTAAACAGTTGATTAAAATTATATTTTGAATTAGAAAATATTCAATGGATTTAATACATGTCATACACAAATTATTTTTACATTAATTACTTCTAAAATTTCTGTACGCTGTCCATTTAAATACAGTACCAACTTTGAAATAAAGATTGTTGAATAAACAATGTACAAATATCATTATGTCAATAAATAAAGCTTTTGTAATCGTTTTGTTTCTTTGCAAAATGTTCGTTTATTATTAAATAGTCTGGAACATGTCTGGAAAACATTAATTACTTGTTTACTCGATTATTATTTGCTATCAAACGCAAATACTAGCAATATAATTTTTATTGGGTCTCACTGACATTTCAGTGAATTACTTACATAACTATCCATTGAAATAGACCTTCAATTGTTATTGAAATAAATATAAGACAATTCATATCGAGCTGCTGAGCTGTCCAGACATATTTACGTTGCTAATCGTAAGTGCCGTACGATATAGAGCGATACTGTGCTACTAACTACTCACATACACGAGTGATTTTTAATACTTTTTAGTGAATCTTAACGTCAGGGTTAGTAGCAACGCGGTCATGCCACCTGCGGAGGCAGGGTATGATCCACTGCTGCAGTAAATAAATCCAAGCCAGGAGCGAAGATGGTAGACACATATTTCTGAGTACAGAAGTTTTGGAACTAACGTCACCAATGTTGAATCTAACTAAAGTCACTACAATCGAAAATACTCAGAACAATAGTCAACGTTCCATAGTATGTCAGAAACGAGGATATACGCAAAGACCTACAAATACCAATGGTCAAAGAAGAAATCGGCAGATACGCAAAAAGATAAAAAAAAAAAAAAAAAAATGGCAACACATCTAAGCCAGCTGGCTGCTGAAATGAGCAAAACCCGTATAAAAAAAAAAGATTAAAAAGTAAACATCCCACTGACCTTGCTAAAGAAATAAAATAGGCAAATTCGAAAATGGTAACCCGCTGGAGGTAGCCATCCACATGCTATTTAGCAATAAGGTTAGAAAAATTTACCAAATGTCCCGCTGGACAAATTGTAAAGCACAAATTAAAAAAAAAACAATGTTGGATCCAAGATATATATGTCGGAGATGAGGGGACATCGGGGCCTTTCTTTTGGAATTTTTGGAAAGGTCCCCAATACTTTAGTCTAGACTATTTATTATAGCTCTACTTAAATGATAAAATTTAGAAATAGTTGTTATGATTCAATAGTTGTTATGATACGAGATTTGTGACGGTGGGCTTGGGCTCGAGGTGACGCAACTGGTCGCCGAACGTAGCCACGGTCACGGAATAAACGTTTTTACCTAACAGAGAAGTGCCAATATTGTAGGGCACACGTTGTATTAACAATCAAACCCCGGGCAGGAGCAATGCCAGCTCTACGCGGGTCTGCCTAGCAACGGCGGCTGGAATTTTATTGGTATCCCCGGCCAATATGCAACGAACAAACGCAATCGTAAGGAGAGGAAAATTTCCATCAATCTTTTATTCTTGCGATTAGCTTGGAGAATTTGTACATCGTCTTTACGTGCATTATTATACCGAGCGTCACAGCAAACGTTGCTTTGTGCTTCAAAATATATTCTACGTTTAACAAAGAGTTACCCTGTTGACCGTGGATTTGTTATTGAACCTAAGAACATTGCCACTAACTCTCGAGTGTTTAACCACCACGGTTATTTGTCAAACTTTGTAAAAATCAATATTTATATCGGTAAATATAATCTCTATTGTGCAACAACGATGGCTAGTCCGAATGAAGATTCGTTACACGCCCATAAACCTAAAGTTAACCCGACATATATATATATATATATATAAAGGGAGAGGAAGGAAGAGTTTGTGGAATTCCCTAGAGTGGGAAAAAATATTATAGAAGGCGTTAAAAGGCTGACGTTGTTGTAAGTGCCTCTGGTTTTTATCTCGACCAGGAGTTGTACCACATATATCCAAGTCAAAGGCGTCTGTTCTTAAGCAATAGTTGTAAAAACGACCTTGACTACGTAACGGCTTGACACGACACAACATGTGGCTCCCAAATTCAAGGAAAGGCCAGAATACAACACCGAAAATACAGAGATTCTTGAAAAGTCTAAACCAGTACCAACTTACGCATGGGTAATAATAAGTAACACATAATGAAGTAAAAAAGCAGTTATTTTAGCTGAATCTCCAAAGTTTGCATCTGTATATACCTTGACAGTCAACAGATCTATCAACTCCTGTCAAGTAGGCAACAGAATCGGAATTCCTAGTGTAAAAACTACTCCGCATCACCCTCGCGATGATGTCGCTAGTAACCATGCTAATGCTATTTACATCAAATATTAATAGAAAAAGAATATATATATGTAGTTTACAGAAAGTCATTTATTTACCATATGATATACATAAAAACTTACACTAATTCTGTATCTTCTGTATATAATAAACCTAGCAAAATATTCATTCATTCATTACATATAATTCTACCAAATGTCCAAATCGGACAAATTGTGAATGTAAATAACCAAATAAAAAAAAAATTCATTACATATAGATATCTGCAAATATTTATTGGAATAAATACAGCAGAAGAAAACTTTACCAATTCCAATAAAGTTTAAGATAAAATAATTGATGGTGAGTTAGACACAACAGGTAGCAAAATCCTATTTATATACAGGGTGGTTGGTAACTGGTGGTACAAGCGGAAAGGAGGTGATTCTACGCGAAAAAAGAAGTGGAAAATATGGAATAAACATTTTTTTCTAATTTTTTTTTTTTTTTTTAATTTTTCCATCGAGACAACGATCTACAGTGAGATCCGTTATAACATACCGCACGCGTACTGAGCGAAAATTCAAAGTCGATTTTCTCGAAAAAAAGTCTCAAACGAAAAATTTTTATTTTCGACTTCTTTTCGACTTCTTTTTTCGCGTAGAATCACCCCCTTTCCGCTTGTACCACTAGTTACCAACCACCTTGTATATTCTATTTGTTCTATTTATCCCGAAATCCTATTTATATATATTTTCATCCTAAGCTTCAATATAAGTTCAATATACAATGTTTTATAAAGCCAAATAAATGACGCATTAATCTTTCAAGAAAAACGTAATTCATTCAATTTTCCCTCTTTTTTTCGTTGTGTGATTTATATTCACGTTGTGCTCGTAATACATGTACTTCGTTACTAAATGACATGAAATGAAAGTACGGCATTACCATAAGCTCGAGCTATCGCAGTTTAGTAACTTAATTTGGAGAACGACTTTGTAGTTGGAAATTTTGCGCAAAACCAAAAATTAGAACTTAAACGTATTCGGATAAACGTTTTATAACGTAACTTTAATGAGTTATTTCCACAATATTTATTAATATATCATATGCTAGTACATCTATTTTTTTTCTTTTTTTATTATTTAATTTATACTTTACAATTTGTCCAGCTGGACATTTGGTAAATTATACATCTATTTGAATCATATAGATTACAGTTAATGTTGATATGGGGATTAATTTAATATATATATATATATATATTAATTCTACTTCATCTATTTTATGTATCTATTTTTGATCGTACAAATTTTTCAAGTAAAGTGATTAATTTTAAAATTAATTTATTTATGAATTAAATTAGTTCTATGATAATAAATCCTAGTGATCTTTACAAGAAAGAGATTTTAGAATTTATAACACGAAAGTTTCAAATACTTCGTTCACCTTGTTTAATTCATTGCAATTGAAAGTAAGATTTATTGTCGTCGATGAATTTATTCCAGTATTTTATGAGCAGCTGATATTTATTCCTAAATTAGTATTTGTAAATAATTCACTACTTACACGCCTATTACTACAATAGTATGAACTTTATAAAATTAAATAAAATTAACTTAAATAAAAATCGGATAAAATTATAACTTAAGCGTAATTCATATCAAGAAAGATTTACATTTTGCGTTTTCAATACAGCATTTTTTCTATTAAATAAAAAGTGTTCGTATACTTTTATCATCTTTTTAACATAACTATGATGCCGTAGCAAGAAAAATTGTGTCATTTCAGTCACTTTGTACCACTGATTAGTCAAACATTTGGTATGAATTTTTTCAATTAAAAGTTTTAATTAAATTTGCCGCTCTAATACCGTTGTAAAATTTCCTGGCGCATACAACACCTTCCATTGATCTTCGTCTTCCCGCTAGTCAATCAGTTTTATTACATTTTTTCTACCTCGTTATACGCGTGCTGGAATTCCAGAATGCGAAGTATATTACACAGTACAATTTTAGCTTCCATAATATCGTATTTCTATAATATTGGCCTCTAATATGAAACTTTTGCATATTTGAAGGAACGTTATTTTCAATTTTTTAGGAAATTGAAATTAACATCTTCAGATTAAAGTCTTAGCCTATAATGACTCATAAATGAAAGGCTGTTAACAAATTACTTTAGTACAATGAAAATTAATTTTACGATAAATAGAAATGATATGTTACCTCTTGGCTATTAAATAGTGTAGGAACTAAATTGATTTAATAAAAGATATACACATATAGTATACAGCTTAGTGTGATATGTATTACGTATAAAACAATTTTTTGATTAAAAGTATATATTCTCTTCGTTCAATTTATTCTTATGATCTTGCATTTGTATATTTACATACAATAAATATACTAATGTAAAAATCAATTGAGATCAAAGAAATATATAAGATGTATATAATATAAAATATACACATATTAAAAAGATGAAAATGCACGTCAATTATTGAAATATATAATATATTATGTTGCTGCAGAAGCCTGAGTACGGAATAGGGAAAATGTTAGGTCCTTTCGACAAACTCACAAAATTTACCAACCAATGTCGGTATATGTATGTAAGTCAGAAATATTATGAAATCAATATTTATTTCGTACTGGTACCGAAATTAATTATCAAACTTCAACATTTACTAAATATTGAGCTGTGGCAAATGTCAGAGGTTTCATTTAGGGACGTGTACGTACATAATCGCGATTTTGTTTGTTTTGATGGCAAGTGACAAGAGCATTCTTCAGTCGGGTGACAAAGTTTACACATGTGCGACCGCAGTAAAAGCTTTTTTGTTCCAATTTATATGTTATCACTGCTCTTTCATACCATTATTGAAGCAAAATGAGCGTAAAGGAAAGATTCTATGAATAGGAATCTGAGTTTATGTTGTGAAATAGGAGCAAATAGGAGAATCGCGCAAGTTGCTCGCTCGAAGAGATATGGTCTAGATAGATGTTACAATTTTAAGATTATGATGTTCATAGCTTTACAAGGCTTTAAAAGGTCATTACAGGGTAAAATAAATATCGATATGAAGTGTTTCCCTCAAAATCGTACAACATTTGGTTGAACCATTTTTTTGTTTCATCAATAGTTTTCGAGTTATTTACATGTTTTCAGATAAAATGGACATACATATGATATAAATGTTCCACTTCATGGTAAATATTGACAAAAGGGGACCCAGCTCCAATTACTTTAACCTTGACACATATTGTCGAGAACACTCTACTCAGTAATCTCCAGAAGGTTTTAGTCGTCACTCCTTATTCCTCAAGAAGTTATTAACAAAAAAGATCTATAAAAAACAATACATGGTAGGTATGTATGTATGGTAAAGAAGCACCACTAGCGTTGCTCGCTCGTTCCACTCGCTCGTAAAAATCTAATCCAACCTAATATCAATCCTATACGTGAGTGGAGCGAGCGAGTGAGGAACTTTAAAAAAAGATATTTTTCCTTAAAAAATGGACTCCTTTCGCTTGCATATGAAATTGATACTAGATTGGATAGTAGAGTAAATTTTTATGAGCGAGTGGTGCGGGCGAACAACGCATACGTTGTAAATATATTTTTCTTTAAAATAAAAGCTGAGAGATGAACGCTAGGGAGCGACAGCTAAAATCTTCTGGAAGTTGGTTAGGAGAGTGGTCCTTGACAATATGTATCAAGGTCAAGGTTAGGATCATTGGAGCTGGGTCCTTTTTTGTCAATATTACTGATTTACAATTTAAGATACGAGAATAATAATAAATATACAAAAATTATTCAGATAGTAATTATTCAGAAGGAAATTTTAAAAATATTTGATTAAACGTAATTATAGATAAATCTGGTTTCAACTAAGACGAACAGAATAAAGAATCACTGAAGAATATATACTAATTGATTGCTAAAGTTACCAAAACAAAAGAAGACGACATAATATCTCAAATAACATTAAGTCAACCCTAAATAACAAGGAAATAGTAAAACATCCTAAAGGACATAAACCTTTTTCAATTAATTTATAATGCAAAACAACATAGATTGTAATTGACTTCTAGGTGAACTTGTAGAAATGTTCCTTCCTCTGCCATTTCGATGATTTTGTAGAATTTGATGATGTTATAGAAATCAACACTTTGAACAATTTCTTCCTATAAATGTAATCGGTGATTGGTCTCAGTTTCCAAGACATTCGCTAAAATCTGTCAGTGCTGCTGCACTGTATTTCTACTTATAATTTTGCGTCTGTGGCAGCATATGTATCAGTTTGGTTCCTAGTTACCGGTCGATTCATAAACGAGTGTGGGGTGAGCTTAAAGCTCCCGCACATAACTGAACATGACAAAAAATGTCTATTATAATATATAATTATTATATTATTATGTAATATATTATAATATATTCAATTAAAAATATATCATATATAAATATACAGGGTGTTTGGTAACTGGTGGTACAAACGGAAAGGGATTGATTGTACGCGGAAAAAAAAAGTCGAAAATATAGAATAAAAATTTTTCGTTTGAGGCTTTGTTTTCGAGAAAATCGACTTTGAATTCTCGCTCGGTACGCGTGCACTTTATCACGTCTCGTTATAACAGATCTCACTATAGATCGTTGTCTAGATGGAAAAATTAAAAAAAAAGAAAAATTAAAAAAAATTTTATTCTATATTTTCGACTTCTTTTTTCGCGTAGAATCACCCCCTTTCCGCTTGTACCACCAGCTACCAACCACCCTGTATAATCAATATATTGAGTTTAGGTTCTGACTAGATCTTTCGATCTGGCCGCTTCGCGGTGGCCGTCGCGGTTGCGTGAAGTAACAACAAATTAATTACTAAAATATAATAGGCGAGTGAACAATAGATATCATTTTACGAAATAAAACCTCGCGGTGACCAGTTTGAAAAATCTAACCTACACCTATACTCAATATATTGATGTTATTCTCTTTTAATTGAGTTATAAATTATAACAAACATTTCGTGCAGCCTCGTATGTTCAATTGTGCACGTTAAGTGCACCCGACCCTCGTTTATAAACAGGAGTCAAGCAACCGCAACTAATACTGACGCATACGTTGCCTGACACGTGCAACTATAAACAGAAATACACTGCGTTGGTATCGGTAATTGTTAGCGAATATTTTGGAAACTAAGGGCGATCACAGCCCGTTACATATGGATGGATGGGAAAAAGTTGTTCAAAATATTAAGGAGTTTTATGACATATTCAAAAAGCATCGAAGTCGGATGGGACGGAATGTTTCAAGAAGTTCGTCGATATCCATTGTGCATATCATGCCCATTATAACGATACAAGTATTGTAGGTATCTATGATTACCCAATAGCAGACTAGATTTATATACACGATGTCTCAATTTTTCCGACCATACGTTGTCAGTATATTTTATAAGTCAGGATAAGAAAAAAATGTCATATAAACATGTATCATTGGAAGCAGTATTAAAGAATTATAATAAAGAACAAAAAACATGTACGAAATGGGCGGTAACGAACATGTGTTACTACGGCACAAAGTAGGAACAAATCAGAAATATTTACATCTAGTAACACAGTCAGAAGGTATAATACTTCTACAACTACATCTAACTCCATTTCAAAATGTTCACCATTTCTGTCAATACAAAATTGACTGTGGCAAAAAATTAAGTTCATTACACTTTGAAGTCGTCGTTTAATGCTCGTTGAAATTAAAGTCGTAGAAATATTATGATAGCTTCTGACTACTATTAGACATAAATATTCCTGATTTATTAACACTTTAATTATTACATTTGTTTGTTACATGTTATATTATAACATATTTCATTTGTTACATATATCCCGTAACAACGCATCGTTATCGCTTATTTCGTATACTGAAGTTCATTCATTAATCACTTCTCTTGTTTTTAAATTGGCTAGCCTTACTATTATTATATCAAATAATCATTGAAATGTTTGTGAAATATTTGATGCTTTTTAAACATTGACATATTTAATATTTAATTATTGATCACTTGTTTCTAAGGAAAGTATGGACTTTAATTTCATTAGAATATTCTGACAGAAAATTTTAAAAGTTATAGCATTTGAGTATTTGCAATTGTAAAATGTTATAACGTAATGATGTAATAAATGAAACTACTAAATAACCTGTGAAACTATTCATTTGTGGTAGTGACAAAAATACAGATAACCAAAATTAGCATCAATAGAAACAATACATCATCGATATAGCATTCATAACATCAATAAATATTTCTAAATGAAAGATATTCAGTAACATCGGTTATCTTTTTAGCTTCAATCGCGGTTATGTATATATGTATTGTTTTTGATTATCTTTCCCCGTTTTAACATCCTGCACGAACTTCACGCACGCAAACAATGTACTTAATCGATGAACTAAATTATGCAAAGTTTCGCGTGACAGGTAATAATAATGTTTTGCTGTTTCTTCGTCGAAGTGTCTCGCAATCGGACTTTCTGACAGTCACTGATTCGAAAATTGACAAACGGATCAGATTGATCTTCAATCTTCCGATCAAATATCAAACATATTTTAGCGACACCAAAATGACAATAATTACTAATGCAATGCTACTTGACAAGGAAAAATGTTTATTAATTCGCTAACAATAATAATTTAATGTAATGATTTATTTACAATCTTTTGCCATCAATTTATATTATCGAATTCTGTTCCTTTTTTAATATTATATTTATTATTATGAAAGGGGATCCTAAGCATTTACTTAATATTTTTCTCATTACTATTCCATTTCTTCCATTCCATACTTCTTCCATTTAGATCTTACAATTTTATGAAGTTCGAAAAACTGGAGGTTTATACCACGGCGATAAACTATTCTTTATTTAAATCAGAACAATGGAAACTTTTTCGGATCTTTGGTTTGCAACGAATTTCTATAAACTATCTATTATTTGAATAAACATTTTACACTTTAAAAAATTAAAACTGATTCACATCATATATGTATATAAGCATTGACATTCTTAATATTTAATTAATTTACAGATAATAAATAATTGAATTTAATTTAATTTATATTTTATTTATTTTACAATTTTATAGCATCTAGAATTTAGTTGTTTAAATTGCTCTCTTCCGAAATTTTCAACACAATTTTTATCCTTTCTTAGTAACGTGATGAACAAAAGAAGTTTTTAAATTTTATTAGATTACAATAAGGTAGTCCCAAATTTAAAAGTCACAAGTCATGGAAATAAATAACGATGTACTCTTATATATATGTACGTGTATCAAAATATATCTATAATATCTGAAATCCTAGTTTACACGATGCCTTAATCACTGAAAAATGTTAATGTTTCCGTCCGCAAAATATTCGAATTACTAAACATGTATGATATGTATGTCCGTTCTGAACCAGTTAAAAAATGACTTCCTCCAGAAGATAGATATTTAAAAGCGTCTGGTATGGAACATATTTATAGAGCTCGATTTCACCAGGTATACATATCGTATACTATTAATTACAATATAATTGTATATAAAAATATACTGACATAAAAATTATGGACGATAAAAGAATCTTATTACAAAATAGGATGCGATGTGAAAACATATGTAAGAATATTTCATTATGACAACAACTTTATTAATTAGATTATGAATGATTAAGAGGGAAAGAGATTTTTCCATATTAATTTCAGTTAATAACAGTTACTGATATAAGACATGGTATTTGAAAGAAAACTTCAAAACCTTATTCTTGCCTTAATTGTAAAATGTTACACAGATTCCTACCTTAGAAACTTGATGATATTTATTATCGGCCACGAATATTTTAACATTAGAACTGTCAAAGTAATCAAAAGAAGTCATACATAATATCTCATAGAAATTGTATAGATTCACAGTGCCATGTTTTAATGATATTCCTTTAATGAAACAGAATTTTCATAAATATTAACAAATATTTATTTATTCATTTATTTATTAATAAATAAATTTTAATAACATTTTAGATAAAAACTTTTAATCTTTTTAAGTATATGTATAAAGCCATATTTCTTTCCTGTATTGTGTACTGCTTTATAAGCTTTCATTTCATAAGCTTTATTCTTATTATATCAGTAATTTTAGTAGTAAATTAAATTATATTTATAAAATGTCCAAATCATGTTACTCAAAGAATTGTGAAACAAACGCGGGCCGAGAATATTAAACAAAACGTAAAAGCGTAAGGTTATCAAAATTATTAAACTTCCCATAAGCCATTGGATTCTCGTGTTTCTCGCGTTCTTGGTCGTCTATGAATGCAATATATCATCGAAATCGAGGTTGACGTGTTCCATTTGTTACTAAGAAATTACTCGGGTTCCATATCCTTTTCAATAATGCGATGATTTACAGCACCAGTAAGTTGTACCAGTCGCGGGTGTTGTCTATCCTCGTCAGAGATTGCACTCGCGATTCGATCGTATGTATCGATGCGACGTAATGTCGCCTGCAATCGTTGCGCATTACGGACAAGTAGGCGAGAATAAAAAAGATTAGAATTCACAGAGAAGATCGGAAAATTCACGGTGGAAAATGTAAATTTCCTTGTGTACAAACTGCGTGCAATTTGCATGTAATTAAAATAAATCTCAATTGAAACACGACGTCCTTTAACACACAGTCAAGCAAAATGCATATTCTAATTGAAAAGATTTTTGTGGTACTCATGAAGCAACAATGTTATGACCATTTCTTGAGAATATTCATATTATAATATTTGAAAATTATATTTGAATTATGTGAGTAATTTGTTATTTTATGTGATGTATATATATTTACGATTAGATTAATAAAATATCATTTGTTTGCTGGAGAATTGATATAGCATAAAAATCATTAATTTTAAGATATCTACAGAAATTATCTTCACATATGAGCCATGTACTAACAACAAGCAAAAAGTACGATTAAATAAAATTATACTTCTTTTCAAGAACAATGTTACAATTTAAGATCTCTATACCCTTATAAGATCTATTTACCCTTAGTTTGAACTAATGAAATTGTGACGACAGGTTGTAACCAAAAAAAAAGTAAGCGGTTATAAATCGGCTTGGAATTACTTTTTCACGTCGGGATTGTCAGTGGAGCGAGAGGGAATCGACAGATATTACGATCTCGTTTGATCGAATCGAGGGTCATCACGCGATCAGTCGTAAGTAAAATGATAAAAAATGGAAATCGCGATAACGAAGGCAAGAAAATCCAAGGTATTTGGCCAAAACAGACGAAAGACAGAAAAAATAAAGAGTGGAGAATAAGGAAGAAAAAAGTTCGAGGAGTAGATGGATTAGTTTTGTTATTTTTTAATTAGAAATAAGTTTGGTCAGAAATATGAGATGAATTGATTTTATGCAAATTGAATTAAATTTTGTGATAGCTTGACTACGCGTTCATTTTCAATAATATCAGAGCGAGATAATGAGTACAGTGTGATTGATATGAATGTGCTGTTCTGAACAAAAAGATAAATATATTGTACATACATCAATCGTAAAAGGAGAGGGAGAAATGAAAAATATTTATTTTTATTAATTTAATGTTACAAAGAAATCAACAGAAATGTGTTTAGAAGAACAAATTTCAATAAGAGTAGAAGATTATTGACACGGAACATTTTATTTTAAGAATATACGTGTATTATACACACGTTCATGAAAGTATTCGAAATATAAATAAATACCTTTCATACGTAACATTTTGAAATTTCATTGGCAATCTTATAACATTCGACTATCGTGAACATATCGGTAAAATTTGAAATAAATCTGAAAATGTAGAATAAAGATATTCAGTACAAATGTATATTTCGCAGAAATCGTGAAATTGTTTAAACGTTTAATTATCCATTATGTTAATAAACCTACAAATTCAGTGAGACCTTATTTACTATTTATCTATTACCTATTATTAACGCTGTATAATAATTTTTTACTAAATATATGTTTGCAACAAACATCTTGTGATCTCTATATATGTTTTCAGATTAGCTTTAAATTTTATCAATCATGATAATCCTGTCTCATTACGTTGTTAATGAAATTTTCCAAATTGTTCTATAACATACACAATATACACGTGAAAAATTTCTATAGTAAGTGTTCAGAATATTTTCATCAGTCACTGTAGTACCTTCCAAAATTGAAAAAAGAAGTGTTGCTTCATATTTCCTGTCTTAATTTGTCTTACCTATCATAGTTAATGCTGCGTATACGCAACATTATACAGGGTGGTTGGTAATTGGTGGTACAAGCGGAAAGGGGGTGATTCTACGCGAAAAAAGAAGTCGAAAATATGGAATAAAATTTTTTTTAATTTTTCTTTTTTTTTAATTTTTCCATCTAGACAACGATCTATAGTGAGATCCGTTATAACGGGACGTGATAAAGTGCACGCGTACCGAGCGAGAATTCAAAGTCGATTTTCTCGAAAACAAAGCTTCAAACGAAAAATTTTTATTCTATATTTTCGACTTCTTTTTTCACGTAGAATCACCGCCTTTCTGCTTGTACCACCAGTTATCAACCACCCTGTATATACTTTAGCAAGTTATCGATTAATTAAATGATAAATGTATATATTTTTAGCAAACCTGGTCTGAAATTTTTTATCTTATTATATCTTCTTTACAAACCCACTAAGTTTTGTATAAAAATAAATGAGAAAGACCGACCTCATTGGTAAAATTGATTTATGGTAAATCTTCGACACGTGTCGATTTCAGAGAGATAAGAACATGCGTATTTTTATGATTGCTTTTTAATGACTGTGGAACATTGCTGTTGTATAACACATCGCTTGAGATTAATGGCTAGAAGGCGATACAGTAGACAGCTTTATTTAAATAGCTGTGCAGTTTAATTTCTGTACGATGATATAGTATTATATGTTTTAGATTCAATGTTTTATTTAAAATGCATTTTATTAATGTTGAGATAGAGGTTTAACAAGATGAGCTAATCCTAAAATTATAAACGACAGTTACTGAAAAATAATAAAGTTAATTCTTCTAACTTGACAAATGATATAGCAAATAGCAAGGTGTAATGTAATTATTTTTTAAAGGAGAAAGACACAATACTTTATTCTACAAAATACAGCTCCCTTTAATCTCATAAAAGATTCTGATGAGTACTTTTGCCTTATAAGGACTAATAAGATACTTTCTTCCTTTTGAAACGGAGAGAGACTTTTGAAACTACTTGTAAACGAGATCAGAGATATTTAATTTAGCAAATTTATATTAGCAGATATAAATGACTATCAACATAATAATGAATAATAAGAGGAAAGATAATTATAACCGTACGATATGACATCACTTGCATTTTATAGAAAATAGTCAGTTTAGATTAGATTTTCTCATCGAATAGCTAATTAATAAAAATATAATCTATGATATATCTAAAAATTCATAAAGCTTTCAATTTCATGTCTCACCTATTTCATCTAGAAAGTCAAAGTAAGAACTTAATTGTGTTATATGCATATTATAGCTAACTACATTCCAAGTTAATTCAATCAGATAAATAGTTCAACGTGAGGAATTCTAATAATATTCAGATACATGCGAAATGTATTTCAAAAATGAGGGTATGATTAAATCAGAATTGTCCTAATTTAAATATTCATTAAAATATAATCATATAAAGCCATTACCAAATACAAAAGAAAAAAAGCAAGCATAAGAACAAAATTTAGAAAATGCTTAAAGAATTAATATTTAAAAAAATAAAAGGGAAAAACTTATATGAACCATGTGAACTCGGTTTTCTTTATTAAACCAAATAAAATATTTCAATAATAATAGTATTACCTCTCGTTAAAATAATAGAACACCAAAAGTTTAGAAAAATTTTAAAAATTTATGCAGAAAACATCTTCTCATTAAGCTCTTAATCTTCGTTCTAATGAACAACTACTACCGTAAAACCGAGACAAGCCTGGCGGATATTTCAAAGAATTCGTTCGATAACGTGTAACGAAAAATCGAGAAAAACGGAGGAAAAACAATTACGCGATAAAGCGCGTCACTTGCAGCAAAAAAAGCAAAAAGAAGTTGCAAAAGCAAACGCGTGCATGGCGTATGGCGTATGATGAAAAAAACACGTCGTCATACACTTGGTCGCCTTTAACTTTTTCTAACGTTGGAAGAACAACGTTAAAGTTGTGGCGCAATTTATATTCAGCTCAAAGGAAACAAGAGGAACGATTTGTTATTATATGCTCGATGCAAAAAACGTAATAACGAGGATGAAAAACTTGACAAGTTAACGACAGAAAGAAAAAAAGTATTTCATTAGATGTTTCAGTTTTTTCTTGTCGCTTATAAATTTATATTCTAATAAAATTCTATTCGCTGTGAACAAATGCATAATAACGCATGAAGAAACATGCAAACTACAAACTGTAGCTCTTGGTCATCGAATTAGTACTATATGTAAAATTTCACTTGTATCGCTACAATATTATGCCATATACATGTACGTATACAGGGTGGCGCGATAATAGTAGTATGATCAGGCAAGAGGTGATTCTACGTGAAAAAATGTGTCGAAAATATACAAGGAAATTCTTTCATATGACGACTCATTTTTGAGAAAATTGAGTGAAAATTTGTAAAAAATATTTTAACTTCACTAAGTAGCGACTATATATAGAAAGTTATAACACATGTGAAAACAAATCAAAAATGTAAAACAAAATTTTTTTATTTAAGGTTTCATTTTCAAGAAAATAAATTTTAAACATCTTTAATTACGAACTGGTCTAGTATATGGGCATGATACATTCTCAAATTTATTTTGTTAAAAAATGGAGCATCTTATGACAAAATTTTATTCTACATCTTTTACTTATTTTCAAATGTAATTTAACCCCTGTTAATTATTTACTCTTGTTCAGTCCGGAATTAGCCAAGTTAAGATATATTTGTAGATTCTTTAAAGTCGGATTTCTGGAACAAGAAACTTCAGATGAAAAAATGTTACACCACATTTTTTTCTCATTTTTTTCACGTAGAATCACCCCCGCCCGGTTGTGCTACGATCATCACGTCACCCTGTATGCATATTAGGCCACACAAATGACAAGTTGGGAAGTTTGAACCAATAAGGGCATAGCTTTAATATCTATTAAATGTAGAGATTAAAATTCAATGATTCTAAATCTATTATTTACTTATTTCGTGTCTCGACCAGTTTACGTTTTTCACGTTTAACTAAAAAGCGAAAATAACAGTTATTAATGTTTTTCGATATTATATCCATGCTCCGTTTTAGAAATGTTAAGATCGATATTTTAAGATCCAAAAAAGTAAGAAAATACTTCAATTTAAAATTTACTTACATTCCGTGACGAAACTATAAAACGCTGGATTACAAAATCATGCACACCTGTGTTGTAAGAAAGAAATTTTCCTTCCTGTATACAAAGGCTTATTGTTTGCTTCAAGAAGATTTCTTCCACGAAGAGTTGTCATTTACGGTTTCAGCACTCATGAAAATAAGTATTACACATATACAGGGTAGTTGGTAACTAGTGGTAAAAGCGGACAGGGGGTGATTCTACGCGAAAAAAGAAGTCGAAAATATAGAATAAAAATTTTTCGTTTGAAGCTTCGTTTTCGAGAAAATCGACTTTGAATTTTCGCTCGGTACGCGTGCGGTACGTTATAACGGATCTCACTGTAAGTTGTTGTCTCGATGGAAAAATTAAAAAAAAAATTTTTTTATTCTATATTTTCGACTTCTTTTGTCGCGTAGAATCACCCCCTTTCCGCTTGTACCACAAGTTACCAACCTGTATATGTATGTATATATGAAAACATCCATTGCAGGTATTTTTCATAAAAAGAGGTTAATTTATAAACGTTACTTCTAAACTTTATTGATACTGGGCATTCTCACTCTTATTTTGTACAGGAACAAACTGTTTTACACTAATGGTACAAATACAAACTATTGTACTTTTCCAAGCATATTTTTAATCTATACTGTTGAATCTCTGTCCTACAGAATGTGTTACTTGTCTAGTTAATATCCCCAAAGAATTGTCAATAATGTCTAGTTCCCGGAACTTTACGGTCCATGACAAAACACCTACTTATTTTTTGACTTGCAAAATAAGCTTTCATTGCGTTCGTAGTATACATACTTGAGTTGTCATGTCGAAAACTAAAGTTTTGTTTAGCTATGCTATCTGCATATTTTAATAGTTCTTCATTAACAATGTTTACGTATGTTTTACTATTCAGTTTAATTGAGACAATCTTCATATCTGTTTTTCTGAGATACACGATTACCGCGCAAATTATGTTACGATCACCTACCATCTACTTTTGGCTTTATAGTATGATTTATCCTTTTCTTAAACATCTGCTCCTTTCTGCCCCATCGAAAATAAGACATTTTTTAATTAAAAATAACCCTTTATACGGTAGATTCCTCAGCAAATTTTACCCCTCCTCCTTCATAACGACTGTTTATTTGCTGCTTTTATAACATCTTACGTCCTTTTGGATGTTTGTAAACATTTATTATTCTTTAAATTATTCTAACACTAGCTTCAGCTGCTATTTGTTTTGCAATTGGACGTGCTATGAGGTTACACGGCTTCCTGGTGAATTTGTCGCTCTTGGCCAATTATCGTAATGTTTTTTAATGTAATTTGCACTATATTCTAAATAATTATACACTACACACCGACTTCTTCTTAATATTTCAGAAATCTTTGCAGTCGAATAATTTTTATTTTTTACATTATTAGTTAAATTAATTTCAATTTCGTTTAGCTTTCTTCCATGGGACATTTTATATAAACAAAAATATAACACGATAATTATTACTTTTAATATTATACGCTTAATAATATATATTTGACATCGAAACGCACACTGATTACTTTGCCTGTTTGAAGGAAGCTGTCATATCATAATTTTGTCGTAGCTGTAAGAACATGACATGGAACTACACAGAGTAATATACCATACAAAGAACACACTAACTTTAGTGAAATACAATTTCTTATTATATTGTTACATGTCTTACAGTTTTGTCATGGATTGCATAACTGCAATGTAAAGGCATTAAATTTATTTCTGTACCTAAATTGTTTTTATTGGAAGAGGAAGAAAGGTATGTTTAAAAGATTTATATTTAAAGAATGTAAAAGTTTATTATTTTTAATTGACTTTGAGTTGGTCTTCTTTGGTTTATCCAAATTACTAGAAAGTGAAGTCGCCTTCTTATTGCAGCAAAGCCTTCAATTATCATTATATCCAAAATATTATTCAAAATGAGTAAGAATAACCAGGTATATATAGCATTATTTAATTTATTAGCATACCATATCGAAGAAAATCATCTATAACATGCATGAAGTCAAATAATAACAAATACCATGATAACATGCAGGTCAAAATCGATCAAAATCATACAGGACACATATACATAGACAAGAAGAAAATTAATTTTGTTATACTACATTGATGAGATTATTATTATGACATTCAATATACGAGTTTTTCATAGTTTAATGTTTCAAATGAAATAATCATACTTAAAGGTTTAAATAATTTCTTAATCATTTCCCGGATTTATTTAGGTTTTTTTAAGTGTTTTAATACTTATAAACGGGGATATAAGTATATAACACCTCAATGTTGAATAAGCTTTATTGTTAGAATTGTATTTCGCTTTTAAATTTTACAACAAGAATGAAGAATATTGGATGTTTTGTATGGTATTATGTAATTCGATGACCTGAGTTTTTTTGCATAATTAATATTATTAGTGACATTTCATAAATTATATATCGTGAGTTATTAGTAGATACTAATAAATTTTCTTGTATAATAGCAACAAATCCGTTAATAGTGAATGAAATTTTGCAAATTATAAATTACCTGATTATTTCATACGACATAAAATTGCAAAATTATAAAAGGGAAGTCTGTCTCTTGTAATATCGTAAAGTAGTTTGAACTAGAGATCGGTTGAAAATAGAAAAAACCGTGTACGTCGTCCTTCTGTGGTTCGTTTACATTTAAGAGCGCCTATGTGACTAAAATCACCAAGTTCTTACATAGGTATGAGAAAAACAATAGACAACGTTAGATTAGAAGGACGGTTTCGTGTTTCAAGGTGGGACGACCGAAAGGTCAGAGAGTGCGAGTCGAAAAGTGTGTGTGTTGCGAGAGTCAGAGCTAATCGAGTCGTCGAAGAGTAGAGTCGTTAGAGTTAATCGAGACACCGAAGAGTAGAGTCGAGAGAATTGATCGAGTTGTTAGAGAGAGAGAGAGAGAGAGAGAGAGAAAGAGTGTTAGATTCGTTGTGACGAGAGTGGCCAAATAACTGTAAAGTTATTTGATATAGATACGAGTATCACATTTAGTTTCAGTTAAACAAACATCGTTTCTGTCCAATTTATATTTGTATATTCAATTTAATATTAATAAATTGTAAGCAATCGGCAAAAATTTATATCTTTATTTTCCGATATTACACTCTACATATATAACTTCCAACGTGTCGATTCATTAATATTATTGATCGATAAATTGCTGTGCAAGAGAACCCAGGGATTACAGATACTAGTAAGGCATGCTTAAAAATATAAAAAGACATGAAAGTGAGAGTTGAGGATAAAAACGTTGGGCTATAGTTATTACATAGTTCTATGAGAGCGTTCGATAACGTGCAGAAGGAACAACATATGGTATGTGAAATAACAATATTTCGCACTTGTCACGCCGAGATGCCATCGAAATTCAATCTGCTGTTCGAACGAACAACGCCTGGAAATCGAGTTTGCGGCTGAACGATGGTAGCAAAACACTATAACGCGGCAATCAAACGGGTGAAGAAAAAGGAACGGCGGAAAACGAGGGGAGGACCTTTCTTGGAATAGAACGTCGTCGTTCTTTTATAGTACTTGAGTTAGTTACTAAAGCTGAAATATTTTCTATATATATGAACCGAATATATAGTGTCCGAAAATTTTTCCAATACCGACATTGTTTTGGATTATGGGAAAAATTCTTTTTTATTAATCGTTAAAAATAGAAATATATTTTTGAAGTGCTTTTATAAAAAAGAGGCAATACACTAAAATTTAAAAGGTATGAATCTATGAAATCTATATTATATTATACATAGCACATTCTTGATTAAAAATGTGAAGGACAATCTTAGTTCTTTCTATTTCGAAAGAATCCAAAGAACGTTTCGAAAAAATCTAAAAACCTGGTGGAAAATAGTCATAAAACGTAAAATGATATCCGTGATAACGGCATTTATAATACATATACTAGGTATCGATGTTAAGATTGTATTGTATTGTAAGATTGTCAACAAGGCTACAATTATCTTTGATAATCAAGAGTAATGCAATTAAGAAATTGTTATATCTGATACATCAAACATCCCTTATCTTCTTCCCGACAAATCTGTCTATGGCTTTTACTAATTTCGTAAAGCAATAAAATTTAATTGAGTTACTTAAATAATTATATAAACATTCAATACACGTGAAAAACTCCATAAAACAATTATAATTAAAGTTACTTATACATATGCAATTAGAAACTTAGAATATACATTTCATATAGATCATAAATTAATTAAAATGTCATATATAATCATAAATACCTTGAATGAGTATGTTAAATTTAAAACACTATCCTGTCGGTTAAATTCGCCGTTGCTTGTATGTAATAAATCATTCAATCTAAAATAACTGAAATTGACTAGTTTGCTCTACTGACACAAATGTGTAAGGACGACGTTTACAGGAAAGTATCAATCTTGATCACTTAAGTCAACCTATGCCAACCAACCTTTATGTTACATTATTATTTGTGTCAATTTTTCATAACATAATTCAATTCTCAATCAATACTATCAACTCCGTATCAAATTACGTGAGTTAAATGTTAAAAAATCAATTAATGGCTATCGAATACATTTACTAGAAATAGAAAATTTATTTTTTAAGTATGTACACAAAAGATAAACATATGTAATCTTTGAGTGTTCAATACTACTGTAGAGTGTTCTACTATAAAAAAAATCACTCTTGTAGAACGAAATGTTGTTAAAGATTGACTACTATATTCATTTTTTATTATTTTTTAACATAATATCACTTGCACAATTTCATGTTTAATTTCTAACTTTCCAATTCTAAATTTTAACTTTCCGAATTTTTGAAATATGTATTCAAATCTTATTTTGTGGAATATTTTAACGAAAAATTAATTAATTCCTTGACTACTTAATTATTTTTTATTCTGTACGACAGTCGTTTATTGAAGATTTAAACAGTTTGAATTTGCTATTAATTAATTTATAAATAACTTATTGTTAATCAATTCTTATTTTCCAAATAAATGCCAGATTTTGAGTACTAATTTACTATCCATATATTATCCTTTATGCGAACTTCTGATATTTACAAATTCTATATTTTCGATATTTGTCGATCATTATCAAATTTATGTATTATATTGAATCCCTTCCTCTTGAATTTTTGCAATAAAATTAACTTATATAATTGTAGTATATGTTACTTATTCGATTTACTATTGCTCAAAATCAAAGAGTTCATCGGTTACCAAACGTCTCAATCAGTACCTATAATCAATTAATATCTATTAATTTAATGACAGAAATACACAACGTAATTGAAATGACACGATCGTAATTTTCATTTTTAATTTGCCTCGATAAAACAACATCTGTCGAACACTTGGATGATGAAATAGATGAAAATGAAAAAGAGAAGTTCTCGATTTATATGCTTTTATAAGCGAGAATGATCGTTTCGCACAAAATTATTATCACAAGGTTGTCACGTTCAACAGGCTATTAATTATACGTTTCATCACAGCTCCCTCAGTGAAAAAGAGAAGGGTATGAGAAAGTGAGGCTGATCTTAACAAGACGTCTACAAGGAGGCTTGCTTCCTGCTCGACTAATTTGCCTCTCTGGCAATTCCCTTTGAGACCAGTTTCGCCCGGTCATTCGTCTGTCCGTTCGAATTTCCACTTAAATTGGCTGACTGCCGCGGTAAATCTTCGCGCTTCAACCTAGAATTCTAATTTTCAGATGAGCCCGATTCGAGTTCTGACTAATTTGCCGGCTGCTCGATGATTGGACTACGTTAAAGCTAGATCCGGTTGCGAGAAAAAATTGACTATCGGTACCATTTGATGTCAGTGAAGGTTTTATCAACATCGAATCTGGTGTTAGAGAGTTTCGGATTATCAAGTTGTCAAGTTGTTGTTAATGAGAATTAATTAATTAGATTCTTACGAAATGTGGTTGTTGAAATGGTAATGATGGTAAAGAGAATAACTTTAATATTCGGAGACTATGCAATTATTAGTTCGATGCATCGTAATAATGTTCGCAATGAAAAGAAAAATGTAATTGTAAACTGTATTACTATATATGGTCTAGTTAAGAATAACATAAATATTCTTTATATGCATAAAGATTAATATATTAAGTTTTATTCGTGTAATGAATTTATTGACTATTAGAGGTAAATAAAACTTTCATAGTTCTTAGTAGTCGAAAAAATAAAATGTTAATAGCCTGTGAAATATATATTTTACTATTACCACAATTTTCTTAGATCCATTTTATATACATCACATTTTTGTAATACTTGAAGTTTTATAAAGTTCTGAAAGAATTCTAAATTACTTACTTTTATTTCGTTATGCAAATTTTAAACTAAGTAAAAGGTTTTTTTAAATATAAATCGAAATATTTTTAAGAAATTCAAAAGTGAAATTTCATTGGATATTAAATGGATGTATTGATACTGTGGGCACTTAATTTCGTATAAAACTCTAAACTATTAATAAAAATAAATTTCTAACAGTTAAAAGCAATAAATCGATAACAAGAAATTCCGGTAATTATTTAGAAAGCCGATGTGTTCTCGATTTCGATGATTTTTTAATATATTATAAAAATCAACAGTTTTAACAACTTTTCTCTATACATGTTACCGCCACACTCTCTCAGTTTTCGAGATATTCGTAAAAAAATGTTGGTGTCACTACAGTGAATTTTGTCTATAATTGTACATTTACGACAACGCATGCATCAGTATTGATTACCGACCGCCGGCTTAACCCAAACCTAATTTTTATCTTTTGTTTATAGCTCATGTAAACGGAGATTAAGCGAGGCGACAAACGTATCGGCTATGCTTGTGGCTATATCATAGATAGACACATGTGGGCAGAATTTATTATAGTGATACCGGCAGTTTTTTACCAATATTTTGAAAATTAAGAGAATGCGGCAGTAAGTGCATCAGGAAAATTTGTCAAAGGTGTCGATTTTTACAACATATTTAAAAATCATGGAAATCGAGAACGCATCGGCTTTTTACATAATTGCCCAGTTAATAATACCTTAACAATGATTTAACTGAAACTATCCATTAACTTATGTATGTAAAAAAATATTCACCCCTCGTGCTATTCTCTCTTCTTCACAGAAACTCGCCATTGAACCTTTAAAGTCCATAAATCTAAAATAATTATTTTCCTCTATCTGCCCGGTAACATCGTGTAACCTCTCTAGTTGAACGACTTACGAAAGCAAATCTTCGTCATGTGCTATCTCGACTGACATAAAATGAGTGGCGCGGCATTAACCCTGGCTGAAACTGCACGAGTAGCGTATGCAAAATAGAACATTAGCATGATGTGCCAGAACACTACATATACTTTGCATGGTCTGCTATTCCTCTCATATCTGGATTCTCTGTCTCTCGCTGCCAATGCGTTACTCTAAACTAGGGCATATTATGCAATGACACCGTTGCAAGGACATCAGTCCCTTTGGTAACAGTGGGCTGTTAGCTCGTAAATGCGCGTGTAAACACGCATCGAGAATTCTCGATTTTCTGAGAAGTTCATTTGTAGTGTGGGTCAATCAAACAACGTTTCTTGAAAAAGACCTCGATCGTGTTCTTTTCTTCTTTCAAAAGGGGAATGAGTATTTGTCACACTCGTGGAAACTGGTTCACCGATGGTTCACGATGTCTTTTTGTTTCTGATATTTAGGTGCTTGTTACGTCATTTTCGATATCTTATCCTCAGGTAATTTAGTTTATGTAGTTAATTCAGTCTAATTAAAATTTATCTAGTTAATTATTAGGAAGTAAATTATTATAGTTTCATGATTTACTAATTGTTAATGCACCTATGTACTTGCACTGGTATATTTACTGTTTATAAATATTTTTGTTGAATTAAATTACAAAAACTACTTCTTTTTAATAAGTGAAATTGTATAGAAGCAATGAATATAAGGAATATGTAAACAAAAGAAACACAAGAATGCGATCCATAATAAGTAAACACATACCTAGCCGTAAGAATATGTGAACATTCATAAATAGTGAAGGGAATATTAATAAAATAATAGTTATCTAGTGAATATTATTGAATTAAATAAATGAAGATATAGGAGTAAAATTAATATTTCTAACTTAAAATTTTAGCTTATACAAGTCTTGTTCAATATCCAATACAATTCAATAAAAAATTAATAGAAGATAAAATTGAGATTAATATATTAACTTAATATAAAAATATGTGAAGAAATATTCGATAAAAAATTATATACTCTATTTTGTAATTAGTTCCTTTGAAGTATAACTTAGTGATTGCATTTGATCTTATATATCGCAATGCGAATGTATTTAAATATATTATAGATTACTACAGTTAATAAGTTATATCATTATAATTGTATTATATATAGATGATACTATATATAATGCTAGATTTTACCTAATATACCCCATAATACGAATTAAAGTTAATTACATTTGAACTTCCCTGTTATTATCTTACTATCGACTATCTTATTATCTAAATATGTTACTGAATGATATATATATATCATTAGATTAGCAATAAAAAAATTTTTTTAATCGTAATATTGACTCTATTTCTTGAACTCGTTTAATGAATTCACTCAACCTTGAAGGACTTGTAAACAAACGTGACGCGAACACTGTTTCTAATCAGAGACTTTGATAGAAATCTAACAACTGTGCTTTGTTGCAAAGTTTCTTTCCATACTGTAGAAATTGTACTAGATATCTCGTCACTCTATTTGTTGCGCAAATTGTATCTAGTACACAGCACATATGAAAGAAATATCACGTAAATAGCAATCTATATAACTAATACATTTATTTCAACTGCACGGTATATTTTTATCGTTACTTTCATATAAAATTGATATTATGGTGTACATATAATAACATAGGAGAGACGTAGTATACTAATTGTTAGACTTTAAAACACTTTAAAACTATAAAATAGTAATAAAACTAAAGGACAAGGTACTGAAATTAAATAAATTAAAATTCAGATGCTTTAACGTACAAACAGAAAGTAATTCAATACAGTATACCATATTATGTTAAACAATTAGTACAACTTAGTAGCAGATAGAATATGAGACATAAGTACCTAATTAAAAAGATATTACTATAATATTACGTGTATAACATATTTCGTCTTTTACTATCATTAGTGATATTATTCTCCTTAAAGTATCATCGGTAATATAATCATATAATACTATTTGCTTCATAATACTTCTCCTTCACTCTTTATCCCTACTATTCCTTTTTAAAATAGACAGTGTAAGGGATTCCATTATCTGATTAATATATTAATTTATTAATTCAAATCTATCATATAAACTTTCAATGATCTATTTGTATCTTTTTGTACGTAACAATTTGTCAAACAATTTAATTATGATCACATCTCCCATTCTCTAATCCATTATTTTTCAAACAAGTAATCTTAAATCTTTGAACGTTAATATATCTCAATTACAGAGTGAATGAATGAACGATTAAATTTGCGTATGAAAATATTCAGCATGAAAAAAAAGTGTTCAGTCCTTACGCTGTTGCCGTAATAGCTGCACTGGTTACGTGTCAATAAACGGCGATTCAGAAGCAATTGCTTGTAAGGTAAAGCGTTTCTAAGCGATCTAAGTCGTAGACAACGGTAACACGTCGTGCACTTGCACTTTTTAATGCCAACGTATTGTCTGGCTCGTGCATACGCATCGTGTGCGCCATCGAAATTCAAAGCACGTGGTAATGATGTTTGAATGCCAATGGATTGGTAGATCGATCACTTGTGCAACATTGACACAAAAATAAATTGGCCAACTGGCGAATGAAAATGGAGATGTACGCATAATAAATTCTCCTGTGATTGTTCTTATGATCATCATCTGTCTATTAAATAAATACAAACGTACAACAAGATATTAATTAACATCGTGCCATGAGATGGCTCGTCGATTGCTCCGCTATGTTCTAAAATTCCAGTACGTCCTTGTGATGATTCTACGCTGGATACGGGTTGATTGGCTGATACTCAACAATTCCAATTACCAATCAGCGTATCTAACCGGTGTCGCCCTTAACATGCCTTTCTCCGAAAAGGATAGGTACCAATATGCAATCGACGAAATTATGCACCGTTACGAAATGTACTTCAGGTTCTACTTTTCGATTATTGAACTGTTACAATCAAATTTATCTTTCGGAAACTCCTGGTTCATGTAAAAGTTTTTACGATATTTGGAGCGAGAGACACGGATTTCTGAAAACTCTAGCGATCACATCGGATCATTTCAACTACCTTTTCCAGAATGTTCTTTGACGAGAATTAATGAGAATGTACTTTGATAAGACACTATATGAAAATGCTACATTCAAAAATAGCTTCACTTCATTATTGTGTCATATGTGGTAATAACGATGGCATCAATAATTTGAAATAAACTACGTATCATAATGTAAAGCAATTGAGAATTGTTTTCGGCATTTATTTTTGTCTAAATACTTTTGGCAAACTGTAAAACGTTACTTTAATTCTTAAGTAGATGGATACAGTTGTTGCAAAAAGTATTTGTACGAATTCCTTTATTACAAAACTACTTCTTTCTGAATATTTTGACAATACGTTTCGTTCTTATAACGTAACATTTTTGTAATCATATGAAAATACTATTGAGCGATACGCAAAGTAATATACTTCAACCTAAACAATTCGTTCATAAATGCTAGAGTAATGATAAATGTTACTGTAAATCATGTTTCTTAGAGAAGTTTAAATTATTATTTTATTATCAAAATGTAGTAGAGAATTTGAATAATTAGGCTTTAATAGTTCTATTATTAAATATTTTAATTGTAAAAAAATTTGACAAATATATTTCCCTGAACAAAATAGTATATTAAGTTTTATAACACAATAACTTGATACATAAATAAGATAGTCAAATAATCGGAAAAACTATTCGTTTATGGCAATGTCTATAATACAGATATTTGTAATTAAGGATTAACCCCTTGTGATCGACATATTTTTCTAATCGTACTACCAAGTGGCGACATCCGACCGCAAAGGATTAAAATTTCTACGATTAGTAGATAATAATATGATGGTTTGAGTTCAATATAATGTTGATTTATTTATTAAATTTTTCTATCGTACAATGACAGAATTTTCATGCTCTATGAACAAAAATTGTTAAGATTTAGTAGATCGTATTTAAATTTTAATTTAGATATTTCAGTATGGTAAGCTTACATCAGAAAGAATTTTTTATCATACTGGCCAAAGTTTACTTCTACTATAACACGTTTTGTTAGGAAGTCCTACATTATCTTTGGATATGCAGTTACGTATAACACAGAGTATTGTGATATACTTAAAGCTATAAAATTCTTTCATGTTTAGTAACTTTACCTTGAATGTAATATTTAAAGTGATAATTCAATATAATATCATAATTCAAGGTGAAGTTACTAAACAGGAAAGAATTTTATAGCTTTAAGTATATCACAATACTCTGTGTTATACGTAACTGCATATCCAAAGATAATGTAGGACTTCCTAACAAAACGTGTTATAGTAGAAGTAAATTTTGCGCAACATGGTAAAAGCTTCTATAGAGTTACCGCATTAACAAATATTGTGTTAAAGATTTAAAAATACGAATTAACGTTATTGGCTTTTCATTCGATGCAATAGTTAAAGGAACACTATTAAGCATTAATGAACAGGGCCAAGAAGACCGACTTTTTCCTAAATCACCAAATATTACATTATCAGATATTTATTTATTAAGAACTTTAGAAAAAGTTGTCGAATAAAAATGAATACGTGTTAGAGATTAATGTACAGTATTCATAATGCATTTATTAAAGTAAAAGAAATTTTCTACCTTTTAATCGTTCAACGCTACATTAATAATAGTAAAATATCTCATCCTGCTGCAGTGCAAGAAATATTCTCTCCACATGTACTACTCTATATATATAATAGACAGCAATACACAATATCATTGAATTTCATCATCCAATTAGGGGCAATTTAAAAACTAGTTGATCAGTACAAGAATTACTAGATTACCTAAAATGTTCCAAATTATATAGTAATTTATAATCGTAGCTTTTAATTTGTATGCATTGCCAACAGCTTTTGCAAGCAGATACTATAACTATAGACGATTGAAGAAAAAAAGAAATTTCTGATATGATAGATACAATTTTTTATCTATTTCATTTTTCTATTCGTAAGAATGACCAATAATTTCAAATGAAGTCAAGGAAAATATCACAAATCATTTCTGCGCTATATCAGATAAAAGGCAATGTATTATTATTTCATATTTATGATATAACATTTTAACAAAATATTCATGAACCTATATTGGCACCATTTAGCGGTAAAGGCCTATAGAATATCCTGTATAGTATACACAAATACATGCAACGCAATTTGATTTAATAATAGAAATTATCCTGTGAAGCAACTTATACAGATTGATACAAAAGGAGAATTACCTAATTTTAATAATGCCATAATTTTCCATTAATTTTATTAATTCGACCTCAATGTCCATAATTAAGAACAAACATATATACTAATGTGTAGGTAGCGCCAAAATATAATTTCGCTTATGAGCGAAATCAAAATATCTAACGCAAACAATAACAAAGCATATACAGATTTTAGTACATTAAAATTGTGACTTCATAGAAGAAAAATTTATTAATATTCTACTGTAGTAATTAATTACTTTACTAACATATTTAACAAAATATAAGTAATAATAAAGTAAAGTATTAACATACATAATAAACTAGACACAATACGTAACTACATTTGCAAGATTTAATGCACTAAAATCTGTTCATTCTCTAGGAAAGCGGTAGTGGACAAATATCGGAGTCAGTACAATCTCGTTCGTTCGATACCAGTTAATTATCCGGAATTACGTAACGCGAGGAATTCTGATCGATACTAGGACGAATTTTGGGGCATTTGCTAAAACCAGACAGCCGAGAACGAGGAAAATAATCGAATTATACGGACAAGCACGCTTCAGAGTGACCGATTAATTCAGTCGTTACAGTGTTCCGATATATATCGTACACGAGAAAACGTGTACCTATTCAAATTCATTACTTTTGTACAGATTTCAAGAGCATAAATTACAATGAGATTCGATCTTAATTGCGAAAACTTAGGATAAATTCATGACGTGAATGAATTCGCCACAAGTAAGTCGTTGTAACTCATGAATGTGGATATTTAAATTATTATATGTATTTATACAGACTCTTCGAACACCAGACTTGATTTCATGATAAATCGTCATAACGTAGAAGGGTTGAATGTTGGGATTGAATGTTTATGAATTATTTTATTCTAAGTAAAACGTGGCTTAAAATATTTGTCTCTGAAACGCGTACATAAATAAACAAGAACAAGATATATAAAGTTTGACTGAATTTGGTAAATTGAAATATTTTGCAAACTCTGTAATACAATTTTATTACCGAACCATTTTCTCTAAAATGTATAAGACGAAATTTTCTATGACAATCATATCTATACATACAGTGAACGGAACAAAGAAACAAACAAAATGAACATAAGAATATTGTTTGAATTATTTATTGTAAATGGGAACTTCTGAATTAAAACCATTTTCATCGATACATACGGTGGCAATCGAAAACAAAGGTTAATTGAATAATTGTATATCAAAACATTTTTCATATTTAATGATCCAATTTTTATTTTAGATAAAAATATTTCCAAAAAAGGCGTTAAACGAAATTTATATACAAAATAAAAAAATAAAAAAAGAGATCGAAAGTTTTAAATGCAAACATTTTTTAACAAGATCATTTTCAGTGATACAAGTTTTAACAATTATTTATCACTGAGAAAGATATATTTATCTCTATTTTGAAAATTGAAGCGTCGTTATAACAAAATAATTCATTAACAGAAAATTGTGGTACCAAAGCAACCAAAGCTTTATTGAAGTAGTATAAAAATAGTTTTCGACATATAAAAATTACCTTAAGCAATCAAATTGATGGTTCCTTATTTGATAAGAAAATTTGAAAAAACATAATATGTAAATCGATGTATTAAATTTGTAATTGAAAATTGTAACATATTTTTGCAATGTTAAAAAATATCTCAAGTTTGAGCAGAAAATATTGTTGATATATTGGTGTATTGTTGGTATTGTCAAAAATCGATGCGGTTCTAAGATCAAGAGAAAGTCACTTCCATATCTTTAAGTGACGCAATTTGTTGAATGGAATGATAGAAGTCACTGACACAAATTCAAGTTATTAAATATTATTTTATACGTAACTTTATGCAAGGACAACCACATGTACGACAACAAAAATTTCATAAAGATATCAAACTTCAATAGATTAAAGAATATCTCTATTTATGCCAACTTGACCTACACTGATATCAAATTATTACATTATATTACATACATATCCAGTCAGCCACAAAAATCTAAATAAATCTTTCAAATTTGAGATATTATAGCTATGATATTAACTTCAGAAATTTTTTTTTCATTAAATTTTGTATTGATTGTGCTTACGATTAGATACATATTTAACCAAATAATACAATTTATTTAAAAAAAAAAACAAAAAAATATAAAATCGAATATTATAAAACTCTACAAACACCTATTATAACTACATGAGATCATAAGAGAAAGTAAATTTAATATTGTATTAATAACGGTCTACAATCATCTTAAAAGCGACGAGATTAAAGATTTTATAATTGATGTTGTTATTTCGTACTTCAAGACTTTTATAAGCTAAATATTTCTCGTTTCTTAATTCTTCCTAAGAAGATATTAATATACTAACAACGAGTAAATTTGCAGACATTATGTATTAATATGTCAGTATCATTGATTTTGTAACAAAGAGCATTTCTAGTTCATTGTGATAAGTCAGGTACACGAAATTTGGATAAGTATACGTAGACTTTTGTGACTGACTGTATATTATTTATTTATTATTGCTTAGTCCGTGCCTTTCGGCTTTGGACGAGCTTCGGTTTTTACATCTCGTTTACGTATTTCGCTTCTTATATATCTACCTCCCCTCTTATCCACTTTATTATATTGCACTCCCTTAATTATTCTGTCTCTAAAACTATGGCACTTTTGGGCTTTTGCCTTCTGCTGTGCTTCCTTATTGTCTTTCCTCCCCGTCTTGTATTGCCCTTCTCTTCTGTTTTATTGTTTTTAGTTCTGTTAGTCCTTCTTCAGTCTCGTTTAGTATTTTTTTTGTGTCCTTTGGTCCTCTCGTTACTTGGCATTCTTCTATTACATGTCTCATGTCTTCTTCTTTCCTTCTATATAGTCTGCATCTTTACTTTCCCCTCTTTTTTCCAGTATTCCCTTGCTTTGGTCTCATTTCCACGTCTGAATCTTGCTAATATTTTTCTATCCTTCCACTTCATCCTCCCTTCTAAGTATTTTGATAATGTATATTATACTTGGATTCCCTTATCCTTTTCTCCTTCTCTTCTGCATCTCTCTTTCTTCTTTCTTCTATAATTTGGTCTACTGTCATCCTTCCTTGCTCTTCTCTTGCTTCCATCTGTGTCCCTCCATTTCTCACCTCTTTTAGTCCCTTCTTTCTCTTTCTTGCTCTTTTCCCTTCTTGTCCATCTTCACAGTTTCTCTCCCTTTCCTTTATGCACTCCTTTACTAATTCCTTTTTTGACTCTAGGGCTTTCTCTTCGTACCTTGCTGTTCTTCTTAATGCTTTTTCTTTGATTTCTGTTAGCTTCCATTCTTCTATCAATATATAATTCGGTGTTGTCATATTTAAACCTAAGATCCATTTCACATATCTTCTTTATATTCTATCTAGTCTTTCTTCCATGTTCCAGGCCCATACCTCTGCTCCAAACAGCACCACACTCTCTACCAGTGTTCCAAACATCTTCATTCTCCTCTTGTAGTCCTGTTTGAAAATTCTTTCTCCCACGCTCCATGTTTTCTTCATTGCTATTGTTGCTCTGTTTTTCCTGTCTTGTATGTGTTTCTTATTACTGCCGTTTTTCTGTAGTATGTACCCTAGGTATCTTATCTCGTCCAGTTCTTCTAATTCTCACTCTCCCCATTTCCATTTTCTTTGCCTCCTCTTGTTCTTTCTTTTTTCAAAAACTACTATCTTGGTCTTTTCCGTATTCAGTCCCAATTCTTTTTCTTTTAAAAATTTTTTGAATCTCTTTAGCATTTCCTTTAGCTTCTCTTCTCTATCCACCATCAGCACAATATCGTCTGCATATGTCAATGATCATACCTTTCTTTCTCCTACCACTATGCCCCCGGCTTGTCCTTTCCTTAATTCTTCTTCCAGTCCTGCCACGTGGATGTTGAATAACGTTGGGCTCAACAGGCACCCTTGTGTAACTCCCCTCACTGTCCAAAATTCTTTTGTGTTGTGGCTCTTGATTCTCACCACATTCTTCGTTTCTGCGTACAAATCTTTTATCCTTCGAATTAGTTTTTCGCTAATCCCCATTTTTCACATTTTCTCCTCCAGTTTCTCTCTGTTTAGCCTGTCGAACGCTGCTTTTAAGTCTGCAAAGCAGGCATATAGCTTACCTTTTTCTCTACTCAATTGTTTGTCTATGATATGGTTTATTACAAATACCGCGGTCACTTCTCTTCCTTTTCTAAATCTGAATTGGCTCTCTTCCAGTTTGGTTTCAATCTCTGCCTTCAGTTTTTCGTCTAGTATCCCTGCGTAGATCTTGTATGCTATGTCCATTAATGTTATACCTCTTTTCGCTATTCTCTTATCCTCCTTCTTGTATATCGGACATATTACTCCCTTTTTCCAATCTTCTGGTATCCCCTCCCCATTCCATATTTTCCTTAACAAATCCCATAACGCTTCCCCCACTTCCTTCGGTGCATACTTCCATACCTCATTTTCTAACCCGTCTTCCCCCATTGCTTTCTTCTCCTTCAAGTTTCTTAGTTGGTAGATCACCTCTTCCTTCTCTATATTATCTTCTCTCTCCTCTATTATTTTCTCTTCTGCTCGATGCTCTGCCGTTTTTCTGCCCTCTTTGTGCTCTGTTCCTTCTAATATTTCCATAAAGTGATTTTTCCACTCTTCTTCGCTTATTTCTTTATCTATGCCTTCTCTTCTTCTTCTATATTTATTAATGTATTTCCACGCTTCTTGTTCTGTTTTGATCTTCTTGATTTTCTCCATTTCTTCTTCTTCGTGTCTTTCTTTTATTTGTTTGCACCACTATTTGAATGCCTTTTTTTCCTCTGTAAGCGCTTCTCTAGTGCATTTTCCTTTCATAAACTTTGTCACCTTCCTTCTCATCTCTCTTTTCCCCTCTGTCCACTCCTTATCGTACCACACTTTCTCTCCCACACCCCATTTCCTTATCTTCACTTTCTTCTTTGGCATTGCTTTGTTTATCTTCTTTTTGATTTCTGTCCACATTTCCTCTACTGTTCTTCCATTGCAGGTCCGGTCTTTACATTCCTCCAAGTATTTTCCCACACTTGCGTTTGTCCATTCTCTTTTCTCCTTCTCTTCTTCTTTCTTTTCCTCATTTTTTTGTAATTCCGGCCCTCCTATCTCTATTCCTAACGGCATGTAGTCCGACTCTGTTCTTTTTCCTACTTTCATGTCAATTTTTTCTTCTGTCGCCAACTGATTGCCAATCACATAGTCTATTACTGAATTTCCTCTCTCCCCAATACAGGTTCACTCCTCTCCTTCCTCTCTCTTCCAGATATTTTAGCAGTGGTCTTCTTTCCATGTTTATTGTCTTTTGATCGTCTGTTTTTTTCTTTCCCTAGGTCCTCGTTTATCGGCCCTCCCTCTTCTCCCGTTCTTGCGTTTCAGTCTCCGCCGATGATCATCACTTCCTCTTCTCTTCAGTCTACTCTTTCCTCTATTTTTTTCCATGTCCCTTTTGTATCTTGATTATAAACCACCATTATCCTATACGTCTTGTCATTGTATATTATTTTTCTTTCAACTATATTATCACTTATTTCTTTATATTCTGTTCCTCTTAGTTCTTTATTTATACCCGTTATTATTCCCCCCTTTGCTCTTCCTTTCTTCCTTACTTCTTCTCTTCTCATTGCTGCCCTGCATTTCCAGTTGAATTCTTTGGGTAGTCTATATTTTAATTTTTCCCATTTACCTTTCTCTATCTATGTTTCCGTGAGTCCGATTACGTCGAATGTCTTCAGATATTCCCACACCTCCTTGTCCTTATTTATTAGCCCCGCTACATTCCAGAAGCACATTTTCATCCGCTTTGTAGCCCCTTTTCCCCTTTTTAAATTTTTCTTCCCCTCTCTTTCTTTCTTTCTCAGCCTTCTCTTCATTTTCGTTCCACCTGTACCATTTGTTTCCTATTTTTAATTTCTTGTATCCTATCTTTACATATTCGCCCTTTTCCCTTCTTTCTCTGACTACCCTTCTTATGTGTTGCTGTACCTCCCTTTCTTCTTATGGACTGACTATATATAATATGATAATTATATTAAAATGATCGAGAGAAATGCAAGTTTAATAAAAGTAATTAATGAACGAATTACGAGTTACACGAAAATTGCTACGATTTTAACTAGAGAGTCACGGATCCAATGAAAGTCTATTTTAATTGCATTGCAAATTTAATGAAACGTGTTACATACTGCCATCCGCATACCGCGGTCCTGTTTCGTATAATTAAAACGTCACTGCGGCTTGCTGACGGGTGAAACGAGTTTATATGTATTTCTTTATATTAACAAATCGCAAGGAAAAATCCACGTATGGAAATGAAATAATTCGTCGAATGGTAATGGGGAACGCATAAGCTTGATTGATTGATAAACTCCGTTGCAGTTTATTCATGATTCATTCATAACATCAAGGTAAAACAATTTCCTTCTGAATGGAAGAATATCACATTTTTCAATAAACCGCCTTTTCTTATTGAGAAAAAATATAAATTTAACATAGAAAATCTCGTTATATTCGTCGTGTGGATGTTTCAGCTATATTTAGATAAGTAACAACAGTGACGTTGATATATAGTAATTATAATATACATAAAGAGAGTTTGTGTTAAACTCTATTAATATATGGAATAAAGCGCAAGAATAAAGTTTTTCTATTTTTTTATTTAAGAAAGGTTAAATATTTTATGTATATTACTAAATAACATGTTACTTTACTTTCTTCTTCCAAAATTTAATGATAATTTGAAAGTAATCTTAATTGAATATCTTTTCTTCTTTTACTATAAGATTATTTGTTTGATATTAAATACAGGACTTAAATGATTTGTAAATAAAAGTCTTTATTTTTCCTGGATACTAATATCAAGATAGATTACAATCAAATTTCACAAAATATTTAAGATTTATAAATACATATATTATATTTCAGTATATTTCATATAAGTAAAAAAGGATTTAAATCATTAGAAATATAATTTCATTTAATTTTATTAACTTAACTCTATGTTGACTAATTTTGTACCTTCATAATTCAGGAAAAATACTTAACTTCTCATAAGACTTAATATTTCCTTCTTTATATAAATTCAATCAGATTAAACATAAATATAAATTCATACAATAAGCAGAACTATATGAACATATGCTAGAAAGTATCAAATTATAGCGGTGAAAAATTTTAATTTATTTAATATTATACATATATTTCCTAATCCTACAAATACTATTTGCAAACTATACATTAACGCTGATTAAACACAACATTACCCCTCTGAATCTCAATTTATATCATATATTTTCAAATTATTGCGTATTAAAGGAACAAATTAATTATAACGTTTATATTGCTCCCTTATATGCTTTAATTCATCTATAAGTCAAATTATGTTCTGCACTACATCCTAGTTCTATTAAATCGTCCATTTAATCATCCAAAATTCCATTAAATCTATCCATAATTTTCGAATATTTCATAGTTTAATTACATTGTATTTTAACATTTTAGATCTCAGAAATTCACTCTCATTTAAATATTCGTTAACGTAGAAATAAATAGGATGAAAGAAGCTTATTGAAGAAAGAAGCTATACTATAGTAATATCCACATATTTATTTTTTAATTGATTATTTAGTTGATAATTTGTTATACAACATTTATTAAAAATATAAGTACTGTTTGACATTTTTTCATGAAGTTATTATCAAGCTCTCCTTTTTTATATAATATCCCATATTGTTCCGTTTGAAGAAACAAAAAATGCGAGTATTTACATAAGTGACTTTACGACGCATGTTTTCACAGACAAGAAGCTATTTTTGAGTCGGATCTTCAGCACTTAAAATGATTTTTGTCAGTAAATATATCAATATCTTTAATTTTCTATCGTGTTTTCATTAAACGAGCACAAAGCGTAAAATAGTTGTGGAGAATTAGTCGTTGTTAGGTTGAGGGAAATAACGAGAGCAAAATATTGTTGTCGCAGTTCGTCAAATATATTTTGAATAAATAAATAAATAAATTATTTACAGACGAATTGTGAGTCGTTGGTACAAATATAAGTTGCGGAATAAATACTCGATAAATTCTCGGAGAAACTCTGTGGATCACTTTGGTACTCGTTTATACTCGTTGACGCTCTTCGATACTGTTCGAAAACTCCTTCACTCGCGATCGCGTCCGTCTAGTATTTATATTGGTCGGGGGAAAACCGGAAAATTTGAATTCGTCTACGTTTGACGGTTGTATGTAGCGGCGACATTATTTTGCCCGGAGTTTATTTGTTCTTGTTGAAGTGGTCACCACTTATAAGAAAACTCCACATCTGGCCTTTTTAGTTTTCTCAAGCACTGAAGCCATTGACAGCGCGTAGACAAAAGACCGCGACAAAGTCAGACCATAAACGGTAGACAGGCGACGTTGGCTTTGGGGTTTTCAGTTATTGGGTAACACAGCTAGCGTGCGGATTTGGACCATCTAAAATTGTATTCTTACTTATAATTACACTTCTATTTAAATATATTTTCTATCTTACAATTTATCCACGTGTTTTCTCTGTTTACACATCGAATAACCTCAACAGTTCTTACATACTTGCAACCTAACGGTCTTAATCCTCCGAGGCAAAACAACAACAGGATTTGAATTGTCCTGACCCGTGTGCCGCTGCACAGTTATTTCTGAAAGATCATTAGCAAGATATGACGGTCTGACCAATCGAAGATTACACGGAAGAATTTCTCCCACTTTTATCTAATTGAATCGAAGTCTCACAGAGACCATAATTATTATGACCAAATTAAAAAAATTGTATCTTAAGAAATAATATTTTAGTAAAATGATTTTGATTAGGATTACCCATTATATACGATTAAAATCTTTTTTGGTTGCTTGTAACTATACAGTATCAATGACGGAAATTTGTTTATGGTTTCGAATAACTATAACCAACGGTAAAAACATTTTTTCGCTGTAGATAACTGGTATTGGTATTGGTAAATATTATATCGACGTCCACCATTTCTTGCTTCAAATTTCAATTAGAAAGTTTTAAATAAATTAGATAGGAAGTTTAGAGGAAATTATTGAAAATTTGCTCATAAAGTCATTTATAAAATGAACACAACCAACGAAATATACTACATGTGCTAACTTATATGGATCTTAGAGTAAGGACAAGTAATAATGTTTTATTTAGAGTTTAGTGTAGTTTAATAAGCGATACTCAACACAAAGGACTGATTACAATCTCGTCGTACGTCTTATTATTATACTCTCCGGCTCCTCCACATACACTCTCTGACTTCTCGATTCACACTCCGCGACTTCTCAACTCACACTTCCCATTCTCAACTGACACACTGCGCCCTCCCAACTCGTATTCTGGCCGTTCTAGCAACCCTTTGTCTTTTCCTAGGCCCACCACACACGTGTTCCGCAGACGCTCTTTGCTAGGGCCACGTAGGCCTTTTCTATAAAACTATGCACTTGAAAAGACCGACGACACATTGATGGACCCGACGGTGCCTCGATTCTCGCGACATTGTTCATGGTTAACTCGATGTTTCTTAGGCCCTTTTCCCCGATGCTACAGACATATAACGAAATATCTAATATTAAAAATGTCAAGATTACTTAAAATCTATCAATGATGGAAAGAGAAAAATGCAGATGAGGAAAAGCTTGTTTTTTTACAGCTGATAATATTTTTATTATAGTATGGAATATATAGATTCCTAATTTTTCAATACTGCAAACAAAATAAATAGACTTCTAATAACTTTTCGTTTTATGTTGGTTTCCATAAGTATCCTAATATACATGATGTTCAGTTACAGGTGTAAAAAATTTTAAGGGGTGATTTTTAAAGCTAAAATAAGATGAAAATCATGTATTAAAAAATTGCATTTTTGGCTTCGTTTTTTAATTATTGACAATTAAAAATTAGCCGAAATATCCTTGCGCGCGAGCAGACTTCCTTACACGAACGAAGCTAGGTCAACTTAAGCAGCGGGGTGCACAGGGATGCTCAAATCGAACGATACGTAGGCAGCAGCTTACTTCATACAAATCATAGAGAACATATGTCATTACTACCACACTAGTCAATCTTAGTATTGGTGAAAAGTCTTCGGTAAAGCAAATCTCCAACAGTTAGATCGACTACTGACAGATATCAGAATCAAACCGCAACAACCAAACAAAACGATATTTCAAGCATCAAAGTCTTCATCTGAAATTCATCACTAAACCTATCATCTCTCTCACAGTATTTGTCAACACGTCAAGAAACTTGCAGGCCTCGAACAATATCAGAGCGATTCCCTTCTGCCCGGTAAGATTAAATTGTTGGAAAATTTAGCAGGGCATGGTTCTCGAACGGCGCATCACCCTTCATCATATCAGACGAGTTTCATAGAAACTCTTGCAACTATCTCCGGCACGAAACCACAGCTGGCCAACTTCTTCGAGCGACTTGGATAAACTGATCTGATTGCGTGCAACGATGGCTACGCGTGAATTTCCATTAGGGTGATTGATATCCATTCAGGAAATGATAACCATGTTAATAACCGCGGAGCGAGCGGCTGATACAGTCGCTGAAATCGTGTACTATGTTAATTGCAGTTCCGCAACACGATCTGTTCCAAGCGAAAATTCAGATTATCGATTTCTTGCATCGAGATCGATCACCATTTGGTTGCTTCTCGTAAGCAATCCAAGCGATTAGATAACTAGACACGAGGATGTGGCACGTATGAATCGATGTTCCATAATATCTGACGTCAACTTGGGTGTCGATCGAATACCACCGTTGTTCCTCTTATCTTGAACCTTTCGAGATTGTATTTAGATAGAGGCACGTTCCAGCCTTTAAGCTTTAGCCATTTAGAAGTCACAACATAGGTGCAGATATTTTACAACGATGCCAGATCTTCATCGTTAGGTGAAGAGATATGAAGAAGGCGGAAAGATGTGAATACACTTTGCATTATTAAGGTTTGGAATGGGAGTATATTACATCTCTATTCTGAAGAAGAATAGCTAAGCATTTCGTCTTTATTTATTTACCTACTAAGTAAATGGAATAAATACACCCTTAGATTATAAAATTATGATTCACACCCTATCACCGATAAATCATAGAACACTTATTACTTTTAAACTTAAACTTTAATGGAGTGAACCCGTAATAAAATCGTCAAAATGTTATATAATATAATTTAATTCTTCTCGCATAAATATTAATTCATTTTGTATTTACATACAACATACATATATGCATACCCTGAGTACGTATACTAAATGTACAATAATGTAAAATGTACAATATGTTTATATTCCGCAGTCAGATAGAAAGTTCAAAATGTTTATTAATTATTTTAGCAGTTATAATAAATGTTCGAAATTCCTTCGTTTCGCAAGAATGAAGAGTCCATTTGTCGAACTCTTTCAAATATTCCCGTTACAGAAGTGCATATTGGGTACAGGGACAGAGATTACCTACTGATTATTATAAAAAGCATTACACTTTGTATATTTTACATATGTTTTCATATTGTATGTATTTTTCAAATTTCCTATAAATGCATGAAAATCCGCAGTTTGCTTATAACTTTTCAATAATGCATTTCAATAAAGTATGGAACATAAATTTATATGAATTTTTTTTACCTATCTAACTTCGTTAACATGTAATATGTTTCACTCTGACCTTTGCAGACACCCTGTATATATAAATATACCACACCTAAACACATTGTAAATAATGAAATTTAACATTATTTTGAAGAGAACAGTTGAGTTACGAATAAAGCAGTTAAAAAATTCTTGAAACAAACAGTTGAACGTAGTAAAAGCGAGGTAAAAATTCAGTCGGGCGTCTGAAAAATGTGGATTTCAAACTTATTAAATAATATCCTCTCTTGAATCTTTCAAGATTGTATTTAGAATGCGGCATAACATTCAACAGAGGCGTGTTCTACAATCTTTACGCGTTTAGAGCTGAGGCATTCCAGCTGAACTGCACCAACGTAGACATATTTATAAACCAATATACGTATAAACGTGTGAATAATAGGTATATATTACTATAATGTACACGTTATTTATTTATGAGAGCGAATACTTTCTAAGATTTTTTGTTCTATTTAAACGTGACTTAAATCAACAAAACCTTTTTCTTTTCGTTTCACCAGATTTGAACTAGTAGTTGAACAAATAACGAGCTCCAACTAAGTTTTACAGAGACATCGATTTCAATTTTCGTCTTATTCTGTTTTATTCTGCGTGCTTCTGTTTTTGGTGTGTCACAGGCCAAGGTTTTTTCACTTAACCAAGTAAACCTGTGCTTGACGAAGCAACAGCTATCGAGTGGGAAGGTTTCAAAAAGAACCGAGCAACTGAGGACAAATAAGAACACAGCTGGGCCGTCGAATATTATTAAGGGAATTAACTTTGATCCAGCCGAAATTTTGCAATGGCCTCAATTCGATGAAGTTGTATCGAGGAACGAGCTGCTTAGCGACATCATGGAAAAAAGAGTTTGTTGTCATTGGTTGTTCGGTAATTGCTCTGATTAAAATCGACCGAGAAATCATGCTTTCTTCATCATGCCTTCTTTAGCGCATTACTTTCCCAAGATTCTTTTTGAATAACCATTACAATTACACTAACAATAATAATACAAATAAATAATATTTCCATTCGAATTTTGTTCGTGATTGGAGTGGGATTTATTTGGTAATTTCTTAATCAAAATAATATCATTACATAATTTCTAAGAATACATTGTACATGTGCATTACTTAACATTGGTATGATAGAATATAAATTAAACAAATTTGTGTACTTTATTTAAAATTTATATTAAGAAAAGACAGAAGACAAGTACACAAAAGTGGTTATTTATAAATTTATATTTGAAATCAATTGAAGTATCTAGTAGCATAAATAAAAGTAAAAGCACTTCGTATTTAAGAAATAAAGCTGACCTGCTTTATCTTATTAACCTTTTATGACAGAACAAAAGTATTACTATCAGATCCCGATCCTCATTACTAAACTTTTGTAGAAGACAATTATAGGAAATATTAAGTGTAACACAAATTTTAAGTGTGAAAAATTGGATGAAGTACATTAATAAAATTGATATAAGTTAAATGAATTTTTCAAAATGTTCGAATAATATTTCAAGGAGATTTTACTTAATCTTTATGTTCAAAAAGTTACTGCATAAAAATTTATAGACAAATGTTAGTTCATAATTTTACATGAAATTGTTAACAAGAAATTTAGGTTTAATATAAAATTAATTATTTTCGTGAAAATTTCTTTAAAAAGAATTTTTTATTTTATTTTGCAAGGATTAAATAATTAGAATAAACTGCTACATTTCCCAGTCAATATTTGTTACGCTTAGTATGGAGAATTTATCAAATATCCTTTTTCTACGAAGTAGTACTTTTATTTTTTCAACATTTGTATTTCAGGAATTTAATAAATATAAACTCAATTTCGAATGTCATAGTACATTCTTTTATTTTTGAATTTTTACTCACTTCGTTTATTTTAAAATTAAAAACAATTGAAAGCTCTTGCAGATTTCACAAAAGTATTCTGTTCAAAATAGTAAAACGTTCACAGTAAAATGAAATTTAATTATGCGATCAATATAAATGATTTGTATTTTTTCTTTCAATTTTTTTGCATGTCATTAAAGTACTTAACCAGTCAAAAATCTAAAATCCCTTTGAGTATATACATATTATACAGAAATTTTAGTACAATAGAACTCTACGATCATAAGAGAAGAGGAAGAATTATACACTACATATTCAAACTTTTTACAAATAAAAGAAGAAATATTTTATTTTCATCTATGTAGCCGCAAAAATTCCAATAAATTATCGATGTCAGGAAATATGTACCTACATCGACTTTTCAAAAACTACATTGCAATGTAAAATTTTAGTGCTTCCAATCTGTGATCCTCTGGTTTCCACTTTCAATTCAGTGAATGTTTCTAGAGAAAATAAATATTGAACACGCAACGTGCCACGTTTTACGCTACTCATCCGCGAAAAATATTTTCAACACTCCGTCAAACAGAAACTACGTTTTGAAGATATTCGAAATTCTCTGGCGATATCGAATATTTCAAACGCACGATCATTTTTACAATACAACATGACAGGTCTACCTAATCGTATCATCAATAATGCAAACTTTCTGATGTGTTCCGAATACAGGAACAAGTAATGGCATAACTGTACTTTATTCCTATCTGAATAACACAAATGGTTCCTTAAAATCGATACTTTCAACGTGTTTTTGAATAAGGTGGTAAACGTAATGCATTTTTAAAATTGCTAACTCGATATTTATGTATGTTTCTTACAAAGAAGAAAATATATTATTTTAATGTTAATAGGATTTAATACATGTACTTAAATATCCACAAAATTCATGGAATCTCTTGCGTAAGGCATAAAATATTACTTTTATGTATAATTTATTTCCATCACAAATACAATAAGTAACTTCGAATGTTGGCGAGATTCGTGAATTGTGTGATTAAAATCCAGGAGTTTAGGAAAATATTGATTTTAAGTACGAAGCAGTTCTGTTCAGTACAATTTAGAGCTCTGGATTTTGTCCGCTAATGTGACCGTTGTATATATAGATAATCTTTACTCACTATTCACCACTATCCACCAATATAACCAAAGTAATTTAATTTTGATGTCTATTTATTGAGCGACTCGTTTAGGTGTAGCTTATTTTTAGTAATCTTAACATTAATATATTTGATCTTAATAAAGTTATATGTTGTTATTACATAAGTCAATGAATTATCCGTATAAAAACGCATAGATTAAATAAAACGACGTACATGTGAAAAATTCCAATAGTTAAATAAATAATCCTTTATATACACTTAATGAACTAAATATAGTAATATTGTGAGGCTTGCATTGAAATGTGTCCATTAACTATATATCATAAATCAATTTTTAATAATTATAGCAAAAAAAAAGAATAGAGATACTTCTATTTAATACTGCAAAGTTTTGTGAGATTTATTTAACAATAACGAAGATAAAAGTAAACCATCGCCGAAAATTGTAATAAAAGTAAAACAAATTCACAGATATTGAGAGAAATGGTACAATATATCGGTATTTTCGGTATCTTTCCCACGCACCAGTATTTTTAGCGTGAAAGAAATATTGATATTTTTATATGAATTGTAGAAAGGCGTTCTCATGTATTTATTCAAACTTTCCAACGATACGTGCACCGTAACGAAATTTGTATTCAAACTAAAAAGAGCGTTCAAATTCTTATCTTTTGCGGAATGCATAACAGATATTTTCTCGACACACGGTGAGTTTGCACGTTTGAGAAATCGGAACGCAGTTCTCGAGAAATTGTTTCAAAAGCGAGATATATTATCGTACGAAAATTCACGCCTTAAAAGCAAATGTTACACAAAGATAGCCACTGAAATTTTATTTTCTACTTTGCCCCAGTTATGCAGAATATAATCGTTCATATAAATATACAAATATTTCTTCTTAAATCGTTGTATGAAAATATAATATGTATAGTGTATATAACTTTTGGAACTTCAAATGTAAACGACGTCCGTCAAGTGGAGTAATAAGTTCAAATAAAGATTGGTCAAACAATTAATACTTCCAAAGTTACAAAAATATATGGCATGTACCTATGGTATACTTTTGGCATGTACACATTTATTAAAGTTCATTATTACATTAACAATCATACATATTATAAATACAATGCAGTATAAATATTTTTATGTCTACCAACATGTGAATTTACGCACGGCTAGGGAAAACGCTATCGAGAAAAGTAGATCACGTTTTTCGATATTTGCGTCGTTGCACAGATCACACGTGCTCTCCTACGAAGACGGAAAAACTATTCTATCAGTCAGCGCACGCCGCGCTGTCTGTGTAGGGAATAGGAGGAAGGACGCGATAACTCGGACGATCCTAGCAAATATATTGCAAATAAAATAATACCATATAAATATATGTACAGTAGCGGACAAAAGTTTAAGACGAAATGGAAGAAATAAACAATTTACTTTCCATAAAAAAATATAAATACAGTGTTCTACTTTTGGTATTAACTATTTAGACATTTGTTTGTACAGTTACAAAAAAGATTTCATTTTGATATTTTGCTTAGTTAAGTTATAAAAAAGGAACGAAATCTGTATAATATTTCGTTGGTCAAAAGTTTGACTACACAAAAAATATTAATTTTTGGTAAGAAAATATACACAATTTTTATTTAAATTCAATATTTTGTCCAATATCCGTTATTTCTTATCACTTCGGTACATTTTCTTGGCTAATAGAATCTATTAATTTTTTACATTGATGTACCGTAATCTACCCGCTAGACCTAAACACTAGATTTAATTAGTTATTTATATTAAGTAATATTTACTTACTTACAACGTTTACTTAAAAATTATACTTATCTATAATAAGTATTAACTTATTATAAATATTTAGCCATGTCACTGCGCCACGCCAGAAAAAATTACTGAAAATTCTCAATGCGAGAATTGATTGTAAATATCAATAAATAAAAAAAGAAAGCTCTACCATAATATTACTCCAAGCTGTTTCAATTGTAGAGTAAAATTCATTTAAATTTTTCGGTTTATAACCTTCTACTGTCTTTTTTATGATGCTTCACAAATTCTCGTATTGAGAATAGCGCGGTAATATTTTCTTCTTCAAAGAACTGTTTCACCCGAGTCGTGTGCTTCGGATCATTATTATTTTTAAAAATAATATCACCACTCATGTTGTTGCGTGCAAAAGGCAACATTGTGTTCTTGAGTATGTCTATGTATTGAAAACAGTTTATAATTCCATTGATACGACATGTCGGACCAGGACTGCCTTGAGAAATACACGCACACACCATAACGTTCCCACCATCATGTTTAAGAGTTTAAAACGCACTGTGTTTTCAAACTTTTGCCAATTCGATGTCTACATGCCGTATACCGTCAGAAGAGACGCGATTGAATTTCGATTCGTCTGAAAACAATACCTTTTTCCAATCTTCACTTGTCCAATGCTTATAAGCTTAGCAAATGCAAGTCGTCTTTTTCGATTCCTAGAAATCAGCAGTGGTTTCTTTTGAAGTTTTCACCCTCTTAAGTTAAAGTCTTCCAATCTTCTCCTAACAGTTCTAGCACTAATTTGTGTATCGTTATTATAGTTTATCTCCGCAGCAATATTATTTGCACTACGAAAGCGATCCTTTTCGCTCAATCGATGAATCCGGCGATTCACTTTCGGCGTTGTTTTCAGTTGATCGCAATACATGCCTGCCTCTAAAAATTTATACCAAGCTTGCTCACAAGTCGTTTCTAACCTGTTCACTATATTTGCTATTTCGGTGAAGGTTTTACTTTGCTTTCACAGCCTTACGATTAGTTCCCTTTCGTTTTCAAGTAAATTCTTTGATTTACCCATAGTCTGTTCCTATCTAAATGAATTTTAAGCAATAAAAGGTACACTAAACAATGATTTTGACATTCCAGAATCAAAATGTTCAAAAACTGTACTCATACGCACGTTTTACACAGATCGTCTTAAACTAATGTCCACCGTTTACAAGTGCTAAGCGGTAACTAACTGTTGTAACTCTTACATTGTTTGTATTTGACAACTGACGGTCTGAGGTTACGAAGGTCAAACATACAGCTATGTTATTCCAAAGAGACAAACCGAGTAGAAGAACAATATGCGTATAAGATGTTTGTAATCCGGTTTGCAAATCATCGTCTTAAACTTTTGTCCGCTACTGTACATATTTCATTATCATTTAGAAAATCTATGCAAGGTAAACATTATTCCTTGAAAACAGAGACACTTTAAAAAGTTTTATTTACACAAATATATGGATTTTTCACTTATTACTAATAAACATTCATTTAAAATATAGTTTTCCTAGATTATTAGAAATCAGAACCAGTTCAAATATTGTAACGACTGATTCGTGACTCGCATCCATATACAGGGTGGTTGGTAACTGGTGGTACAAGCGGAAAGGGAGTGATTCTACGCGAAAAAAGAAGTCGAAAATATAGAATAAAAATTTTTCGTTTGAGGCTTTGTTTTCGAGAAAATCGACTTTGAACTTTCGCTCGGTACGCGTGTACTTTATCACGTCTCTTTATAACGTATCTCACTGTAGATCGTTGTCTCGATTAACGTTTTTTTTTTTATTCTATAAATTTTTGTTTTACATTTTCGACTTCTTTTTTCGCGTAGAATCACCTCCTTTCCGCGTGTACCACCAGTTACTAACCACCCTGTATATGAATATATTGTGAGCGTTGTCGGAGACTACACAAAGTCGACTTTGCTCGGGCATTACACATTGTTACTTGGCAAAGTCCGAAGAAATTATTGAGTAACGAACATGGTTCGCTATATTGTAAGCAAAATTGATGTTTCCCATCACTGCGTGGATACGTGGACAGTGTTGCGAACTATTATTTCTTCGTGAACTTTGCCAAGTTTTAAGTGGATACTGTGGATACTGATAAATCCATGTGGATAGCGCTGCGCTAAGTTGTTTCTGTTTTTGAATACCATTCCTTTTGAAACGAAATATCGATATTGAATTAGGCATATAAAAATCTGCGGCTGATCTACGGGAATCTACACAGTGTTACGCCACTCAACCATTTCTTCGAACTTTGCCAAGCAACGGTGTGTAATACCCAGGCAAAACCGACTTTGTATACTTTGCGAACTTTGCTCGTATCCAAAACATATATATCTAATCATATTTTATTAGAATTAATATGCGAAATAGATATTAGGCTCAGATATGACAACACCAAATTATATACTGATAGAAGAATGCAAGATAATAGAAATAAAAGAAAAAGCATTAAAAAGAGCAGCAAGGTACGAAGAGAAAGCCCTAGAATCAAAAAAGGAATTACTAAAGAAGTGTATAAAGGAAAGAGAGAGAGACTGGGGAAATGGTCATGAAGGGAAAAGAGCATGAAAGAGAAAGAAGAGACTAGAAGAGGTGAGAAAGGGAGGGACGTAGATAGAAGCAGGAGAGGAGCAAGAAAGGATGACAGCAGACCAAATTATAGAAGGAAGAAGAGAGAAGCAGAAGAGAGGGGGAAAAGGATAAGGGAATCCAAGTATACTATACACTACAGAAACATAATCAAAGAAAAATTACCAAAGTACTTAGAAGAGAAGATAAAGTGGAAGGACAGAAGAATACTGGCAAGATTCAGATGCGGAAACGAGATCAAAGCAAGTGAATACTGGAAAAAAGAGGGGGAGAAAAGATGCAGACTATGTAGAAGGAAAGAAGAAGACCTGAGACATGTAATAGAAGAATGTGAAGTAAGGGGAGGACCAAAGGACATAGGAAAAACGCTAAATGAGACTGGAGAAGGTTTAACAAAACTGAAAGCAATAATAGAGAAGAGAAGGGCAAACGACAGGAAAGATGTACTGCAAGGAGGCTAAAGACCAAAGTTGCAATAGTTTTTAGTCATTAGTTGCTAATTTGTAGTTTCTAGTTTTAGTTTTTAGAGATAGAATAATTAAGGGAGTGCAATAAAATAGAGTGGGTAAGAGGGAAGGTAGACATATAAGAAGAGAAATAGACATAAGAGATGTAAAACCGAAAATTTGTCCAAAACCGAAAGGCACGGATTAAGCAATAATAATAATAATATTAGAATTAGACTACAGATGTTTATGCATTTATGTCTTTTAAGTTTATTATGTAAAATTTTCGATAAATAGGGACCGCCATTTTATTCTTAAATATAACATATCCTCCTTTTCATAGGTTCCATTTAAGTATTTGTTCATAAAAATTTGAATTTGCATAAACATTTGCTATCGAGTCATAATATAGATTAAAATATTTGATGCTCCTATTCGCCATTCGTTAAGCTTGCAAAAATCTTGTTGATAATCATAAATAGTTATCTGTCATTCTTTTACGTGTCACGTGACAAGTAAGTATTTCATATAAATATTTTGAAAGAATATTTACAAATGGAATAAAATTTATTTATAGTTCAATAATCAGTATCAGATGAGGATTATATGCTACTTTATAATTCTGAATATGCAGTCATACGAATACTATGGAAATAATAATATTAAAAGGAAAGAATAATTTTCATAGTTGCATTTCAAAGCAAATATTAGAATATTCAATTGGTTGCTTGATATTCAGTGCTTACTAGCTCCTTGAAACTGGTATTTTTTAAGGAAAGAATGTAAATGTGAGTTTTATTGGTGTTGAAATGTAAAATACACAGATAGGAGCGATATTTACATTGCAATGTGCAAACTGGATAATGAAAAGCAAAACAAATAATTTTACTTCTCTGATTTACATTCTAGTACGATAAATAGTAACGATAAATAGATTAAAAAGTTAATACTTGATTGATGTACTTTGTATAAACAAAAAAAACGTAGTTATGGATATTTTTTAATTCGAGAGAAATTTTCTGTAAATAAGAGTTTTATAAAGGGAAAGAGATGGTCATGGATACTTTTTAATCGAATAAAAATTTTGCCTGCGAAAAATTAAGATTAAATTAAAAAGTAAAATTTACGTATAAAGAAGCTATAGATATTACAAAAATATAGCAATAACCTACTATGAGGCACTGTTATTTTTTTATAAGTCTGACAGTTTTATATCTAAAGTTTGTATTCACCGAGCTTTTTTATTATTTTTCTTTAAACAGCAAACATCCTTTATACTTGTTTAGTAGATCTCCTTAAAAGTAATAGATTTATTAGTATTTCGGTACTGTTGGTTTAATTAGTACATTGTCCTACTCTACACAATAGGAACTGTTACTTGCGATAAATTAATATTTATAATTAATCTGCACGTGTAACAACCGAAATTTGATATAAATATTCAGTTTCATAAATATTCATTTTACAAAAAATAACATACATATTAAAATTCTTCAGATTCATCACTAAATCATTAAATAACAAAATTTATTAATAAAAGATATACAACCAAGAACTAACGAAATACATCCTGCATTTTTATAATAAATTAGCGAACCCTTAATGTTTGATCTGTTGAACATAAATTTAATTAATCCTATTTCATTTCTTCGATTTTCGTTATACGATACTGACGATATTAGCCATTACTCTTTCATTTTTTATAAACATCGTTTTTGCACTATACATATATATAAATATATATTTATATATCTCTATGTCGGAGATGAAAGGATACCTGAGCCTCCTCGTGGGACTTGAAATAAAACGCCCTGGGCGATGTAGGTGGTCGTATATTCGTCTGTCTCGCGAAATTTATCCTCTTGCGGCATTGCGCTATTTTATGTCCGGGGATACCACAGTAAAAGCACCTATACCGGTCGACAGATGGCTTGTGTCGTTTGGCTTCGGGGCCCATTAATGTGTCACTTGTCGAAGATGCCGGCCTCCTCGCGAGAGCGACAGCTTTCATTTCATGCAGAAACTGATCCTTGGTCTTGGTATCCTTCCCAACTGCTATCTGTTCGATGCGCTGATCTCGTGGACTCAATTGACAAAGAATGGTAGCGTTGATTATTTCAGCCATAGTGGCATTTTGCCACTTCGTCTCCAGAAGCCAGTGGAGACGATTGGCGTAAGCCGCCATGTTTTCGTCCTCCTGTTGTGGTTCCCTGAGTATACTCATTAGCGTCGAGGTTTCTGTATCTTTACCACCAAAACGCGTAAAAAAAAGTTCCTTAAACATCGGCCAGGTAAGCTCTTCGCCATTCACTATCTGTGTAAACCAATGCGCTGCAGAACCCTCTAGAGCATTTTTTAAAGCAGAAACTAGCGCGCTGTCTTGTAGAGGATTATCCTTCATAAGCAGGTTAACAGCTGCGCACCATGCGGTTGGATCGGCGATTGCTGGGTTAAAGCATGGTAGCACTATGTTTCCGGGTTCCACACTCGGTTGTGGCACTAACAGCTTGATTATCTGTTGCACGGGGGCTATGAGTCCTTCCACTGTTAGATTCAGCACTGATCCCATTTCTGATGTCGGGTTGGCGTTGTGGGTAGGATTGTGGGTGTTTGGTGAATCTTCATTGAAATTAGCCATCGTTGTGGTGTAACAAAGGTACAGTTTATTAACACAAGTATGGAAGCTACAGAATTCACAATTAACGGCGGCGACTGGACACTCGCGACACTAATGACAATAGCCTCGGGTTCGATAACGAATCCGCGGTCAACGGGATAGCGAATTTATTGCTTCGTCAAAGTCTAAGTTGGACTCTATGTTAGAACGTGAGAAATTCACTGATCGTAAGAAAGCGCTACGTAACTAGTTGATGAGCTCGTACGAGAGAGTGAGTGTCCGTCACGGTGACGCTGTAGAGGAAAACTATGATGAGGTGTGTCTAAGGACACGAGATCATCGGATTCGTCGAGAAAAGCCTTCGTTCAGAAAGTAAGGGAAATTAGCGTTGCTGCTAATTGGTCAATCTCCATATCGGTGGTTAGAAAAAGATGCTAGCCGCCCTCGAGGGAAAGTTGCTAGTGGGAGACGCCGCTCGTTGAAAAATAGGTCTCCCCTACTTTCCCCTAGTTGGAACAAAGACTGTTTGTCTGTTTGAAGGACTTTAGGTAGTTGAATCCTAAGATTTATAACGGGTCCTCGGGCTAGCAACATGTAACGTGGAGATGCGTTGACATCTGGTAATCATCTTACTTGAAGAATAGGGTCTGCGTGTGGCGAGCCACGGGACAGAAACCGTTGGAATGTTTACTGTCGCGTGTCGCCACGAATATTTCTTTTAAGGAGAGCTATACTATTACTTCATACCTTTGTTAGACAAAACGTTCATCCCTTGACCGCGGCTACGTTCGGCAATCGGATTGAATGACGACAATTGTTTAATTACGCCTATGGTAGAATCTAGATTACGGTATGTAGCGGCACGCTAATAAATTCAAATCTTATTGTTGTTTTGCCTCGGAGCATCAATATCGTAGGACACACACATATTGTATTAATAATCAAACTCCGAGCAAAACAATGTCGCCGTTACTTTCAACCGTCAAACGCAGTCGAGTTCAAACTTTCCGACTGTCCCCCGACCGATATAAATAAACGAGCGAATTGACGAGCGAGAGAGTCTAGCAATCGAAGAGTAAGCATATCGACGCATCAATGTGTATACGAAGTTTCTCGACACACGCGCGTATTTATTCCGATTAATTATATACCAGGACTTGTGCTTTGTACCAAAGCATTAGAAATAAAGTGCTCACGACACTTAGACTATAATATTGATATTTGAACTACCTCCCTCCACAGGTGTTAAGGGATTTTCCCAAATTTCCAAAGGGGAGGCTGTGGTGTCCTTTCATCTCCTATATGTATTTAATACTAATCGTAAAGCAGACGTTGGATTAAAATTCCAATAAATATTTCAACATTTTTAAATAATTCTTTCAAAGGCTACAATTTATTTTACTATTTATGACATTATTTAATACATACTCTTATACATAAATTTACTGTCGGATATTTTTTCGTTTTAATTGTTACTATCGATATACATACATAGCGGGTTACGAAAATATTTGAACCCTTTTCACTTTTGGCAGATATATAAAATATATTTACACATGATTTATGTTTTAAAAATGTATCCTTTTAATTTGTTTTAATCACAAATAAATAAAATCTAACTGTTTAAAATAATATGATATCTATAATAAGAAGGGAACATCAAGATTATGTCTACAAAACTCTAAAATAATTCAACAACCTACATATACACATATATGATATTTATAGTATTTATATGAATACCAGATGCTGAGGCACTTACACAGCACAAGTTCAGTTAGCCTGAGGACCCGCTATAAAACCTGGGTTTTTTTGGTAATTAAGATTTTTCAAACGGACAGGCAGTCTTTGTCCCAAATTGACCAATTGACAGCGACGTCAATTTCCCTTACTTTCGGAACGAGGGCTATACTCGACGAATCCGGTGATCTCGTGTCCTTAGACACACCTCATCATAGTTTTCCTCTGTGGCATCATTGGGACGAAAAGTCATTCTTTCTTGCGATCTCATCGACGAAGAGAGTAGCGCCTTACGATCTGTTAGAGCAAGTATATCTATCATCCCGGTGACCGTGGATTCGTTATCGAACCTAAGACCAACGTCACTAGCATCGCAAGTGCCCAACCACCGCTGTTGATTGTCGAATCGGTAGTGTTCATACTCGTAGTACCAGGCCGTATCTTCGTTATAACACAACGATGGCCAACTCCAAGGGAGGTCTATCAAACGCCCACAACCCTATTCCTGACTCTTCTCCGACATATATTTATTATACAAACGTAGATTATTGGAGGGTCATAAAAGTATTCGAATCCTTTTAGGAATAAATAGTGTTTTCAAATATAATAATAATTTGCAAATATAATAATTGTAATACTTAATTGATGTTAAAGTATTGTTCAATTAGTTTCCCCATAATTATCGAGCAGTAGGAACTAAAACTACGAAAAAGTTGATATCTTATTCTAGAACTTTACTGCAAAACTTATAATAAATGAGAATCCGACATTTTGAAACTATACATGTGGGATGGTGTGACGTTAGTGAAAGACGTGGCTGATTGTTTATAAACGTTGTTAAGATATGTTAATGTTGTCAAGGAGTGTTGTGAGCGTTACCAAGGTTTGTTAAGGGAAAGATAAGCGTGGAAAATGCTGTCAGAGTTGAATTTATCGTGGTCGAATTTCGTTGTGTTGTTGTGACGTAGAATTAGTGAGAAACGAATACGCGAAACGCGATATTATATTCGATTTTGTGAGAGTGTTACAATATTGTGTTTATCATACTGTCTTTTCTCTTAATTTATAATAAACATTTCTACATACATATCTACGTATGTATATGACTATGTAAGTATGTCGGGTTAAGGTTGGAATTTTGGGCGTTTGACGAACCTTCACTCGAATTTGCTATCGCGGTTATAGCTGATATTTATTGGTACAAATGTGGTTATTACAAGAGGCTACAAGTAATAGCGGCGATCGGATGGTCGAGATGTTGATGACAATGAATTCAGGTTCGATAACGAATCCACGGTCAACGGGATGACGAATGCGATGTGATACACGTATGACTCAACGTACAAGTAAAACTTATCTCAATGAAGTCACTTGCAGTCCAAGTGGAACTGCCCTTATACAGGGTGGTTGGTAACTGGTGGTACAAGCAGAAAGGGCGTGATTCTACGCGGAAAAAGAAGTCAAAAATATAGAATAAAAATTTGTTTTTTAATTTTTTTTTCTTTAATTTTTCTATCGAGACAATGATCTACAGTGAGATCCGTTATAACGTACCGCACGCGTACCGAGCGAAAATTCAAAGTCGATTTTCTCGAAAACAAAGCCTCAAACGAAAAATTTTTATTCTATATTTTCGTCTTCTTTTTCGCGTAGAATCACCCCCTTTCTGCTTGTACCACCAGTTACCAACCACCCTGTATATGAAGAAATTGTGTTTTTATTGTAGAATACATTAAAAATATATCTAAATATAAAAAAGTTGATTTTTTTATTGTGGGGACTATAAATATATGAAAAAATTTATTTTTCATCGTTTAAGCCATGAATATAAAGAAATCACAGAAACGCGAATGAAAATTGATATTAAAATTTTATAACGCAAGAAAACCTTACAAACAGATAATCCAATTTTCCTTATTATTAGTAAAAGGAAGCCTATAATCTTATATACATATTATGAAGAAAATGAGAAACTACAGGTACTCTTACAATTGAAGCATGTAAAAACCAAGCTCTTACATGCATAAAATTTACTGTCGCTGAATTCAAAAGTGATACACACTAACCCTTTTTCCGCCATTTATCTCCTATTTCCTTCCATGTCTCTACTAAAACACAACCCCCCTTCCAAAAAAAAGAGATAGTATGAAATAGTATATACATGTATATTTCTCGTGTCTCTGCTCGAACATCCATTGGAAAGCGCGCAAACCGATAGAGCAATCGATAGACGAGCACTCTCTCGTCGCTGTAAATACCTGTTTCCGATAACCATCGTATTCCCACTGGTAACTTTGTTTAGACCACGAGAAAAATCTCGCCTCGTAGATTTAACCCAGAAAGACTGTTGACTTGAAGGCGTTTGAATTCCAATAACATAACTTCAGATGGATTTAATGGAAAATAAATAAAAAGATTAAGATAGCGTTGAAGAAAATGATACACAGAGAGATAACATTTTATAATGTTTTGTTGTGTTTTATAATGTATTTTGTAATGTAAAAATTCATATTATTTAGCAATTGTTGTTCTTTGCAAATTAAGGAACATTTGCGACAAATTTATTTTCACTTGAAACCTGAAGGAGTATTTCAAGGCAAATAAAATGACATGTAAATGTTTATTAAAGCGAATTTAAGCTACATGATTGAATATATTTATGTAAATGATCTGAAGTAAAGTCGCGTGACTTACGAGAACGAATGTAATCCTTCTGAACTGTTTAAACCAGAATTTAAACAACTTAATACAATTTTGTGAACTTATTATTTGATTTGACATATTTTTTCAAGTTTCTGTACTCGCTTCTATTAACGAATTAGATTAGTTCACTTCAAATAAAGAAATTTGCTTTAATTTATATTTGTACCATATTTATGTTAGTCAGGTTTACTTAACTTGAAATTTGTATTTGTACAAGCCGAATTTGATTTGATTTGATTGATTTGAATTTGTTTGATTTCAAATAATCTGGCTTCAAGTGAACAACCCATAGAAAACAGATACCTGAATTAACGAAATGATTATTTAATAGTATTTAATAGTATTCATGAATATTAATTATAATTATAAAGCATAAAGTACGCACAAGTTTCTTATAATACAGTCCCCTGAAAACACAGTTTCGACATAGCGCAGTGCAAAAATTGCAACGGTCCTCCTGTAATACGATATTCTTATAACATGGTTTCCATATAGCACAACTTAATAAACTTGCACGACCTTCCTATAACACAATATTCTTATAACACGGTTTCGATACAACGCGAAACGAATTAACCGTGTTATAAGATAGTTGATTGTGTATAACTAAACATAAAATTCAAATAAAGTCGACTTGGTTTGGAAATTCAATATCAGCAAAGACGAAATATGTAATAAAATTACATTACCTAATTACTTATTGTTAGTAGTTTCTTCTAAATCAAGAAATGCTTGAGATTTGAAAATACATAAAGGGCTAACAGTTGTAAAGTTGTTTGGAACTACTTACGTTCAAGCAACACAAAGACAACCACTCTACTCATGAGAATGAAAGAACGTGGAAGCAATTGCAAGTCAAGTAAATTGAATAACTGCCCAAAACTGAGTATATTGCCACCATTATCATGTAATCTAACCTATATGTACAATTTAAGAAAATAATGTATCTACATTATTATTCTCACAACGAAAAATGTACAATATACATATGTATGTTAGTACAAAATAATTTCTTCATAAAGATTCAAGCTATTAAAAAAGTTCTAAATTACTTGAATTCGGGTAACTTGGCTAATCTGAACGAAGCTTTAAATTCGCAATTCCACAGCACGTGCAGGTGCTTCCAGTTCAATTTTTTCCAAGCTAACTACGAATGAATATACGTATATACATATGTAGTCCTAAAAAAATATAGTAAAAAGGTATAGGTGGAGGAGAAATTGGTCCACGGTGCTTGAAGCGTGTCCGAAATTTATTGTCTATTTTACAGAATGACACTCACGCGTTCCCCTCCGGATAAATTCGAGCATCCATTCGAACGGACGCGAGATTGTCGATAAGCCTACCCGTGGACATTAATCTGCACGTGCGGAATCAAGGGACCGCGCGAGAGCAAGGCACGAGCACGAGCGACCCTTGCCCTTTCGAATTATTCCCGCGTTTATCTCGACCCGTCACGTTTCGTACGCCTTGTTGTTACGACCGGCTACAAGCAATTTCGTGCAATACCATGAGAGACAAAATTTCGTTCTCTAATTTTCCGGGTAATTTGGAATACTTGAGTCGGTTTTAATGACTAAGAGCGAATTAAAAATAATCCGAACACGAAGTTGAAAATGGGGGTTATAAATTTTGACGAATTATAATAATTGTTTAAGCCGAATTATGGCGACCTAGGAATTTACAACTATACTGATGATGTTACCATAGGAAAATTCATTGTAAAATGTGTAATTGAATTGTGTAATTGAATTGAAATGTGTAATGAATAATTGTAAGAATTGTACTTTTGTAAAATGAACTTTTTATCAGTTAAAATATAAATTGTTTTTTTCTCATTTCTGCTAATTATTTAAAAATCAAGCAGGTTTATGGTCACTTTTGAAAAATTGTTCTTTTTCGATAATGGATTTTTCTAAATTGTGTTTTCAAACTTCAGGTTTATATAATCTTTTATTGTTAAAGAAAATTTTGTAAAGACTTGAATAAATAAGACGGCTTGACTATAATCAATAAATGTATTGAATGAATCGAAGCACTTCGGTTGTTAAGTATTGAGCATTGAATTATATGTCAAAGCATGAGTATATATCAAAGTAATATGTACATTTGAAATACCATCAGTTACCTAAAATGTAAAAATAGAAATATAAATTATATGCAATATTATTAAATGCAATTTAAATGCGTTTTATAAAAGATAGTGTACAATAAAAATATTGATTAAAGAGCATGAAAAAACAACTATTGAATGAACTAAAAATTATATTATAAAAAAATGGAAGAAATGCAATTTAAATTTCCGTTGCCATAGTTGCTTGAGTGCTATGTATTTCTATTTCATATCGTCTCTTTTAAACCTGCTGCGTTCTTTGGATCATTTGAGATCAGCACGTATTTTTCTATTAACAAATTTTTGAAGTTTGAAGAACAAATAAAAAAGTTATTATTGATGTGTGTATTTTTTTGTTTTAATTAATATTAAAGATTTTTTCGAATATAAAGGGATTTTGCTTGTTAAAACAAGAGTGAGATTAAAGACATAAAAACTCGAGGACAGCAACACGATTAATACCTTACATGGTTAACATTATTTTTTATATAGATACTCTACGTACATCTACTAGACATCTACAAATTCTTTTTCAATTGGTACATTATCGCATAAAATATTTCTTACTTTATTTTATTTTCACATTATAATTTTTAGCCGTTTCAAGCTATTGAAAAAAAACTCACTAAATTGTGAAACACTATTGAAACATTATTGAAACATTATTGATTGCAATAGGAATTTTTAATTCCTTAAAGAATTGCAGTCGATTGTATTTTCTATCTTTCAATCAGTTCCTTCGAAATGGTTTTCCAATCAAATATTCGAATTACATGTCTGCTGTTACTCATTTTACGTTCCGTGTCAATTTCCGTGAATACAATTGAATGTAACTTCGTGTCATACAATGGAGGAGAATGAAATTTAATACCGACATACGTTGACCAATTGTTAATTAATTCGATCTTGTTAGTAAACAGGAGTGACAATAACTGTGCCCATTCAGAGGTCTGTCAATGAACATGTTGACAAGATTTTATGTAGCATGTTTCAAACATCATTTTAATATCCCCCGCATTGCATAATTGATTCTTTGTGTTATATGTTGATTCGTACAGCGTTTACAGCGTACAGAGTGAAAAACGTGAATGTAATCGAGAAAATGTATCATTAGAATTTTAAACATTGTACAATTTAATTCTATTTTTAACTATAATGAATAATATTAGAACAATAGTGAAGTTTATGATATTATTACAAATTAAAGTAGCATATATTTCATCTTATTCTTTAATTATATTTAGTTCTTTATATTGTGTATTTATTCTTAAAAATTGTTAATATTGTTTTCGTATCTATAACCAGATAAATTAATAAATTTGTTTTAAATAAATACTTACAATTGACAGATTGTTTAATCAATTTATTGATAGCATAATTAATTGTAATAATTAAGCACCAAGGGAATATTTTTAATTCATTTTCAAATGTATCAAAACTATATAGTAGATTATGTACATAGGTAAAGTTTTACATATAACAGAGTAGAAATAGGGATTAAAGAAGTGGATTAAAAAACTCGGCCTTCAGTTATTCAATCAGTAAAAGAAACTTTGTATCGATGTACAACTATATAACTATTGTAAATATAATATGAGGACAAAAAATACCGCTCTTCAAACATACATATTACATATTATGTAAACGTTTAAGGTTTATGTTAAAATTAAATATTCGAGAAACACAACTGATTCTATGAAAAAATTATATTTATCCACTAGTAACCAAAATAGTTTTGTAAAACTTAATAGAACTTGACGTACGTTGAATGCTCAACTGCTAAAATATTTAAAGAACTATTATATAAACAGATTAATTCTACAGATTAAAGTTTTAATTTTCAAAAAGTTCTGACGTTTAAGTTATTTAAATTATTAAACCAGATTATTAATTCTAATATTGTCAATGAGTATTATTGATCTCAATAAAATTTATTAAAAAATATCTATCGATATTTTCTATGTCTCCAATATTTAATTTATTCCTTTGCCGCAAATCGTTAATAATCTCACAATCAGTCACAACAGCCTTCATACATCCTATACAAATGTTTTTTTGTTAAAATGACATGTATTTTACAGCAGAATTAGTGTGTTCTATGTCTATGATGACGAAAATCTGTTTCAGAGATGAAAAAAATATAACGAAATGTTAATATACAAATGTAATGTTAATGATGTAGTAAATATTTCTTCAAATCTTCCTATACTAATACGTAAAATAGCTTTTTTTATTTCATACATTGATAAATAGATATACTATTATTCCTATTGCGTTGTTTAAGTCATTTTCAACTTAATTGTATTTTTAAAGGTTAGTTTAAGTTTGAATAAAATATGATATATTTCTTACTGATATCCTCATTTACATCTTATGTTAAACATCTTCTTAAACCGTTACAATTTCCTTCTATTTGTTAAAACGACAGTAAGATTGAAATATAAAACTACGAGGATCGCAACATAATTAATTAAAATTATGTTTTATTTAAATAAATATAGTCATTGGTGACGTTAAAAAATTTTAGTATTGAAAACATTTGTGATAAACTATGTACAATAATATATAACTACCTGGTAGTAATATAATTATCATATACAATGTAAAAATATATGTACATAATGCGGTACATGCTAAATACGTAGTAGTGATAGTTCTTCGTCCTATTACATGTAAACAAGCTTAGGTCATCATAACCTTGATGAAAATATTTCAAGATCGTTGATCAGGGTCGCAACCTTGTTACCGGGTTTTATGTTGTTGACATTACATACTTTTAGTGACATCAAAGAACGTCGTATCGTTTTATGATGTTCATAGCATGAACAAAGCATTACAGCATCGAGAAGTGAGACTCCAATGATATCACTGGCTTCTTTGGTTTACAGTGGCACATATACTTCAAGTCAAGAAAAATAAGTGATCGTTACACATAGTGCCTTTCCTTGAGCCGCAATCCTTACAGAACGAGGTCAGATCGAAGTTCAATTCGACTTTGACACGTATACATGCTTTTTTATTCTATAACTGCTGACACTTTAAGTCAGCACTGCGAAAAAGAAAACACTTTAAGTGTTATATACTGTAATATGTATGTATAACTAATGTAATAACGTATGTAATAACTAATATAATAACTACTGTACAAAGAATTTTTGTAATGAATAATTTGATATTTCAAAATAGAGTAAAATTTAATGTGAGCAGATACTACATTATTAAACAGTTTAATACATGTCAAACTGAAGTATTTTAGAAGTGACAGCTAAATATGTTTGAAATATAATTATAGAGATATACCTAATAGGATTTAATTTGTTTAAGTAATCAGGTTCTTCTATCCCATAACTATTTCAATTTTTAAGTGTTTATGGTTTTTAAGTACTTTTTTCTTTTACGTTTATAACATCTAGCTATCAGTCAAACCCTTAATTCTAGTTATATGTTCTTAGCTACAGAATATTGAAGTTATAAATGTGTATTGCAAACACATTTGTATATGTGTATCAAAAATCGAAATAAACAGATAAAAACGTAGGTGTTATTCAAAAGAAAAAGGAAGAAAATTGACAGTTATGAAAACCACTTGTAATTTTAGTATAAATTAAATTAAGTAAGACTGAAATAAGGAATACGCACGTTGCATGTAAAATTAACAAATTCTAAAAAATTTCACATATGTGACATCAATTATTCCACACTTGAGCATTTATCTTAACCGTAAAAATTGTGTTAATCGAATAAAGATACTAATATTAATGTAATGTAATAATACTAACAGTAGCAATAGTTCATGAGTTACTAATAGTATTAATAATTCATGAGTTACTATTAGTATCTCTAGACTGTATAACTGCAACGAAAGTGAAGGGTTTGAAGCAATAACGAGACAACTGCAATACTTAAATTATATTTATTGAAAGAGCAAAAAGAAAAAAAAAATACTAGTTTCATATTCAAAAATGCAAAAATCTATTACAAGAAACACTAATTAACTATAAATTCATAGCAGTTTGAAAGAGTGATTCAATTTTGTTTAATTTTGAATTGGTTTTCATTAGTTTACAAAAATTACTGGGAAGTGGAGGAGTCTCCTTGGTGCAACAACCTCGTCAATTCATAGACAATAATGAGAAATAACCTATAACTCCTTCGGAATTCCACATTTATCAGTCACATGCTCGCATACATGTTGCCTACGAAGTCAATCAAATGAACTTATCAAGCGATCACCTGAAAGTAGGAAGAATAGTAACGTTCGATGAAGAACGGAAGAGGAGGAAACGCGAATCTCGGTTCTATTATTCTACAACCGATAAACGTGTCTATAACTACCGAAAAATTTGTTTACAGAACATCAATGGCATGTGTTGCAGTCGCCGTTATCGCGTTTGTAGACTGCCGTTTCTCCAGTTTTCGCATGAACAATTACATATATACACATAATTACAAATATACACAACAGACAATAGTACCGATAGGAATCCACTATCCCAGACGACAAGACGCGACGCATAAGTCGTGTTCTACACGTATGTACGACGCTACCACATAACACGTATCCATGAACAATTTACGCAGGAATATACCCGTTTATTATCGTGGCAATTAATCGATCGAATAATAAATTAAACAGTGCTTACTTCGATCAAATTCAAAATAAGATATATAATTGAATTGAATAATTGTTCAATTCAAAATATTACCCTATTTGATTTATGTAACTTCTTAAAATAATTATCATCTGCTGTTCGTACTGACTAATACGGAGAAAAATACTTGAATTAATTCTAACTTTTACTTTGTTGGCACAGCTCTAGCAAAACCACGTTTCATGAAGTATAAAAAATGTACATGCTTACATGCATAAGGTAAGAAAACATTAAAATTCTATTTCTCAAGAAACTATTACTGAAATATCTCACCATAAGAATCTTCGTATTCTAATTGATTTGATGAAAAGTTTCTTCCGTTTCATAAGGTGATAATAGATGAACAACAATTTCTCTTTTATATTATTTTATTGAATTTTATTGAACATGATTCATTTCGTTATATTTCTATTATTATGTTTGTGCATAATTCAATAAATTGATATAAAACAAAAAACATTGTGCGTCTATTATTTCCTTATAAAACGAAAGAAACTTTTTGGACAACCTAATACATAGATCGGAAAAGTCTGATACATAGATCAGTAAATAAATAGTATAGCAAATTGTTTTTTTTTTATTTACAAGTACTTTACAATCAATTCTCGCATTGAGAATTTTGAGTAAGTTTCTTTGGCGTGGCGCAGTGACATGGCTAATTATTTATAATAAGTTAATAAACTTATTAACTCATTATAAGTATAATTTATAAATAATAATATTATAAGTACGTAAATATTACTTGTTAGAAATATCCAGCTGAATCTAGTGGTTAGGTCGAACGGATAGTGTTTTCTTAGCCTGCGGATCTGGTCCGATGTACCAAGTAATTTAGTAACTAGGGGGTTTCGATGTTTGTTAACTCTTTTGATATAAGTATAGCAAATAACAACGGAAACCAAGCATTGCAGAAAGCAACCTATAGAAGAATGAATAAGACCAAAATGAAAGGAACAATACGTAACTCGTGAGATATTGTTTTAGAATATACATTTGTTCAATATTTCATAACTATCTAATCTAATATTAAATCCATGTAAAGTACATAAAACGATTCCTTTACTTTCATGGCTTTACTTTGTAAAGTAAGTTGTTGCATAGTGTGCTGTGTATATTGCTATATATTTATAAAATGTGTACTGTATAGTGTTTTGTATAGTACAATGGCTGTCGAAAAAATTTAATGAGCTGCTATGTAATAGAGTTTAAGAGTGTTCCTGGTTGTTTTATGTACACGATTCTTTTGGAGGATGCATGTTACATCTATTTCCCCTTCACGAAAAAAGTTATAGATATTTGAGATTTGAATTTTTGGATAAATTTTTCAATTTATTCGTTTGCATTTTGGCTAAATGTGAGTCTATTTGTTTTCACAAAATTGTTAAAGGCAGTTGTCAATTATTTGAGAACGAATAGCCTGACTTCGGTAGTTTATTTACATGACAGCTCGTGTATAGGTATAAATTATTTCAGTTGTAAAAATAGTGTTGGAAACACACTATGAAATTGTTAAGATCTTTAGGGTCTCTGACCAATATATGAAAGATTAGTTCAATCCCATCGGCTAGATATAAATTTCTTGGATTTATTTTGGATTCTGTACAATATAGTTGAGTCACCTATGGATAAAAAACAAAAGTTGGAAAGACTTGTAAAGTTATTTACTTTGAAAAAATCTTACGTGATAAAAGACATTACACATTTAATAAGGAAACTAATTGCAGCATATCCAGCAGTAGAGTTGCTATAAGCAAGATCGTTAGAAAGAGAAAAAGTATTAACGCTATTATTCAGTTTGTATGATTATAATACGAGGATGAATATCCCTGATTCAGTGTTGGATGGATACACAAATTACCGGTAAAGATTAATACCATTAAAACCGCAAATTTTGTAATGTAACTTATACGGATACGTCAAATGTAGACTGGGGGTCTATAAACAGTGTAAATCAAATATACACCTTCTGGGATACTATACAAAGAAATTTTCACATAAATTTTAAAGAATTATTAATAGCAAAATTGGCCTTAAAAATTGCTGCTTCTCTAAGTAACTACATTGGTAATCTCGAGAATAAGGCGGATAAAATATAATTGAATGATCAAATGAACTTATCTTAAGTCAAGTTCAATCGGAGTTACATAAAAAAACCTCATTCGAAGAAATTACAATCTCACCGTAAAAATCATATGAATATAATTTGATATTCCAAATGGGTGCAACCTTTTTTTGTTGAACGATTTTAATTATCTACTTTCCTAAATATGAGAAACCCACAAGATGAGAACGATCAAGTGACGCGATATTCACTTTCGTTTACTTTGAACGTTGTAATATCTGGCGGACGGAAAGAGTACTACATTGGTAATTATAATCTCTTCGAACGAGGTATCTTCATATAATTGCGATCGAATTTCACTTAAGGTAAGTTCGTTTGAGCGTTCAGTATTCTCTTATATTACGTGCAAGTTTTTGCATCTTTAAATTTTCCATAAATGTACAAAGAACCGCAGTCTACTGGTCATATATTTGTCTAAAATATGATATTTAAAAATTAAAATTATAGCAGCATTTGAATATTTTATGTGGTCGACTCGTCATGTATACAAGGAGTTGATAAGTTGTATACAATTTTTTCTACTCTTTAATCGCCTCTATTATCATCTATATTGTTTCATTAAAATTTTATAACTCTCATTATTAGTTCTGTGGAAATTAAGAAAGGATAAGAAAATATGTAATTGTACATGTTCTAATTTGTAATTGTTTGCAAACAATTGTAATTTCTAGAGAGAAGAATATACAGTATGTCCTACCAAACTTGAGCATTTTAAATATCTGGTTTATTTTTTATGATAGACAAAAATGTCAAAGGAAAAAAATGTTTTGTCTGAAGAGGAAAACGCGATAACGGCTCAAAATTTTTCTCAAAACTTTCTATAAATGTTAAAATACTTTTATGAGTCAACGTACGTATCTTAGAACATGTGACTGAATTCTTGACTAAATTTATCAAACATTTACACAATTTCTGATTATTATACGATTGACATAGGTTTTTACAAACACAATGGAGGACATAATTAAACAAATACACCCGAAAGATCATTATCTTCCATCTGCGTTTGAAAAATTTTATTTTATTATCCCCTTTGTAATTCTTGCAATCGTTGAATTTCATCCCTATTACGGAAATCATCGTCGATAATACAAATCGGCTGGAAAATTTGTATTTGCCGACCATTCGCTGCATGATTCCGCGTTTCGGTTCATTGTTCGTGATTACCACGTGTAGACAAGTGTAGTGATAAAAAACTGATTGATTTTTCGCGGGATGTATATTATACATCGTACTACATTTCAGACATTTCGATGTACACAGTAACGTTTACGCATTCGTCTACGATGCTCGTAGAAATAGTGTGGCAAGCGTATGCACGCATGTCAGCTACATATTACGCGACAGGAATCAATATTATCCAGCAAAATTTATGGTCTTACGTTGGCCGAATCATCGATTCATGTAATGACCTCGTACGGCACAACTTGCTCGGTAAACGAGACGTCGCATAATACCGGATAGTCACGCATATCAACTAGAAGATTAGTAAGAATCATGTCTGTTCCGAGGAAATCCTCAGAGAAGATTGATAAGCATCGTGAATCGTGACATAAAATCGAGAATTTAATTGTTAAAGTCATAATCACTGGTTTCCTTTTATACATTAAGTAACATTGTGTTTCTTCTTGGTCTGACAGAATAAGGTATAAATATTAAAAAAGGATCCGTTCTGTGTTAAGAATCGTTTTATTAAATCTTGTAACCTAACCATTTATTAGAAATCTTTCACAAATACATATAAGTATGTATCTCGCATTAAAAATCATTTTACTAAATAGTGAACATTTTTTCCTTATGTATTTAAACATTTTATAAAAGCCATTCATACATATTGATCAGAAAGAACATGTTTCGCATTTGGTATGAACGTAATGTAAGTCTAAATGATGAGTTTTTATGGTTGAAGAAATTAGACCTTTTGTATTCGATTGAAAAAGTCAAATATCAATTAGAAAATTTTTAAAAACAGAAATGTTATCATACCACATATTCAACATTGTACCACATTTTGAATACTCAATAAAATAATTCTTGCTAACTTCTCCAAAATAAAAGCAATTTTTCTAATAAATATTACTAGTTCGACGTTCGACAATAACGCATATTCCACGAAATAAAATAAGGTTACTATAATACTATAGGTTAATAAAATAAAAGATTAGTATCATTCTATTAAAAGAAACGAGTTGAGTATTTTTATGTTTGTGTTAGGAGAAACTTGTCTCAAATTGATTAAAACTGTTTAGTAATCGATCTATTTAATTTAAAGAAAGAAAAAGCAGCTAATACCTCTAACTGATTCGATGAAAACAGTTTATAACTGCTATACTATACTATATAAGCTTACGTGACTGATTCTGTTTATGTTACATATACATACATAATATGTAGCCATTTAATAATAACATTAAAATTTTTCATTCTTAAATATTATAAGTAAATTTAGTAGAATCATACAAGGGATTGTAAATTACTGAAGAGAATTTTTATACACATACACGCACTTCCTGCCTCGTGTCGAGTTCTTTATGAACTCGAGATAAGAAAGCAGAACATCGCAGGAATAAACAAAAGATGAAAACGGAGACCCAATAAGGCTAAGCCAATCCAAGCTCAGCCAGGCCAGCTGTGCGGCGCTAAATTGCCACAGTTCTTGACACAGTCCCTTTGCACATATGTGTTTCAAAAGGCATGTATGTGGCCGGATTCATAATATACAATTGATCGCCAACTATGTTTTTTTCAAAAAAAAAAATGTAATATATTCAGTAGATTTTAAACAGTACAGTATTTAGGCCAACGACCACTGGTGAGCATGGTACACCGTTGGAAAGCTTATAAATAGAGAAGTCCAATAAGAATGATCACGACTAGCGGAATCGTCTCATTTAAGAAATATAGGTGGAAATGTGTACAGCCGGTATGATGCAGGTGTAGGCTGCTGTTCGGTAGTGAAACGGCGCGATGTGGCACAGCAGCCGAAATCTAACCTCAATCTAACTCAATCTGGTAACGTAGTTCTTAACAATACGACACGAATATTATAATAACGCCAATCGTTACGAAAACCGACGATATTTAACACCGTGAAGCATTGTAGTATTTACGATCGACAATTGTCACACAAATGTATCCTTCATCTGTGCGCGACATTGAATATCGCCTCTCTTGAATATTAGTGGCGAAATTATCTATATTTTCTGAATGAGACATTTGCGGTAGCCATGACCATCTTTGTCGGACTCTTCTACTCGTAAACTTTTCAATGCAATGGTGTGCTATGCCCTTCAATGATCGTTCACTTAAAAACAATGGTATTGTTAAAAATTTAATATTTTAAACTATCATTACGTGCGTTAAGTGTCTATCTGCACAAAGCAGGTTAATATGTATATGTTTATACGCGAATGATGAAAATAGTATTTAATAGAGAAGTGGTTACAATAAATTTTCCAAAATTTTGTTCGAAAAACGTATGTAGTGACAGTAGAAAATCTGTCTTTTCCGACAACTCGCAATTCTCATGACAGTGTCGCGTAAACTTGAGGGTTATATGATGAAAATAAGATAGCTGAGCCGTAACGCAATTATTAACTTTGTTTTTTATGAAAGTTTATTTTTCACTTAATATTCACAATTGAGTATGCACTGATCAATCAGCAAGCAAATGGTCTAAGGATAGAAACCGGTAAAGATATGTTGACTATTCTAATGATCGAGAATAAGTGAGTTTTAGTGACGACACTGTATCTGAGGAAAGCTAGGGGTGGGTGTGTCTAAAGACACGAGACCATCGGATTTGTTGGTTAGGAAAGTGATAATAAGAAGGTTCGTGGACCAGGAAGGGTTTTAACAGCCCTCGAGAGAAAGTTGCTAACGGAAGATACCGAACGCGAGAAAAACTAATTTTCCCGTGTCAACCCGTAGTAAACAATAAATGTAAAAGGGGCATTTAAAATAAAAGATACTTGTTTTGTCTGAAGGACCTTATCTATGAAAAATGCCAAGATCCATGATGACTATTAAGACTATTGAGGCTACGCGCTAAGGATGCGTAGACATCTGGCTACCATCTCGCCCGTGGTGTGTGGTCTGGTCTCTGATGTGGATTGATGTTACAACAGCTACCTACCTGCACGAACATTTTTGGGCAATTAATTACATTCTGTTGGTCGAAATAACTTCTAACAACACCGCATTTTACGTCATTGACTTTGTATCCGAGAATTACGAAGTCAAATAAATTTTTTGTTTTTGTTCAACAATTTCAAAACATTCTATCAAATGTTTGTTTTGCAGAATTTCCATAGATATTATTTGGGTAGAAATGCATAATAACGAACTTGCTACGAATCTTCTTTGAGTTTTACGCCCGAATTCTGTTCCTATTTCTATACGCGAAACCTTCAATATTTTAAGAAAATTTTTTGAAGAAAATTATAACGAAAAATCACGCATATAAATAACTATTCTTTCCTGTTTTACTCTGTGCGAAAATGTTTTGAGGATAGAATGGCACAATTGCAAAAAATAATTAGCAGTGATTTATCACAGTGATCGCAAAGTCATAGTCACAGTCGCGATCAACTTCATTCACGACCGCGATTGTGTTTTGTTTATCTTTAGTAAATTTGCCCATTATGATTGCAATTCTCAATCTCGATTGAATTATTCCTTATAGAATACTTCAATATAGCTCACATAAAAATACTTGGATATAACGTTTTCTTCATATAACGTAAATTTATTCGATGCTGCAAATGAAAAATAATTCAATTTTCTTTTCTTTATCTTATGTCAGCATTTTAAAGAGTAAAATATTAATTCTTATCCCCCGATTTCAAATTCGTAATATTCCTTTGACATTATTAATGTAAAATATACAGATTATGTGATGTGTGCAGAAAAGTTACGCCCTCCAATCAGAAGCGATCAAGTAAAATCAGAAATTACTGTGAAAAATCACGGTAATTGGGAACGAACATGATCGAATCACTCGTGATTCACAAGTAACAGTTCACGCCACCTCTAGACGTAACGCGTTCAATAAAAGTTAGATTAGTATTGTCACGGACTTGAAATATTTAAGCTGATAACGACAAAAAGAGAAGCAGACTGAAATGGATTTTTACTTCTATAATAACTAAATTTACATAAAAAGTAAAATCGTTCATATATAGTAAATTGATTGAATGGTAATTTGTTAGAAAGTAACAAACGTGAAATAACTGCATGAGACAGAATTGATCCAATTATTAGTAGAAAATTTATTATTTACACATAGTATTTATGGTTTTGTTTGATCACATCTATGCTTCTGTGCGTATCGATAAAATAATACATAACATTTGGAATTTCATGAGAAGTTTGGTTAACAATGAATACGTTAAACGAATTTCACACAGTTTACTTTAATTTTAGTCAATTATGTCTTTGCCAAAGAAATTTGTTCTTTTTCGCAGTGATGATAGATGAATGTAATGAATGAATTTAATAGCACTAAGAACATAATTATCTATGCTTTTTTTTATTTAGTTGTTTACATTCACAATTTGTCCGATTTAGACATTTGGTAGAATTGATTATCTATGTGAATTTTTATCAGAGTCATGTTTTATGAATTGTAATATGCGATATCAATTGCTCAAAGCTTGATCGATATGTATAATGAATTGATTAATTGCATTAGTGTTCCGGTGATATAAATTCCGATCCGTGTCACGACGATTTTAATGATCATTTATAAGGCGAATAGTCGCCTGACATTATACGGCCTTGCTACCTATTGAATGCGCATAAAAATTAAATGCTCAACCGATTTATGTACTCATCCATCCTGTAGTTCGATCGTAATCTTGCTGTCATGAAATGTTACCAAAAAATAATTGCATTAATTATAGTGTATATAGTATTACCAATATTACAATAAAGTATTTCTGAAATTCTAAATTATACTCATGCAGTGTAAACATAAAATTAATTCTATAAAATTGATCATATGATAATATAGAAAAATTAATCATTTATACTACTAGCAAAAATAATAATTTTAAATCTATATTAAGTGTACTCGCTGTTCAATCAAATTCCACTCTCTTGTATAATATCTTCAAGAAAAACAAAAATGTCACTATGAAAAGATTTAAACTGCTAACGTTGCGGAAAAAAGTAATTGTAAAATTAACCAATTATTAAATAGAAAATGTGCAATATTGTATATTGTCACAAATATATACGACTCTGAAAAAAGTTATAAATTTTAGAAACAAATTTTTATACTGGAGGAATATTGAATAGTTTGTACTCTAGCATAGTTTGTGCTCTAGGGTGAACTTTCGTAAGAATTAATCCTCAATGTTACACGCGACCCTGGGTGATCAATCGGTTCCTCCATTCTATACCACATATCTACTATTCTACGAGGATATTCTACAACGATGCTAAACTTTGCAAATTTGAGTGATTATTTTGAAGATAAAATGTTATATAAACACTAAATTAGCTCAGCTTCATTATTGAGATATGATGGACCGAAGTGATTGCTAATTAAGTCAATGAAGTCAAAGAAGTCCATAAATAAAAATTTTGATACACATAGGTCAGTTATTAGCAAATAGATAATAAATAAACAACGTCAATAAAGCTGCTGTTAACATACCAATGAGTTTGTTGATACTAATGATTAGTATATGAAGTCAATGGAAGACGGTTATTTACGTATACATATAAAGACATAAAGTAGTCATTTTGAAAAACATATGCACTGTTCTGTCGTTTTTAAAGAAGCATTTGGTAACAGCGTGGATCTATAATAGTTGACTACTTCTGATAAATCCAAGAACAATAAGAATAATCACGTAAATATATTCGTCGAAAGTTTTATATCTACAAATAAAATTGTAGCGAATCAAGTTACGGTGAACGAGCAAGCAGAGTAATTATGTATTCCACTTATTTTCGTATCGTCTCAAATACTATTTTCTGAATGATGAAGACAAAATATCAGTTTAATCAGGTGTTTAATCAGGTTTTATCATTTTATGTAGTATTTTGGCGTTCGCGCACATGTAAATTTATTCCTCAATTTATTTTTATAGATGATAGTTCTATGAACAAACATGTCGAAGTATGTTCTAATATTAATAGAAATCATCGCACATATTTTGTAAACAGAGGTATTAAGTATACATGCAATACCTTTCTTATGAAAACGTCTCCTATAACTCCAAAACTAGTGATATCTGCATCCATATTTATCAAGACATATTTATTTGCTTTGGTGAGTACTGCATACTCCTCAAGTTTGATTCCAACTTCTTGAAACTGCTCGCATACCATTTTTTATTTCGAATAATATTCCGACCATGCCGGAAAGAATTAATTATGTAACACCTTGCATACTTCACAATTTCGCTATATTTCTACCACAAATTATATATCATAATGATACTCACAATTGATTCGGTTCAGTAAGCACAACTGACTCACGCACACGTGATTCAAGGTCTCCCGTGGTCTCGTTAGGCCACGATGACTTTCGTTAATCACGATAAACGAGCGGTGCCATATTCCGTGGCTAATAATTAAGTTCCCTCCGCTGACGGAGAAGATGCACGCCGGACCGTTGGAACGTCAAAATTCACTCTCGTTACCGAACTTTGTACCGCTCCCAGTGGCACTAAACACTATATCCCGTAAACCGTAAGATAGCCCCAGCGTTTTAGCGGCAATCCAATTTGCCACGATCGATGCGACGGCAGCCACGTTCGTGCCGGGCTTTCTCCACTCGTAATCCTGTCCTGCATGCTGCAAATCTTTTGGGAACGAACAGACGCCATGAGACTCGTGGCAACCGTTCGCCTACAACGCAATCTGTTCTTCATAGTTTAACTGCATGTATAGCGAATTACAACAGATTGGTGGAAAAGACATATTGAGATCATAAAATTGGCGCATTATTAAAATTTATATATTTCAAAAATCAAAATAATAATTTGAGACATACAATAGATCCGAACATTTTTATAAGTCTCTTATGAATATATTATGTTTATTATGTTAAACGTTATGAAAAGTGTAGTTAGCAATTGTAGTTAGCACTACAAGTGTAGTTAGCAATTGTAGTTAACTACTGCTGTAGTTAGCAGTAAGTACAATAGGCACGACTGCCATGGCTATATTGATAAACTTTGAAACGAATTTGGAAATATATGTCGAAGTTACGAGATATTTACTGTAAACATATATTTAATAAAAAATTAGTATATAGCATGATAGCCATCTTAAACATATAATAAGGTTTAGAGACGATCCCATTGAATATTGAGACTTAGAATAAAATGGATAATTGACTGTTAACAAAATTTATGCTGGTATTAAATATTTTATAATTTCTATTGTTTATATAAATATCTTAAGATATTTAATACAAATATGAATTTTGCAGAGGCGACAAAAATATTTAAACAATATATATAGTATACATTACACAAATTTGTGCACATAATTTCATGTTTATTTCAAATTTCACTAATAAAGTCATGATAATTATGAGCTTCATTACAATGCTAATGACATTCCAAAATTTTCCGTATAACATAATACATATAATAATATATATAAAATGTTTTCACAATTGTTCGAATATTTTCGTGAGCTGCTGTATGTATATAACCTTAAATGCTGTATCATTGTAGTGATCAATTGAAGAACTTGTAGCAAGAATCGTATAGCATTAATTTGGAATCTTTCCTTCTTTTGTACCATATTTAAAAAGTTATGTACCGTACAGTTTGAGAAGAAGATTCTATACACACATACACAATTCGCTACTTTTTAAAAAATGCATATATTATAACATACTTCGATATATTAATTCACTAATGACTTTTGTTGTTTAAAGTTCAAGGTGCTTTTGTGAAATGGATATAGCAGTTACACTAATCGATATCGCTAATTAATACTTCAATTTACTACCTCGCCATATCTGTTATACCAAATATGCCATTATACTATACACTATGTACAATTTTATGCAAAATACACCTTCGAAGCTTCCGTTAAATCGGGCATGTGTCTGCAGCGGAATTCGATTTCGAATCAGCCTTACATGAATTCTGTTATTCGTAAACGAATGAGATTGAAATTTTAACGAGTTTGGAGACCGATCATGAATGTATTGATTGAAAAATTGGTTTTGGGGAAGGAAAAAAGGAAAAGGTACTTTCTTACAAAGGTATTGTTGACTATGATTCGCGTATCGTATTTTTAATAAACGTGATGCAACGCCAGAAGTGTCCTCGCTGGGGAGGTTCAAGGGAGACTGCTGGCTCACGTGTGGAATATGTGTGAAAATTGGTTTGTAATTCAATAAATGAAGTGAAGATGATATTGGAATGTTTGGAAAATTTATAGCTGGATTTAAAAGAAATCTAAAGGCATTACTTTTATAGAACTGTTGAATAATTTTTATGTATCTCCCTCTTCAGTGCATTTTTGTTATTTCTGAGTTACTTCATTAACACTTTTTCTATTAATGCTTCGTTTTATAAAATAATTAATTCTTTTAAGTATTTTGGAGATTTTTCACGTGTTCAATTTGTTGTCATTAAAAAACTTTGGTAAGAATCAGATTAAGTGATAATGGAATCATGTCCAATGAAATATGTTCAATGAAATAGATGAATGAAATAGTTTAGACGAACATTATGTGTCTCCTCTTCGTCGACATGTGAAGCTCGATAACCAACTATGAGCAGTATTTTCTTCAAATTGAACGTTTCGTAATTGCACAGAAGACTTTAACAAGAATTTCCAGTAAATAATTCCTTTCGAATTTTTCTAATACATTAAATGTTAAAGTGCTACAAACTTTCCAAATCCAATATCTTTTACAAATTTTAATGTGGTGAACAAAGATACCGTGGCGTATAGGAATACTGTCCAACGAAGCAGATGTTCCTACATTTACGAACTCCACACTTCACGCGTATTGTGGCCAAACGGATCCTTTGTGCAATTTGCATTCACTCAATATAAAGAATGATATTGTTACGATCAATGCCAAACTACAAAAACCTTCACCAACACCATAAATATATCTCCAAATCAGAACAGGTTAGTCGAAAACCAAGAGTCAAACGATCTTAACGACAATCTTAACTGTCCGGTCCAATATTGGCAACGCATGAATAAGTTAGCCGCAACCATCGTAGTACATATACAGGGTGGTTGGTAACTGGTGATACAAGCGGAAAGGGGGTAATTCTACGCGAAAAAAGAAGTCGAAAATATAGAATAAAAATTTTTTTTTAATTTTTCCATCGAGACAACGATCTACAGTGAGATCCGTTATAACGAGACGTGATAAAGTATACGCGTACCGAGCGAAAATTCAAAGTCGACTTCTTTTTTCGCGTAGAATCACCCCCTTTCCGCGTGTACCACCAGTTACCAACCACCCTGTATATATATTTGATATGGCTTGAGTAGATGTTACGCATCTGTTTCATATTCTTTCGTTGTGCTTGGAGTCAATACGATATTCCTGTTTCCCTTCCTGTATGCGAAAGCTTTTTAGTTACGGCTAAACAGAAAACAAAAAGTGTGGAGGTAGAGATCCTGTGGAAAAAGTTAAAAAAGTGGCAGGAATAGATGGATATTCGACAGATCAAATAGCGAAGTAACAGGTCGGATACAGATCACGACGCCACTAACGATAGCAAATCAGCTGAAGATTACGATGTAGAGGGCAGCGAGGCTGAAGAAGGGAAAATCGACATAGTGCGAATAAAAAATCTCAAAGAAAGTATTACGAAATTCTGAACATTCTTTATAGCATTCATCGAAAAAAGGAAAAGACCGGACGACGTGTTCCGATTCTCGAGCAGCGTTGAGTGCTCACCTCCTCCCTCTTAAGGAGAATTCTACACGAACGCTCGCATGACCTGCGTACAGAACAGTACAGAGCTCCCCTGTCTGCATTGACGACCACACAGGCACTCGCGTGACATTTGGTATGTACACAAAAAGAGTACAAAAAAGAAGAAGAAAGAACGGTATCCTACGTACCTGTACAGGCTAGAGAGAATTTGAGGTTTTTCTGCCCTCTTCGTTAAGAGATAGATTACCACATAAGATATAATAATACAAAACAGTATACGCTCGCATGACGTATATTGAGGTCTCAAACAAAAGAATATCTGTGTTATAGATGACAAGGAAAATGTACAAAACAACGAAAAAGTCAATGGGTACACCGCGAATGAAGAACCGTTGGGCACTGAGCTCGAAGAAATTCTAAGAAAAAGCCCTTTAGCCTCAAATACATTTAATAAAAAACGGCAGCCCCTATCCACAATAGATGGAAATACTGGTGCCAAAACGGAATCCAGTAAGAGGTTCTATCGGAGAAATACCCACGTCTGGCGAGGTTAGAAGTGTTGAAAGTTAACCCATTGATCTCCTTGAAGTTGAACAAGAGACAACAATTACAGCATCAGTCATGACTACCATTGACTGAGCCATGTCTGCCTTAATCGAAAAGAGAGGAAGCATAAACAATGTTTCTAATTGGGAAGTTAGGCGGTGCTGAAAGTTAGTCGCGGACATAATTTATAGGCAGATGAAGTCCAGAATCACATTAATTACAGTAGGAGTAGGTAAATTCTATTCAGAAAAAATCTATCAGACAAAATAAGGGAAGCAGAAAGCATCGATACAAAAAGACAATGCCTAACTCTATAAAGAAGTCGAGCACTAATAAGCTTCTGATACCTCTGACATCAAGACAAGATTTAAATTCAATGAGGCTGCGGTGAGGGAGACTGTTCCCCAATCAAGCGAACCCCTCACAGGACGACCCACGTCATCGATCTCAATCAAGACCAAGATTGTTATTCAGAAACAAATATCAAACTCAGTTGACAAATCAAATGTCCCCATACCAGAGCTGCAACGAAAGAAATCAGGACGGATGCAAAATTAAATATAAGTACTGTTGAAAAAGACAACGTGAATTCGTGCTCGCCATCCATATGCAGATGCGTTAGTTAGAAGAAATAGTAACTAGAAGATAATCCTACTTGCAATCGATAGATTTAATCGATTGGCTTAAGATGCTTTTTTGTTTTTATCCCTAGTTTTTGTAAGCGCGTGCAATAAAGGTTTTTTTGGCTCACAACGGTGTAATAGATTTATCCATTCAATAAAATAATAACTATTGTGATCCTACCTCTGAGTATAGAAATAACAACAAGTACAAAAGCTGGTAAACCATTGGCAGGAAATAATGTCATATAACTGTTTTAAATTGTGTTTAGGGATATAAGGTAAGGTTTGACATAGAGGTTATCCAGAAAAAGATATTCCGAGGTACACTAGGTCAGTTAGACCACGAAACATTTCAACAAACTATTAATTCGCTTTTAATGAAAGGAGTAATAGAACTATGCAGAGCGAGCAAAACATCAGTTCTTACCCAGCTACTTCCTACACCAAAAGCCAGATGGTTTGTTTCTTTTTATTCTAAATCTAAAGAAATTAAATAACTTCATCCGAGCCGATCATTTTGAAATGGAGGGTATACGACTGTTAGAAAAGGTAATTATACTGGGTTGTTACATGCGTATGATGGATCTGGAGAATGCCTACTATACAATTGCAATATATAAGAAGAACCGGAGATATTTCAAATTCGAATGACTAGGAAAATTTTCCCCATTCACATGCCTACCCTTCGGTCTAAAGTTAAGTCCATCTATTTTTATAAAAGTACTAAAATCTGTTTAATTGTCTACTTAGACAATTACGAGGCGTGTAAAACGAATATCGCAAGGACGACAGAATTGCTGCAGTCCTTAGGCTTCCTGATTAATGAAAGAAAAAGTAGTATAATTTCGACCAATAGGTGTAAACTTTTAGATCTAATTACCAGTATCGAACTACCTGGAGGCAAATAGAAAAAATTTTAAACCGACTTAGGATTATTCTTAGTTAAAAAGACGCGGTCAACCTAAGAATTTGCACAAATAATAGTTTAATGATACGTCGGATTTCTAGAGAAGGAAAATATTCCAGCATTAAGAGCAAATAACTTCGACCATAAGAAAAAGATTCCTGTAGAGGTATTCTATCTGACCTAGCTTGATGGGTTAGTAGGTTGCCAGTAGCACAGAAGGGTATCAGAACAGCTGACTGTAAAAGGGAAATTTATGGGGACGTGTGAAGCACGAGTTGGAGAGCAACAGATGGTTCCAATAACATCTCCGACTTTTGGAACGAGAAACAGAGAAGATATCACGTAAACTATAAAGAACTGCTAGCAGTGCAGTTAGCTCTAGAATCTTAACAATGGGTGCTACTGAAAATTTACAATGCAACCACAATATCTTACGTGAATAGGATGGAGAGATCTCCCTCATATAATAAATTAGCAAATTGATTTGACAGTGGGGGGGGGGGAGAGGGGAGAAAAATCTTCTTATTTTGAGTCATTTATTGTGTCGGAGAATAATAAAGAAGCAGATGCTCCATTCAGTAGTAGCATTATGAGAAACATCTTCATGTGACCTCATGGTGCACATCGGGTAACGTTAATGTCGGCAGCATGTTGATTTTGAATGGTCATATATATATATATATATACAGGATCTAGCCGAATAACATGTAAAAAGGGGCATGATATAATTCCTTGTGGAAAAATAAGAAAAATATATAGAATGAAATTTCTTCATTCTTGGCTTAGCTTTCGAGAAAGTCGAGGTTGAAAACTTATCAAGTATAGTTGAACATGGCTAATTCCAAACTGGACAAATCTAAGTAATCGATACGAGACAATTCTATACGTGAAAATAAATCGAAAATGTACAATAAAATTTTGCCGTTTAAGGCTTTATTTTCAAGAAAATAGTTTATACGTGTTTAATTAAGAATCATTCTAGTACATGCATATAACAAAATTTTTTAATTTATTTTTCTCGAAAACAAAGCTTCTTGAAAGAATTCCAACATCGATTATTTAATCCTGTTCAATCAGGGAATTAGTCATGTTCAAGTATACTTGATAAATTTTCAAACTTGGTTTTTTCAAAAACTAAACCGAGAATGAAAATATTTTTTCTATATATTTTTCTTACTTTTCCACAAGGGATCACGTCACGCTCGTTTTTACATGTTATTCTACCGGATCGTGTATATATACATCAATATATGTCGGAAAATCCCACATATATGTAAATCGCAAAACTTTTTCACATTAATCTCAACCAGACAAAATCGAATACAAGAGAATTAAATGAATTATATTATAATAATACAGATTAAATAAAATTCAATATGTTTTGAATAAAACTCCAAGACAAATTCAAGATATTTGAGAGGTCATTTCACTGTTGCACCCTAAAATAATGGGAAACCTAATCGGTAGGAATAAAATGTTGATTAACAGCAGCTGCCAGCAATCAGTCACCTCCGATTAAAATCCTCTCTCGAAGCTCGTTCTCTGCAATTCCAACGCTTTCAGCATGATCCGAAAGAATGTTTGTGGTGAAATGGTATTCTTCGTTAAAATGTACCACACCAAGAATTCTAGGTGTTTTCGAAATTGGCAAGTATCATTTGTTTCTCTCTTAAATCAAGTACCTTTTTTTCAATTTACGAAGTAGAAACGAAATAAATCAAGGACTTAAAAATTGAATAAATATTTTTAGAGAATTCCTGAGAGAAAATTTTCGATTTAAAGAAAATTTATTTCTGTCCTGTATTTTGTGAATTTTTGTATTACGCTGTATATATATTTGGGATATTTTTATTATTTAATATATTTATGGTTGGTCGAATCATCATTACCTATATTATTACTAACAAATAATTTTCAAAAAGATTTATTTTTGCATTCTGAAATCTATTATAATTTCCAAAATTTTATGATTTTTAATTTACGTTCAAATTAGTGTACATGATTAGTAAAATAATTTCATTATGTACTTTTAATAAAATCGAGTACACAAAGAATTAATTCGCGTTTATTTTAATTTAGCTTTTAGCTGCCCAAATTGTCTACTTAACTTATTTAAAAATACAAAAATATTATAGAAGGAAAACTTAATTACATATTACACATGCAGACTCAGATATTTTTCTTTACAATGAAACCATGTTTTATTTAAGAATATTCTTTCTTTCCTGTTTCATATACTGCTGTATATTAACGAAACACGTATTGTATTTGAGATGTATAAGCATTGCGATCACGTAATACAAGTACGAGTCATTTTTCTTGTATACTTTATTAGTGACACATGAGGAGTATAAGTCATAGTACATTTATTTACAGTTAATACACCTAAAATAAGCATAAATGAGTATTGCAATTACCAAATGAAATTGATTCTGATTAACCAGGTCTATTGTTAGAAAAATTAAATTATACCATATTCTAAAGATTTAATTACAGTTTAAGATTTCCAATTAGCGAGACTTGCTAATTTTAATTAAACGGGAATTTCTGTGACTTATTGATAAGAATGTATATTATTGCATATTTTACTATATCAAATGATATTTACACATGTCTAACTTTTTTTCTTTAATTTTTTTAATATTTTGAATGTGAATTATAATTTATATACTTATATTTTACATATAAATTATAAAATAAATATATATGTTTTTCTAAAATATTAGAAAAATTGAACTCCACGTTTATTATTTTATTATGTTATTTTCCACACGCAAAATATAAGAAATTTTAATTTAAAAAAAAGTCATTTCACTGAGAAAACTATACAAGTACACTTCGCAAATATATCATAATTATTCTGATTATAATGACGACAGAGTAAAGTCTGGTATAATTCTTTTACCTAACAAAAAATATGATGCGTTCTAATTAGGTGACTCATATCGCTCTTCTGACACAAAAAGAGGTAATAATTAAGCAGTATGTCGTTAGACTGAAATGCCATTAATGATTCTTAACAGCAGTCGAACAACTGATATTTAATTATATGTTTCCTTTTAGATTGACCCAACTTCCTCAAATTAATTGTAATCATTTCATATTTCGTAATAAATTGAAAATATGTTATATAATTTAGATCAAGAATTTCTTGAATTATTTAAGTAATTAATAACGAATATTACTTAATTGATTTTGTATAAACTTTTTTATATGAATTGAAACAATATACTACAAAATTCATACAAAAAATTGCTATTGTAAATTAATTTAGCAGTTAGCTCTGTTTTTATGTATCTTTCTTTGTAGCTTAGCTTAAAAGAAAGTTACGTTCCCGTACAGTAACTACAAGACGATACACTACAATCCCACGTATATTTCTTTTTAAAAAACAAAATTGTTTATATTCATTTAAATGTGTTGTAATAGATGAAGTCACGAAAATTATCAATAACATCCCTTTTCAATACTTTTGCGAGTTATATATCGTCTTAATTCATACAAAATAATCTATGCACTATTCTATTATGAAGGCGTCCTTTGAAAAAGTTTAAAAATAAATTTGAAAAAATAAAACAGTATATAACTAGGGAAAATGTCCATGCCTGTATTGTTATTACTTTTTTAAATTTATTTCGCCGATGACATACTGAAATAATATTTGAAATACCAAGCAATTTAAGTCTTGAATTTCACGATACCTACATAACACAAATTTCTCAAAATGACACAAGCAATTAATATAATTTTTCCAAGTATCATTAACTCTATAATCAAGAACTTAGAAACGAAGAGTAGTTATATATAAATAAATCATTTATGTTTCCTTGAAAACTTTGAAACTACTATTTTAAAGTTATAGAAATTATGGAAGCTATAGACACTAACTAACCGGAAAAGATCTCATTTACATATGGATGATACTGACATTAATGAATATTTTATATTCAGCGGTTAATTTTTTTATCACTTAAGTAAGATTGCAGAAGTAATGAATGACATAATAGAGTTACTAACAGATTTCATTAACTCCTTTTAGAATTGTTTTGCAAGAAAATTTTCAACAAAATAGGATTGTACTATTTTAAAGATAAGGATTTTATATATGTACATATGTGTGAAAATAGCACGTTTTAATGAAATAATTTAGAAAGAGAATTTTTTACTAGAATACAAAATAACATAAAAAGAAGATTTCCAAATTACAATTACAACTATTATTCATTAGTCTATATTTATAATTTTAATATAATTATCTTGATATATACAAAGAATGTATGATAGACTTATTAAATATTTTCAAATATAATCGCTCTAGTAAATTATCTTTCAACTGTGTAACTTAACTCTATGTCCCTGATATGTATTCCTCTTGTGTATATTTTCGTCATATTTCAAAGACAATCACTTAAGAACAATAGATAATGATTTGAAATAAAACGCAGGAAAATATCTATTTTCCTTTAAAGTTCAAAAACTTGCGAATAATTATACTTATTGGTAAATATAATAATTGCGGATTATTTAATTAATCTAATATTAATCTGTGTAAAATGATATCGAACAAAAATAAATGAAAGAAGTATTTATATCTATGAAATGTTCTCAACTTATCGATAAATACACGATAGTATACTATCATTTCTATTCAATAAAACGATAGATGAATGGAACCATTAATGAAACTACAAACAACCTAAGTAAATACTTACTGATATATCTACTGACTATCTCGCGAATGTTGCATCATCTTTCACGAATTATGTGATTTCCTGGCATTATTCTTTTTTTTTTTTTTGTAAACGAAATATCATATACACACTATGAAATGTATGTAACCGTACATTAGATACAATTGATTATTTTTGTTTATTTCTAACTTATATCGGTACTCTTAGCTCTAAGCTTAAGACTTTGATACTCAATGACTTGATATCCCTAGTATGTTTGTAAAATATTCTACGCGCAAAATTTCATAGTACAATCAATACTTCTTAAGGATCTATGATATTTTAAGTATAAACTCTAATCAGTGCGAAGTATACTAAAACATAAATGGAAGATAAATAAAATATAAGTAAATTTTATTTATATATTTCATTAAGAGTTATTATTTCTTAATTTCATATTACCTCATTATGTGTCGAATTCTAAATAAAACACTCTCCATGACCATTTAAAACTATTATATCTTTGTAATTTAATATGAATTCATTATGTAGTACATTCTAAATAGAACATATTGATTGTTTGAAAGTACGTATAAAATGACTGGATATTCATTCTACAAATTTACATAATACATCCAACATTTCAGTAAAAACATTTAATTCACTATGAAACTAATGAAAGAAGATATTAAACATGATCTGACAGAACAGTCTCCGATACTAACATTTATTAATAAACTGCGGATATTTATAAAGTAAAAGAAATATCGTGAAATATAGAACTATACTATTATACACTATAATATTTAGTAGGTAAAACGATTCTTTTCTTAAATGCTATTTCATTAAGCTTTTCAAACCACATTTTCCATTCAATAACAAACGCAACAATATAATAGTATAGACACTTATACATTCAAGTTTGAAAAAATACTAATCATAGTTTTTAAAATAGAATATACATATTTTTATAACGAGATTCTATGCCCTAATAGATTTCAGTCATATTAAAAAAATCATAGAAATCTTTCGTTATCTATTTTCGTATGGAAAATTATGGTTATCTATTTTCGCATTGAAAATTATCGTTATCTACTTTCGTATTGAAAATTATCGTTATCTATTTTCAATGATTCATATCTTCGAATCTATCAAGTTACTCACTTTTCCAAGTATCTCTTATTTAAAATACTCTTTCTTAGTCGTCACAAGTGATATACAAGTTAAAAAGTTAACAAAAAGGGATATATCATATTTTTCCCGTATGCCCTCCATTCATTAATCAAGTTTTTTTTTTAAATCATCTAAACGACACGCAAAGTTCTAAGTAAAATCAAATATTCCTTATTCTAAGAAGATATTCTACAAAATCGATTACTTACGTTTACGACAAAGTAGCTTCTCGAGATAGATCGATCCTCGCTGATACTCTTCTGATCGAAACTAGTTGTATCCACAAGATTTTCTCTGTTGCACGTTCTTGGTTTATATATTTCTTTTTTCAAGCACTCTATAACATGTATTAAGCTTCTTGGAAAACTTTGTCTGCCGTATGTTGACGAAACTGAACACTCGCGAATCGGTTCGCGACGAGCACGTGGATATCGTGCGAATTCGTCGAATCGGCAGTACCAGTACGATCGATCGCAGTCGAGGTGTCACTGGTTCGGCACCGGCGAACATCCTCGAGATTTATAAAGCCTCGTCCGCTCTCTGACTTCGCTCCGTGTCGTCCGGCTCGTTATTATTCCCCTGCCAGCTAGCTGATTCCCCCGCCAGGTCCGTGTGCGAGCAACATTCTACACACTGTGTCATACATTCGCTCGAAAGCGCGAGATCATCAGCTCCCGCGAGAAGAGTCGTCTTTCGCCTTTGATACTCTCCTTTAATCTTAATTTAATCCAAAATCTTGCGAGATCGGCTTGGTACCCGATGATTTAGAATAATATTGTTTGAGCGAGAGATAGGTCAGTTTCGACATAGGAATCGTTACTAGAATTAGAGTCAAAGACCTCGCAGCTGTTTCTATCGTCTGTTGATGAATATCTTTGTCTTTGAGTCGGTACATTTTGGTATATTTTCTTTCGATTTGTTGTTTCATGTTTGGTGGAATATTATATTGGTGTTGATAATTTTATTTAGATTGGTTAAAGTTAAAGCATAATTTCGTTGTAAGATATTAATCCTATTGTCTTTGAGTCACGTTCAAAACTAGTGATGTTTTTTATTTTTTTGGGAGACACAAATTCGAAGGTCATAATAGGATTAATACATTTTATAGAATACTCACAGAATATTATGTCCAGCGTTGTTGGGAGATTGCACTCGAAGTATTTCATTATCAATCGCTATTAACAATATATGATCCCAACTGATAATTAAAATAGGCATTTAATTGTTAATTCTTTCGCACAACTAGTATTTAAGAATACATAATTATCTCTAACATTTCAAATATTTTCAAATAAATAAGAAACGAACAGGCTTAACAACTGAATTATGATCGGTGCATTTTTATTACTCTAGTGTTACATGTAAACATGAAGTGAGACATGGGTTGTGTACATACAGTACATATCATATAAGTGTGGTATTTAACATAATACTTAAATAGTATAACTAGTATAAATAATATATAATAATATATAAATATATAAAAATATACATATAAATAAAATATAAATAATAATATAATAATATAATAGTATAAATAGTACTTAAACATTTGTGTGCATCAAATTGAATTTTAATGAAATTTCAAAATTACAAGTTAATAATTGTCGACTGACGACTTCAGTAATTGAACAATAATTTTATTTTGGCGATTTCGTATAATAATAAGAATTAAACAATCAATTGATCAAATAAAAAATTTGAAGTGATTACTACCTATCAGTCATAATTAATGTCGGTTGAATGGGAAAAATGGATACGCTTAAAAATAGGTGTGTTTAAAAAGATATAAAATGATGAAGTGACAGTTTTTAAAGTATTATAATAAATATTAACTGCTGTGGTTATATTGGGATTATAATTATTGAATTAAAAATAACCGTTTAGAAATTAAAAACATAAAAATGTTCTCCTTCTTTCTTTAATTGTAAGATTTTGAATTTTTGTAATAATCCGTTTATAATTATAAGATGTTCACTATGCTTAATACTGAAAAAAGTTAATAAAATTTTAGAATAGTCCGAATTAAAAAATATACATTAATTGTTAAGTCATGTAGTTTTAGAAAATATTGTAAAGTTAATATTTCTGTATCAATATCTTTCATTTATTTATATTATAGTATACATAGTTGAAAAATGAGCATTTTTTATAATGTACCTAAGGAACAAATATTAATCAAACTCACAATGTTTCCATACACGTAAGAAAAATTACGAAAACAGAATAAAAACTTATGTAGTAATTAATACATTTTGTAATAGAAATTCTATTACAAAAATATTATAATATTATGCGTGTAAATATTTATTTCATAATAGTTCCTGTTTATCGTTTTTAATGATGTCTTTATAATCACATAGCAATGAATGTAATGGTACATCGCAAAATATTACGTTGAAATATTACGATAGTGTAATATTTCCTATATGTGCGTAATTATCAAAGTTTGAAGTCGAGTTTAACTCGTTATACATATCGCGTATAGATGTTCTCAGATATACGATAGCTGCGACACGTAACTCCAAAAGGTAATTCGTAACAAGTTAATAAGCAGAGCCATTGAAATCGATAACCACTTTTACAATAATCACTTATTAAAATTCCAAAAACATCGCAATATTTGACGATCCACAGACATTAATTAAATCAAATGCTTCTTTTAATTAACTTTATTTTATTGTTTTATGTAACAATAAATATTTCTTCATTTTGTTGCTTCATGTATTTTTTCGTTGTTAATTAATTGTTTACAATCACATTGATCATTATAGTAGATTATTAATGGTTGAGATCAAATTATTGCTTAAGTTTCATAGCGTTTGAAAAATATTGCTTAAATTCAAACATGTTCATAGTTGTAATATTTACAAATAAAAATAATTTAATTATATATATTATATCTATTATATATATTTCCTTAATACAAATTAATCATAAATTAAAATTACCTATACACTCTCGAACAAAAATTTCCTATTAAAATATTAATTTTATGATTTAAAAATTAAATTAATTGCATAAAAATTTTTAATTTTCACATTCCATACTCCTAACGCTTTATAAAAATTAAAAAGTAGTTTAAGGAAAAGTTGACCTTTTTTTGTAGAACTTTAATGTGAAGTAATCGAAAATTTGATATAGCCGTGATATTTGCGAATTGGTAAGATTTAGAGGAATGAAAGAATTATAAGAGTAATTTGAAAAAGTATAAAATACGATTGGGGTAAACTTTGCATTTAAGTACAAAGTATGTATGTATATACGTTTAATTACGTCAGTTCTATGAAGACCATTAAAGTTTTCAGCTGCTTCGTGAATATATAATTGAACAACGTTAACACTTTCAAGCAGAGATAAGCTTAAAACGATCTGACTAAAAATAAAACGTAAAACTCGTATATCAGTATGTATAGTGGTGTTTATGTTTCACGATACTCGTCGTGAATGACGGCACAACATGAGTAAAATGTAAACTTGCATTTAACGAGATGCATAAACATAATAAACATACTGAGCAAGAAATCTGAAACACGCTCGTGAGCCAATTTTTATCGTTAAATTATAAAACAGTTGGAAATATCAATCGAAGTGCGGAAATTATATGCAATATGGAAATTATGAAGGTTAATATTGTGAATGAAAATGATTTAAGGATACAACGATGAAATGAAAACGCAAATAAAATAATGAGATAACATTTATATTGAAATGTTTTATGCAACACGTGTATCCACGCGAGAATAACGTAAATACAAAATATGCATATTTTTAGTAAACTATATTCTATAAAATTACATTTAGTATTATATCGTAGGGTTGGATCTAATAGAGTAAGAATACTAACATTGATTAAATTTATTGAAATGTTTATTGTATAAAGAAAAAGAGATATAACATCTGACACTAAAAATTTGTGGAATTTACAAATTTTATATAAACAATAATATGCAGTAATAATACGTAGTACTTCTATTTATATCTTAAAAATCTATAATCGATCGTACAAGGTGTTAGGTGACTTATATAAATAACAATGCACCATTTACTATTATATTTTCAACAAATGCTTAAACATGCTGATATATTAAAAGGGCAAGAAATCTTGGACAAAAAGATAGTTATTTTCTAAATCGTTAATGCTGAATTCTTTGTTATTTTGTTACAGCTTCGAAGGGTTAAAATTTGTTTGTGTATCTATAAGACTTATGATTGAACATCAACTTTATAAAAATTATTTCAAAATATCAAATTTTTGATATAAATAAATTTATGAAAATCCAATATCAATCTGAGAAAGATTAAAAAGTTATATATAAGTTACCATTTTTCTATTTGGAGGATTTGAAGCGTCTCTTTTATGAATGGCGGTACGACTCGCGTATCTAGATTGTTCCAGTGCAGACATTTGCACGTTACAGTGGTTATCTCCTTTCCGACATAAAAAAGTTCGTTGCTGCTCGTCTGTTTCCTCCCATGCGTCATCTTGCGTGGGAAAGTTTGTTTAACAAATCTCGGTTCTAGCTATCTCAGTGCCGTCAAACTATACGGTACAACTTTCAGCACAAAATTCACCGGTATAAATATGAAATATCAGTTCGATGTAGTTGTCTCAGCTTCTATTGATTCATTCCTTACAAGTACCCTCTAGTATGCTTTATTGTCACGAATTGCTCGCAACAGACGATGAATAAATGAGCTTGTTAATTATTGCTTTTCGTATTTTCCATTATCTTAATTATTATGGATGTAGTTTATATACTAAATAGTTGACAATTTATGTGTTTTTACACACATTTATTTTAAATACTTTCCACTGTATGTATTTTAAGATTTAGATTATTAAATCGTATCGTTATTTGTTGTAATATCTAGAAATATGTTTCATCGTCATTCGGCTCGACATATTAAATTCCACTATTACTTATTAAAATGCATAGGAATATTAATTTATTAAACCATATTAGAACATATTGCGATAGAATATACAAGATTGTGAACTAATATAAATTTAAAAATTATTCTTAGATAATGACTATAAAAATGTAATAATAATTCAAATAAGATTGAAACATATGATTTTATGTTGCATTTTGAAGATAAATACATATAATATGTAAAATGTTCTTTCTATTTTATTGGTTATAGTTATTAATCTCTTTTGTATTACATGTGCGGAATGGAATCTGGAGATCTGTTTAAGCAATACATAATATATCATATTACGTTATATATAACGACTATTTCAGAAATTTATCATCGACTTAGTCTATGAAAGGTAAAACTATCCTCATAGCGTAGAATGAAACAGTATCTAGGAACTGTAATTAAACTCATTCTGAGATTTTCATTTTATATAAAGATTTAACATCGCATCAACACAACAGCCATGCCATTAGCGACTGGATCTTGTGTGTTTGGCGTTCATATTTTATAGTATAGATTTGAGTCGGTCAGGGATTCAATGGTATTTTTTGTATGTTTGTGGATGATCATAGCACTGTCCGGATTAATCTCGTGTTGACACCTTTGCAGTTCAAACCTTCCTTATTCGTATAGGAGATACTATACTGTTACGGAGATGAATGGGGTATGACAGCTGTAATAGGATAGTTCCGCTTTTGAGTAAGTGTTTATGCGTGATTCTAGTCTGTCCTGTGTCCTCAGAACAGACAGTATTTTCTCCTTCTTGTTCACGTTGCAGTTCAGGATTTGTTGGTAAAAATCCTTGACTGTGCTATGGATTCTTACTCTGTTAGATGCGATCCACAACCGCTTACATTCTTCTCTGATATTGAATTCTGCATAGTTTACGAATCCCTAATAAGCGATAGGGACCTCTGCTCCATTTGGAGGAAAGAATTGTTTCTTTAGAGTTAGTGTCTGCTTTTTCATTGCCGATAGTTCCTTGATGAGAGAATACCCAGATAATGGTATATTTTTGTTCACATTAACGAGCTAGGAATAAATTGTAAATATATTTTTGATGATATCATTTTTGTTTCTTTTGACTGAATTTGGCAATCTCTGAATTACACTCATGAAGTTTGTGTAGATAGCGCGATCTTGAAGGTCGTTCTTTTAGATAAGTTTTTGAGCATCGTGGATTGTGTACTCTTTGACTTAGACAATAGACGTCTGAATAGGAAAGTTTTATTTTAAGGCATCTGCTTAAATTTTATTGTAGTGCCTATATTTGCTATTGAGTTTTAAGGATTTGGCCTTAAGTTTGTGTCTACACTTTTGATTCTTTGCAGAGTCAGCAAGATCTAAATTGAGGCTTTTGATGGTTCAAGGGGTTAATTTTTCTTGTTTGCGTTTGGTGGCGGATGTTTTTTTTTATTATAGTTATGAATAAATTTGTTGATATATGGTCTGTAAATATGGCTTCCAAGTAACAAAGTGGTCTTTTTGTTTTAGCTCTAGTAGTTGGCAAATCAATTGTATCTAATGGGTCGACAGTGTTTCTCTTTTCTTTATATATTAACGATGACGTTTGATTTTTTATTAACAATGCTGGCGCTTGGTTAGGCGTTGTTATGTTTTCGTTGCTATAAGTCAATTGGAGATGTTTATACAATTTGATATTCATGGGAACAAAATTAAAGAAATGGGGTCTACATAGAAAGTTATTTCATCCACTAAGAATTATAGAAAATATTCCACGTTCAATATCTTGTATATTTTTGTGTACTATATGTAACCTGTGAAATTTTGCACCTTTAAATTTATTACAGATGCATAAAAATCCGCAGTCTAGCCACAGGGATATTATTCCAGGACATGTCCCTGTTATTTGTACAGGGTGCGTCGCGGGAAACGGACGATTTTCAAATGAATATTACGAAGCAGGTAGTGGGGGTAGGGGCTTAAGTGGGGCAGGGCATATAACGCGTCAAGTCATGCTATTTCATTTGTTATCATGTCGCTATGGACATTAAAGCATCGAGATTTGTATACGATAGTTTCGCAAAAAGTGGCGAGTCGGTTATTGAAACTCAGCGACTCTCGTTGCCGTTTCAATATTGGTCGTTATGGGGACATTCGCAAATCACAATACCATCTCAAAGTAGGTCACATTTTTTCGAACAAGAGGAACAGTAATGAAGAAGAAACCACCTAGTCCTGTAGCAACTGCAAGGACACTGAAGAACGTGAAAAGAGTGGAAGAAGTCGTCATAAGGAGTCCAACTTGTTCTGCTCGGCGACATGCTGCTGAATTGAGTAATGAGCAAATAGGAAAAGGATTATCAGTAACATTGAGTCTCCGCCGAGCTAATGCTCGAAGTTATCGAAGAACGCGAGGACGCGACCATCATGATGAGTGATGAAGTAGATTTTACATTCAGTAAATAAACAGAACTTACGGTAGTGGGCTCCACAAAATCCATATGAAGTGAATGAAACACCATTGTACCACCCAAAAGTGACGGTTTTGGTGTGCTATTGGTGGATTTGGCAACATTGGCTCGTACTTTTTTTGAGAAAAACGGAATCGCCACGACCGTAAACTCGGCTCAATCAATATGACCAACAATTTCTTGAAACCAGAACTGCAGAGGTGAAGGATTAACAAACAAAATGATTTCAACAAGGTGGGACCACCGTTTATGAGGCAGGGCCTCAATGGCTGTTCTTCTAAAATTTAAAGCTTAATGTTTAAAATTAGAGTTCTATTCTAAAATGGCATGTAATAACGTATCATTTCGTAACAATAAATTAATTTTACGCTAAAAATTAACGAAGGAATGTTTATTTAAAAATCGTTCGTTTCTCATGACGCCTCCTGTGTAAGAAACAATTTCGTTCGTTCGTTCCTTCGTTCGTTCGTTCCTTCGTTCGTTCGTTCGTTCGTTCGTTCCTTCGTTCGTTCGTTCGTTCCTTCCTTCTTTCGTTCGTTCTTTCGTTCCTTCGTTCGTTCGTTCCTTCGTTTTTTCGTTCCTTCGTTCGTTCGTTCCTTCGTTCGTTCATTCCTTCGTTCGTTCGTTCCTTCGTTGTTAATCATTTTGAGTCGCGTCAACTGCCGAAATTATTAGCGACTGTTTTTGGTACAATGAGCTTTTGTGGAATCAATTTTAGGTGAATTCCGAACCATCGCACCGCACTGAAATAAGTATTGTATAACTACGAATGAATCGAAATGCCAGTCGAAAATCGACTGGGAAAAATCAACTCGCAAATCTTTGGTCATGAATCCCAGTCCCAGCTAACTTAATCAGTGTGATTTTAAGAAACAATTTAATTTATTTATTGTGATGAAAATTCAATAGGGTGTGTCTTCTAGGAATATATATTACGAACAAGCCTTTAATAATCTTTTTAATATCGTCTCGAGTTTAGGATGTACAAATACTCAAAATCAGACATTCCTGCTTTCAAAAGGGTTATTCGCGAACAGAGTCGAATGTTGTTCTTTTTAAATATATTTCCAACATTAGAAATTTTAAGGTAGGCGTTGGACAGAATACCACATTGTTCTGACTGTATTGGTCTTATTTCAATTTCAATATCGTTTATTGTTATTGTTTTTTATTTAGTGGTTAAGAATGTAACGATTTCTTTTTATCCAGGTAGATACAGATTCTGACGTTTGAAATTCTGGATATAAATCTGATTGTCTTGGGACCTCGGATATTTCTTAATGTTGAAACCGTCCATCGATTTAAGAACAATAGTTTGGTCTTTGGCAGGAATGGATTTAAATTTTACAATGCTCGCATAGGATTTTATTGATTCCGTGAGATTAGTACATTCTGAGATTCTTTTCGTGGTGTTTGAGGAAGCCAGCGTCCGGTACTAAAACATTTCAGTTATTGTTAGTTGCTGTATCTTTGTAGACAGCATGTTGCTATATAATATCGAATATGTGGGAATGGGATTGGCCGTCATGTCAGCACTAACATAATACGGCACAAACACCAATACCATTACCACTATAGCTTTCCATTACCACTATGTTGCTGCGATTTAGCACACATGTTTAAAAGTTTGTTAACAGAACACATATCAATATTAGCATTCCGACAGCTCGGGTGCGACTGTTCATTCATTTTCTTTTCTTCTTTGTTCTTTTATATAGATTTTAACGTCGCATTAACTGCACCTAATTTTATTTAAACTTTAATGCATATTTATCGTCATATTTATAGAATACATATGAACCTAAAACTCAATTAGTTGAATGCCCAATATATACATCTATTAAAAATTGTAGGTATTATATTAAATAAAATAAATAAGCATAAGAGATATGCATAATTACATAGCTATTACTCATAAGTCAGAATAAAAATTTGAATAAAAGATTGTATGATTCATAAACAAATACAATGTAAAATTTGCAGAGACTGTAATATCATAAAGAATAAGGAAAAGCATAAATAGGTATTAGGAGAAATATTTGAAATAACCTTTTATTCGCTAATTTTAGATAAAATGTATTGTACTCGACGAGACCCACTGAATGCATTTTTTCAGCATGATATTGTAGTTGATAGCAAAGCAGTTCAGTGATCTACTACATGACATTGACCGGCTAACAGCGAATCCTTGAAATTTTATTTTTAGCAAAGAAACGAGAAGGTATTTGTGAAATCTTACTAGCAGAAATGTTAAAATAATTAAGAATATAGTATGACAGGAAAGGAGAACAATATTTTTCTTGCTATTCATTGTGCGAAATTTAATTATATTATTGAAAATTTTTAACATAATTTATGATTTGTAAATGATATTATCATACTATACGTATAATATTCTTATGTTATCTTATTCAAGAACAATAAAAGATTACTATACATTAATCACTTTGCATTAGTATTTAAGACATTATAATAATGTACAGAATAACAGAAGTATGATGTAGAGTAAAACGTGTTAAAAATTAGAAATCAATGAATAAGGAACTTTGATTAAGCAACAATAACCTTAAATTCACTTGGTAACACGTGGAATTAACATCTTCCTGTTAATGAAGTAAGCCAAGATCAACTTTACTTAGATCAACTACTTAGATCAACAATATAATAAACGCAACTTTATTAGACAAATTTAATATTTATTATTAGTTTGAATGTATTATTAATTATAATATTATCTACGGAATGCTATATTTTGATTTATTAGTGCAAATGTTGCAAAAATTCTAGCATATAGTTAACAAAAATATTGGCATTGGATAACAAATGATGTCAAAAATAACACACATAATACAAAGATATTAATTCGAATAAAAGAAGTTTTGTTTTATTTTCAGTCCCCCCTTTTTTTTAATGAAGTACCTAAGATTTCTTCTCGTATTCGAATAAAGCGTCAAATTATACATAAAAAAGGTATTATACGTGACGGGGTCTAGAATTAATAATTACTGAAATATTCTCAAATTAACCATTTAAAAAAAATATGCACTATTGGGCTATAAAATTTGAAAGTTTCGTGCGATATAATTAGTTACTAAATCACCAAGCTTAATGTGTACAACAGCCATCATTCTGATGTCATATTTTCGAACATATTAAAGACAGCATATTTTTTAGTAATGCTTCAGACAGAAAAGTGAAGTATGTTTGACCTGTTAACGATCTATTAATAAAGTGCGTTGCAATGATCTAGCGACTACGTGCAGATTGCACCGATGTTGGTGGTCGATTTCACGAAGTAAATAAAGATATTCTGTTGCCCAATACAACATATTTTTTAAAATGATTAATTCGAGAATATTCTCGTAATATTGGAGAATAATCTCATTAATTAGTACTTATTAATTTTAGTCACTATCTTATATAATATCTTTTTACGTAAAATTTGATACTTTCGGAATTTCGAGTGGCCGTCCATTTATAGCACGGACAGGCCTATTTCCTTCTTTAGGAAATTCCGAATTACGTGTCCTCCCTGAGCTGTGAACCTAATGACTCTGAGGTTAGGTAAAAGACTCCGGGAAAATCCCAACCGGAAAGGCACGAGAGACAGATGAAACCCAACGATTAGTAGGGAGAATCAGCAACTTAAGATTTCAGTTCATCATCAGACATCGTACCGTACGGGTGAGATATTTCACTCCCAACAAGATCTTACCATCGCCGTGTTCATAACATTAAACTTTACTTTTATACAACAAGTGCAAATACAGTGCTAGATTACTCTAATACTCGATCTATTAAACCTTCTCCACCTTGAGCGTTAATTCATTCGATATCGTACACGATATCGACCGATCGGTTTGACCTGACCGGTTGCTCTTTAGTCGAGAAATCGCAACAATGCTTTATCTGAATTTAAGAATGGGTATACCATTTACGAAAGTAAAACGAAGTAAAAACAAATTATTTGCAATACTGCATATCGAAAACCATGCGAGTTTTGTTTAAAACATTTTATTGTACAACATATAATTTACGAGTTATTCGAAGTCTTCATCTACGAGACTCATGCTGTACGTTTGATTACATTCTATAAATTTTACTTTCCTTCTAAGTATTTAAGCTAAAATATCAGAACTTTATAAAGTCGAAAACTAATAAATCTCTTCAAAGGACATAAGTTACTTAGCAAAATAATGCGCTATGTATTCTAAATGGAGCACGATATTCTTCGATACATTTTATAAACGGACCTTTATTTTCCTTTCAAATCCGTGAATTAAAACATTTGAGTTTTGTAAAATAGAAATGAATAAGAATTTACTCTATTTCACTGAAAAATTTAATCTAATTAATAACAAAAGAATCCACTACATATTCCAGAAGGATCAAAAAACGAAAGCATTTATCTTGAAACATCTCGAAAGTGCATTCGGCTAGATCTTCACATTTTCACCATATGCAGCGAACGATAAAACAAATTCTTTTTCTTTCGGCGATACCGATACGGTCAAATACTTTTGCAATAATTTACATAACCTGATTAAATGCACGCGTCGCGCGCGTAAAGCGAGCTCGTTAATCAAACACTCGACTCAAATAGCAGTTTCACGCCTGCAACCGTGCAGAACATGTACATAAGTTCGCTTTGTGCACTTTTCTCGCTTACCGTGCTTTATGAGTCGCTCTTTTACAAATCCAGCTTTATTTATGCTTATTACATCGTGGTTGGCGGTAAATTCGACTGGTACAATGAATTCGTTTGAACGATCACCAGCGTTTTCCTCTCTTTCGGTTTTTACGCAACTACATGCAGAAACAGCTTTAAATGTTCGCTATCTTCATACTCTTTTTGTTGTACACTAGATTTTGTTTTAATATTTGACTCTGTTGAATATTTAAATCGCGGAATGTGAAGATAATTATAGTAATGGTAAGATTAAAAGAAAATTTAAACTACATGTATAGTTTGAAATTGGAAAATGAAGTTATTATATCGTAGCAAAGGGTGGGACAATGACTTTGAGTGTATAAAAGTCACCTCGACTGGAGAGTTTTCTCGAGATATAAACCTTTTCTTAGAGATGTAAAGAAACTTTATTTACCAACGTTGTACGGTATAGAGAGAGAGAGAGACGTAATATAGGTTATACATATACATATAAGTGCTATGAGAGACAAATGTACATATGTAAGTGTTACATTATTTGTTAAATCAATTGCCTAGTCTTAGTACTACCAGAAAATAATCACTAGTTCATATAAAAGAACAAATAAACAAAAATAAGTGAAAAGGGTAATATAATACTAATAAAAATTATATAACAAAGATAATATCACATTATAAACAAAGTATACCTTGCCATATATAATAAAGGTAATAATTAGAGCATTCTTACACAATTGAATCAGTAGTATCACTCGTATTAGTGAAATTTTATGAGTTACAAATTTTAAGCTGTCAATAGTAATAAATTCTCTTAAACAGAGTGAACCACCAAACGTGATCAGCTTGAATTATTTTGTTGTTAGTGGGCCGATAGAAATATTTTTAGGATAGAACATGGTTCAAAGAAAGCTTTAGGATCATTAGATTTCAAGATCACATTTTTATGGATAAGTCTATAGTTTTTATACACTTATCTCTTACTGGATATTGAAACGAATTCGCCAAAAATCATGACAAATATCTTTTTCCTATCTGAATCGAGGAAATATTAAAAAATATCTTCCAATCAGCCTACTAACAATCTATATATGTAATCATAAAACTTCTTCTTGTTATAAATATATACATATATAAGATGAAACACAAAACATGATCAGCTTAGATTATTCCTTAGACTATATACAGGGTGGTTGGTAACTGGTGGTACAAGCGGAAAGGGGTGATTCTATGCGAAAAAAGAAGTCGAAAATATAGAATAAACATTTTTCGTTTGAGGCTTTGTTTTTGAGAAAATCGACTTTGAATTTTCGCTCGGTACGCGTGCACTTTATCACGTCTCGTTATAACGGATCTTACTGTAGATCGTTGTCTCGATGGAAAAATAAAAAAAAAATTTTTTTTTTAATTTTTATTCTATATTTTCGACTTCTTTTTTCGCGTAGAATCACCCCTTTCCACTTGTATCACCAGTTACCAACCACTCTCTATATGTACAAAACAAGTGAAGTTTTGTAAATAAATTTTGCAAATTTCGCATTATATGGTTATTCTTCTCTAAACATGAAATTATATAAGAAATGTTTATGGCCTACTACTTGTTACATCAATTCACTAATAATAGCTAAAAAATTATTGTGCAAGAGGTGCAAATTATAAATACTTAATGTAGGAATGTAGGATAAAGGTATAACATGTAATTTAAAAATGCTCATGTACAATGATTTAATTGGAAAACATGACTAAATTGATTATCTTTAAACAGAATTGTCTTCAAACTGAAACATTTCTTGTATAGAGAGTAAAAAAGGTATTTGTCACCATCCCGTAGCATTGTTTTACACCCCTGATCGATGGAAATCTGTAGAAAAGGTTGCATAAAAATATAGGAAGATATGAGAGGAAATGGAATATACGTAATATATGGAACTGAAGGAAACGATTGGAGTAAAACTTGTTCAGTGTTTAATAAGTATGCTTTAGAAAATTGAATAAAGATGATTCATGCATCGTAATTAACAACCAGTAAGTTTTCAATATACTTTGTTTTTATGTATACACATATCTATGGTATAGAATACCACTACATGTTAACAATATTTTCACAGTAGTTAACTGTGTCAGTAGAATGAAATAAAATTATGCTACAATAACGTATTCTATTATCAATTTCGTATATCAGAAAGGTAACCAAAATTCCAAACAAACTACTTACGTAATTCACGTAATTCAAAATTCCACAAATATTAGAATAGATTCTAAACTTTAACAACATAATCTGCTAAAAATTCCGCGAATTAAAAAGATTACTAAACGAAGATATTGATGTGACAATCACTAATTCCAAAGCAAATTCTATGTTTCAATTATGTAGGAATTGCTCATTCCCCGACTTAAATCAACGTGAACGAATGCAGTAATTATTTTCAGATGACATCGATAATTATTTTAAAACGGTTAATAGTCACGTTGATGGTGATTTAAATAAGTGATCGAACACGCATTACTCGGCAGCGGCTGATCGTAGAGGCCCATCGTTATTAATACTTCATCCATAGCTACGAATTGAAAAGCGGTTGAACGACAATTCGCTGCAATCGGATTAATTTGTTGGTCGCAGTGCAGCATCGAATACGAAGAATTGATAATCTTGTAATCGCATGAACTGTTAGTGATGTCGTATACGCGATATGTTAGCTATTTTTCTTTCATTTTCATTTAAAGCAAAATTATCTACGCACTCGCGTACATTCAACATAGTATGATTTAGGCGTTCCGTTTAAACGAGATTTGTTGTTATCGGCTATGATACGACATTAATTTTTATATTAATGGCCACACTGCGAATATTTATGCAAATTCATGTTTTTATGAAAATAATAAAAAGAATGAAATCTAAGTAGAAATTTTGCCTGTTATAATATTTAATAATATAACGACTGCTATGTTTTGAATATTTTATACATTTTTCTTTCAAATATCAACACACTTTTTCTTTCTTCAATTTTATATCACCGTGCTATTTTAGACAATTAAATGCCAGTGATGGACATAAATGGTAGTTTTTCTTATTTTTGTAACAAATCTTTTTTATTTAGCGTATTAATGACTATTTAATGTTAATGAAGTTGACAATACAAGTATTTGATTTCAGGATCATATTCTTTTCTATGTAGCATTGTATAAATCCTTTAATAAATGATTTGTTATGATATGTGATAATATAATGTAAAACCATAATTTGTATAATTTTATGTATAGTACATTAACGAGCTAAACTGATTACTTTTATTTTTTTTTTTTTATTTTAGAAGTAAAATACATGATTTAGTTGTTTAATTTTTCAAGAACAAAACGATTAACATCGATCAGTGTAATGTGGCTTCTGTGTGATTTTCCCATATAAAATATGATATAATGGACATCAGGGAAACAATTGAAATTTATTATTTTTCCAAATTTGAAATTCACACAAGATAACGATTCAAAACATTCAACAAAGATCTGTGAAAGTAATTTGTATGAGTTATAGAAAAATAATGATTAATATCTATTAAAATAAGAATTAATATCTAATAATTATATTCCAATCTACTATACTAATCTAAACCACACTAGAAAGATTTATGATGAATTAGATCTGGATCTGACTTATGAAATTGCGAGCACCACATACGTGAACATAATACTAGAACAAATAATAACGATAACGGAAGACTTGATAATACACAGTAAAAATTCTTACTTTTTATTGTTATATATCTTATCGTAGATATAAAATTGTTCAAATAACATACATTTCATAAATATAAAATAATAGTTATAGATAGAAGCAGTTAAAGAATTCAAAATTCCCAAAAACTCAACCGGCGTTAGAATACCTTGGACACATTATCACACACGAAGGAATAAAACCAAACCCGAAAAAGATAGAAGCAGTCAAACAATTCAAAATTCCCAAAAACCCAACACATAATATTTTTACAATCCTTGAAGTGGCATTACATATATTTCTATACATGTAATGCTGTTTTAATGATTGTAAAAATATGATATGCTATATATAAATATTATTTTATATTTATGAGATGTATGTTATTTGAACAATTATATATATAATATAGCACGAAAGTAGTACTTACAGCAAATATCAGGGTTCTAACTAAGCATATTTGGTTCACAATAAAAAGTTAATTATAGGCTGCGGGCAGTGTTTTAATAATTTAAAAAAGCCTTATATTGTATTGTATATATGTATATAATATATAACACGATCTTTTTTAAATTATTACTTTTATTATATATTATTACATATTCATATATACTCATATATATATATATATATATATAAAGCAACAATACAGAAACGTGGAAAATCTAGATGAAAATAAAGATTTAATTTTATTATACATATATAAAGAGATCTTTATCAATAACGATTACAAGTATCGGTTAATATCGAATATATAAAATATTTTATAATTCATGGTTCCAAAAGATATAACAATTCTTCATTTAGCGATTTCCTAATATTTTTTAAAATTTACACCGCCATTCATAAGACACGAGATACTTACAGTTAGCACATTTAAGATAGACATAAGTAAATACATCATAATTAGAAAATGATGTTACTAAGTATCACCTATTAAATATTATAAAAGATATCTTAATAAATATATAGATATAATATATTTCTATATATTTTATATATTCTATATATTTATGTTGTTATAGATAGCTTAATAAAAGCTTATGTTAAAAATTAGCACGTATCTCATGATTTATGTCCGATAACGTATCTTATTTTTCATAAGTGTTTCAATACCTATAAATGAGGATGTAAATTTTCTTAATTAGGTTTATTTGACTTTTATTGGATGGCATTCCTAGCTCCGCGGCAGTCAGGTGAATTGTGTCATATGGAAATTCCCCGCGCGTTTCAGCACAACAATGAATTATAATATATCAGACGAATATTAAGCACTTACATATGTACGTAGCTTCTACGTCTGTATATGAGAAAGCTTATCTGGAATTGATGTAAAAACAGAGCACGGAGAAGAGAGAAAAGTGAACAGGATAGTCAGAATGGATGAAAGAAAAAGAGAAAACTAGAGAAAGAGAACGGCTGAAAACAGTAGGAAAAGGTTTTTACGAGAGTATAAAAGAAGACGGAAAAAGGAAGAAAGGAGACAAGTCTAGAGCATCCAAGACAAATAGAAAACTTTTTTCTTTTTCCTATTCTCTGTTTATACAAGATTTTAATTTTATCTTAATTTCAATAATAAATTGACGAAAAGATGCGGAGATTACTAGTCAGAAATGAAAAAACACAAACTTTGCATTGAATTCTGAGAAACGTTTAATGGTACAATAACTATGATTAATAGGGTTTCTTAGATCAATATGGACAAGGACATAACCGCGGAGAAGTAAAAGATACGCATTGATGAATGCAATCACATGATAGACAGTAAATTATTTAAATGCACTTAGGAATTGTTGGGAATATGAACGACTGTCGTATTGCAATATGTATTAAGTAACCCAGATGACAGAATCTACAAAACATTTAAGAGTATACTAAATCATAAAGAATTCAACAGATATTTGTAAAATTTTAACGAAGTTACATTACCCTGTTTTATTAATAGGTTAATTGGTTGTTAGTAGGTTCCGAACGTTTTGTTTGTCACATTTTTTATTATTTTTTAATTTTATTATTTTATTTTATTTTTATAGAATTTTATAATTTTATAATTTTTATTAACATAGGATATTATTTTAAAAGTAAATGTCTAATCGTTCGACTTTTAAACATTTTTTTATTATGTATTTATGATTGTGCCAGAAGATTTTCTTTTATTATTGTTTCGTGATTTATAAAAATACTTATATTATACCTGTAAACTCACTATTCGTTGTTCATCTTAGTCATCTAAATCAGCATAAAAGTTTAATTAATAATGAGAATTTAATTTACGTGTATAAAAATCACTCGACTTCTTCATTAGGCTTTAGATAAATCTGGCAACATTTGTGAAATGTAATATTGTTTAAAAATACTATTATATATATTTTCAAATTTCATTTTAATCGTTTAAGCGACGAGTCTATTATGATAAATTAAATAATGGATATTTCACTACAAAAATTTATTACTATCCCGCTAAAGATATAAGTGTAAAAGAATATTTTGAACTACTTATTGCTAGTATTTAGAAACATCTAATAGTAAGACGTATAGAAAAATTAGATTTCTTAACCTGTAGTGTCATAATTGCTTTTAAACATATTGCTGTAACAGGTAATAAAACGTAAACTATATGTGTTCAATAACATCCTTGGAAATTATGACATAAATATTAAGTGATCAAGATGTTTATTATAATACTATCAACAAGTGTGAAAAATTAATATGACAATGATTATAACTGATTATTCAACTTTTCTCTACTGTGAACAGTGTCTCTTCTTAAACACGCAGAAAGCTATGAAATGTTCTCATACATTTTAAGTAATATCACCAATAAATAATACTTTCGTAAAAAGAATAATTTGAAAAAAGGAAAAAAATTATAAATAATAAAAATAAAGTAAAACTCCCTACAATTTCAATTGAATGAAACAGAAGTCTGGACATTGATTAGCTAACATGCTGTAGCATGCAAACTTCCCGTCGCTTGTCCGATGCAATCATGAGGTTTCGGTTCAAGGGTGCACCATGTAAATACGCAGCGAAGAAAAAATGAAAAAGAACGAGAATGATCGAACACAGTGACTCGATGACATACGCCGAGAGCCGGAGTCTTTAAGGTGCAAGGTCGATTTACGCTGGCAATTGTGGTTGACATTGCATCGGCGTGATCCGCAGTTGAATGCGATTTCGCTCGACCGTGTATCGATCATTTCGCTTGGCATCCACTGAAACGTACGCCATAATTACAATTCGAGTATAAGCGAAAATAGAATGCGAAAATAGAATTTTATATCGGAGAAATGTATCCTTTGGCTGTAAATTATAATAGTCCAAGAAAGTTGAAACGTTACTACAATCGGATTAAAAATGTGAACTTTTTCACAGAAACCTACAATTTTATCTTTTCACATTCGATGTTACGTATACGTAACATTATACTTTAAAAAGTTATTGATTGTTTAAATGATAGATGTATTTGTTTTTAATAAAATTAGTTTTTCTCATATTTTAGTGCATTATGTCTTTTAAAAAAAAAAATTACTTAAGAAACTATAGTTTCTGTTATTAGTAATATTATAAAAAACAACATTTTTCTTAAACTCGTAAGAAACTTGATTTTGGAAGAGTTAAATAAAATACTTAGTGTTGCAAATGTTTCTTCCAAAAATGGGTTGAGTACAGGAAACGATATTAAATAATATGTATTCCAGCTCGTTCATCTATTTACCAAGTTTTACAAAATTCTAATCTGAAAATTTAAGACACTACCAAAAAATTCATGTACTTTGCTTATGCAACTTTGTAAATGCTTGTATATATAGCTGAAATAAAATTTGTGTGGCATTTGAGATATTTAATTTAAAAAATAATATTCGTATTTATTTAGGCTTTGTTATGAATTTTAAAATCTTCATAAATGTACATAACAATATATTTTAATGGTTAGAGACACGTGGTTAAAGATTTTCCCATTAAAGTTTTACTTTATTGTCAGTTTGAGGGCTTCAAATAATGACGTGTAATTGTCATCCATACTCTTCATAAGCTTGGCCATTTAATATAATAGTAATCACATGTGACATAATTCGCAATTATTATTCGTTTACCTTATACATAGATATAGATAAGATTAGATACCTTACCTTACCTTATACCTTATTACCTTATACATAGATATAGATAACATAAGATTAAAAAAAAAAGAAAATGAGAACCGTAGAAGTGAAGTGTAAAATATGGAATATTTTATGAAATAATCATTTATTTCTAATTTATCTATTTTGCAAACTCTCATTAAAGAAGTTTATTTCCGTTAATGTGTATGCAGTTTGGAAAAATCTTTTGGAAAGTAGCTCGATCATAATTTTCCATTTTGTTAACAAACTTGTTACTATTAATGGATACATTGAATTTAGCATTGATAACTTCTACTTTATAATTTATAAGATTTCATTAGTAATATTTAATAATATTAGTTTAATGGTAAAAAGAAGGACCTAGTCATTGATCAAGTGGCAGTATAATTACAAAGGTGGTTACAATTTCATTGTAAAGGTAACTATATTAACACTCTAATCGTAAAATTTAATCGCAAAAATAATTAACACAGTATTAATATTCTTAGCGTATACAATGATTTTATTCAAATTGTATATTGTAAATTAATCATGATACGATATTAGCTCATTGTTTTTTCTCTTCATCACATCTAATATAGTAGCATTCTAGGTTAGAATTTGAATGCATAAACCAATCCACTACTGTTATAATTATTCTTCGAAATAATAAATTTTAGCTTTTTGGTATCATAATTGGCATACAAAATTATTTTTGAATTCATAAATATTTCACTGATCTAGAATAAAAATAATATTATGTATCTCTTTGCAATTTTTTATTACTATTCTTAAACGACCTTAACATTTTCGTGTTGCAACGTTATATTGCGTTACAAGTTATAATGCATTATTGTAGATTCTTGTACTCTGCAAAAATATACTCAATGTTCTTGGATCAAAGAAAGGAAACCTTGAAATAAGTATATGCTGTGTTTTAACAGTTGTTAACATTTTATTAAACATCCATTATGCCGATACGAAAATTTAAATTTTTTCCTGGATGTGATGTTAACAAGCGAGTTTAAATTTAGGGTTTTGAAATTCATAACGGTGCTCTAACACTATATGTCATAAAACGGTTGAATTAAAATACAGAATAAAATCTTGTGTATATCCCTTCCTCCAACACAGATATCCAAAATCTATTAATATTATTACATATATAATTACTACCTTAAATAGTACTTGTATATTGAGCACTTCACATTAACATTGCGACGCTTTTTATTACACAATAACTCTTTTAATATTGGACCAAACATGTCTTGAGTCTTTTATATAAGTTATACGATTTAGTATATTAGGTGACGCCTAAACAAACATTTTGAAAAATTGCAACTAGTCGGAATCGCGAAGAAAATAGTGGAGATCGCTTTTTACGATTTTTTAATTTGAACCTATGAAGAAAATTGATACAATATGTTTTGTAGATTTATGTCAATTATGTACATGCTAAAAATTTTGTCGAAGTCAATTAAAAAAATTGGTTAAAAGAATTGTAAAAATCACAGTTATTCGCGATTTTCAGCCTATAATTATAATAAATCTAAAGATTCTTAACTTAGTTCAGATTAATAATCTTTCCATAGACAAAAGTTATAATTTTGTTATTTACGAGTAGAAATCTTAGCTAGGCAACAATCTGAAATAGAAAAGTTGGGAAGGAAGGAAGTCTAGATAGTTTAATTCGTAGTGTGAAGATCTGATAAGTAAAAGTTCTGGGTTCAAATCTTAGTCAAGAAATGCCGCGAGTTCATGTCTTTCCTTGGTACTCCAAATTTTAATTAGAACACGGAATGCTTGAAATCCTGTTTCACTCAATAATGAACGGCGTATCATGAATTTACAGGAATGCCAAGTGAGAACGAATGGACGTGAATTATGGAACTAAGGGATAATTTTAAAGTTATCTGATCTTGCCTTTGTACTTCGTCAAAAGGAATCGGAAACAAAAAATGCTTCTAATTATTTGGAAATAATCATTAGTTCTGGTAGTACTTGTTAGAAATATACGAAATTTATAATCATTTTAATTAATTTTATGTAAACTAAAAATTATAACGGCCAATAATATAAAAATTAAAATAATTGGAAGGATATCATCTAAATGTACCACTCCCATTCAATGAATATGAAATAGTTGTTGAAAGAATATTTGGCACTATTTTCATCTAATTCTATAGGATGAAAACTACTTTCGAGATTGAAAAATAGATTACATTTTTCAGAATATCTAAATATACTTACTTGAAACTATATCTTCAATCTGAATTATATTGAAATCATTTTTTTTCTGGAATAAGTTACGAACTAAGAGATGCAAAGATATGTTTTCTGTTATAATTGTATATTGTTGAATAGAGAATGAAATTACATAAAACATGTAGAATTATTTAGTAATTTTTCTTGCTATATATTAATCCATTTCTCCATATAAACTATATGTATATATTGTAATTGTATAGGTGAATTAAAGTGAAGTATACGTGTTATTAGAATAATTTTTGTTATATTAGAAATATCGCTTCACAAAATACAGATGGTAGTACAGATGTAGTTTACAAACTATAAATAGTGTGGTCGGAGCAATATTTTCCAACTTTGTATTGAAAAATAAATTTACTAACAAGGCGTGTACAAATATCAAAAAACAAAAAATTTTATTAGAATTTGTATTTTATATTATTCGTCAAATTCCTTACTTCTTGCAATATTTTAAAAAAATGTTTAAACATAATAACCAAATTATGTGACAATTACGTCAAATACCTTGATTCAATTTAACAAATATTATTTTACGAACTCCAAAATAAATGAATTAATTTGTAATCAATAAAAACTACTAATTCAAATAAAAGTCACGTAAATATTAAAAAAAGATTAAAAAAGATTAATAAAAAGCAATTGTAGAATTTTACTTAGTTAATTTTTCTTATTATAATCAATATTACTCTATTATTAATATACATATATACTGTATGTATAAATGTCTTAATGTACTAATGTCTTCTGTTACATTATGCACCAATAAAAATTAACGAATTTACCTGTTGAAGTTTGTCAATGATTATCAGGGATTCCAGGTACCTAATGTCATTTACGTCAAATATACTTTGCAGGAAGAAACATACATTAGTAACGTTTACGAAGCGCTAATATTTTCCCAATTATATATATGGAGCATAATAATAAGAGTGAAATTTATAGATTTGCCGTATATGATGAAATTGCATCATCAAAAGCAACTTGTAGGCAAGTTACCTATCGGTAAAATTCACGAGGTGGTTGAGTAGTATGTATGTGCCAAAATTTAATTAGATTGCAAATTCTAGATGATTACATAAAAGTATGAAATATATGAAAATAAAGGAATATATATATTAACATGGATATTTTTCTTTTTAAAAGTGACAACAGAATGCTAAACATTTTATATACATTTTATACATTTAGAATATTATGAAATTAGCTCCGTTTTGGAAGAAACCTATAAAGAAAAAAGAAAGAAATACGAAAATAATTTGATGGCTGACATTTCAAATATCAAATATATTTTATGAATTGTCAATAAATAAATTATAAATAAAATGTGGATATTTACTTATAAATATATTTGCTAACTAATAATAAATGTCTGAAAATTCGGACCTTAGCTGAAAAGCTGGGCTTAGACCCGTAGATTCTTATACCTTTAAAATGATTTTAAGAATACTGTAGACCAACATCTACATTTTTCATTAGAAGTGCAATTATTATTTTCATATTAATAAGGAATATCATTATCCTATACATATTGTACATAGGTACATAACAAGTTAGAGATAATGTACATTATTCAATTATTAATTAGTTAAATGATAAACGTATTCGTTTTCAATAGAACAGCTCTAATCTAAAAAAATTTCTTTATAAAAATGTCACGAAAAGATATGTTTCCATTTTTAATAATTAATAAAAGGAAGACTTTTCTCGCAATCTAAATATTTATTTAATCTTCGATGCTAAAGGAATTAAATTGTAGTAAAATGTAACGAAAGCTGTTAATTTTAACTAAAAGATTATCAATTTCGTTCAATATTAGCAGAAAATTATATTATGTTATGCAGCGGAAAAATAATAAAAATCATTACTTTTATTCAAACAGAGCTCAGAATTAAAGTTATTCCACTCTACTGTGACATGCAAAATTAATTAATCAATTAAATTCCTACAAACATCATTGTATTAAATACAATCTATCTTCAAACATACTAATATTGATTAGTATCGTTTCCTGTCACGAACATTCAGAATTCTCCTTCAGTATTAATTGATCGATGAACATGTATCAGATACACGGAAGGACAAGAATTACACGCACTGATTTGACGTGCAGACTGGCCCATCAAAGTAAACTCATAACTGCTAATTCCACACCAATTTATCCTTTCCGAATGACTGCAACTGTAATTACAATTTCTCAACAACGTATGAGTCGAGTGAATTCACAAATCAGATTCTCTAGGAGGCGCTGCTTATCGTTATAGGATCACCATTTCAATAATCAGGCTCAATGTATGTATAAACCATATAATTTCTATGTACATAGAAATTATACGTCCGAGAGACTTTTTTCATTTGAGTAATTTGTCTATTCGATCGTAAATATAACATGAATTGACACAAATGACTTAGAATTTAATATATTAAATGACTTGAATTAGATATATTATATTAATTGAAATTTGCCCATTTCGAATGTAGAAAATAAAGAACACTTTCCGAATATTTAGCGAGTAAGTGACCTAGGAAACTAAGCGTATTATAATTCCGTTCCGGAATGGATTACTCGCGGAGTTTCTCAATAAAATGAACGAAGATATGAATGTTTCTCGTTTTCTAAATTAAATAATTAATATGGGTTAATTGTATAACATAACAATATTTTGGATTAAGTTTCAGTTAATTTTGGCATATATTTTTTATTATTTAGGTAACTCATATCAAATTGAATAACATTTGCTTGAATCACACCTCTTATTCAGAATAAGAAGAAATTTCGTGGCCTCATCACTCATCAATCACTCATATCTATTGATCTACGATTTATATCTTTATGATAGAAACTTATTGTTAGATAGAGTTGAAATAGAAGAGAATTGTTCTCTGAAAAGATCTACTCACGACTATGCAAATATTATACATAAATAAAAATATATATATAAATATATACATAAATATTAGCATAAAAAGAAAGAGATAAGGATTGACCAACAATTAACTTTTCTTAAAAAGAAAACATGTTATGTATCAATGAGTGTTAAAAGCAGACAATTTAAATTTGGGCAATGAACGAGAAAGCCAAAGTCGCTCGTTCTTAGTACTATCCTGAATAAATCAAATGTATCAGTAACGCTACTCGATCTGCTTTTCGTACAACTGTTTCTATTTCTTCTCCCCTTATGACTACTTTTCAACTTTCTTGTCAAAGTAACACGGGGCGCGGTAGGAAGATGTCGCAAATGTACAATATCAGCTCTTAGCCATCTACTCCAATTCTAATTACAATAAATCCGATTTTAATTACGTGACCGACCAGACTGTGTAGTCGGGTCCACGTAGAGGGAATAAGCGAACAAGAGAGTCGAGAATGAGAAAAAAGAACTTCGTACTTGTCTAATGGACAGCTGGAGAAAAGAAAAGAAGGGAAAATTTTACAAAAGAGAAGATCTTTGCACAAATCGTTTCGTGGAAATTAAGTTTCCTTTATATTTCTCTTTTGTAAACGAATTTCATGGGAATATAATCTAGTATCTATATATAGAAATGTTATATTATAAATTAACAGAAAAAACAGTATGATAAACACAATATCGTTGCACTCTCACAAAATCGAATATAATATCGCGTTTCACGAATTCGCTTCTCACTAATTCTACGTCACAGCAACACGATGAACTTCTCTCGACCACGATTAATTCAACTCTGACAGCATTTATCACGCTCATTTTTCCCTTAACAAACCTTGGTAACGCTCACAACACTCCTTGACAATATTAACATATCTTGACAACGTTTATAAACAGTCAGCCACGTCTTTCCCTGACGACACACCATCCCACATATATATGCATATTTACTTAGGATGGTAGAAAACGCGTAGAATAGTCGATTCCGCTCGCCCGATTTGGCTATTTTACAAAGAATACTCGAATATATTAGGCGTCGCAGCCGTGAAATCATCGAAGCCCGCTAACCTGTGACGTAGCAAACAGGATGGTATAATTTATGACAACCTCAAGTGTCTTCGCTATCTTCTCCCTAGAACCGGAAATGGCGAAATCTGGGCGATCGCTAGAGCGTTTGAAACCTTGTTTTCTTACACTTTGGTGTTTCAGATTTATATTTATAACTGTGTATATGTGTTTAAACTGCTAAAGGTTTTTGAAAAATTATTAAAGTATTGAAATGGTAAACGATTTAATTTTTTTATCATATTTACAATATGTGTAGATGTATATTTGGCAAATTCATCGAATAGAGGTATAAGTGCCAAGAAATGAAAACTTGATGTTTTTCATAGGAAAGAATTTAATTTCACGCGAAAAATCTTATTAATTTCTCAAAGGTAATGTTAAGTGCCAGAATCTTTAAGGGATGACATATTAAATATTATAAAATATTACTATACATGCCAGAATAATTTATTTTAGATTTGAAGGCTATCGTAAGACTAGAAATCCACTGAGATTAAGCCAAACCAAGCTAAGTCAGTCTAAGCTGTGTTATTCTAAGCTAAATTGCCACAGTTCTCAACACGAATCCTTTACTACATCACTATACTTATCCACTATATACCTGTTTCAAAAAAGATATTTCACAATAAGCAACTGATCGGGAGGTGTGTTCCTTTTGGTTTGTAAGAGCAGGCAAAAACTGCCTCATCCTTGAGAAAGGGTCCTGAGGGTCTGATGCGTGATACGCACGGACCGCCAGAGTCATTACAATCGCAGCAAATGGCCCATTGTAATAGAAACAAGAACTTGATTTGGAGCTTTCTAACTTATGAATCATGGATCACAATTATATAAATTATTTAGTATATACAATTAGAATCTGCTACCTGTTACTTATTTATATATTTATTAAATTTACTTTTTTGTAGATTAAAATATTTAGTGATTAAATAAAAAAAAACTATTTTTTAGATCCTCGAATAATAGTCAAAAAACAAAAAATGTTTTAGATATATTAAAAAACATAAATAAAATCATTAAATTTTACATTTCCATCAAATATTGATAACCAAACACGTGTACATTTTCATCATTATGATATTATTTATCAATATGATATGTTAGTTGTGTATTTATTGTTTATGCTTCTTTTTATTCATCATCCGAATAAATTTTGCTTGCAATCGTAACAAGCTTATAAACTGATAATTAACAAGCAGAAACAGTAATATGATGAACAGCAGATAGTAACATGAACTAGGTGTGTGGAGGGGGAAAGACCGCTTGATGGACCCTTGTGAGGTCTCTGAAAAATTGCTCATAGCAATTCCGTGCTAATCCCAGCTAACTGGGTCTTCAAAAGACTTGAACTTGGCTTCAGTAGAAACCGTCCCATGTACTTGTACAGAATCAATTTTTCAAATAGTTGGACCAGTTTAGCTTGCCAATGGAAACGGTTCCATTTAAATACATTGAAACAAATTCCCTTGAAAGGGCTTAGCCTGTCAGAAAATCTCTAGTAAGATAAAGTAAAATAAAGTAAGATAAAGATATTCAGAAAGTATCTACTTGAATTGCAGTGACCAAAAGTCAAACAATTTGATTAATCAGGATGAACATAGAAATTTGAAAGGATACTTCACGTTATACTAATACAGTGATTTCAAATTGCTTGAATTCAGGTAATTTTGACTCATGTAAACTGTAAACAAAAATGTAAACATAATGTAAAATTAATAAACATTTATAAAACTAGTGTAGTATCATGGATGAGAGGCCTGGGAGGTGTTGTGCGGATTATAGCGGCATACAAGCGGTTGCTGAGCATGTACGTAGTGAGGCTAAGACAAAAGACAAGGGTCTGCTAGGGAACAATAAACGAATTAACAGCAGTACGAGTTAAGATGTCAGAGTGTGCAGATTGCGTTGATGAGAGTCGTCGATTAATTACTTAGTTGTGTTAATCATTATACGTCTGCTGTGATTAATTCATCTTTAACAAACATTGTTTTCTGTTCAATTAACATCTGTTCAATCTACTTATCATTAATAAACTAATTATAGTAGTTACGATACTACACTCGAATATAACTACGAATCACGAGATATATGCTTTGTACAATTATCGAAGAAGATAAACGTTAAAAAATACATCTAGCGACGCAAATATTTAGTTTCATTGACAAATTTTATAAGAATACTCAACAGGGTATCTCCATTCAGAGCTCTCGATTTTAGAGAATTTATAGGATAAAAACCTTTTAGGTCATTTTGTAGATCCACGGAGGGGGCTCGTGATGTCATGCTTATGAGCGGTTTCAGGGCCCCTTCCGCCATGCGCCAAGTACGGCCACCGTGGAAGTTTTAGCCTTTATGAAGGTTTTCTCGACGAAAAAAAAAAAGAAATTATTATTTTGTAGATCAGGGGTTTTGAAATTTCATATATATGTTTATGTATTCATGTATTTGTTTGTGTTTCAAGATAATACCGTGTAATTTTAATGAAATTATTATTATTATATATTTATTTTATCATATTATACATAGATTATTATATATTTTTTGTATATCACTTTTAATGGCTGTGATGATTTAGTTGTTGTATACATCTGACAAAAAATCGAAGATGGTCCTGATCCATGTGAAAGCGATTATCCTGTAAACTAGAATGGAGCAAAATAAAATTTCTTTAACAAAATGACAGCTATATACTGCAGAAGTTCATTAAATTTGTAACTTCTACAGGCGAAAAGAAAGAAGTCATTGTCGACATTAACATAATTCTAGTTCATATAAAGAGACATCTATTTGATATGTCTGTAAAATTTGAAAAATATTTATCGATTCGTTATTGAGATATCATGACAGTCAATTTGAGAAGCATGGTTTGGAAAAAATTGCGTCCAAATTTTGTGTCCTGTTTCGGCATGTGTAACTCAAAATTAACTGACTTTTTCTCTTATGATCATTTACACTGTGTAAAACATCACACATGCGTTCTTATTACCTTATACATGCATGCACACGAGATAAAGTACATCTCCCCATGCATTCTAGTGCCTCGTCTACACTAACAGATATTGTTCGCCGACAGCCGCCAAAAGATGTATGTAGACTGTCTGCAGGCAATGTCATTTGTCCATTAGGAGTGTACCAAGAACCCTAATATACTAGTAGTGTCGATGAGTTGAGGATGTGTTGGAGATGAACATACAGATTGTTGAAATCTATCTTCGTAGAAATATGGTCATCATCAAACGAACGGCCCCTCTAAAATACGAAGAAAAGTACTTTCAACTTTTTAAATCCTGATATTTAAGCAATAAATACATACATCCATTTTTGCAGTCGGTTATCTAAATATAAACAATTAATATTATGATGACGACAAAGTCTTGTGCTATGAAATACTACACGTATATATGGTTGTTAATATTTAACAGAAACTCAGAATGTAATGATTCTGTCTATGTTTTTCAACCCTTACAAAAATTTTTTCTTCAATTTTCATCTCTCTCTAATTAATAGTTTATCGACATAAATACATAGGTTAATAACTTTTTATAAAAAAAAATGTCGTGACATATTGACCAATGTATTAAAAAATGTATAGTTCGATTAAGAAAAATGAAGTTGCCCTTTGTGCGATTTCCGAATAATTTTGTACGACATATCCACCGAGAGATGGTACTTTACAGTGACTTCGACAACATTTTTAAATTTTCTACTTTCGCCTTTTCTTGCCTCAATAGCAAATACCGTGTCATAAATCTTACCATCGCACAGCGGGATCATTACATCCCAAACGGGGTAAAAAACACATTCCATTTGCTCACAGACGTCGTCTTCTGTTTTCCATTCCAATGAAAAAGCAAATTACTTGTCCGCGGGCGCGTATTTTACGAGAATTTCCCCGGACGACGCATATCTGCTGACAATTGTCTGTCAGTGTGGACGTGGATTTTATCCACGAACTGTGTTTAGACTTGAATTTTGTTTGCGTCGTCTGCGGTTTTTCCATGAAAAACAGATGCCGATTGGCTACAACACCTGTCTGCAGACAATTGTTTGTCAGTTTGGAACTAGATTAAAAACCTACTATGTTTGGTAACTTGACACCGCATATCGTAGCAATGCATCGTATAAATCGTATTTAGTCCGGAATGGTGTATCGTACTCCTAGAATTGTCATTATTTTGTGATTTCCATGAATTTAAAAATTAAATTTTGAGGTGAAACTATAGAAACGTTAACTACTCTGCAATTTTAATGATCTTGGAATATATTGTAAAACTTGACATTTCCAATCTTTTCTATATAAATACATAACAGGTGAATTTGCTTAGTTTTCAAGATATTCACAAAAAATTGCCAGTTACAATGTTTTATGCTTATAGATATAGGCTTGTGGCAGCGTATGCATCAATGTTAGTTGCCGGCCGCTTTATCTTCTGTTTATAAACTAGGGTTGGGCGCGCGCCCAATAAATGTACACGCGCAAGACTGCAAGAGTCTACATTATATAAAGTTATTCAAAATATCGATTTCTACAAAATATCCAAAAATCATCGAAATCAGAGGATAGTTAATTTTTCTACTGTTTCGCCAATTTTGGGGAAAAATTTTCAAGATGTTATACTTTAAGAAAATACAGTAAAAAGATCAATTTTTTGATCCCTCCAAATCGGAGTAGCCCCTTAAGAAAATAGAAAGTGAAACTTTAAAGTTTATAATTCATAGAAACAATAATTTACAAATGTTTATACCAATAAATGAATTAGATTGAATTGAAAATTATATAGCAAAATATTAAAACTTAGCGCGACATGAAAGGCACGAGTAAGAAAGTGTGCGCGAATACGGATGAGAAGTACAAAGTGTGTAGGAAGTGATACGTGAGAATGCAAAATATACAAGCAGGTGTGCATGGTAATAGAGAGGTGGATGAGTTCAACTCATAATAAGTTCAACTCGTGAGAGATGAAGGATATGACAAGCTCAAGTTTCAGTTTGGGACCTGAGTTTCCTTATTTTATTAATAAAGTAAAATTCCAAAAATATGGCATATATATAACATAATATAATATAATATAACATATATATATGTTACATTCTTGGAATTTTACTTTGTTAATAAATATATATATAAATATATATATGTTGAAATTATCCACGTTGAATCGACACACGTCATGGTTAATTAATGGAATGAATGTATTTTGCTATCTTATTCCAGAAACAGAATCAATTTAAAAAAAAGAAGTGCAATTAGTGATAAAAGATGAATTAAGTGACTTTATCGATAATTTTTATACTAAATTAAATCAATATTTGTAAAAATCTACATAACTAACAAAACTACTAGAAATCTTCACTTCCCATATATTTACTCCTTACGATTTTAGTTCTTTGACTTAGGATGTTATAATAAAAATTTTCATTTCTTTACTTCTTGATACTTTTCATCTTTTTCTGCTATACCGATGTTCTACTATAATATTCTATTCGGTCAATGAACTCAACACATTTTTTTAATCGCAAATCACAGGTATTACGCGTTGTCAATTCTTCTTCTTCCTGTCTAGATCTCCATTAACAGGATATTTGATACACGCCCACACAGACAACTGGAGGATCGTCTTCATGCTTCATTACGGAGCCATGATATAACCCTGCACGGTTTCGATCGTAATCGATATAATCGGTATGGTCGTGAAAAAGTGACGGGAGCAAATATTATATTATCAATGCTGAGAGCATTGAACTTTAACATGTTCAAGCCGGCGCGCCTTTTTCATACGCGCCTTCTCCAATAACATTTGCATTTTATTCCAGTTTTCATTAAATTATATTTTTACAAATTAAAATTGGAAACATGAATAGCATAAATATAGTCGTCCAGCCGTCCAGTCGTTCGAATTTTCTTACAGTTCGTGAAAATGAATAATATTTATACTAATCATTTGCCAATACGGTTTAACTAAGGTACTTGCAATTCTATGTACATAATATAATATTTTTACACTATTTTGATTTAATTTGAAAATATCTAATTTTTTCTTATACGATTTGATTTAAAACGTTTTTGTACACGTGTTACCATCGCTCGGCTTTAGTTTACGAGATATTAGCAAAAAACCTCAATTAAATGTAGATTAAGATTACAGTACCATTCGACGTATGGAGTCATCCTCGATCTTAACATGTGAATTATTTGACCACTTAATTACTGCATTAAGTAATTAACTAGATTTCAGTTTAATGTACCGAGTTCAGTTTAGATTGTGTTGATAATTGAAAATGTAAGCCTAACTTGAACTAAAGCTGATCTAAACCTAACCTAAATCTAATTCAATTTAAAACAAATCTATTCCAAACACGAGAAATAAGATACATTCTACCTAACATATGTACTTTTGCATATAACTTACAACGTAAATCCGAATGGTGGTGGAATGATGTATAGGAAAGAATTACTAATAATAGCATCTCTGACAACATATTTCAAGATCATAGAAATCGGTGAGACGGCCCCTTTTCTACATAATTACCCATTATTTTAGTAATAAACTTGACTACACTATAGTATTTAAGCTAACATTAACTAGGAAGTATGCTAAATTCTTAGAAAACATACGAGTAGAGGAGTCCAACAAGGGAAAACTACTAAAATCTAACCCGATCCTAACTCAATTTGATAACATAATCCTATATATAACAATACTACAGTAATTATAATATCAATTTGTTTTTCAGAGGTTATAAGAAGTAATACAGTTTATGAGAAATATACTCTTGTAGATTTATCGCTCGAACACTGATGCGAGCGACGCAAACGTGCAACACCTAACCATTATGTTATTGTCCAAAAGAATAATGGAATGTGTTTCAATCTCTATATATAATTTACCAATGACCTCGATTATAAACAAACCGCGATAGAGACAAAACTGACGGACCAATCAGTATCTCCAAGCACAGTATTTGACGGGCACGACAATTGTTGAGAAATTTGTATGATATATCAGGACGAAAAATATATGGAAGAAAGACAGATTGGAGGTGAAGGTCATATCGCGTAAATAGTGGAGGTGAAGGTCATATCGCGTAAATAGTGGAGGTGAAAACTGGTAAAAGAAAGTACAATCGAGAGTTAATATGGAGTGTAAAATGGCCGGATAAAATGACACTTAACTCAAATCTATATAAACTATTATATAATGAAAAGATAAGAAATAGGTTAGGCGTTATTTTATCCGACCGCCGTTAGGCGGCCGACAATCAATACTGACGCATACGCTGCTACGGACACACAGTTATAGGCAAAATTGACTGTAGTAGTACCGACGGCTTTTGAGAATATCTCAAAAACTAAAGCCAAACGGTGGTTATATGTATAGGGAAAGGTTGTCCAGAATTATGTTCTGGACAACATATTCAAGAATGAGGTGGATGAGATATATCGATAATTATCGAATTATCAGCTACTTCTTAAAAGTTGTTTAATTTTTACGTTACACGATGACTATTTAATACTTTCGAAATGAAACAAATTAACTATGATCAATCAATGATATTAACATGGTTATATAACCATGGTTAATAAAAAAATGACATTGGTTGAACATTGTACATATATAACCAAAATCTGCAACAGCAATATAATTAAATTATGAACCGTGAAATTACTGCTTCATATTCTAAAGAAAAGAAACATGTTGTCGTTCCAATAATGTATCTAATAAAAAAAGAAATATCTGATAAAAAAAGGAACTGGCAACGATAAACTTTACCTTCGCGTTGATCTTACGTTGCATAAACACGCAACTGGATACTCAATCTGCCTGTGATAGATGAAAGAATGTTCTACTTGTCATGGACGAGGAACGGATCTGCGGTAAAAAAAATAGTGACTCGTTTATCTGCTGAAAATGCATTTTCATGATAAAAGCAAGCTGTTAAAGCAAGCTGTTCTAAAACGTGGCGAACCGCGAGCATAAATCACGCAGGCTGCTGAGAAAATTAGCGATCGTTTTTAACAATTTCGCAGTAATTGCCGCTCACGTGAACATAAGATACTACCTCCAACTGTACTATAAATGCCATCACGGCTGGAAAATTCCTTTCTCACATTTTTGCAATTGTTAACATGTCATGTAAGAACCACAATGAATTCATTGATTAATTAAGCGCGATGTTGTTTAATGTTAGTCATCAAGGTCGATTTATGAACGTGTGATTGTGAAGTAAGAAAAATATATCTGGGAAATCAGGGGAATATTCAGTATAATTAAGTTTATCGTAGAAGACAACTATTAAATTTCTTATAGGAATCCCAGATTTAGATTTAATATGGTAGCGTTTTAGATTTATGAATTACAGTGAGAAAATGTTACAGTCGGGAATTAGATCGTTGTCGATTCTGATAATGTTTATAAAGCTTACTATGCAAAATTTTTATCTCTATCTCTGCGTTTTTTTTTTTAGGTACTCTCAATAACTTAGCAAAAAAAAGTTATGAATAACATTTATAGAAGGTGCAAACATGCACAGAATATATGTAAAATGCAAAAATATATAACATAATCAAAGCAGCGTATTCATCATAATTATTTCACTCATTTGTGTAATGTCTTTATAAAAATATAAGTTTGCATAAACATCCGCAGCCTAATTATTACTTAATTGGTGACAAAGCCAAATTGTAGTTTAAAAGCTGCCAAAATATTTGTTCTTCAATAAGAAATCAAGTTGAATATTTCCTCTTTAAAAAAGTATTATATAATTTTTACTGTTTAATAGTGTAAGTAGGTGTTATGAAGACAAATGCAAAGTAGATACATTTTTTTCTTTGATAATTTGAGAAAATCATTCTTAAATGTAATAAGGTTTTTTATTTAAAAAAGAGGAAAAAAGGAGCATAAAAGGATTTATAAGGAAGAGGGGCATAGAAACAGTGAAAAGCAGAAGCGATGTATAAGAATACCGATAAAAGCAGTTTTGAGTTAAGTTTTCATATAAAAAGGATTAAAATTTTGTTTAAAGCTTTAAAAATGTTATAAATAACGCAATACTCGAAGCTTCAGAAATATGTAGAAGATTTATTTATATTTTACATTTTTTGGGGAGTATCTACAGAGTGTCCCACCTAACTTTATTACCTCGAATATCTCCCTTGTTTTCGATAGTATTAAAGACTGTTTCAGGAAAAAGTTGAATCGCTTCGAGGGGAACATAATTTAACGTGATTAATTCTTTGTGAACCCGCAGATCACATATGAAGTTTACCGATGTCTTTTTTAATGGTATCATATATTATTTAATACATTATTCGATCCAGTTGGACATTTTTTACAAAGAAACGTTAACTTGTTTATGTCGAAAAACTATTAGTTCGGCAGATATCTTAATTTTAATTTGTCAAATTTAACGTATAAAAGACAAGGAAAGACGTGAAGTGGTATTCTTATGTTTACGTTGTCTTTATCTTTCATACGTTAAATTTGACAAATCAAAGTTAAAATATCTGCTAAAGTAATAGTTTTTCAACATAAATATGTTGATACTTTTTCGTAGAGGATGTATAGTTGGATCAACTATTGTATTAAAAGACATATGATCCTATTAAAAAAAAACATCGGTAGTCTTCAATAATAACAAAATGTTGTATACACGTTCATCTACGAAAAATATTAATAACGTGAAATCAATTTTTCCCTTAAAACCATTTAACTTGTTCTTAAAACATCCTTTGATATTATCAAGAACAAGCGATACATTTCAAGTGATTAAATTATCTTGGGTACTCTATATATGCAACACGTCTCTAATATATATGATTTCTGATATCAAATATTTTATTTTTATTGCACATAATAATACGAATGATATGTTGCAATAGTATGCAACGTATTAATTATTGAATACTTTATTTAATAAGACAATCGAATAATCAATATTCTATTATATTTTCACAAAATTATTTATTACAAAACTTGTTTCGACAACCTTTTACAATTTTTTAAAACAATTTTCACAGTATTTACTGAAGTTTTTATTAAACAATTAAATCCTACAATTAGCATTTTATCTCATTATAAATAATGCGAAAATAAGAAGTTCTTAATGTGAGGTAGGTTCCTAAGGGATATAAGGAAAAGAATCGTACAATTAAAGTTATAGATCAGTGCTACAGCGGACGGATACAGTTTTAGTGAACCGTGAATAGGTGAATGCCTGACAGCTCGTACCAAGAAACAAAATTTACGCAGAAATGTTGGAATTAGAATTCTATGTATATTGAAGCGTTCGTCGAAGATACGTAATAACGTGCATTTTGTAGTAATAGAACAAAATGGATCATGCATAATTCAATAAAATAATATAAAACAAAAGATGTTGTGCATCTGTTATTTCCTTATGAAGCGAAAGAAACTTTTGGGACAATCTAATATAAACCAAGATAATATATATAAGTACAAATTAAAATCATACATAATCTACTTTAATACTCAAAAACGTAATAATCATGCTCTTCAGTTCTAAACACAAAATGATTCAATCTATTTAATTCGTATTGTACATATTAAAATACCTTGAACTTTACGGGACGTGTTCGATACAACGTCCATTTCTCGTTCACAGAACTATCTGTCACTGACGATGAATTATACATCACTTAACATTTACGTAATCCGGTTATAGACAAATAGTAACGCAATGTGCAATCTATTTTTACTATAGGTTTGCAATGGGCACCGCCCTATTTGTCATCGATACGATACGAAGGATATATATCACTTTTACGATATAATATCAATGTTTTGATCATTTTTGTAATCCAGAATAAATGTTTACGTCACATTTTACTTACATAGTTCTTTGAGAGATTGGATTTGCATACGTCATCGTGACAACTAGAACAAATTGGTTCTTCTAGAGTTTCTAAATCACTTATGTTCCCCCTTCGTTGCCGCGAAACTTGCCAGAAACTCTGGGATTTGGAACAGAGTGCACGGTTCCGAAAAAATTTCGTAACCCAGCGAACCTCTATGGTATCTACGTAGACAACATAAATACAATGCAATTAGAAACACAGCGGATAACGACAGAAAGTTTAAATATAAATGTTTCTCGATGGACGAATAACTTGATGGGATCGAAACTTACTCTTAGCTACATTAAAACTTTTCAAAGCAAAAATTATTCCTTTTTACTCGAATAGAATGTCTTTGTGAACCACATTTATTTTCTTTTCATTGAAAATAATGATACAATTTCGGGTTATATCTAATATAATTTACATATCCTTACAACAAACAAAAATGCATATATAAAATGTATATATACATTCACAATATATAGAAGTGAATATAATATTAGAAAAAGTCTTTGATCACAGAATTCCGTTATCACTATGTTTTATCTTTAACAGTTCTCCACATTCTCTTCTCTATTACTTTCCTTGTCCATTCTATTGTTATTCCTTCTTTCTTCTTTGCTCTTTCTATTGGTTTGTCTGTCCTTGTGATACATATAGTCATTACGTGCTCCCTAATTTCTATTTCTTTTCCACAGATTCTACATACTTTCTTGTCTTTTCCCATTCTTCTGCTGTTTTCCAATTCTTTCTCTTTATACTTACTCCTTTACTTTGTTATATTTCTTCCTGCGTCATTTCTTGTTTCAGCTTCCCACCTGTTCATGCCGACTTTGCAACCTATCTATTTTTTCTTTATATTTTAGAACTCTTTCTCCTGCTTCTACACATACCTCTCTTACTTTCGTTTACTCTCTTATTAAAAAGTCTGAGTTCCACCTGTTTAACCCTAGTACCCATTTAATATATCTTTCTAATTGCACTAGTTCCACCTCTTTTATTTTCTTGCTCCTCGACCTTCACTCCGTACCTATATCATGATACTTTTGATTATTGCATCAAAAGCACTAACATTCTTTTGTCGAAGTTATCGCCAAATTTTCTTTCTTCGATCCCCCAGATCTGTTATTGGTGCCATCTTTTCTACACACGTCTCTCATGCGGGCTTCATCTCTGTTGTTCTTCTTGAACGTATATTCTAAGTATTATATTTGAACTCTATCACTTCTTCAATTTCTTGTTCTATTTCCTACTATAGACTTTTCGTTTGCTAAATATTATGATGTTATTGTTTTTACATCGCATCGACTAAGGCGCAATGTTGTGTTAATATAATAGTTGATTTGCTATTTTATCTCAGTCAGAAAAGTTAAGGAATTGTTTTCCGAGTGATTACCATTTTTAAATCTATTATTTACACTTGTATATACATATATATTTTTTTAATGGTTTAGATTTTTACTACAATATCATATGGATAACATGTCGGTTTATCAAGCTTATAGTATCCTTTTACTTTAGTTTACTTGATTAATGCAACAAAACATAAAGACCTAAAATTATAATAGTGAACTCCTACTTATTTTGAATAATGTAACTATGAAAAAAATTTTAAAGATTGCCTTAAGATTTGCTCCATTATTATTTTTTCTTTCATTTTGACTCTAAAATTGTATAAAGTTTGAACGAATTGAAGTAACAATACAAACTACTTCTTTTTTGAATAATGGAAATCTTTTTTGTATCCCTGGTTTATAAAGCATTTGCTTTTTGATATATTTTTTATACTTTGACAAAATTTTGACTCTAAAATCGTATGAAGTTTGAACGAATTGAAGTAACAATGCAAACTACTTCTTTTTGAATAATGGAAATCTTTTTTGTATCCCTGGTTTGTAAAGCATTTGCTTTTTGATATATTTTTTATACTTTGACAAAATAATATGTAAGTGATGTATATCATTTAGACTTTTAAATAATGTATTATTTCCGAAATTTTGACTTGTTATTTCCCTGGTTTATCTGTAATGGATTAGTAAATTCTTTTGAGTAATAATTTTACTTTTGAGTAAGAAAATAATTTCAGATAAATGATATAGGGTGTTCAACAAAACTTTAAGAGGGATCTTAAATCTGAAATAAGATAGATATTAAAAATAAAAAAATGGCGTTTTCGGTTTTGTTTTTTCGTTATAGACAGTTAAAACTCGGCCGATAAATTCCTGTGTGTGAGCAAACCTCCTTACGCGAACGAAAATAGAGCAGCTCGAGCAACGGGGTACACAACGAGCCTCAAATTGAACGATACATAGAAAAATCATATACACATCGCGAGTGTCCGGCTGTACGACAAAAGGTCGTAACGAAAATAGCAATTGCTTTATATTATAATAAATGCAGTTTTTCTGCAAATATATCCAGCATATACAGTTCATATATACAGCAAATGTCAATAAAACATTACATCCTTAAAACCTTAATTACTATAGGCGTCAGAAAATTGAATGGCTGATTTTTCAAGCCGAAATAAAACGAAAATCAAGAATAAAAAAATTGCGATTTTGGCTTTGTTTTTTTATTATTGACAATTAAAGACTAGCTAAAGTATCCCTGTGCGTGAGCAAACCTCCTTACACGAACGAAAGTAGGTCAGCCTAAGCAGCAGAGTGCACTGTAGAGTTAATTGTAGATTTAATATAAATTTAAGTTATTCCACTTTAGATCTTTTTGAGCTTTCTCATTTTTAGTTTTTAGAACTTTTTCGTTCCTTTTAATTTTGGATTCTTTGTTATCTTTTTAATCTTTTTTATTTAATTTCAACGCCACTGATTTGAATGTGTAATGTATATAGTGTGTACAATGCGAGTTGTGTGTATCGTGCTCATTGTGTACTTTGTTTACCAGAAAACAGAGACTATATTGAATATTTACTGTAACATAAAACGATTGTTATTTTTGGTGCGATTTTTCTGGAAACAGTTTGGGCACTCGCGATGCATATGTGATTTTCCTGTAGGCATCCGTGGACGGGACGATCGCGGTGCGAGTATGAAATTTGTATAAACATTGTCTATATGTACTATTATTTATTAATTATTCATGGCAGTAAAGGATTAGAAGAAACATTAATCCTCTCCACTCAGAAATTCCATGAGGCAGTTTTCGATATGCTGTTATGGATTTTAATGACTAGGCAGGTATAATGTTTAATCTGCCTACGATTTTTCTTACAAAACGTCGCACAAAATAGCTTACGTCTCCAAATGTCATAATCTTCTGTACGACTTGAACGAGGTAACCTACTGCCCATGTATCTTTCGTTCGTGTAAGCAGATTTGCTTGCTTGCGCACAGGGATATTTCGATTAATTTTTAATTGTCAATAACTAAAAAACAAAGCCAAGAACGCAATTTTTTTTATTCTTCATTTCCGTCTTATTTCGGCTTTAAGAATCTGTCATTAAATTTTCTGACGCCTGCAGCCGAACACCCTGTATATATTAAAAAATTGTTTGAAGAATATCTCAGTAATTACACATTTTTGAAGTTATTACGCGTATAGATTATGCATGTTATAAATATACCACATGTATTACATGAAACATTTAAAAGTTTTATTAGAGTTGTAGTCAAGCAACATGACTATCATAATGGATATTTCTAAAATTTGAAATCGATTTCGAAATATATATAAAAATTACATCATATTCAGTGTAAACATAAGCTCCGCAGAGATAAAAATAGTATTTTGTATGAATACAATCAGTTATTCATTGCGTTAATAACCTTCAGTATTTGGTAGAACCACTTTTAGCATTTTTATGTGCTTATGAAAAGGTCTTCCACTATGATAAATGTAATACATACTTGCTTTATTTTACTATCCACTATTTACAGCTTTGTATAAGATCTGTTTTTAATTTTTCTCAACTCATTTTACTCGCAACCATACATCTCCCTTTATATTCTTTTATCCTCTCGCTCGCTCTCTAGCCAACTGTCAGTCTACTCTCACTCCATTCGATTTATCACTCACTACCGATTTATGCTACCTATGATACCATCTATCGATACCACCTATCGATTCCGTCTATCGTCATTTATATACCACGCGGCAAATCCAAATGTGTGAAACATAACAACATGTATATACAACAATTATATATGTATATCGGGTTAGCGTTAGGTTTGTAGGCGTGTAACGAATCTTCATTCGGACTAGCCATCGTTGTTGAATAATAGAGATTATATTTACTGGTATAAATATTGATTTTTACAAAGTTTGACAAATAACCGTGGCGATTAAATACTCGAGATGTTAGTGACAATGTTCTTAGGTTCAATAACGAATCCACAGTCAACGGGGTAACTCTTTGTTAAACGTAGAATATATTTTGAAGCACAAAGTAACGTTTGCTGTGACGCTCGGTATAATACTGCACGTAAAGACGATGTGCAAACTCTCTAAAGTGATCGCAAGAATAAAAGACTGATGGAAATTTTCCTCTCCTTACGATCGCGTTTGTTCGTTGCATATTGGCCGGGGATACCAACAAAATTCCAGCCGTCGTTGCTAGGCAGACCCGCGTAGAGCTGGCATTGCTCCTGCCCGGGGTTTGATTGTTAATACAACGTGTGTCCCACAATATTGACACTTCTCTGTTAGGTAAAAACGTTCATCCCGTGACCGTAGCTACGTTCGGCCACCAGTTGTGTCACCTCGAGCCCAAGCCCACCGTCACAAATCTCGGGAAAACATAATAGGATTGAATCATAACAACTATTTCTAAGTTTTATCATTTAAATAAATAAAGCTATAATAAATAGTTTAGACTAAAGTATTGGGGATCTTCCCAAAAATTCCAAAAGAAAGGCCGCGATATCCCCTCATCTCTGACATGTATATGTTTAAGACAACTATTCGAGCTATATAACTGTATACTAATCTTTTATTAAATGCATATCTACAGCAAATGTTTTGTTCAACATCATTTAAAACATCTTTAGATCGGTTTCAAAACCAATCTAATTACGATAGTTGAGTCTCATTGCAGTGCTAATAAAATTTGTACGACGCACATAGTACATTCATAACAAATTTTCCATGATAAATACTTCTGTACCTTAGTAAAATCTAATTATGATACTAATAAAATGTCATAAAATTTTCTTGTGTTTCAAAAAGTGCCCAAATACTTTCATGAGATACCGTAGATGCGACATGACAAATGACAATGTTCAGAATGATTAGTAACAATATAACGGATGCTTCTCTTGAAACACAACAATGAAGCCAGAGTGATATTCCACAATTGTAGAGGCAACCTAACCTATGCACAGACCTCTTGGCGAAGGTCAAACAATGGAACTAGAGTATCTGTTCAGATGGACGGAAGATGTAAACGTAACCATAATCATAATCCTAATGGATCTACGCGGTTCGTGTGTAACCATAATCCTTCTGCTGAATTACCCATTTGCACATTTACCGAGATTCGACGAAAATTTATTGAAGATTAAAAGGGTATATATTTATAATTTCATTTTTACTTACTTCTAAATTTTAATCATTGGGTAAATTTTAGCGCTAAACAATTCCTGGAAATTTTTGCAATTTTTTCCAATTTTCTTATTCTGTGTTTGATGTTCTGTTTCTTTGGTTAGCATAATATTTTAATCAACTTTAAACGATTATATTGCATACGGATGTGCACAAGTACAAAAGTGTACATATGAAATATCAAAAATGAAGTAGGTACTATACATTTAGGTAATAAATGTGGGATGGTGTGACGTTAGCGAAAGACGTGGCTGATTGTTTATAAACGTTGTTAAGATATGTTAATGTTGTCAAGGAGTGTTGTGAGCGTTGCCAGGGTTTGTTACAGTAATGGTAATGCTGTCGGAGTTGAATTAATCGTAGTTGAGAGAAGTTCATCGTGTTGCTATGACGTAGAAATAGTGTTAAGCGAATTCGTGAAGTGCGATATTATATTCAATTTTGTGAGAGTGTTACAATATTGTGTTTATCATACTGTCTTTTCTGTTAATTTATAATAAACATTCCTACATGAAACATTCTTTCATTCAATTTGTAATTTTTTATCTGTATCTGCAAAAATTTAAATTTGCATAAAGATTCGCAGTCTATATATAATTGCATATACGATAACAGTGAAATTAAGAAATTGGAATGGTAATATAATGGTAATGAAATGTAAGTATTGGAAGTGAAGATTTGCAATAGAGATAAAGGACGCATTTCTGCTCATTTTATCACCTATATAATTTATCGTTTAAACACTTTACAGATTTAGGAAGAAAATAGATGGCAAAAAATGTTGTCGAATTAGTTAAAATTATTCATTTGTATACTACATCTATATCCATATTCTATTGAAATTGTAACTAATTGAACTTAAAAATTCTATTTCTCATATAAATATGTAAGTTACTTATCATATAAAATTAGTTATAAGTTGATACGTTTGCATTTTTCTTTTTCTTTTTTATTAAACCCCTAAATTCCTTGCAACCTGTTCAACGGACATTTGGCAAGTTAGTATAATATTAGATGGGTATCGCTTAGATACTACTTCTTTCAGTATCACCTTCATATGTTGTACGTACATGAATGTGAATGTGTCTTTTGCTTTTATGTTTGTATTTGTATCTGAGTCTTCTGTTGACGTTGTTTTCATACAGAGTACTGGCAAGTGGGCTTGGATGATTTGTTATCCTTGTTTTATATCTCTCAGACATTCCCTTGGCATCACACACAGAGGGGATTTGTAGGTCATTGCGTAATTCTTCGTTTTTAACGTACTACGGTTCATTAACTATTGTATGAAGGATTATTAACTGCGTCGCTTCCATTTTTAAGATGTGACTTTTGGCCGCTGTTCCCCATAACTGTATACCATAGGTTCAAATGGGTTTGATTATGGTTTTGTAAATTAGAAGTTTGTTTTCAGAACTTAACTTTAACTGACGACTCATTAGCCAATTGATGTCTCCTCTTTTGGCACCGATTTACTCAATTTGTTTGCAGATGTATTACTCCCAAGTAAGTTTTATGTCTAGATGCAGTCACGAATATTTGAGTACTTCTCTTTGTGGAATCGTGTCATGGAGTTCGTGGAGTCATGTAGTGTAATCCTTAGTACCTTGTCTTTACAGAGGGTGAAAGTTATGTGGTTACATTTGTCTTTGTTTACTTTTATTTTTCGTGCAGCCAGTCATCTTTCCAGTAGCTGTATATGTTTCTGCAGGATATTCGTCATTTCTTGTGGGTTTTCGTGTACTCTCCGTTTGATGTGAGTTCCAGTACACTTCCTTGAGATACTTCAGCGTTGATGAATTTTATGTTAGAGTGTGAATGCTTTACTTTAACATAGAATATTTTATTGGTGAGGTAGGATTTGAGAAGTTTGTATAGTGCATCGTGGAGAAGTTTCTTTGTGACTTGTAAAAGCCCTTCATACCAAACTTTGCTAAACGCTTTTTCAATATCTAGGAATAAAGTTGAGCAATATTGTTTGTTCTCGAGGGTAGTTATTATTTTCCTCTAGTATTCCGTGGATTTGTTCTATGGTAGCATGATTTTCGGTAAAACCAAACTGTTGACTTGGGATTAGTTGTTTTTTTTTACGATTATTTCCTTTAATCTGACCAGAACTGTAATATCGTAGAATAGATTTGAATTAGAGATCGGTTGAAATTAGAAAGCACCGTGTACGTCGTCTTTCGTGGTTTGTTTACATCCAAGAGCGCCTAGTAACAGCGACGCGAGAAAGGATAAGCAGTGTCAAAACAGAAGTACGGTTTCATATTTCAAGGAATCGAGAGGCCAAAGTATGTGAGCCGAAAAGTGTGTGTGTGTGAGAGGACGAGAGCAAGAGCGAGCACGACCGGGCAGGATTGTATTGGCGAAGAGCAGAGCTAATTGAGTCGTTGAAGAGTAGAGTCGTTAGAGGTTTCTAGTCGTCGAAGAGTAGAGTCGTGAGAATTGATAGAGTTGTTAGAGAGAGAGAGTGTGTGTGTTAGATTCGTTGTGACGAGAGTGATCAAATAACTGTAAAGTTATTTGATATAGATACGAGTATTGCATTTAGTTCCGTTAAATAAATATCGTTCTCTGTCCAATTTATATCTGTATATTCAGTTTAATATTAATAAATTGTAAGTAATCGAAAAAAAATTTCTATCCTTATTTTCCGATATTACAGAACTACTTTTTCAAGATTTTTGAATAATGTTGATATTAGAGATATGAAGATCTATGAAGAAGGCTCACGCACACTTCTTTTTGGTTTTGGTAACAAGATGATTTGAGCCATTTTTCACATGCTTGGGAAATATTTCAATCTGAATACAGCGTTGAATATTATTGTTATTATTCTTACTGTTTTATCTGGAAGTTCTTTGATTATTTTTGCACTTATTAAATCATATCCTGAAGTTTTATTAGTTTTGATTGATTTGATAAGTTGTTTAACTTCTTTTTTCGTAGCGTTTCGTACTCTGTAGTTACAGTCTATGCTTTCCACCGGATTATCTGTTATTTCGTCTTCATGTTGTAGGTTGGAAAGCTTCATGCAAGTGTTCCGTAAATACCATTGCCTGTTCAAATGAAGTTTTAGCCCAAGATCCATCTGGTTTTCTTATTGTTTGTGTCGGGATTATCGGTCTTTTGAATCTTTTTGTCGCTTTCGAGAACGAATAATTCGTATCTTAATTAGATATCAAAGACGCGAGGAATTTATTAAATTCTTTGTGGCTGTGGTCGCGTATGATTTTCTTTAATTATTTGGTGGCTTTGTTTAGTTAATTTTTGTTACGCGTTCTTTCGTGTTTTTAATTTCCTTTTCCGTTTTATTTTCTTCAAAATATAGTTTGGATAAGAGAGTCCATTTGTTTTATTTTCAGCTGTATTAGTAGATATCTAATCTGCTTCTTGAATAATTTGTGTTATATGATCCATAGCGTGACAATATCGTATTTTAGAGCAATGATTTGGAAGTTGTCTATCATTACAGGTGAGTGGTCTGAGTTCAGGTCAGGGCTGAATGATAGCTTAATTTGACTTTTATTCAATCCTTTGATTAAAGCGAAGTTTAATAAGTCTGTTGCTTCTTCGTGTGCTGTTGACCAATACGTGGGTTCACCGGTTGATAATGGTGTCAGAGACAGTTTCTCTGTCACTAAAAGTAGTGTTTTAACTCTAGATGAAGTTCTTTTATCGACGCTTAACATTATAAGCTTCCGCTAATAGAAATTTGTTACCTACAGTTTCGAAGAAGTTCTGGTATTGTTCTGTACTAAGTTTGTGCTTTGGGGAAGAGTATACGGTTGATAATTGGATTGCTTGTTTTGTTGTTTCTATTGTTGTCGTTGCCTGTAGATATACTCGTGAAGTGGTTCTGTGTAAAGTGATGACTAATGTTATTTTTTATAACAGCTGTTCCTTCATGTGCTCTTCCAGATAGGTGTTATGGTATATGCTATAGTGCAGAATTTTTACGTAATTTTTGTTGATGAAATGCGTTTCTGAAATTACTATGTCAATTTCATGTGTGTGGATGAATAGTTCTTGTATTCTTTGTTGCAACGTGTTGTTGTTCCAAACCACTATGTTGAGTGTATTGCTCATTATCTGATGTTGTTATTGACAAGTTTTGTTAGTAGTTCGATCATGGTGATAATTTGTTGAGATTGTTGTTATAGTAGTGAAGTTTGTATTGATAACTTGTTGGTAACTAGTTCTGTGTTTTTAATTGATTTCTATCAGAAGTCGCGTAAGATTAGTTATGGGAGCAATAGTATTGTGGTCTCGCAACGGATAGAGAGTGGAATTATATCTAGTCGTTACCTATGCATAGCTTTTTTCAATTACATTCGCTTGGCAGCTGAATTTGATTGAAATAGTTGGGGGTAGCGTGAATTCTTATAGCGGTCTGATTTATATTTGTTAAGCTGGTAGAAGTTCGTTTCTTTTTCTAAGGGTGGGGAATAGTATTTGTTGTAGTATTCCCGAACTATGGATCCGTTGTGACTTATGAGGTGATTTCCTTGAAAATTCCAACATTTTACGTTTTCTACTTTCCTTTGTTCGATATACGACGTTGTTAAATGATTTCCTGCACACAAGTTGTTACAGTGTGTTATACTGGTTCTTAGTGTGACATTGTAGAATATCACGTTTTAATCTTGGCGGTTCAAATTGATGTGTTACTTATTGGTATATCCTGTGACCATATTTCAGAATTTATGTCTATTGTGATAGGTGTTAGATCCTTACCTGGATAGATTTTTCTTTTCTTTATTTACTTAGAGCACGTTGGACACTTTTCTGCATTCATTTTGATATTGTTTGATGCTGTGTTTGCATTTAATTGCGTGATAAAGGAATTACCTAGCTTTAAAATTCTTAGTTGTATTTGTTGTCGTTACTGGCTGGATTTCCATGTGTTAAGACACACGGATATCCACCTGTAATAACAATTTGTGTACACACAGATTTCAAAGTGAGTTAGCAACTGCAGTTCACGAGCGTTGTAAGCAGATGACCGATTGGCTCGACGGCTTATCGAGAACTGTTTGCATATATACAATGGCTCACGAAAGTATTCGAACGCTTACACCTACAAATTTCAATTAATAAAATGAAGTGTACTACACTAATTTGTTAAAATAATTTGGTATCTGTAGTGACGGAAAAGTCTCAAGACTACATCCGTAAAATTTGAAAACGATTCAATAATATAGACAGGAGTTTATTAGAATTTATTAGAAACATTCATAATAAGTGTCATACAAAAGTATTCGAACGCTGTAATAAAATAGTTTTTCATCTTCCTTTGCACCAAATGTAAACGTCATTGCTAAATGAAAATATTGGTACGTAAACTTAATGTTAGGATATTGATTCAGTAACAGTACCGTAAAAGTGCGCACAATAGTATTTAAAATAAATACCAAAAGGTCTGAAACAAAAGTGTGGAAGAGAAATAATATTCCGATTACATGAGGACGGCAAATCATATAACGAGATTACCGGAATTGTGAACAGAAGTAAGTCCACAATACATTATATCATAAAAAAGTCAAAGAATGAGGGAACACTTGCAAACAAAACTTGATCAGGTCGGTCAGGACCAAAGAAATTGACTGGAAGAGAGGAGAAAGTTATCGTTCGCGAATTAAAAAAAAATCCTAGTACATCCCCTCCTTAACTCGCAAGTATGATAGCTGATATGTTTCATAAAGAAGTTCATCCGGAATTATGTCGACGAATCTTACGAAACAATGATTTTCATGGCAGAGTACCGCGAAAGAAGCCATATATTAATGCGATAAATCATAAAAAAAGATTGACTTTTGCAAAAACCTATATTAATAAAGATAATTCTTTTTGGAAAAAGTCATCTTTTCGGACGAGCCAAAGTTTAACATTTTTGGCTCAAATGGTCAAAATTATGTGTGAAGAAAACCAAATACGGAATTGGAAATTCGACATTTACATCAAACAGTGAAACACGGAGGTGTTATGGCGTGGGGGTGTTTAGCTGCCAGTGGCACCGGAAATTTGATATTTATTGATGGAATACTTGATAAATATAGGTATTTAAATATTTTAAAAAATAACCTTAAAGAAAGTGCCCGTAAATTGGGATTATTGGAAGATTTCCACTTCCAACATGATAATGATCCTAAGCATACTGCTAGAATTGTGAAAGAATGGATCGTATATAACACGCCACACATGTTAATTACTCCACCGCAAATTTATGGGCTGAAATCGGAAAAAGATTAAATAAATTTCAGATAATCTCAAAGCAAGTATCGAAAGATAAAATTGTAGAAATACAGAACTTCGTTGAGTGTAGTTTTACAAAATCATTGGTTTACAGTATGCAACGTCGATTGAGACACACTATTGCTACTAAAGGTGGTCCAATAAAATATTAATATTAAATAATTTAATAATATATGTAGCGTTCAAATACTTTTGTAAGTCACTTACAATGCGTGTTTCTAATAAATGTATCCTAACTCCTACCTACGTTGTTGAATCCTTTTCAAATTTTACTGACATAATCTTAAGACTTCCATCTTCCTATTGACATTTGCTTGTCTAAGCAAATTAATTTAATGTACATTATTTCGGCCATTCAAGTTTGCATATATAAGCGTTTGAATACTTTCGTGAGCCACTGTACATTGAATGTTTAATATATAAATTGAAGCATAACATAGAAACTAGAGCGGAAGCGTAATTGCCGTAAAAAATATTTACGATACTGGTTTCACGTAGTTTAGCGAATATGCAGTAGCTTGCACTTTGCTTCTACCGACATTTTTATTTGAAATCACTGAACCAAAATCTCCCAACTGAAATTATCAACCTGTGTACTATTTGTATACTGTTTAATGTCGCGTAGCGCCACTGACATACAGTTTATTATTTTGCGGTGCAATTCGTACATTTCAGAGTTGAGCCCGAGGCAATATTATTCTTTGAATAAATAAAAAATTCATACATTCATGGATTAACACATATTATTCGCATGAGTATTTGCAATTCAACGGATACATTTTTTACTGCTATATTTGTAACATAAAATTTAACAAAGATTAAAAGTTGAATGAGGTGAACAAACATATTCTATTTGATGATAAAATTATTATTAGGTGTTTTTAACGATGCTATATGCTTTATACATACTTTGACGAAAATATAGTAGAATCTTGATTATTTAAACTGATCACGATGCACACTATTTGAACAATAAAATAAATATGTTTTCATATAAGGAAAAATCATTTACTTCGAAATACTAGGCTATGTAATAAGTTCGTTCGCATTTCTTTAAGTAGTTACATAACATTTATTCAATTAACGATGTTAATTGTTGTTTTTATATTCTTTAAACTATCTAATAATTACTCGTGAACAATATCTCCAAATATTGAATCAGTTGATAATATAGTATGCTAAATATTTCAATAATTTTAAATATCGTAAACTCGAACGGAATTGTATTTGATAATTTCGTATTTTGTAGCTCAGTATTTTATAAATATTAGGTAAGATTGAACGGAAAAGAAAGTTTTGGAGAAAAGTATGTGTCTAGCAATTTCTTACAATTTGTATTACTGTCCTTTAATCTTTGTAAAAGTGTATCACCAAATTTTTCTATATTGCTGTAGAAATATAATGTAATTAGATGCTATAAGCATTCACAAAGGCGAAACACCCATTTCAAGTAAACACATCTTCCTGATAACTTAATAAATCTATTAAATTTAATGATAATGTTGTCTTAATAATAATTTTGTTAATAATTATCCTTTAACGCCGCTATCTATTTACATTTAACCTATTTACATAAAATATAATATAAAATAATAAAATAAAATAATAAAAATAATAAAAAATATAATCGTAACATCTAAAATATTTAAATAATGCTTTTCTAATATATTATAATTAAATGCAAACAATTAATGGCAACAAATACGAAGTTCTACATATTTTTCTTTTTTTTTTTTTTGGTGCTTACCTAACCTTTAATTAAAACAAAAATAGTCCCATTCAATTAAAATAAAAATAATTTCTTCCAATATTTTCGAATAACGTAACATTGAATTCTCTATAAAATTTGACGATTTATTTCTATTTTTTTCAATCTCATAGTGATTTCAATAATACCATCATTTATTCATAATTATTCAACGATACCATCGTTTCTTCACAGATAATTTGATAATTTGTTGCAATAAATAATCCGTCACTTTTGTATCAAGTCGTTTTTGTAAAGATGACGTGTTTATTGGAAATATTACCTAGAGAAAGTTCTCCAAACATAAATAAAGCTAATATCTAAGTTTACATCCGGAATACGTGTACAAATCAACACAATGGAAAATAGATTTATGACGTTCTGTAAAGTCATTCCGAACTTCATATATTGCACAATGCAATTTATGGTCTCTAATTGTACTATTCATATTTAATAGCGTTAGAGTTGCACTGACTCTCGTATGTTCAGTGGTCAATCAAATTATTCGAAATTTACCAATATTAAATTCCAAATATATAAAGATAACATTCTGTTATCAAATTTTAAAAAAATTATATGATTATATTTTCAATGCAATATGTTAGTAACTAGCAATATTATTTGATAACCATAAAAATATCTTCATAATTAATTGCGGTATCATAAAGGTTCAAAACATTAAACTTTTGAAAATATTTTAATTATTCAATTCATCTGATAAACTACTTAAAGGAACACTAAGATACTAAAAATGATGAAATATATAAAAATACTTTTAATGTCCGAAATCGACTTATTGAAACAATATAAGTTATTGAAGTAATATTATATTTGGCAAAATGAAAATTCCAAGTACATAAGTAATTATAATATGATTGTACCGTCATTCTTTTTGTCGACTGCATTAACTCTGGCAACTTTTTCTTTTGATATGCTACTAGTTTTATTTATGACTATATCTAGAATTAACTTTTTCGTGGACATTGAAATAGGTTATTAAAGTAAATAACTTTCATTTTTTTTACTTCAAATATTAAGGTGTGTAATTTTTTTATCTGTTGATTCAAAACATAAATTGTTTTGTTGTATAGAAATTTATTTGTAGAATATATAAAATAACAGGAAAAGATAAAAAGATATGGATATATAAGATATACAAAAAAAATAAAATGTATAAATACCTTTTGTTATATAAATAATAAGGTAATGGACTAACGTAGATAATAAATACATTGCTTGTTTTCTAATTGCTTGTTTTCTACCCCTACTGTGGGCTTATGATTTCATGAATTATGCACATAATTTGGTATAAATTAAATACACTACTCTAAATACAATACCTTTTTCATCATTATTTGTATTACAAGATCGTTTTTATATTGTAATATTTTTCCTTCGCTTATCATGGTAGTTTTGCGATATTTTATCTTCTCGCTATACGTCTAACACCCTTAAAACAATTTCACGGACTAAAGGCAGATTTCATTTCGACATAGACGACACTCGTTAAATACAAATCATTTAAAAACTTGTTTAACTTCCGATAGCATTATTAGTTTTTATCGTTGTCGTGTGGTGTTAAAGTGGCATGTCCGATATTCTCTGCACTCTAGTCACAGGAAACTCAAATATTTGCCAGTTCTATGTGCAAAGTTGATTCAACAGTAATTCTCTTCAATGGGCCTCGCGTGAGTATGTTTGTGAAGTAAAATATATGAATGTTTATCGTACCGAATCAGCTCGATTAAACTTCAACGGTATGCAAATAAGATTTGAACGATCTTCAATTTGGAACGCAAGTGCAATTATAATTTGCATTCCGCCGCAGCAATACCGGCATAATAATCATAATAATCGTTTGCATTTCCGAGTTTGCTGCTCTGATTCAGTTTATTTTCTCTAAAAGATATATGGTATTTTTACTGTTCTAATAGATCTATAACTTAAATATGTTTTGCTAGAAATTTTATACAAATTGTATAGCGAATATAATAGAAAACAAATGTATTTTTCCTGATATGCATTTTGAAAAAGATTAAAGTTTTCCGATTTTGCAACTTTCAGTAGGCGACCCTTGTACACTTGTGTGAGCTAAATACGAATCGGTTTGCAAATGTCGGAGATGAAAGGACACCGGAGCCTTCCTTTTGGAATTTTGGGAAAATCCCTTAACACTTTAATCTAGATTCTACGTGTGTGATTCTAAGTGTATTCCATTGTGATTGCTGAATTCATAATAAAGTTTAGTAAAAGCAAAGTTGATGGTCGTGTTACATCATAACATCACACAACATGGTCTTCGAATCTTTTAACTGTTTTGATTGTCAAGTAGATAATCTGCCAATTACTTGTTAAATCATTATCTAATCTAACAAATAAATAATACTTAATTTACCTTGAACATAAAGTTAATTAAATCGAAAATCAATAACAACTATAAATCTAAGTTATAAAATTTATCAAAGTTTCTATAACTATCCGATATGCCTGGACACACTTGACAGTTACATAAATTTCCTATAACTGGTGGAGTAGCCAGCACTTTGACATAACAAATATCGTTGCATCCGATTCGTGACACACGCATCAATCTCCGTTATAAGCGGACCCCATTGAAAGCATCGTTCAACATAGAAAGAAAGATTTACGTTGATGCAAATAATTGCGAGTCCCAGCAATGTGCTTACTTAACTGTCCCAACAAAACTGTTCCTTTTTGTGACAAGAAATATGTACTTACACACATAGCGAATGACGCGTCAGCACGCCTTTTTCGAATGGAAACTTTCCATGAAAACGCTGAAAGGTTTCTATCGGCTGGATCGCCGCTAGGTTTTCATTCTCTTTTTTCGTCGTTTCTCCGTGTCGCATTCTTTTTACCGTGTGAACATACGCGCCACGTGAGCATTCTTTCCACATGTATGTATATGTGTACATATGTATGTGCATGGAAATGTAATGGTTGAAACCGTACCATGGAAGAACTATAACGTGGCCTGTGAGACTTTCCGTGCAATTCGTGGTAAGAGAACGAATTGACAAAAAAATAATGTAGCGCTTAATTAACAATAAAATTACCTGAGAAGTGAAAATGAGTGTCAATTCATAATTGTCCACAAAATAAAATAATTTTATAAATTTTCAACGACACATCTTTGGGATTTGATTGATGTTTAATACGATATATGAATAATGATCTGTTTTGTCTTTTGCATCACGGATTTTTTTCTTTCATTTTCTTTCATTTCTTTAAGGAGGGGGGGGTAAGGTTAATTCGTACAAAAAAAGGCATGTTTTTGAGAATTTTTTGTGACGACACAGTTAAAATCTCACAGTTAAAAGCATGACATTCGAAGAATATTGTATAAAATTTTCACGGAGAAATATTAAAAAATACGGCAATGGCAGCAATTATTCGGACGTGTCTCGGAAAAAAGTATAATTGCCGTGCCCCTCATAACTTGGTGCTGGATCATCCGAAATCAAAAAATCAAAGTTCATTCGTTAGGGTTTTTCGAAATTTCAATTTTTCACTTTTTTGGAACACTTTGAATTAGCTGATTTTCCGAAAATTTGCGGCTAATTTTCTCTTCAAAGTGTTCCAAAAAAGTGAAAAATTGAAATTTCGAAAAATCCTCCTAGCGTTATCTGGGGAAAACTGTTACCTGACGAATGAACTTTGATTTTTTGATTTCGGATGGTCCAACACCAAGTTATGAGGGGCACGGCAATTCTACCTTTTTTCCGAGAGTGTGAGTGCAAATGATATTATATACGTCGGAGATGAAAGAACACCGGAGCCTTTGGAATTTTGGATAATCCCGCAACATTGTAACCTAGAGTCTACCATAGCTGTAATTGAACAATTGTAGTTATTCAATCCGATTGTAATTGCTCGAGAGTTGTGATAATGAGCTTGGGCTCGAGGCGACAGTCAGTCGCCGAACGTAGCCGCGGTCACGGGATGAACGCTTTGTCTAACAAAGGCATGGAATAATTCTATAGCTCTCCTTAAAAAGGAAATAGTTGTAACACTCGACAATAAACATTCCAACGGTCTCTGTCCCGTAGCTCGCCACACGCAGACCCTATTCTTCGAGTAAGATGATTGCCAGATGTCGATGCGTCTCCGCAGTACATGTTCAGCTAGCCCGAGGGCCCGAGGGCCGAGAGCTTAATACAAATAATTAACAAATTTGAAAACCTCTCCAACGTTATCTCGTAAATTATGTACAGAAATAGTGTTCAAAATTTCGAAAGGATCCGTGCAGTAGTTATAAAGTTATGAGGGGCACCGACTTTGAAAACGTGAGTTGCGGGGAAAACGCTTTAAAGTTTTGAACACTAAAAAATCTGGTATAAAACGTTCATAAGCGAATTTTATCGGCTTACCTCACACTGAATCATCAATGCCAGGTCCATAAAGGATGTTGCTATCATCCATGATAGCTCTTCGGCTGTTGCTGCTTTTTCTTCTTTTATAGCAGATTAAAAAAATCGATTCGCTACTTCTCTTACAGTCGAGCACATTTCTTTCACGTAATCATTGTACGTCGGTTTTGATAAAAACCTACTAGACAAATCCATCAAGCCGCAGAACTTTTCACAGCCAACTAATCCAAGGCCTAATATCCTCATCACGAAAACAGACCGATAATTAACATCGAAAGTACCAGAGTTTATTCTTGCACTAGACGGAACATTTGTAATCTGTTTACAGCATTCGCACGACACTTTGATGTTAAATCCAAGGCCTTCTTTCTTAGTCGAATGAAAATTTACTTTTCCATCACATTTCACACACTTCACTAGCGTAGCAATTGTTGAAAAGACTAATAAAAAATCAATTATCCTATAATGTTCTTCAAGATCCTTCGTAACTTGATCTTCAACGATCACTTTTACTTTTTTAGCTGACGCGCTACTTGTTGAAATGCCTTCGTTTTTACGTTTATGCGGAGGTACAATTTTTCTAGGTCGATATAATCTCGAACCAGTTGTTTGTCTATCAGATCTTCTAATTTTTTTTAGGCATTTTAGTAATAATTTCACACAAATCTTAATGAAAACGGAGCCAAAACGCACCTGTACGTCTGCTCGATAGAATACTCCTACACTAAATTTTATACTCTACACTGACAAAATATACAGTACAGGTAAAGGAGGTTTGTACTTAAGTCGTTAAGTACTATAAGTTGATCTGGGGGGTAAGATTAGGTATTATATAGAGAGAAGAACGTCTGCCAGATAACAATAGCACGCTCGGGTCGGGTAGGTAATAAAATCCGACATGTATAAAAATACTCATAACTTCATCAATTTTGCTCCAATCGACTTGAAATGTTGACACAATATTCTTACGATATTATGCATTCAATTAAAAAAACAAAAAAAAAATGCAAAAAAAAATTTTAAAACCTTATCCCCCCCCTTAATACAAATTTTATTCTTTAATTAACGGTAGATTTAAGGTTAAGACTTTAGCACTATATACGTCCAATTGATAATTTTTTATAGCAATTTTATAGATCTATATCGATACATCTTTGAACATTTGAATGATTTTTCACAAAGTATATGGATAAAAGCTTTTTTTGCTTTTTATATTATGTATTATGTGTAGTATTAAAAAAGATTTGCTGTAATGGCTACTTTATTCTGGCAGGAAAAGTGACAGAGTTAATTTTAAGTATGTACAAAGGATATCGAAGTTTTGAAATCTGTTACATATGATATTCTGTAATATAAAATAGGAATTATAGATTATAATATTATAATATTGGAATAGTAGTTAAGTACTGTTTTATATTAAAGAGACAATATCTTCAAAAATGTGTCTATGTTTGATGTTTTTTGACTCAATAAATTTTTGGGAAAATTTTAGAATTAATTTAAGGATCTAAAAAGAGGATTTTACATAATATGATTTTATAATACGATTAATGTATGGTAACACTCAGTTTCCTGTAACAGGTGATCTCAGGGATTAGATTCTAACTGGTATAAATTTCACGATAAGATCAGTTCTCATATCACGGACGAGACGTAACAAAATTTCTCTCTCATCAGTAAGTTAATAATGGTTCCCTATTCCATAGGCAAAAATTATTATTATGCGGTTTCAGTTACAAAAAAAAAAAAAAAAATTATTGTTACATTAAAAATTATGCGGTAATCATAAGAACTTATGAATTCCAAAAGATTTATTAATTGTGACTAATGAAGACATCAACATGGTCTAATTTAGTACTAATAGTTATGAAAAATAATCCACATCGCTTCGTTAATATCTATATTAATTTAAAATTTCTGAGAAGTATCTAAATAATGGTTCTTATGCGATGAAAACTTTTTTCACAATTTTATAAGAATTTTATCACTTTCTGATACCATTATATGCACAAAATAATGAATTAGTAAATGTGATTGGAAAACGTTCAGAGTTTTATTCTTACACAGGTTTATTCATGTTAATGTTTGTTACATGATTCTACTGGTAGTAGTTACTTATCAAATTAATTTTAATTTTACGTTATTTTTGGATAATTGTTTATTCCATGTACAACTGAATATGTTAATAATTAAATCGTCGAAATGTCCTCTTCATCCATATACGATTTATATATGTCGGAGACGAAAGGACGCCGGGGCCCCTCTGGAACTTCACGATAACCTCCTAACATTGTAATCTACAGTCTACTATAGCCGTAATGAAACAATCGCAGTTATCCAAGCCGATGGTAACCGTCCGGGATTAGTGACGGTGAGCTTTGGCTCGGGGCGACAGCCTGTCGCCCAACGTAGCCGCGGTCAACGGGACGGGCGCTCCGTCTAACAAAGGTGCGGAGCGGTGTTATGACCCTCATTAAAGGAACTACCCATAGAGGTATCGGATAGTAAAACATGCTAACGGTTCCTTAGGACAACTAATACCTGAGGTTGAGGCACGTACACAGCACAAGTCCCGGTAGCCGGAGGACCCGCTATAAAATCTGGGTTTTTCGGCAATTAAGACGTTTTGCAAACGGACAGGCAGCTTCTGTCCCAAATTGACCAATCGACAGCGACGTCGATCCGAGGATCTTGGGTACTTAGACACCCCACCAGAGTTTATCTCGGCGGCGTCGTTGGGACGAAGAGGCATTCCCGATTGAGACCTCATCGAGGAAGGGAATAGCGCCTTGCGATTAGTACACGTTTGAGTTAAAGCAAGTATATCTATCCTCCCGTTGACCGTGGATTTGTTATCGAGCCTAAGACCATTATCACTAGTGTCGCGAGTGCCTAATCGCCGCTGTGAATTGTCGAAGCGGTGGCGTTCATACTCGTAGTAGCTGGCCGTACCGTCGTTATAACACAGCGATGGCCATTCCAATGGAGATCTAGCAAATGCCCACAACTCCATTACTGACGCTTCTCTGACATATATATGTCGGACTCAGGTTGGCACTTTGGGGCGTTCTATGAATCTTTACTTACTTTACCATCGCGGATGTGGTTAGTGTTTATCAGTGCGAATGTGGGCACTACAAGAGGCTATGAGTAACGGCAATAGGATGTCCGAGATGATGGTGACAACGAATCCAAGTTCGATAACGAATCCACGGTCCACGGGATGACCAGTATCAGCGTGACTTACTCGGCAATTCGCTCAACGACTCACTAACTAAAAACTCCCTGAATCCAGATGAACCTACCCTTATATACTCCTGTCCCCGCTTCTCGGGTCAATCCTTGTTTTTAAGGAGAGTCATAAAATCATTCCGTACCTCTGTCAGGTACGCGGCCCTCCCGTGACCGTGGCTACGTCTGGTGACCCGTTATGTCACCTTAAACCTGAACCCATCGTCGTAACGCCAGGTTGGAACATTAAAAGTTGCTTTCCTTATTTTTATGGCTTAAACATTAAAATCTTGACTATGGTGATGGAAGGTTTTTCCCAGCATTCCCGACGGAATGTCCCGCTGTCCTTCCCTCTCCGACATATATGTATGTCGGAGATGAAAGAACACCGGAGTCTGTAATTGAACAATTGTAGTTATTCAATCCGATTGTAATTGTTCGAGAGTTATGATAATGAGCTTGGGCTCGAGGCGACAGTCAGTCGCCGAACGTAGCCGCGGTTACGGGATGAACGCTTTGTCTAACAAAGGTATGGAGTAATTCTATAGCTCTCCTTAAAAGAAATATTCGTGGCGACACGCGACAGTAAACATTCCAACGGTTTCTGTCCCATGGCTTGCCACACGCAGACCCTATTCTTCGAGTACGATGATTGCCAGATGTCGATGCGTCTCCGCAGTACATGTTCGGCTAGCTCGAGGGCCCGTTATAAATCTTAAGATTTAGTCAACTAAAGTCCTTCAAACAGACAAACAGTCTTTGTCCCAACTAGGGGAGACCTATTTTTCAACGAGCGGCGTCTCCCACTAGCAACTTTCCCTCGAGGGCGGCTAGCATCTTTTTCGAACCACCGGTATGGAGATTGACCAATTAGCAGCAACGCAAAATTCCCTCACCTTCTGAACGAAGGATATCCTCGACGAATCCGATGATCTCGTGTCCTTAGACACACCCCATTATAGTTTTCCTCTGTGGCATCATCGGGACGGGAAAGGCATTCTCGCTCGCGATCTCACTGATGAAAGGAGTAACCCTTTACGACCAGTGAATATTACGCATCCGACTTGGATTTTGTGAGTACGTTCATCTATCATCCCGTCGACCGCGGATTCGTTATTGAACCTAGGATCATTGTCATTAGTTTCTCGAGTACCTAACTACCATGGTTACTTGTCCGGTTCTATAATAATCGTATTTGCACTAGTCAATGTCTTCTCTATTGCATAACGACAACGTGTAACCTAAACGAAGATTCGTTTCACGTCCCTAACCCTAATTCTAATGTAAACCCGACATGTATATTACATTCTCTTATTTTAGATTGTAGTTGATGATGCTTTGAAGAAGAAACAGTGGAAGTGAAAATCTCTTCTTTAAAGAGTCAAACTGCTTTTGATTGCCAAAAGCATTTCTCAAACGTGGAACGGTTTACGAAAGAATTGTTTCAACGAATCGGTAGTAGCTAATGATGCATATGCTTATCTAGCTGGCGTATCAGTAGCCTGCAGAACAAGTAAGAGTATTGTTTGATTGAAACATACAAGTGGATTTAAGGATTTCAAGATTTTTACGACATTCATGCTGTTTCGTCGATTAATGTCTTATCTTGTCGAATTTTGCTACATATTCTATGTAAAGGTAGAAAAAAGATTTACAGTAAATATGACTGTATACGATCCTTAAATACATATATTATGTCTTCCCCTTTGTTTTCAAGCATATAAAGATTAAATTTTCTTTTTTTAAATTTGGTGAAATCAAACATTCCTATTCTTTCTTTCCTTCACCCCCTAACGACATTTCTAGCTATCAATTTTTCTCACTTTTAAATTATTTTTATCAAATAAATATTAAGACACCTTTTGATATTAAACAGAACGTGGTGTGCAACTAATTTAGGTTGTTAGGAAAATAATTATTCACATTATTTTATGTTTTGTTATACATAAACGTGAAATTTTTTCTCATAATATTGAATATATGAATTCTGTATTTATCTAAGAGTTTAGTACCTCTATATATATTTATGTAATGTTTCAAACAAGATAATAGTTCTTAAACACTTTAACAATTTCCTAATAATACTTGAAACGTTTCACAAACATAGACGACGTTCTCGCAGTGAAGTCGCGCGAAATTTCTCCACAAAATAATTAGGGGCTACGTGGTCGAACGGTTTCCGTAGATCTGTGCAGATGCGGTAATTAGATCCACGAAGCGCATAGCTGTCGGTGCCCGACTGGTCTGCCACTTACACGGATCGTATGAAAACCACAGAATTGCGGTCAATACGTTTGATCTGTGCCACCAGGGCCGAGCAAGTTGGTCGTATTCAAACCACTCGACTCACGCTGCTGCTTCCGATAAAAAGCACAGTTTACTGATTTTCAAAGCTCCACAATGTCTGGAAATAGCGTTTGCTCACCACAGTCTCGCGGACAGAGAAAGCGGTAGACACTGGCAGTAGTATGTATTTTATTTTTTAAAATGTCCATTGGGACACATTCACACTTGACTCGTGCAATTCCGTGTACCGTATTTTTATTATACAGAATTCTCTTGTAAATAAATGCAGATTATTTAACAATATTCGTTTGATTTTTTAATTGTTATGTTACTTAGTGACTAAAAGATAGTATTTTAATTTGATTTATGTAGTGGAACAAAAAAAAAAGACTCCTTGTGTGCAAACCTTAATTTTAAAAACAGATGACAATTTAAAAAAAAAAAGATTGTATAAAACACACAATAAGAAAATTATTTCTATGTTATTATAATAACTATAAATATAGTTATAAATAACCATAACTATTTCGCTTAATATTTTTACAATCATTTTATGATATCTATTATTCTTAGATTGCTATTTCAAATAATTTATTTACATATAGTTTTCACTTTCATTCTTTTATGGCTTATTCCAAATCACTTTATAGATGTTTTAGGGAATTTCAATTAAGACTGTTTTTATTGAAATATTTCTAAAAAATTCATGAAAACCGGGTAGACAGAAAGAACTACAGAAGAACTACCCAAAAAGTCATTTGTATTGTACACAACGCTATGTGGAAACATTTTTTAAAAACATTTATTGCTTCAATATGATCGCAATCGTAGGTGGCTGAACACTTTTGCACACTGATGCATGTAGTGCCATTTTATTCTATAAAATACTGTTTTAAATCTCGACAAAGAGACATGCTCGACTTGTAAATTTTGTGAATTTTCAGAAATTTTTTGTAGCTAGAATTGTTATGGAAAGACTAAAAAAATGGAAATAAAGAGAATATACATACCACATGTTATACCTACCTGAAATCACGAAAAGGGGTAAATTATTACCTACAGTAATATTTTGTAACTTTTCTATAGATGTATAACCAATCTTCTTGACATTGATGGCATTAAGGTGTTTTTAATTCCTGATTAATTTTGCCATGAGAAATTAAAATCTTAGCTTCATCTAAAAATATGTTAATGAGTACATTCAATATTACTTTATGTTGCTATGTATATAAAATACCATAAATGAAGAAAAGAATCAAAGTAATGAAGAATAAAAGAAATCAATAGCTATATATGAATGTTCACAACTAATTATTATAAAATCATTTGTTTCATTATCTCTTATCCTATTACATTACTTTATTGATATCAATTATATATTTATTTTATCCTATTTTAGATTAATAAATATCGAAATTTCTTAAGATTTTCTTCTCCATTCTCATGTAAAAATAGTTCTTATCAAGTGCCAATAAATAAGATCCACGTACATTAAATAATAAGAGAGCGAATAAAAATACATTTAACGATTGATATTTTTCACCAATAAGTGCATAAAACTGTGATATAATTAATATAAAACGTATCACTCTTTAATGAATCACTAACAGCAATAGAAGACTTCATATTTACATAATGTTAATAACAGCACTGTGCCTGTCTTCGACGCTTGTACCTTTTTACGCGAAACGCGGAACAACATGACAGACTGTAGTTCCTCGTAGCGAGAATATTACGAAGAAAGTTTCCTTCGAAGATGAAATTGTAGTATTCGTCAGAACCTTGCCTCTTTCAATTGTAAATGTTCCGCGACGTCTATTGAGCAGTTGCATTTCCATGTTTTGTACGTTGTCCTGTCTGCGATCGTTTCATGGTCATTGCTGCCTTTACTTTGCGTTTAAAGAAGCGTTCTCATTTGGAGAATAAAAAATTAAAGAGACCATGACATGTTGAAATTTTTAATGTCATAAGAAGATATGTACATTTAAGAAAACGTTTATATGTAATTATCTTGCATATAATAATTTAATAGTGACAATTTCGAAATAAGGGAAAGTATTTTCTTTTTATTTATTTATTTAAATTTTACAATTTGTCCAGTAAGACATTTGGTAAAATATCATAGCTTAGTGATATAGTATTATAACATGTGGATGGCTACCCCCAGTGGGATACCATCTTCGAATTTGATTGATTTGTTTCTTTAATCATCTCAGATAAAACGTGTTTGTTATGTTATGTCCTTTGTAAGATCTGTTGGGTGTTTCCTTTTTAATCTTCTTTTTATGCTTGATGTATCGACCGTTTCCGCTGCCAGCCGGTTTGGGTGCGTTGCTATTCTTTCTCCGTGCCTTCTTGCACTTTTGTTAATAAGGAAAAGTACATAATAAGGAAAGTTTCTAAAACAATTGGACTAAAGCACTATAATATGTGAAATAGAACACAATTTGTTTATTTGAAAATCGGATTTAGCAATTTTTAATAGATATAAACATAATAAAATAAAACTAAGTAATAATATATTATAATTATTATAGCATTATACATATATTAATTATATCATGTATAATATATTGTGTTATATATTCTACGTTAATATTATATATGTGGGATGGTGTGACGTTAGCGAAAGACGTGGCTGATTATTTATAAACGTTGTTAAGATACGTTAATGTTGTCAAGGAGTGTTGTGAGCGTTACCAAGGTTTGTTACAGTAATGGTAATACTGTCAGAGTTGAATTAATCGTGATCGAGAGAAGTTCATCGTGTTGCTGTGACGTAGAAATCGTGTTAAGGGAATTCGTGAAGTGCGATATTATATTCAATTTTGTGAGAGTGTTACAATATTGTGTTTATCATACTGTCTTTTCTGTTAATTTATAATAAACATTTCTACATATATTATAGACATATATATTAATACACACTATATATTATATATATGTTTGTATAATTGTATATAATAAGCATTTAAAATTATATTATGCAATAATTATTGACGATAATTAATAGTTATTCGTTATAATTCATTAAAATGAGATATTGAAAAAATGATGTTTTAATTTATACTACTATAGTAACACTTCCATTATAAATGAAACTCTGTCACATGAATAATATTTTGTTTTTTTTTATTTATTTGTTAAAATTACAATCAATTCTCGCGTTGAGAATTTTCAGTAATTTTTCTGGCGTGGCGCAGTGACATGGCTGTTTATTTACAATAAGTTAATACTTATTATAGATAGGTATAATTTATAAGTATTATAAGTAAGTGCATATGCTTAATTTGGATAACTAAATGAATCTAGCGTTTAGGTCTAGCGGGTAGTGCCCCTTCAGCCTGCGAATCTGGTCCGTCGTATCAAGTAGCCCAGTGACTAGGGGGTTTCGGTGTTTGTTGACTCTTTTGCCATATTTGTCGCTATATTTTGCTATTTCCTCTTTGACTGTGGGTATCTTGAGGTCGCGATGTATTGTTTCGTTGGTAACATACCAAGGTGCGTCTATTAAGGATCTTAGCGTTTTCGATTGGAAGCGTTGGAGTATTTTAATGTTGGAGTTACTTGCTGTCCCCCTTAGTTGGATTCCGTAGGTCCAGACAGGTTTTATTACGGTCTTGTAGAGGGTAATTTTATTCTGTATGTTTAGTTTGGAGCGTCGGCCCGTGAGCCAATAGAATTTTTTTAGTTTGTCCTTTAGTTGCTTCGTTTTATCTGAGATGTGTTTTTTCCACGTTAGTCTCTTGTCCAGGGTCATGCCCAGGTATCTGACTGAGTCCTTGCTAGGAATTGTTGTATTGTTGATGGTGACCTGGGGGCAGGTTTGTTTTCGGAGCGTGAAGGTTACATGTGAGGATTCTTTTTCGTTAATTTTGAAGCCCCATTTATGAAACCACTTTTCCATGGAGTCGAGACTTCGCTGGAGAGTGGATGAGGCTATTACCGGGTCTGCGTGGGTAGCCAATAGCGCTGTGTCGTCTGCAAATGTTGCTATTGTTATCTGGTTTGATATAGGTAAGTCGGCAGTGTAGATGGAGTACAGTAGGGGTCCGAAGACACTACCTTGGGGTATGCCGGATTCTATTGGGAATGTTGCGGAAGTGGCGTCTAGGTAGGATTTTAGGATAGAGTAGTAGGGGTGGGGTAAGGTCTTTTTAAGCTTGTAAAGTAGCCCTTCATGAAATACTTTGTCGAATGCCTGTTGGATGTCTAGGAAAACCGTTGAGAAATATTTTTTCTTTTCGAGGGTTTGGCTGATCGTATGGGTTATGCGATGGATTTACTCTACTGTTGAATGTTGTTTTCGGAAGCCGAATTGGTGATCTGGGAGTATTTTCAAGTTCTCTAGGAGTGGGAGGAGTCGATTCGTGAGCATCTTCTCGAATAGTTTAGATAGGGTAGATAAAAGACTGATTGGGCGATAGGAGCTGGTTTCGTATATCGGTTTACCGGGTTTAGGGATGAGGGTAAACAGTGAGATTTTCCAGGCCTTAGGATAGTGTTCAAGGCGAAGAATAGCATTAAAAATCGATGTGATGAGTGCGATCCCTTTTATGGGAAGTTCCTTGATTGCTTTATTGCCTATTAGGTCGTGCCCTGCTGCTTTCTTGGAGTTTAGGCGACTGATTGTTTCTATAGTCTCTGCAGAAGTGAAGGGTTCAAGAGGAGGGGACATTTGGAAGGGGCTATTCAGTAACGTCCGCGGCAGCTTTGGGGGAATGGGGTTTGAATACTTTAGACAAGTATTTTGCAAACAGGTCGGCTTTTTCTATAGGGCTTCGCGCCAATCCACCTTGCGGACGGCGGATAGGTGGGATTATTTGTGGGTGGCGTGTGAGTTTCCTGGAGGCCTTCCATAGTGAGTAGTTGGAGTCGGCTGTGGGGGATAAGCTGGCGAGGTATTTTTGGAAACAGTCGTTTTTATAATTTTTTATGGTTTTGGATAGCTTTTTAGTTGCGTTATTTGGTTTCCGTTTGTCATCCGGTGTTCTATGGGTCTGCCATACTCTTCTTAGTCTACGTTTTTCTGCTATTTTTTTAGTATGTATTGGGGATATTCTTGTTTGCTGATAGACGTCTTTGTCGGTGTGGAGAGGCGGATTGCGTTTATTATGCTCGTGTTTAAGTATTCCGTGGCTGCTTCGATTTCTTCTTTAGTTTCTAGTGGAGTTAAGGCTGAAGTTGAGTGTGTAAAGACTTCTCCAAAGAGCTGCCAGTTGGCATGTTGGTTGTGAATGAAGCCATTAGGTGTATTCTGGGTGATTGTTGAACTGACTGTTGCTATCACGGGGGAATGATCAGAGGAGAGATCAGCCGAGGAGTTGATTTGGACGTGTCTTGATGAGATATTTTTAGTTACGAAGAAGTCGAGAAGGTCGGGTATTTTGTTGGTGTCAGTGGGCCAGTATGTGGGTTCGTATGTGGTGAGGTAGTTGAGGTTGTTGTTTATTATGCTGTTTAAGAGGTTTTTGCCTCTTGCTGTAACCAGTCTGCTGCCCCATTGGATGTGCTTGGCGTTATAGTCTCCTCCAACTATGAATCTATTGCCCAGGGTGTCCAGGAAGTTATCAAAGTCTTCTTTGGCGATGGAGTGTCTGGGAGGGCAGTATACTGCTGAGGTGGTGATTGAGCCATGACAGTCTTCTATTGCTACGTTTGTTGCTTGGAGGTAGTCTTTCTGGAATGATGGAAGTTCGTAGTGCTTAATACTTGCTTTGATTATTATTCCGGTTCCACCGTGGGCCTTTCCGCTGGGGTGTTGGCTATGGTAGAATTTGTAACTATTTATTTTCAGGTAGTTTTTGTCGATGAAGTGGGTTTCCGATACGAGCATTACGTCGATTTGCTGGTGTTTTAGGAAGAGTTCTAGTTCAAGTTTGTGTTGCGCTAGACCGTTGACGTTCCAAAGAGCTATGCGCCTTGGTTTTATTTTGCGTCGGGTCGTATTAATTTATCCACGATGAGTGTTAGTAGCGATAGCAAATTATTTATTTGCTCTGATTGTTTCTCTATTAGCTTTTCAAGCCTAGAGAAGTTGTCTGTGTTAGGTGGGTTGGGGACACTATTTTGGGAAAGATCCCTTTGGCTATTCGGGTTATTTTGGATGTCTTGTACTGCTTGGGCATAGGAGGTTGAGGTGGTGATGAATTTGGTAGGACTGGCTGTTTGGTGGGTTGAGGGGATTGGGGTAATCGTGAATTTCGGCGGGCTCGTTGCTTGGTTGGATACCTCTTTTGCTCTGAGCTTAGGGTACCTGTTTGTGTATAGAGTTTTATAGGCTGAGCAGCCTTTATAGTTGGCAGGATGGTTACCTTGACAGTGGATGCATTTCGCTGGGGTTTCCGGTGATTTATCGCACTGGTCAGTGGAGTGCGTGCCTGCACATTTAACGCAGCGGAAAGTATGGTTGCAGTATTTCTGCGTGTGACCGTACCTTTGGCACCTTTTGCATTGCACTATTTCTTTTTTCACAATTGGTGGTTCGAATTTTACTATTGCGTTCATTAGGCGACTGATATTGTAAATTTCCTTATTGTTAGGCTTTTGTTTTATGTATATGAAAAATAAGGATAACGGGTCTTTCGAGACTCTATGCCTTATATTACTTACGTTGATGACTTCGTGGCCGAGTTTTGAGAGTTCGTATTTGAGTTCGTCTATGTCTGCTGAGTGGTGGATGTTTCGTAGGACCACCCGGAAAGGCCTTTCCTGTTTTAGTTGGTAGGTGTGGAAGTTGGCGTTCAGGGTCCTAAGTATATTGGTGAGTTTTCTGTAAGCTTCTGGGTTCCTCGGCAGTATTTTTATTTTATTGTTATTTATCTTTAAGTTGTAGTCCTCCTTGGAGGTATCTCTCTCTAAGGACTTGATCATTGTCTGTATGTCGATGACGTCATCCACAAATATTGGTGGGGGAGGAGGGATTCTCTGTGATTGTTGGTTTGGCGGCGGGTCTGCGATTTCCATGGCGTCGTTAGTGGATTGCAGTACGGCGAACCTGTTGTGGGTGTTTATTTGTATCGTTGATTGTTCGTTCCGGGTGTCGATCGTGTATAGTTTTGATGTTTCTATTTTCAGTTTCTTTGTAATATTAGCGTCGTTGGTGCGGAGAGTTCTGCTACACTTCTGTCACGAGGGAGGTAGCGCGGGGTAGTTGCGAGTCTGCTCCGGAGAGCCTGGTCGCGATTGCTGAGCCATCATCGAGCTAGTTAATTCAAAATGAATAACTAGTCGTGAGGCTATGAGGCTAGTATTCGGGTTGGGGTTAGGTGCGTGGAATTTTCTTCTCCCTAAAGGGTAGGAAACACTTGGCTGTTTTCATTTTCGACGGTTGGGCGACGTGTCTTTTTCGGACTACACTGGGCACTAGAGACACGTCTGCACGCTTCGGCACTCCACAGCGAACAAGTAAATATATGTCAGAGATGAAAGAACACCGGAGCCTTTGGAATTTTGGATAATCCCGCAACATTGTAATCTAGAGTCTACTATAGCTGTAATTAGAGAATTGTAGTTATTCAATCCGATTGTAATTGTTCTCGAGTTGTGATAATGAGCTTGGGCTCGAGGCGACAGCCAGTCGCCGAACGTAACCGCGGTCACGGGATGAACGCTTTGTCCAACAAAGGTATGGAGTAATTCTATAGCTTTCCTTAAAAGAAATATTTGTGGCGGCACGCGACAGTAAACATTCCAACGGTTTCTGTCCCGTGGCTCGCCACACGCAGACCTTATTCTTCGAGCAAGATGATTGCCAGATGTCGATGCGTCTCCGGAGTACATGTTCAGCTAGCCTGAGGGCCCGTCATAAATCTTAGAATTTAGTTGACTAAAGTCCTTCAAACAAACAGTCTTTGTCCCAGCTACGGGAAGATAGGAGAGACCTATTTTTCAACGAACGACTAGCAACTTTCCCTCGAGGGCGGCTAGCATCTTTTTCTAACCACCGATATGGAGATTGACCAATTAGCAGTAACGCAAAATTCCCTCACCTTCTGAACGAAGGGTATCCTCGACGAATCCGATGATCTCGTGTCCTCAGACACACCCCATCATAATTTTCCTCTGCAGCATCATCGCGACGGAGAGGCATTCTCTCGTGAGGTCGTATTAGCGAGTTACTTAGAGGCTGTGCGGTCGGTGGATATTCCACGTTTTCGCAAAGAGTCCGACTTAGATTTTTGTGGGCACGTACATCTATCATCCCGTTGACCGCGGATTCGTTATTGAAGCTAAGACCAACATCACTAGTATCGCGAGTGTCCAACCGCCGCGGTTGATTGTCGAGTCGGTAGCATCTATACTCGTATTAACAGACCGTACCTTCGTTATAACACGACGATGGCCGATTCCAATGAAGATTCATCAAACGTCCACAAACTTATTCCTGACCCTTCTCCGACATATATATATAAGCTTTAATAGTTTAAAACTCTTAAAATTTTTGGTAAATAATCACAAAAAGAGGGCCACTTCCGATTTCGGTCATTTTTTAATATATTGTCAAGATCATCATCCTGAGTAATGTTTGGCAGGTTGCAGTTGGAGGTCGCCGTTTATTAAAAAGTTATTATAAAAGAAATTTTCTACTAAAATTTTGTATTTTGATACAGTAATATCAATAAATAAAAACGTGGCGAGAGACCGGCTCCGCCTCACCTAAAAAAATGGAAAGAGAATGCTACCTAGAGGCAACTTCTGTACTGGTGTAATCATGCATGCATACTGATGTCACTCATTGATCGGTATTACATTTACATAGTTACTTACACTAACTAATTAATTAACTAATTACATAATTACACTTTTCCTGTGCGAATGTGCATGTATTATGGAATAAAGACACAAGGTGTCTTCTGCAGCATTTTCTTCCTTTTTCTTATTACTATATCGCTTTTCAACTTGTTTACGCATTCCCTATCTTCCCGTAGTTGGGACAAAGACTGTTTGTCTGTTCGAAGGACTTTAGATAACTAAATCTTAATATTTATAAGGGCCCTCGGGCTAGCTGAACATGTACTGCGGAAACGCATCGACATCTGGCAATCATCTTACTCGAAGAATAGGGTCTGCGTGTGACGAGCTACGGGACAGAGACCGTTGGAATGTTTACTGTCGAGTGTTACAACTATTTCCTTCTTAAGGAGAGCTATAGAATTATTCCATGCCTTTGTTAGACAAAGCGTTCATCCCGTGACCGCGGCTACGTTCGGCGACTGACTGTCGCCCCGAGCCCAAGTTTATTATCACAAATCGCAAACAAGTACAATGATAGCAAATCGCTTAATTACAGCTGTAAACTTTAATTACAATTCTACGGATGCTCCGAAATTCCAGAGGGAAGGTCCCGGTGTCCTCTCATCTCCGACATGCATTTATGTAATTAAACCAAAATTTATGATTAATTTTTAATGAATGTGAAGCGAACAGTATAACTATAATTTCATAATTATAGCAAGAAAAAAATGTTCGATATTCATATCTAATATATTTATTACTTTATACATACATATATTGAATATATCGACGTTAACGTAACAATTAGATAACAAGAAAAAAATGAAAACGGTTTCCAAATATTTGAATTCCTTAGGAAAAAAAGAGAAATAAGAGGTTTTCTAGTCAATTTCTTCACTAAAAGTAAAGTAATGTTAACTTAAGCTGAAACAGCTAGAATAAGATTATAAATAATACTCAGAATAAGTCTGAAATGCCACCACCTTACGATTACAGAAAAGAAATCAATAGAAGTGTAACGAATAACTGTACTTAAAGATCAACTCTTTTAGTATCAACGAAATTACCACTAAACAATATAGGAAGCTATTAACCGAACACCAGTTTACTGAACAGACGATATCAAGTGGATATTACACGTGTAATAATTGACCACACCAGAGTGTTACATATTTACTTTCAAAAAGGCTTATATCTAAATGTACTCTCTATGCAACCAAACTCTCACAATGAAACATATTCTCTTTGATTGCGGTCACTTAAAAGAAATTAGTAAAAAATTTTAATCAAAAACGACAACACCATGAACTTACGCGAAAATATTGCATTCTAATATACAATCTAATACAATCTAATTGCATTCCTCAAAGAAATTGAAATGTATGTCCTGCTATAAAAATAGAAATATTAAACATATATGTACATGTACATAAGTTTATAATAATGTTCGGTTTCTTCCTATGTATTATAATATGTATGTAGTATCGTGGACGAAAGGCCTGGGAAATATCGGGCGAACTATGAACAGTGTCGCGAGAGCCGAGGCGCCGTCGGGCCCATCAATGTGTCATCGGTCTTTTCAAGTGCATAGTTTCGTGGAAAAGACCTACGTGACCCTGGCCACGAGCGTCTGCAGAACACGTGTGCGGTGGGCCTAGGAAAAGGGCAATAGAATGCGACAACAGCGAGTCGAGAAACAGTGTGCGAGTCGAAAAGCAGAGTGCGAGTCGAGAAACAGAGTGCGAGTCGAGCGGAGACGGAGGTTGCGAGTGGCGTTGCCGAGAGAGTGTGGATTGCGCTGTGTTCTGTACGTTTGGTATGAATAGTTCAAGTTAAGCCACAATCGTCTTTTCTGTCTCATTAACATCTCTATTGTCCACGTTTTGTAAACATATTACATCACGATATTACATATTTTTGGGGGCTCAGCCGGGATTGGACAAGACAGTAAACGAAACGGTTTAACAGAGCTATTCGAGTTAGTTGTGAATTTACCGGTACGCGGTGCGGTAAAAGACGATATCGTTGACTGTTTAAGTTTGTGCAGTGTGAAAAATGGCAAACGTCGAGGACGAACGATTGTCGGGTGAAGAGGGTTCGACGCTGGAGGAGCTGAGGAATAAGCTCGCGCGAATGAACCTCCCTATATCGGGTGCGAGGTCAGTGCTGATTGCAAGGCTGAATCGGGCGTGTAGGGCTGGACAATCGTATCGTAAGGGATCGACGGGCGGTGAAGAGCTAACCGGTCAACGAGATTTAGAAAGTGTACAGAGAGCTGAGCGTGATTGTAACGAAGGTGAGGATGTTGAGAAAATGAATACGAAGGAGTTGAAGGAACGCCTCGCTAGTTTGGGTTTAAAAACGACGGGAAGAAAAGTAGAGTTACGCGCACGGCTACGAGCGGCCATGGATGGTAATGACATATCGTCGGAAGAAGAAAGCGACGACGAAAGTGAGGATGAAGATGGCAAGAAAAACGCAAGAGAATACAAGAGAGATACGCGAAGGGTGTATCAGGACCGTGACGAATGTTGTCGAAGGGCATGTGTTGGTTCGACGCTGAGTTTTAGAGACGTCGAAGATGCATTAGAGTCGTTTAGTGGCGACAAAGGTGAAAATGTCGAACGATGGTTCGAGTCGTTCGAGGAAGTCGCTGATACGTGCATGTGGTCGGATGGGCAGAAGGCAGTCTACGCGAGGAAGCTGCTGAAGGGATCAGCGAAAATATTTGCGAGCTTCGAGTGTCACGCCAGGACTTGGCATGAGTTGAAGAGGGGGCTAGTGAAAGAATTTTCGAGGAAAGTCAACAGTAGGCAAGTACATCAGAAACTTGAAGAAACAAAAAAGGAGAGTGATGAAGCATGTTTGGCTTACATGTACCGTATGCTCGAAATAGCTAGCCATGTGGACATGGAGGAGGAAGCAAAGGTGGAATACATAGTGGATGGAATAATAGACGACGAGAACAATAAGGCTGTATTGTACGGCGCTACGTCAATCAAAGAGTTGAGGAAGAGGTTAGTAATGTACGAAGAGCAGAAGAGTCGCAGAGCAAAGTCGATTGTGAAGTCGGCTAAAACCCAGAAGAACGGGAAGCCCAGTCAATCTGTAGATGCAATGAAGAAAAGAAGATGCTTCATTTGCGGTAGTGAGGATCATCTAAGTGTTACGTGTCCGGAGAGGGGAGAAGGTGTTAAGTGTTTCAAGTGCAGCGGATTTGGACATATTGCAGCGAGGTGTACGGCACAACCGAAAGAGACTTACGTAATCTCAAGACCGGAGAGGAAAAAGTACGTGAAGGACGTGTCGATAGATGGCTGCAGGTTTGTCTCCTTAGTGGATACAGGTAGTGACCTTACGTTCATACGAGCGGATGAGTATGTGAGGTTAGGATCACCACCTCTGGGAAACTGCAAACTTAAGTTTGATGGTTTTGGTTCCGCTGGCAATAGTACCTGGGGCGAGTTCACAAGGGTAATGACGGTCGACGGGTACGACTTTACTGTCACTCTGCATGTTGTCTCGAATAAGGTAATGACAAGACACAGTCTACTCTTAGGTACCGACTTTTTAGACCAGGTAGAGTTGCGAGTCAAACGGGGCGAGGTGACATTTTTACGACTCGACGATCAGACCGACGGTCACGAGGACGCGCCGGATGTACTGAGGGTAAACGCGGTAGAACAGACCGACGAAACAGACCTGACACACGTACGGGAACCGCATTATCGTGAAGCGATTCGCGATATCGTTAGGGGGTATAGGCCGGAGAAGAAGCGAGACGTCGGAATAACCGAAAAAGTAGTTTTGGAAAGCGACAAGCCGGTAGCGCGAAGACCGCGAAGACTGGCGCCGTCGGAAAGAAAGGAAGTAGATGATCTGATGGAAGCGTGGATAAACGAGGGTGTCATCAAATCGTCAGACTTGGAGTATGCGAGTCCGATAGGTGTAGTTAGAAAGAAAGATTTGTGTGTGCGTGTGGCTAGATGGGCCTTGTTACTAGGCGAGATTAAGTATCAGGTGTGTCATCGGCCGGGGAAAAGTATGCAGCATGTAGATGCTCCGAGTAGGAACCCCCTGCCGAGCGCTATGTATGTAACGGAGAGTGAAGACGGGCTGATTGCACGGTTGAGAAGGGCACAGAACAAGGACATCGAAGTCCGTAGGATTTTGGACGCCGCAACGTGCAGTCAGGCCGATGGGCAGGTAGTAAGAAACAATATTTTGTATAAGGAGTGTGAGGACGATGTGCTAATAGTAGTATCGAAAGCGATGCGGGCTCAGGTAGTCAGGCAAGCGCACGAGCGTGGGCATTTCGAGGTTACCAAAACAGAAGCTATGGTCAAGAAGGACTTCTGGTTCAAGGGGTTACGCGAAAGGGTCGAACACGTGGTATCCAACTGCCTTGACTGTAGCCTAACCGAACGAAACATAGGTAAGCTAGAAGGGAACCTGCGAAATTACAAGAAAAGAGGAAAGCGTGCGAAGCAGTACCTGAGGAAGGACCCGTGCACACCTCGATATTATGAAACCTTGGGTCCTAAATGCCGAAAGTGACGCATCTGATGACAGCGAGATAGAAGGCAACATCTGAGGGCAGATGTTATTGCAGGATGGCCGAATGTAGTATCGTGGACGAAAGGCCTGGGAAATATCGGGCGAACTATGAACAGTGTCGCGAGAGCCGAGGCGCCGTCGGGCCCATCAACGTGTCATCGGTCTTTTCAAGTGCATAGTTTCGTGGAAAAGACCTACGTGACCCTGGCCACGAGCGTCTGCAGAACACGTGTGCGGTGGGCCTAGGAAAAGGGCAATAGAATGCGACAACAGCGAGTCGAGAAACAGTGTGCGAGTCGAAAAGCAGAGTGCGAGTCGAGAAACAGAGTGCGAGTCGAGCGGAGACGGAGGTTGCGAGTGGCGTTGCCGAGAGAGTGTGGATTGCGCTGTGTTCTGTACGTTTGGTATGAATAGTTCAAGTTAAGCCACAATCGTCTTTTCTGTCTCATTAACATCTCTATTGTCCACGTTTTGTAAACATATTACATCACGATATTACATGTATCATATAAAATCATACAGGTAGAACATTTTCCCAATCTATTTACACTACAACATAAATAAATATAATTGTGTCATCAAGTCACTCATGGCCTTGATAGACAATCTGACTATAAGCCTTAATAAAAGAGGAAGATTATAAATAAAAATTGTTTGAAATTGGTGACACCGATTAATAATTGTTGTTTAATTCTTTAATTTATAGGAATAAAAGATCAAAATTTGTTATATAACAATTATAGTATCAAGAATTGATTCGTATAAATTGCAAAATTTTTTCCTTGAAAATTAAATATTCTTTATATTACGAAGAAATAAAATCAGTAACTTAATAATAGTAAATAATTCAGTACACGGTTTAATTATAACTAAATGTTTTAGTTAAAATATGACTTTCTATATATTCTGAAAACATCCTCTTTAAGAAGTTAATAGATTACACAAATAGCCTAAAAAGCTTTGAAAGCATACTTTATATAGGAGAATATCTTCTCTTTTTATTAAGAAGCAAAAGAGACCAAACTGAATGGAGGTTGATGAAACCGTTATAAGAAGTTCTTTAGAAGTAAAGACTCTGTTCATTTTAATACCACTTTAACCACTTTAGTATTTCCAGTGAGTGTCTTTTACCAGCCTTTCCTAGTGAATTATACGTACTTATTATCATTGGAATGTATAATATACAATGGAAGTGATAAGATTTGACAGAAAATATTTTTATCTCAAGGGAAAGAAGCGTTTGTTGCTTAAAATAGTAATAAGACTGAAGAATAGTACATTATAGGAGAAATATAGATATTTGCTTTGCTTTCCAAGAAGAAATGTTTTGTTTTTTAGAAGGTTTGGAATGAAAATAAAATAATGAAAGTATACATACTTTACAATATATCGATATAAACATATCGATTTTTGGTTATCAAAATTTTAATACGAGGAAAGATACAATGATCTCTTCAATTATTTTATAATATAATATTCGGTTATTTTGATATAATAATATACAAGTTGCATTATATCTAACGAAAACTAAAATATGTTAGAATTAGAATCCAAAATAATAATTTTCACACTACTATTTATCAAAAGTTTTATTATTTTTTTTTTTTTTTATTAACGTGGAGGAAATCCGCACGGACACCAGGTCGCTTCTGGGGAAAAGCGGCGTAGTAGTGCCGGACTCCAACCGACTAAAACCTCCACAATGACCGTCCCGGCTGCGATCGAAAGGGGCCCGGGAACCAGTTCCCCTACCAGGCTGCTTTGCGGCCCCGGGGCGCTGAGCTGCCAGCGCCTAAGATTGCACCCCACCGGGGGGCGCGGCGGACCTAGCGCACCTCACTGAAGCGCGTCCATGGCCTCTACCGTGCCCTCGCCGGTCAATCATCTCAGGGTGAGAGTACCGCACCCTCACCTCTCCGCGGTCTCTTTTCGAAGCATAACTTGCTCACAGAAGCATAACTTGCTCACGGCCCTCCTCCTTCTCTCACTTACCAACAATGCCTCGAGGATCGTCGGCGGCGAGAGGTCCCATCCGATTTTCGCGATCAGGTCGTGGCGCTGGGCAGTATTCCAGCGTGTGCTGCGCTGAATCCACGTTCGCATCGCAGTGGTGGCAGCGTGCGGTCGCCTCCTTCCCGATTCGGTGCAGATACTCACCGAAACAGCCGTGTCACTCTGCGTCGCCCTGTAGGTCAGGGGAGGTCCGCCGTCGTCCAACCAAACGTCCCAGTTTGGAAGGACGGCCCCGAGGACCCTTATCCCCGGTGCACCCGCTCTCGTGTCGAGGCTGGCGCGCCATCTGTCGAGCAAAGCCCGCCGAGCCACCCCGCCCGACACACCCCGAGTGTGGAGTGAAACGGGGGAAACCCGGCGAGCACCGCCGCTGTCGCCGCCGAAATGGTGCGGAAGCCCCTCACTACCCTGATGGCCACCATCCTGTGCAGCTTCTGATCGCTAGGAGACTGCAACGGTTGGTCATCAGGCCCTCTGTCCAGATCGGAGCTCCGTAGAGGAGCTTCGATCGCACCACGCCGGCGTACAGCCGGCGCACTCCGACGTCGGGCCCGCCCAGCCGAGGCAGCAAATGTCCTACGGCGTTCGCCGTCGCCTCAACAGACGGTGCCAGGCGCTCGAAGTGAGTGCTGAACGTCCAGTGGCTTAGTCCAGGTCGAGGGTTAGGCCCAGATACTTCATGCTGGTTCCGACCCCGATCTCAGCCCCCTCCAACCTCAGGCGATAACCCGCTGGAGGTGTCTCGTGATCGGCCTTGCGGCAAAACCACATTGCCTCGGACTTCTCAGGGGACACACTCAGTCCCAATCCCTTGATCTCGGCGACCAGGCAGGCCACCGCCAACTCCGCCAACGCCAGGCGGACGTTTCTACCCCATGCCGTGCCCCAGACCAGCACCAACGTGTCGTCGAAAAGTTTTATTACTACACATTATGTATCCCTATTGATAAGGATATACCTATATTATTAAAGAACATTAACTATTTGAACTCGATAAATTCTGCACATATCCTTCTATACAATTTTGTGTATTTAATAAAATAATTCTTAACCCAAAATGTTCTGACAATGCAGAACACAATGTAGTCCACTCAACACTATAAGTCAACTGTACAGAATAAAAAGAAATATTTTAAATAAATATTTTTGACTGTTGTTACGTCGCGTAACACTCTACCTAGCCCAGGCCACACACCGCGGGCAAGATGGCAACCAGATGTCTTCGGATACTCACTGCGTACCCTCAATAGTCTCAAGTACCTTCCATAAATTTCAGGAATTTGCTAGTCGAGATCCTTCAAACCAAACAAACGTCTGTTTCCGAAGCATTTTCTAAAGACTATTGTCTACTACGGCTTGACAAGGGAAGTTTTTCTCACGCATGATGCAACTTTCCTCCCACTAACCACTTTCTCTCGAGGGCGGTTAAGACCCTTCGTTTAACCAATTAACAACGAAGCCTATTTCCCTCACTCTCTTAACTAAAATCGTCACCAACAAATCCGATGGCCCCGTGCGCTAGAGACACCCATCCTTAGCTTTCCTCCGCCACAGCATCGTCTCCGGACAGCACTGATTTTACATCCTTCGAACAGTCAACATCCTTTGATCGGGTATACACACCCGTAGATCAGTCACTCACTCATCTCGTACATACGCACCAGCGTAACGGTCTTCGTTATAAGTTGTTAGAATAAACGGTGATATATAACTTACTATACTGTGTCATATTCATTCAACCACCTCTGTTATCTTAACCGAAACAGGGGAACGACTATTTCGCGGCGTCGATTAACCGAATCGTAGCGAGAATTTACGCCTCTCGCTGACGCGTTTTCCTCGCGACCGCGTCTCTCCGCGAACGGTCGTAACAACTGTAAAAACGATATCCATATATTGAATAAAAAATTGATATAAAGCTCGAATATAATAAGCATATAAGTGTTAAATGTCGTTACTGAATATTGAGACTTATTAACATAATGAATAGGGGACCGTCTAAATATTTTTGTGATCTTTAATAAATATTATATGTATTTGTATTAAAAATCTGGTAGGTTTATGTAATTTTATTTTATTTTATTTCACGATAATTAAATCTTATAGCTGATGGAATTTTAAAATATTTCATATGTCGGAGATGAAAGAACACCGGAGCCTTTGGATTTTGGATAATCCCGCAACATTGTAACCTAGAGTCTACTATAGCTGTAATTGAACAATTGTAGTTATTCAATCCGATTGTAATTGTTCGAGAGTTGTGATAATGAGCTTGGACTCGAGGCGACAGTCAGTCGCCGAACGTAGCCGCGGTCACGGGATGAACGCTTTGTCTAACAAAGGCATGGAATAATTCTATAGCTCTCCTTAAAAGAAATATTCGTGGCGACACGCGACAGTAAACATTCCAACGGTTTCTGTCCCGTGGCTCGCCACACGCAGACCCTATTTTTCGAGTAAGATGATTGCCAGATTTCGATGCGTCTCCGCAGTACATGTTCGGCTAGCTCGAGGGCCCGTTATAAATCTTAAGATTTAGTCAACTAAAGTCCTTCAAACAGACAAACAGTCTTTGTCCCAACTAGGGGAGACCTATTTTTCAACGAGTGGCGTCTCCCACTAGCAACTTTCCCTCGAGGGCGGCTAGCATCTTTTTCTAACCACCGGTATGGAGATTGACCAATTAGCAGCAACGCAAAATTCCCTCACCTTCTGAACGAAGGATATCCTCGACCAATCCGATGATCTCGTGTCCTTAGACACACCCCAATATAGTTTTCCTCTGTGGCATCATCGGGACGGGAAAGTCATTCTCACTCGCGATCTCATCGATGAAAGGAGTAACCCTTTGCGATCAGTGAATATTACGCATCCGACTTAGATTTTGTGAGTACGTTCATCTATCATCCCGTCGGCCGCGGATTCGTTATTGAACCTAGGATCATTGTCATTAGTTTCTCGAGTACCTAACTACCACGGTTACTTGTCCGGTTCTATAATAATCGTATTTGCACTAGTCAATGTCTTCTCTATTGCATAAGGACAACGTGTAACCTAAACGAAGATTCGTTTCACGCCCCTAACCCTAATTCTAATGTAAACCCGACACATATAACACATATAATATATTCATAAAAGTAGTTTATAAGTGTTTGAATACCAAATTACAGTTATCCCTGTTAATAACATAATAATTAATAAATAAGCTATAAGGAAATCGAATGTTAACTTCTGCTAAGACAATAGTGCTGAATAACTAAGGAAATTACACTTATCTATTATAATTTTAACTGATAATTTCTACAGTTACGAGTAAAATAACATTTGTGGTTACCTTAACCAATGTTGAAGCTAGAAAAATCGAATAACCGTCTTACGAGAATTCTTAACTATTGTTCTGCTCTGTTAAGCTTACAAAATTGACGTTACAATGATTATTATGTGTTATGTATTAATACATATAGTATTGTTAATTACTTAATTTCTTTTATAAATTCCTGTTCTGTAAGCAATTTTTTAAACATTTTTTCCATATTTTAGCAATTAAATATCAAAGTAAAGTGCAACATTCCATATATCAATAGCTTCATCGAGAGCGCTGCGTCACGTACAATATTAAAAATGGTTACCTCTGTCATGAATAAGTTTAGATTGGGTTATATAAAAACACGACCGCCTCCTCCAGAAATAATAATCTTAACCTGAATTTAATTGAAGTTTTCTGTGAATATACAGGGTGGTTGGTAACTGGTGGTACAAGCGGAAAGGGGGCGATTCTACGCGAAAAAAGAAGTCGAAAATATAAAATAAAAATTTTTTTTTTAATTTCTTTTTTAATTTTTTTAAAAATCTACAGTGAGATCCGTTATAACGAGACGTAATAAAGTACCGAGCGAAAATTCAATTGTCGATTTTCTCGGAAACAAAGCCTCAAAGGAAAAATTTGTATTCTATATTTTCGACTTATTTTTCGCGTAGAATCACCTCCTTTCCGCTTGTACCACCAGTTACCAACCACCCTGTATATTGTTTACATAATAGAACGTTCACAAAATGGGAGCTCATTGCTATTGAACAGAAGATATCAGAAGTTTAAAACTATTATTCAATTTTTCAGTTAATACTCGAAATATTATTTAAATCACTATCCTTAACACTAACGAAAATTGTTATTTGAAATGGTAGTATTGTAAGATGTCTTCACATATTTCGAACAATTTGAAATTAATTGCAATTTACAAATAACAATTGAAATTAATTAATATATTTGAATAATTAATATCTTTAATTCTAATCATAGGAAAATGTAAACAATATTGCAAGAGGACATAACTATTATGTATACACATATTTAAAAAAGCAATTAAAAAATTATTACTGATGTTAATATAATTATTTCTAAATAAATCGCGAATGTTTTGGGTATAAATAACACTATACTTAATAATATGATCTTTGTCTTACACAGTTTTTGTGCGATACAACTACGCACACAAGCTCTCCACAAAATATATTTATTGAATGAAACAAAAAACGGAAATCGATTAATAGCCATAGGTCAAGATGCATGGTGCGTTTTCATCGCAGTATGTTGAGAATCCATACTTACAAGGAGGTTTTTTTTTTTTATTTATTTATTTGTTAAAATTACAATCAATTCTCGCGTTGAGAATTTTCAGTAATTTTTCTGGCGTGGCGCAGTGACATGGCTAATTATTTATAATAAGTTAATACTTATTATAGATAAGTATAATTTATAAGTAAGTGTTATAAATAAGTGAATATTACTTAATTTAGATAACTAATTGAATCTTGCGTTTAGGTCTAGCGGGTTGTGCCTCTTCAGCCTGCGAATCTGGTCCGTCGTATCAAGTAGTCCAGTGATTAGGGGGTTTCTTTTGCCATATTTGTCGCTATATTTTGCTATTTCCTCTTTGACTGTGGGTATCTTGAGGTCGCGATGTATTGTTTCGTTGGTAACATACCAAGGTGCGTCTATTAAGGATCTTAGCGTTTTCGATTGGAAGTGTTGGAGTATTTTAATGTTGGAGTTACTTGCTGTTCCCCATAGTTGGATTCCGTAGGTCCAGACAGATTTTATTACGGTCTTGTAGAGGGTAATTTTATTCTGTATGTTTAGTTTGGAGCGTCGACCTGTGAGCCAATAGAATTTTTTTAAGTTTAAGGTTGGATTTTTGGGCGTTCGATGAACCTTCACTCAAATTTACCATCGCGGATATAGCCGATGTTTATTGGTACAAATGTGGGTACTACAAGAGGCTATAAGTAATAGCGGCGATAGGATGGTCGAGATGTTGATGACAACGAATTCAGGTTCGATAACGAATCCACGGTCCACGAGATGACGAGTGTCAACGTAATACACGATTCGGATAACTCTCTCGATAACTCAATCTGCAATTCGCCCCCCCCCCCCCGACTAACTAACTAACTAATTAACTAACCCGTAATCCAAATGAAACTGCCCTTATATAGTCCTTTTCCTACTCCTTGGGTCAATGTCTGTTTTTGAGGAGAACTGCACAACTATTTCCTACTTCCGTTATTACACGTCCCTCCCGTCACCGTGGGTACGTTCGGTGACTCATTATCTCACCTCGAGCCCAAACCCATCGTCATAAACCTTAAGTGCCCGCATAACTATTCCTTCGTTTATTGCTTAAGTGTCGTTGTCGTAATCATCTGGATTGGAGTATTGGGTTTTTCCGAACATTCTAAAGAAAGGTCCCGATTGTCCTTTCATCTCCGACATATACATGGTATTCGGCTACAAGTGTCAGAAAATTTAGGGCTTGATTTCTGAAGCTGAAATAAGACCAAACTCAGGAATTAAAAGATTGCGTTTTTGGCTTTGTTTTTTAGTTATTGATGATTAAAAATTAGCTGAAATATCCTTGTGCGCAAGAAAACCTCCTTACACGAGCGAAAGTTGGTTAACCTAAGCAGCGGGGTGTACAGGGATTTTCAAATTGAATGATACATGGACAGTAGCTTACCTCGTACAAGTTGTAGAAAAGATTATGACATTTGAAGATATAAATCATTCTGCGTGACGTTTTTTGTAAGAAAAATCGTAGATTAAACATTATATCTGCCTAGTCATTAAAATCCACAACAGCATATCGAAAACCGTCTCACGGAATTTTCGAGTAGAGAGGATTGATGTTTCCTCTAAATCCTTTGCCTCCATAAATAATTAATAAATAAAGCACACATAAAAAATGTTTATACAAATTTCTTACACACACCCCGAAGTCAAATAAAAAATTGCAATTTTTTTGTAATGAAGAATGTACAATGCACTTCTCTCTATAAAGATTCAAATTATCTGACGAAAAAAAGAAGGAAGAACTTTTCAAATAAATTCAACGTAAATAATTAACATAAACGTGTTTTATTTACAAGCAATTAAATGAGTATTTGGCATCTAACCCAAAAAATGAATAACCAAAGAAACGAATAAAATATACATAATATTTATCAATATCAAAACACAATTGGCAAAAACAAAAATTTCTTCTTTAAAGAAATGAATGGTGAAAATTATATTAAAAGTATGAAGAAATATATTTGTTTGTTGATTTATGCTTATATTTAAAAAGACAAATTTCTTCAATTTCAATAAATTTTTTATTAGAAAATTTTTTAAAGAAATCTAACATAATTTTTGATTCTATGCTGTATTTGAGGCATATAACATAGAATTCGAATAGAATGTAAATGAATTTGTACGTTGGAATATGTGTATTAACTTTTGTATCTTATAGAATATATCATTTCAAATTGCGTATTCGAATATCTATTAATGTTTAGCATGGATAGAATATTTTTCGTTATTTTTATTTCCCAATTATTATATTCTAAATCTGTTACTTCCATAACAATGTTAAATCTGTAAAATAGTAAATGAAGTAAAATTTGCTAGAGTTTTGAATAAATATAACTAGGTGTTCTAGTACCTATAATAATCAGCAGTATACATCCTATGATCTTATTACAGCCTTCTATTTCCTCCATGTTGATTATCATTATTCCATTTTTATTTTTGCAAAAACTTAATTTTCACATATATTTAAGATAAAAATAAAATAGATGAACTTCAAGAAAAAGCTTTTAATTATGGGGGGAGGTAAGGTTTAAAATTTTTTTTGCATTTTTTTTTATTTTTTTAATTGAATGCATAATGCATGAATATTGTGTCAAAATTTCAAATCGATTGGAGCAAAATTGACGAAGTTACGAGTATTTGTATACATATCGGATTTTATTACCTACCCGGCAGACGTTCTTCTCTCTATATAATACCTAATCTTACCCCCCAGATCTACTTATAGTATTTAACGACTTAAGTACAAACCTCCTTATACCTGTACTGTATATTTTGTCAGTGTAGAGTATTAAATTTAGTGCCGGAGTAAATATTCCATTTTCATTAAGTTTTGTGTTAAATTATTACTAAAATGCCTAAAAAAAATTAGAAGATCTGATAGACAAACAACTGGTTCGAGATTATATCGACCTAGAAAAATTGTACCTCCGCATAAACGTAAAAACGAAGGCATTTCAACAAGTAGCGCGTCAGCTAAAAAAATAAAAGTGACCGTTGAAGATCAAGTTACGAAGGATCTTGAAGAACATTATAGGATAATTGATTTTTTATTAGTCTTTTCAACAATTGCTACGCTAGTGAAGTGTGTGAAATGTGATGGAAAAGTAAATTTTCATTCGACTAAGAAAGAAGGCCTTGGATTTAACATCAAAGTGTCGTGCGAATGCTGTAAACAGATTACAAATGTTCCGTCTAGTGCAAGAATAAACTCTGGTACTTTCGATGTTAATTATCGGTTTGTTTTCGTGATGAGGATATTAGGCCTTGGATTAGTTGGCTGTGAAAAGTTCTGCGGCTTGATGGATTTGTCTAGTAAGTTTTTATCAAAACCGACGTACAATGATTACGTGAAAGAAATGTGCACGACTGTAAGAGAAGTAGCGAATCGATTTTTTTAATCTGCTATAAAAGAAGAAAAAGCAGCAACAGCCGAAGAGCTATCATGGATGATAGCAACATCCTTTATGGACCTGGCATTGATGATTCAGTGTGAGGTAAGCCGATAAAATTCGCTTATGAACGTTTTATACCAGATTTTTTAGTGTTCAGAACTTTAAAGCGTTTTCCCCACAACTCACGTTTTCAAAGTCGGCGCCCCTCATAACTTTATAACTACTGCACCGATCCTTTCGAAATTTTGAACACTATTTCTGTACATAATTTACGAGATAACGTTGGAGAGGTTTTCAAATTTGTTAATTATTTGTATTTTACAATAACAAATTAGCCGCAAATTTTCGCACAAAATCGCGTTTTTCCCTTCAAAGTGTTCCAAAAAAGTGAAAAATTGAAATTTCGAAAAACCCTCGCAGCGTTACCTGGGGCAAACTGTTACCTAACGAATGAACTTTAACTTTTTGATTTCAGATGATCCAGCACCAAGTTATGAGGGGCACGGCAATTATACTTTTTTCCGAGACACGTCCGAATAATTGCTGTCATTGCCGTATTTTTTAATATTTCTCCGTGAAAATTTTATACAATATTCTTCGAATGCCATACTTTAATGTACTATTGGTTTTAATAAAGAGATTTTAACAGTTTCATCATAGATAATTCACAAAAACATGCCTTATTTGTGTACTAATTAACCTTAGCCCCCCCTTAAATATTGTCCTACACACAATAGATTACCTGCCGGGAGAGCTGTAATTGCCTTTAAGGGTCCAGCTTGGCGATCCTTCTCTATTGTATATTCTCTATTGTATTGTATAAGAAGCTCTATTCACTCTCTTGTCCTATCGCATTTTATGGCATCCAACATAAACATACATCGACACACATTTTTGCTTCTGACGAAAACGTTTACCTTCTGAATATGCAATATGCAAATAGCGCAATAAGCAAAAAATAAACCATTTGTCTTTCTAATACTAACACTGATATAAAAACCAACTCTAATATATAGAATCAAAATAAATGTAACAACCATATAGATTGATATTTAAAAATTAATAATTAATAAATTAATAATTAATAGATATACCTCATCTTTCTTTTAATCCTTCCAAGATCAAATCTCTTTTATTCTATAAAAGAAATTCTTCCTTCATCACTCATTAATGGTACTCATATTCATAAATATTATAAAGAAGTCACAATGCACTGAGATCAGTTTCACTGATAATAAATACATTTATTGTTCTATTAATTAATAACTTACTAAAGCAGCATCGATAAATTTTCTAACATCTTTATTTATACTTCTCTAAGTAATTGTTTGTTAATATTTTTTAGCAGGCACGAATCTCATGGGCAAATTCACACAGAGTGTCCGGAGAATCGTTCAGGATGTAAAGGATGAAGGAACATCAAGTAAGTTGCTGTAAAATATATACATAGTATTTTTAAAAGAATATATAGATGTATGTAGTATCGTGGACGAAAAGCCTAAGAGATATCGGGCGAACCATGAACAATGTCGCGAGAGCCGAGGCGCCGTCGGGTCCATCAATGTGCCATCGGTCTTTTCAAGTGCATAGTTTCGTAGAAAAGACCTACGTGACCCTGGCTACGAGCGTTTGCAGAACACGTGTGCGGTGGGCCTAGGAAAAGACAATAGAATGCGACAACGGCGAGAGAGTCAGTCGAGGAGCAGAGTGTCAGTCGAGAAGCAGAGTTTGCGAGTGGCGTTGCCGAGAGAGTGTTGAATGCATTTTGTGAAAGTCGAGTCGTTAGCTAATTATTTAGTTGTGCTGTTTTCTGTACGTTTGGTGTGAATAGTTCAGATTAAACAACAATCGTCTTTTTCTGTCCGATTAACATCTGTATCATCCATTCCTTGTAAATATATTATATCACGATATTACATATTTTGGGGGCTCAGCCGGGATTGGACAAGACAGAAAACGAAACGGTGTAACAGAGCTATTCAAGCTAGTTGTGAATTTACCGGTACGCGGTGCGATAAAGGACGATGTCGTTGACTGTTTAAGTTTGTGTAGTGTGAAAAATGGCAAACGTTGGGGACGAACGATTGTCGGGTGAAGAGGGTTCGACGCTAGAGGAGCTGAGGAGTAAGCTCGCGCGAATGAACCTCCCTATATCTGGTGCGAGGTCAGTGCTGATTGCAAGGCTGAATCGGGCGTGTAGGGCTGGACAATCGTATCCTAAGGGATCGACGGGCGGTGAAGAGCTAACCGGTCAGCGAGATTTAAGAAATGTACAGAGAGCTGAGCGTGATTGTAACGAAGATGAAAATTTTGTGAAAATGAATACGAAGGAGTTGAAGGAGCGCCTCGCTAGTTTGGGTTTAAAAACGACGGGAAGAAAAGTAGAATTACGCGCACGGCTACAAGCGGCCATGGATGGTAATGACATATCGTCGGAAGAAGAAAGGGACGACGAA